>NC_141673.1:57371457-58043957 GCF_028749965.1 Puma concolor | reverse complement strand
AAAGAGACCTATTACATTTTATGTTCCAATTATAGTGTTCAAACACTGAATACAAACAGGCGACATGATTGGATAAGCAAAAAGAGTAAGAACAACAATGCAATAACAAAAGGAACAGGGGCTTGATTTGGTGTAATATTGTGTATTCCTCAGTAATTCACTTCAGAGACAGTGATTTAATTTCTACAAAACGGTGGCCTATATTCAAGGTAGATGCATCAGAAAGCCTTTATTACTTTTTTCCTAAAAGAATAGTCTCATTTTAATGTATTTTGGAGGTTGACAGTCCAGTGGTGACTGAACAGAATAAATAGACCTTACTTAATATTGTCAACCAAGCCCCTTCTGGAGATGCCGACATGGGGATCCCAGTGGCAGGTGAAGTGCAGATTGTACACTCACATGGGGGGAGTCTATCACTCACCAAATCCTACGAGACCGTTCGCGGGCAGATCATCTACCTTCTCTGCGTCATGATTTTTTGGTATACAAAAAGCATTGGAAATACCGACCTACCTGAGCATTGCTGTGAAAATAAAACGGATTAATGGGTGACAAAGTTAAAGCATATTGCTTTTATACATTTAAAACAATAAAGCGAAACTCAAAGGAAGAGGTCAATCATTTTATTGGAGGATGGGCATTTACTGCGTCTACGCTGTGGAGAAACAAACAGGAGCTGGACTAGTGTTTGCCCTTGGGTAGCTCCCAGTCCACTTGAGGAACGAAAATACCACAGATGGTGGCAAGCTTTTATGTTTGCATTGCATTTTATATAACCGAAAGTTTGACTGACTGTATGTACTCAAGAAGAGCATATCGCAGATTCTGCCTGGGTTTGAATCCTAGTCTCCAGATAGGACAATTGAGGTCTAAGGGGGGGTCAGATATCTCACTTCAGGATTCTTATCTGTAGTCTACGATATGAATAGCACCACATCGGGCTGTTGTAAGGATTAGCTGGAACATGGGCACACCTAAAGCTAATGGCTGGCTCACACCCTCCACAGTTGTTATCACTATATGTATAGATATGTATTTCCCAAACTTATTTGACTTCACAGAGTTGTTTGTGTGTGTGTGTGGTGTTTTATTATTATTATTATTTATTATTATTATTATTATTATTATTATTATTTTGGGTGAGGGGTAATCTTAGAGGACGGTTGTAGGCAATGAGTACATTAGAAATCCAGAGAAAAAAGGAGCACCTGGGACTGGGGTCTTTATGGAAAGTCTTCAGGGAGGTGAGGGGATTTGAACTGGTGCTTTAAAGAAGGTAGGGTTTCAGGGCGCCTGGGTGGCTCAGTTGGTTGGGTGTCTGACTTCGGCTCAGGTCATGATCTCACAGTTCGTGGGTTTGAGTCCCGCGTCGGGCTCTGTGCTGAGAGCTCAGAGCCTGGAGCCTGCTTTGGATTCTGTCTTCTCTCTCTCTCTCTCTCTCTCTCTCTCCCTCCCTCCCTCCCTCCCTCCCTCCCTCCCCTGCTCTCTCTCTCAAAAATAAAAATAAACATTAAAAAAAAAAAAAAAGAACGTAGGGTTTGGCCAGGTGAAGAAATGCAGAAGCCACAGTTAGGGATATAGGAAGGGTAACACCCCAGTTTGACATAAGGAATGTGGGAAATAAAGCTGGAAAGATAGGAGCAGAATGTGACTGAATTCCTGGACCAGCCACTTAGATTTTAAATCATGGGTAGATGGAAGCCATTAGTGAGATTTTTAGGAAGAATGACATAGGGGCACCTGGGTGGCTCAGTTGGTTAAGCCGAAGTCTGACTTCAGTTCAGGTCATGATCTCACAGTTTGTGAGTTTGAGCCCTGCATTAGGCTTTGGGTTGACAGCTCAGAGCCTGAGCCTGCTTCAGGTTCTGTGTCTCCATCTCTCTCTGCCCCTCCCCCTCTTGCACTGTCTCTCTGTCTCTCTCTCTCAAAAAGAAATAAACATTAAAAAAAGAAAGAAGGAAAGAAAGAAAGAAAGAAAGAAAGAAAGAAAGAAAGAAAGAAAGAATGAATGACGTAGTGCTTCTGTCTGTAGTAAAAGGATGTTAAAAGGTATTGAAAGTACCCAGAGGTAGGGACACTGGCTGGGAAGTTATTGAAGAGATTCAGGACCCAGACTGTATCAGTGGGATGGAAATACAAACCAGGAGAGATGTGAGGGATTAGAAGAAAAAAGGAAGACTAATTAGCGGTTGACTGTGGGATGTGATGGGAGGGGCAATAATGACTCTCAGGTTTCACACTGTGGTAATTTGAAGAATCATGTCCCTTAACAGGGTTTTATTCTTTCGGTGAATCACTTAAATGCTTTCTGACCACTTACTATGTTTAGGACACCGTTTAGGTACTGAGATTGTGTTTGTTTGTTTGTTTGTTTAAAAGAGCGAAACGGTCTCTGTCCTCAGAGCCTTCATAGACTTGTTCTGTTTGCAGCATCTGTAATTGTGTGCATTGAGTGTTATAATGAAGGCATAAAAAAATAGGAGAGGACAAAGTGGGAAGAATTGATGGAAGAGGTCGTATTGGTTGGGGATTCAACAGAGGACAGGAGAGCACCACTTAAGAAATAAAGAAGGCAAGAAAGAAAAGCTGGCAGAGGCTGGGGAGGGCATGAATTTTATTTTAGACTATTTTATTTGGACTGAGTACAAAGTGATAATGGGACACCAGAGTGGAAGTGACTAGCAGGTACCTGGAAAGAAGGAGCTGGAGAGAATCTTATTTATAACAAATCTGCCAAATGTTTAGTTAGTTGGCCGAACCTCGAACACTTCTTGTGACAGAGCTCTCCACGCCTCACAATGCAGCTCATGGTATTTTCCAAGAATTCCAGTGCCAGAGTTTATGAGTTGCAGGCTATTAGAGGTGTTCAGATGAGGGATCACTTGATTAAAGGGCTGTTGCTTAAATGAAGATTCTTGAGTCCCGCCCAAGATGGATCTGAGAGGAGAGCTGGCAGCTAGGACATGGGCAGACAGGGAGCCCAACTCCAATTGTTACACATTTTTCCAACTCTGCATTGAGTTAGAGTCTTCATTATTTTCACTTCATTGCTTCATTACTTTCAAAGAGTCTTGTTACTTTCATTTATGGGTCTGGTTTAACCTGACACGGAATAAATCTACTCTTTCCGCCACATGACAAATTTCACATCCTGTCAAGGTCTTTCCTTTTGAAAAAGAATCTTTCCCTGGTTCCTTATGCATCATGAGACACCACTGTAGACTTCCATCATCCTGATCCATTCAGTCAGGCATTGGTCAGAGCTTATGTGTAAACATTTTACTGGGGAGTATGATGTAGGGAACAGAAGTAGAGGATGGGGGAGCCACACAGGGAAGGAGGAAGAGTCAATAAAAGATGCATTTTCAGGCTGGCCATCCCATGGCAGGGCCCAAGAAGGCATATGAAATGTGTCTCAAGACTGTCTAAGGGAAGCATTTGCTCGTTGGCACCCATCCCCTACTGGTCAGAAGTTTGTCCAGTGGGGCGTTAACTCTCCCTTATTTTCGGTTGCACTTGCCTGAGCAGAGCACTACCCTCTACCCCCCAGCCCACCCCCTTCTCAGGAGGCAAGCCCTGAGGAGGAAGTGAAAGGTGGGAGGCTGGATCTGAGGCAAGTGCTAACAGGTATGCCAGTGGAAAGTCGATCTTGTCCTGTGGCAGTAGCTGGAATTAGGGACAGTTAGGTCCAAGAGAACCAGAAATGGGGCATGAAAGTCATCTGAGGCATCTGCTACCCACTAGCCTCTTCTACTAGGCTCTGGATGTGCTCCAGCCTCTCCACATACCTTTTAAGAATTAAAATAAGCCTTCCAAATATAGTCTGGAGAAGATTTTAGGAAAGAGAGGAAGTTGAAGAGTGAGGTTGTGGAAAAATTATTTAAGGCGAACATATTACAAATACTGGACATATACACTGCCCATGATTCTAAAAATATACTTTGCTGCTGGTGACATTCAGCAACAAATACCCGGGGTTTGGTAGGCACTGTGCTTGGTGCTGGAGGGTGGGGGACATCCTGACGAATAAGAGACCGTTTTTTTAAATTTTTTTATTTATTTTTTTAACGTTTTTTTATTTTATTTTATTTTTTATTTTTTTTTGAGACAGGGAGAGACAGAGCATGAACAGGGGAGGGTCAGAGAGAGGGAGACACAGAATCTGAAACAGGCTCCAGGCTCTGAGCTGTCAACACAGAGCCCGATGCGGGGCTCGAACTCACGGACTGCAAGATCATGACCTGAGCCGAAGTCGGCTGCTTAACCAACTGAGCCACCCAGGCGCCCCAAGAGACAGTTTTGACCTTAAGGAGGGTGCAGCCTAGTTGGAGAGCCTGAAGAAGTAGCTAAGTAATTATAATAAGGTGGTATGGGCTACAACGGATGGTGAAATGGGTGAAATGGTCCAGAGAAGAGCGTAATTAAGTGTCCATCAGGTGAAGGATCAGAGAAGGCTTCAGAGGATTTTGAGATGGTCTGGTTCCTCGTCACGTGTGCCAAAATGGTTCTGCACCCAGACTGAGGCACAGCCTGAACTGCTGGAAAAATTGAACAGTCCTAGGATTCCTGGTTTCAAGTCAACTGTGAAACCACTAGACTCTCCTTATGTCAGAGACTACATTTTTTCAATGCACTTCATTTTAAACAAACATTCCTACCTTAAAAATTGTAGGCTTTTACTTATGTGTGCACAAGTACCCCCCAGTTTTCGAAAGTTTGCATTATGCCACTTCACTTTTATGAAAGACCTACATTAGCACCTGTTTTTGCTAACTGAAAGAACTCAGAAGAGGATTTTTGCTTTTACAAAAAAAAAAAAGAAAAAGGCAAAATGTAAAAATAGCATCCAGTGTTTGCTTTGCAGCCATTATAGAGGCACAGCCTAGCTCTTTCCCAGGGAATTACACTCAGCTTCTCAGCATCAAGCCACCATAGCTTTGAACTTGTCTGTGAGCATCTGTGCTTTTCTTGATTTATTTTGTGCCTCTGTTATGTATCAGAAAATGTGTCCTAAAGTATCAGAAAAGCCTAAAAGGTATTATTTTTTAGGTCTGGGTCCCCTAAAATTTTTTCCATATAAATTAATGGTAATTAGTATGGTACTTAAACCATATTGGCTTAGGAAACTCTCTTAGGAACGCTATAAAACTCTCTTAGGAATCATATCTTTCTCATATGAATCACTGTTTTATATTTTCTAGTGTACTACAGGAGACTTTGACTGTAAAAGGTTAAATTGAAGATGAAGTAGGGTACTTTTTCCTCTTCTCCCCTTGGCAAGATCACCGCAGAGCCTTTGTAAACAAAAACCAGAATGGGGTGGATTCGGCTAAAAAAAAGTATACTTTTTTTTTTAACATGGTGATTTGAAGAATGGCTCAGGAAAATAAGGAGCAGGTGACTGCCACAGCCTGGAGAACAGAGGCCTGGGCTAAGGACAGAGGGCACCTCCTAATCACAGTGCTTGTGGCTTGCCACATGGTCCCACATATCACGTTAGCCCTTGGACAGAGGATGGCTGAACCTCCTGTCTTTTGCCCCCTAGTCTCTGGCCCCCAAACTAACATATGGGAAGGATTTAGAGTCCAGGGAAAAGCCCAGAAATCAAATGTGCAGAGAAATTACGTTGCTAACAGCTGGAATTCATGAAGTTTCATATTAAGTGGAGGATTGATAGCAAGAAATCTAAAACACCCTTTCCCAAAAGACAGACAAACTAATAGCTTGAGGACAAAAAAGGCTTCTCAAGAATTTTTTGGCTCCTCTTTAAATGTAACTGTAATGCTTATGTTTATTTTTATAAGAGATGGCCATGACTATATTTGTCATAAATTTGGAATTATTGAATTCAAGGATGAATATGATGGGATGCATTAGCCAAGTGCCAAAAGTGAATCTAACATTGGGACCACATGCCCATTTGGCTTTGGAGCCTTTTTTCTTGAGGTGGTTAATATTAAGTAAAAATAATTATTTATGAATATTTTTACCTAAATTATCTTTTTTTTTTTTTTTTTTTTTAATTTTTTTTTTCAACGTTTTTTATTTATTTTTTGGGACAGAGAGAGACATAGCATGAACGGGGGAGGGGCAGAGAGAGAGGGAGACACAGAATCGGAAACAGGCTCCAGGCTCTGAGCATTCAGCCCAGAGCCCGACGCGGGGCTCGAACTCACGGACTGCGAGATCGTGACCTGGCTGAAGTCGGACGCTTAACCGACTGCGCCACCCAGGCGCCCCAAAATTATCTTTTTTAAAAAAAAGTTTTTTTCAATGTTTATTTATTTTTGGGACAGAGAGAGACAGAGCATGAACGGGGGAGGGGCAGAGAGAGAGGGAGACACAGAATCGGAAACAGGCTCCAGGCTCTGAGCCATCAGCCCAGAGCCTGACGTGGGGCTCAAACTCATGGACCGCGAGATCGTGACCTGGCTGAAGTCCGACGCTTAACCGACTGCGCCACCCAGGAGCCCCTAAATTATCTTAATTAATCCTCCCCTCTACCTGCCGAGAAATAAATGTTTTATAATACCCCCACCTCTGCTGAAGATGAGATTGATGCTCTGGGGGGTTAATTTGCCCAAGATCATGTGGTAGCAGATAAGAACTTAAACCCAGGTCTTCTGCTGCCAGCAACCATGGGTGTATCCACTGCATTAGTTCCTAAAGCTGGATGAGTTTCCACATTAGCCCTGGAGCTTTTGAAATGTACTGATTCCTAGAGTGGGCTCCAGAATCTATATGCTTATCGCTCGGAAGTGATTCTGGGGTGTCTCCGTGGCTCAGTCGGTTAAGCGTCCGACTGCGGCTCAGGTCACGATCTTGCGGTCTGTGAGTTCAAGCCCCGCATCGTGCTCTGTGCTGATGGCTCAGAGCCTGACGTCTGCTTCGGATTCTGTGTGTGCATCTCTCTCTCTCTCTCTCTCTCTCTCTTTCTGCCCCTCCCCTGCTCATGTTCTGTCTCTCTCTCAAAAATAAATAAACATTAAAAATTTTTTTTTTTTCAACATTTATTTATTTTTGGGACAGAGAGAGATAGAGCATGAACGGGGGAGGGGCAGAGAGAGAGGGAGACACAGAATCGGAAACAGGCTCCAGGCTCTGAGCCATCAGCCCAGAGCCCGACGCGGGGCTCGAACTCACGGACCGCGAGATCGTGACCTGGCTGAAGTCGGACCCTTAACCGACTGCGCCACCCAGGCGCCCCTAAAATTTTTTTTAAAAAGTCTCTGAAGTGATTCTGAGGATCAATCTGGTTTGGGACCCACTGTATAAAGATAAATGAAACGTCATTCTCACCAATTAGCACAGAGTCATCTTAACTCTGGGGATGTAGGTGAGTGGTATTTTGAAGTTCAGCAGAAGCACACCTGGGAAACATTAGGATCAACCCAACCATGCAGCCGGTTCAGTCTGATCACTAGCAAGCATATGATGAGGGGAAGCTAGATCATAGCGACATAAAGTGACGTTTCTCAACCCTTCCCTAGGCAATGATATACTTGTAAAAGTGCTGGGCACACCAGGGGGTTGCCAATATCAAATATGCAGAGCCACAGGGTGGGAAAACTTGGATAAAGCCAAAATTGGAGGAGGTGGATAGATTATCATCAATATATGATATGCTTACTCTTTCAGCTTCTGGAAAGAATTGAGAATTACAATGGACATGGAAAAGCCATGAGTAGCCAAGTTAATTCTTAGGGACCTTGGGCAACAGCTTATCTTCTTTGAGCCTCAATTTCCCCATACACAAATGGAAGGTAATGATACTCTCATCATACTGAGAAGCTTGAATGAAATAGCATGTATAAAGTGATTAGTCCAGTGCCTGTAAATAGTAAGCATCATATAAATTGCATTGCTATTTCTGTCTCTTGCATCTAAGAGATTTTAAAATTTAGTCAGTAAAGGATGTAGATGCTTTAATGATGTCTTAAGCAAACCGGTTTTCAAATTCAGAAAAGTACATAATACATGAGGTCCTCTCTGAATGGAGTCCTACTTCCAGCTTCTAGCTTGTGGACAACGGGCAAGCATTTGAAACCACAGAAACTACCCATAGAGGGAGCAAGAGGAAAGTGCCCCCAGGAATTTGGAAACCAGGGAATAAAAGTGCCCTCTACAGCTAGCAGGCTAGGACAGAGACATGAAAATCACTTTTGAGGATGGCTTTAAATGGAGTCAGCAGGACTGTAACCTGATTACCTATATTAACATATCTAACGAGAGAACTTATCATTTAGAACTGCAGTTGGCCAGCCCTTGAAGAACAGAAAATGGAAAGTCAGAAAGGCAAATGTTGGCAAGTGCCCTCCTAGAACTACCCAAGGGAGAAGGAGGCTTAGCTCTGGGACTTTGAAGATTTCTTTTCCATTGGCAAGACCAGGTACCTGGTGGGATGTTTATCTCAGGCTTTCTCAGCCCATGTCACTACGTAGCTGAAGCATGTAACAACTTTATTTTGTATGAATTCTATACATCTCTTGACATAATATGATTACAGGTAGCTCCCCCTATACTTTGCTATAGGGAAAAAGTATACACCAGTCTGAGGATGCTAATAACCCTTTTGTGCTTACATTTATTATTGCAACATAAATTGGTTTTCTGGTTTATACCTCAGTCTCTTGTGAACTTAGAAAGCCTGAGTCAGCCTCGCTGAGTCTGATGGTCCCTAGGACCTGAGTTTTGGAACGTGCAAGGTTTACGCCAGGACCTTGGGCGATGATGAGCTGAGCAAGACAGCCTGTGCCATCTGACAGTGTCCCTTGCCAGCAGCCCTGCTGGTCTCCCTGACGACCTGTGACTTTGCCGCATACCCGCTACTCACCACAGGGAAAGAGAAAAGTCCTGGAATAGCAGTCGCACATTATGTTTCCAACGAATGGGCAGAGTTTTGCCCCGATTGACTGATGGATCAGCTTTAGGTGAAACTGATTTCAGAGAAGATAAGCAGTCCTCTCCCTTCACTGACCAGGAGTCTCTGGACTTTCTGAGAAAATTTCAAAATACCCCAAATTCTGCTAACACCACTTTTCCTCGTGATTGAATAGTTCCCAGTTGTCTGTCCAATCCTTTGCTGTGCCGCCTCTCCTGAGCTCTGGTGTAATCCTGTGTCACATATCAACCCTGGGGGCATAGACACGCGAACACCTGGAACCATTTGTCTGAGGACACCTGGAGTTCCGTTTATGCCTTGGTGGTGGTGGGGCTGGTGTTTTGTGTTGCTTTGTAGAGTAACTACTACTGCTTGCTGATTGGCCCCTGGGCCTCCAGTCTTGCCTCCCTTCTAGTCTCCTCAGGTAACCATAGTGGTCTTTTGGTCTTCTAAAGCACATATCTAAACACATCACACTCAACCTTGAAATCCTTCAGTGGCTGCCTATTACTCCCAGTTCAAGTTCTGACTCTGTCATGTTTTAATAAGCCCTGTGGGCTCTGTCCTTTGTTAACTGCTCCTATCCTCTTTTTCCACATTCATTCCTCTCATCCTAATGAGATCCACTGATCTACTTTATTGAAAATATTCCATGTATCCACTAGCCTCTTGTGCCAGACACTACTCTAGGTGCTTGGAATTCATGGGTGAATGAAACAGGAAAAGATCTATTTACCTCATCGGATGCTAGTGGCCTAATTACTTGTCCTGTCTCTCCTAAACCGCAAGCTCCCTGAAGACAGGGCACACACATTGTTCACCACTATATCTCCAAAGCCTACAAGAATGCTTCTGCATGTACCTACCACTCAGTAAGAAAGGTGAGCAGCTCTTAGAGAAAGAACAGCAAACTTCTGCAAAGGAAACATTTTCTGTAAATATTTTAGAATTTTTTATCCACATGGCCTCTGTCATAGCTGTTCAGTTCTGCTTGTTGTAACCCAAGTAGCCAGAAACAACGTAAGTGAATGGGTGGGACAAAAACTCTAAAGTCTCTTCCAGGTCTATAATTCTTTAAATATTTTATCTGTTTTGTTTATCGCTATGCTTTCAGCATCTAGAACCATATGGGACATAGCAGATGTGTAATATATACTTGTTGAATGGAGAAATTAAGGTGGATTTGAGGCTGGCTCTGGGTTTAAATCTGAGCCTCTCTGGCTTCAAAATCCATGGTATTTGTGTGGTATATCCTGCTATTGTTTAACTGAATATAGACATTAAGGACCAGAATTCCCAAAACACTGGGAACCACAATTCTGGTCGATTAGTCTAAAGTCATTACACTTTTTCCAATCTTGAAATGTCTTGCCCAATCAGATCCCTGTCCAAATTCATCTGTTAGCCCTAAACAACGATGAATCCCTCTTAATAGCATCTGAGGAATTAAGTAGTGGGAGGGGAATAGTACCAGCTGGTAAAGCACTAACACATACAGGTAAACGCAAGGGGGGATTTACCTGTAAGACAGAAAGGTGGTGTAGAGAGGAGTGAAATTAACTTTACAGCAAGTTGAAGGGTCAGAGAAGCCTTCAGAAATGTGGTAAGGCCATGGGGCACCTGGGTGGCTCAGTCGGTTAAGCGTCCGACTTTGGCTAAGGTCATGATCTCACGGCTTGTGAGTTTGAGCCCCACACTGGGCTCTGTGCTGACAGCTCAGAGCCTGGAGCCTGCTTTGGATTCTGTGTCTCCCTCTCCCTCTCTCTCTCTGCCCCTTCCCCTGCTCATGCTCTGTCTCTTTCTGTCTCTCAAAAATAAACAGTTAAAAAAAAATAATTTTTTTTTTAAAGAAATGTGGTAAGGCTTGAAAAGGATCCTGAGGTGCTACATATTCCTCCCTATGTGTCCAAAACGAGGAGTCTGAGCACATGAGGGATGCTCTAGACTGTTATAACTTGGATTGTGGGCAGAAGGAAGCAAAGCCAGAATTCCTAGTTCCCAGTCATCCATGAAACCACTTGACAGTCCTTTGGTTAGAATCTATATGTCAATGCATTCATTTTAAAACTTTTTATTTTTATTTTATTTTGAGAGAGAAAGAGAGTGTGTGAGCCGGAAGTGCAGAGAGAAGGGGAGAGAGAGAGAATCCCAAAGCCAGGCCCGAACTCACAAACCTTGAGATCATGATCTGAGCCGAAATCAAGAGTTGGATGCTTAACCAACCAAGCCACCCAGGCGCCGCTCAATGCATTCATTTTAAACAGATATTCCTAGCTTAACCAACACAGCCTTTCATTTATATGTGTATTTGAGTAGTTTTGATCATCGTTCTCTCCCTTAGGAATCATATTTAATAAAAAGAAATAAATGATTTTTTCATGTTGTTCTAGAATGCTAAAAGAGACCTTGTTTGTAAAAGGTTAAATGGAAGATGAAATAGAGTAAACCAACTGGGCTTTTGCCTTGTGAACTCTGTGGAAGCGTTGAGTCAGCTGCTTGAATTGCTAAGTGGAACCCGCAGAATTGGTTGCTCTGCAGCCTGAATTCGTTCCCAGTGTCTCTGGTTCCATATTGGTTTATGACCAATGACTAATGCTTCACCCATGAGTCATTAAACCCATTCTGCATTTTCCTGGTTCTCTAATCTTCTTGGAATTCATCCTTGTGTCCAACGGTCCAGTGCTCTAGCTTGGTATTCGGATGACTGAGTGAACAAAAATGGTAATAAAAATGTATATGGGATATAACAGTTCAAAATGTAATTCCCTCAACAGGAGGCTTCTGAGCAAATCAAATTCCTCCCAAACTATGTCAAATACTTTGAAATATTTGGAGCTTTCAGTTTCCTTTGCACCTTCCTGAGAGGTCAACAAATACAGCAAGAATATTTGGTAGCTCTGCACAATCTTTGCCATGCAATTCAGACTTCAGAGGGTAGCTCTACCTTCTAATGCTCTTGATTAATGGTGCTAATGGAAGAAGGCAGAAGCATGGATAATCTAATATAGGTAGCAGTTGATGAATATGCATGTGTTTGATGTTCTAGAAAACGACTTTAAAGAAAACAATAAAGTGCTATTGGAGGCTAAACTTAGGATGAGAAGAAAATATGTCCAACTTCTTGACTACTGCTCAATTCCCTGAAATCTGTACCATTTTAAGATCAGCTATTTTCACAGAAAGAGCCAGGAGTGGCCCAATAACTATGGAAGAATGTGGCCGACTAAGTGGAAGGTAGGTGACTTGGGGTGGGGAAGGAAGAAGGAATAAATACGGCAAGGGAATATCTTATTCATAGGAATAGGATAGGTTCTGGGGAGGAGATAAATAGATTTAGCTGCTAATACTAGCTGGCATTTAGCTTTACCATCCAAACATAAGGTTCAAAGGGGATAGCCTAGGTAAGAAGTCCACCTGAAGCTGAAGTAACTGATGAGTATCCTACAGGCTGGCAGCGATGGAGAATCCAAACAGATGTGATTCTCAGGCATCCAGGCAGGAGATGTGCAATCATTCTGTTCTGGAGGGATGGTAGAGAGGGGGCTAGCTCCCCATGGTTAATGGGGAGACTGAGTGGGATAGAGTAGGGTTATCAGGTTAGGGGGATATTAAGTCATATAAGAGATTTCCAACTGGTCACAAGTAGAAGCCCTTGATGCTCATGTTGAAAACCTGAGTGTAAAGACAGGAGAATCATAGAACCAAATATATGAAAGTAATGGTCCATGGGTCTAGATGTGAAAGGTGTCCTGGTGTATGCTTGACACAGAAAATGTGACTCAGATGACTTAAAATTTTTTTTTAAGTTTATTTATTTTGAGAGAGAGAGAGTAAAAGAGAGAGAGAGAGAGAGAGCACATCAATGTGAGGTGGGGGAGGACTGGAGAGACAGGGAGAGAGAAAATCCCGAGCAGGCTCTGTGCTGTCAGAATGGAGCCCAACGGTGGGCTCAGTCTAACCAACTGTGAGATCATGACCTTAGCCGAAATCAAGAGTCAGATGCTTAACCGACTGATCCCCACCTGGGTGCCCTGGCTCAGTTGACTTTTATGTATTCTCCTAGGGGAGATATCTGGGGTCCCCAGCCACAATGAAAGGGCAGGGGTTATGGACAGACAAGGCATTAATTGTCACCAACAAAAATCTGTCTTAAGGTTGCAGGGCGCTATCTAGCACATCCAGGTACAGCTCCATAGGTTGAAGTGCTAGATGCCCTGGGTGGATTTTTTCTGGTTGGACTGGAGCCATCATGGATTGTGGTCAGCTGGACACCATTTTGATCTCATCTTTTCTCTTCAGTATAAGGTGTGGGTGGGTAGACATGGCACCAGAGGGAATGTCAGCAATGGAGGAACTAGCCAGAGAGGAATGATTCGAAAGATGCATGCGTAGGCAAATTTTATTTATTTCTGTTCAGACAAGAGATGTACTATAGAAAGTATTCTGCAATGGAAAAGTGGTTGCGTTACTGAATAGTCACATACTGTAGACTTCCTAAAAAATGTACCACTAGAAAATTTAGCTTTCAACATTTGTTGACATAACATGTAAAACAATATTTAAGCTGCACTGTGCTTCTCGCTGGAATCTCATGCCACTCTTTATGTGTACTTAATGAGGCTTCGTCCTCAAATATTTTCTCCCACTTTTTTAAGTAGAGAATAAAATGATGGAGTTTTATCTGTCATCACTCCATTTCAAAGGGGGTTGCCATGGAGAGCCTTGGTTAAGAGAAATTCTGTAGCTTTGGGGCCACAAGGTCTAAGAATTAATTGGTGAAATCCATTTCAAACAGATGCCAATGTTAATTCAAGAGAATTTAACCACCTTTTACTGACATTCACCATCGAGAGAAATTAGCCTCAGGGCAGAAAGGTAAGGTGGTCTAAGGATATAGAGGCATTAAAACAATAGAGTATGTCTTTTGAGAGTGGATGTGACTGAATGATTACAGTCACGAGACTGTGAGGTTATGGTTAAGATTTTGTGAGTTAAGGGATGATGTGTTTCTTGTAGGATTTCAAAAAGTCAGCTCACTTCTGTTGAGTTGTGCTCGATGATGATCTGGAATGTTAAGACTATATAAACTGCAAGGTGGGCACAGTTGACACATGATGAAATCATAGATTCACTGCTTACCCAGAGTTATTTCTGTGCTTTCTCACGATAACACTGCATTAGCACCTGCCGTCAAAAATATAGTTTCACAAGGGCCCAAGCAAATCAATCTTGTGTATTGATCATTCAGATTGCTAATTGCTGTAGCTTAGAATTTGAGTTAGTAGTGGAGAAAAAAAGACCTTCGTTTGTTTTATCCTTGCTGTATACATTTTTGCAAGAAGATGCTTGTTTTTTTTTTTTTTACATTAGCTATTCATTTTTAAAATGTAAAATCAGTAGGAAAAAACTTATAAGAATGCTATGATTTGTTGGCCTCAAAGCTGAGGTTGCCTTCAGGCTGCATTAACTTATGTATCTTCTTTTACTTAATTTCTCTGTTTTTTTTTAAATTTTTTTTTTTTCAAACGTTTTTTATTTATTTTTGGGACAGAGAGAGACAGAGCATGAACGGGGGAGGGGCAGAGAGAGAGGGAGACACAGAATCGGAAACAGGCTCCAGGCTCCGAGCCATCAGCCCAGAGCCCGACGCGGGGCTCGAACTCACGGACCGCGAGATCGTGACCTGGCTGAAGTCGGACGCTTAACCGACTGCGCCACCCAGGCGCCCCCTCTGTTTTATTTTATCAGCTGTCTCTGTGCTAGAAAGAAGCCTACTTTTTCAAACAAGATTACTTTTTTTGATATTAGGCAACCTTTCTTATTTTCTGCGGAGCACATTTTCATAGGAATAGAAAGATACATTTTTCTTAAAAATCATCAAGTGTGTCTCCGGTTTCACAAATGCAAAGGAAGTGTGCAAAAGTAGGGACAGGAAACCGATCTCCTGCCGCAAATTGTGATGACAATATCTTTTCATTGTTGGCTAATCTTTTACTAGCATAAATCTGAAAGTGATTTCATGGGTAGAGAAGATGAATTTTCCTTGGCAATTTATAGGATCAGGCTTTGTTGGATGCCCTCTGGGACAAGGGACAACAATTTAGTTGCAGTGATTTGCTCTCAGGAGCAGAGGTAACTCAGTGGCTGATGTATTCACATGAACCCAGAACTGCAGTAAGGAAAGAGGAGATTTGCTAGGAGAAGCCAAGCTTCAATTTGTAAGAGCTAAAGAGTTTTAAATGCAACTCTGTGTGGCCAGACTTGTGATATTCTGAAACAAAAGATTTTTTTTTTTTTGACTCTAGGAAGAAACCTACAATATGAGGGCAAACAGTGGCCATAGATTAAGAACATCATTTCCTTCGCAAGATAACCTTATCCACAATTTGGTTCCATAGTAATGTCTTTAGAGTTCAAAGTTTACATGTGCTGCTGCTGTCAGGAGATGTTTATTGATACACACACACTCACACATGTTTCTCATTGTACCCAGATTATTGGGTATAATTTAAGACTATATTATCTAACGTCATGACCACTAGCCACATGTGGCTACTGAGCACTTGAAATGTGGCTAGTTGGGGGCGCCTGGGTGGCGCAGTTGGTTAAGCGTCCGACTTCAGCCAGGTCACGATCTCGCGGTCCGTGAGTTCGAGCCCCGCGTCAGGCTCTGGGCTGATGGCTCAGAGCCTGGAGCCTGTTTCCGATTCTGTGTCTCCCTCTCTCTCTCTGCCCCTCCCCCGTTCGTGCTCTGTCTCTCTCTGTCCCAAAAATAAATAAACGTTGAAATGTGGCTAGTTGGAATTGAGCTGTGATGTGAGTATAAAATACACACTGGGTTTCAAGCACAATATTAGAAAGAGAATGAAAATACCTTAATAATTTTCTATATGGATTATCGACTAAATGTTGAAATAGTAATTTTTTAGATATATTGGGTTAAGCAAATATATTACTAAAATTAATTTCACCGGCTTAGTTTTCCTTCTTTGATGTGGCTACTAGAAATTCACCTATGTGGCTGGCTGTGTATTACTATTGGACAGTGCTGGTCTAAGAGCATATGTCATGACAAATGAGCCTCTGGCATTCCACAGTGATCTGTGAAAAGTTACTGTATCTCCAGTCACCAGCTCCTGACACTCAGGGATTTTATCCTTGGTGTCTCCCCTGGAGCTCATCAGTAGCGTCTGGTTTCCTTTCAGCCATGACTATAGGCTGTATCCCTTCTCTCGCCCTCTTACTCCACATTTGATCTGCACCTGTTAGCTGTAGCTGCTGCTCCTGTTTGCTTCGAGACATGACTGGCTGCTGACCCACTGTCTCACTGCTGAGCGGGGAGGAGAGAGAGCCTCCTTTCTGACTATTGCAATCTTCTTTATCTAGATATTTACCGTCTTAAGGAATCAAATGGTTTCATTCTTTCTTACAGTTCCCTTCATGATGGGAGTTGCTCACTAACCTTACTTTTTATGTGTGAGTATTTTTGGTAGCGTCTTAGTGTAAGTTCCCTTGGGGCTAAACTTGGAAGGGGATACAAACATCATCACACAGTGGACTGCACCCAGAGTCGTTCCTCTTCTTCTTCCCTTGACTCGCCATGTGAATTTCTTCTCAATTCCACATGTTACCCTGATTTCGAGGGCCAGCCACAGTTAGTTTTCCAGGGTTTAGTCATGGCCCCTTCTCCAGGACAGGGTCATATCCTGACTTTCTGGAATGTGCAGAGGATACCCAGCTTGGACAATTAGTATGTGTGGTGTTCTCAGTAACTGACAATGGATGCTAGTTGTCAAATATGGATTAAAGTATAGGATCAGCTTTATATAAGGAAAGTTGAGTTAAAGAAAGGTGGCCGCCAGGCCACTCCTACTCCAGCTGAAACTTGCCTGTGAGCCCTGAGCAGAGAAGCTAGAGAATATTATATCTATTGGTGGAGGAAACGTACCATTTGGGGCAGGAGGCAGAGGGGCAGAAAGCACCCAGGAGGAGGGCAGATAAGCCAAGAGAGCAATACAGGACGAGACTTGGCTTGTGCCATTTTCGATGTTGTGATCTTACCCTTGGCAAACAAGGTCCTGTGGATTTTTGGTGCTTCTTTCTTCACCCATCATATAAACTACCCTTTCCCCCACAGGAAGGAGTGAGTGAGGGGATGGAAAGAGGGAACCCAAGTGTTTGTTCTGTACCCTCCTTTTTTGGAAGTAAAACAGAAGTGTGGCATGTGAGGGAGAGGAAGTGAGCAATCCCCATATTGTATAATGCAGTGTATAAGTTAAATCATAATATCATAGACTATCAAAGCTGACGGGACCTGAAATACTGTCTGGTCAGACACTGTCGCTATAGATGAGGAAACAGCTTTATCAAAGCAAAGTAACAGAGACTAGAGGAAGCTGCCCTATAGTGTTTCCTGCATATTAACACCGTTGGAAATAAGCAGACCCAACCCCCGCTCCCCGCCCCCCAACAGCCTTCCAGTTTGGTATAACTTGTGCCATAGTACCAAGGTTGCATCTGTGTTTTTGACTTTCAATATTTGCAAGATTTAAAATACAGTTAACAGTGAGATTGAAAATCTGGCATTGGAAAGAATTTACACTTTGGTCTGCCACATTTGGTGTGGATTTACATGCAACGGCAGAACTAATCCAGCTGAGAGATTTAATATTTTCATTTCACTGCCCTAAATTTGCATAGACCTTGAGTAATAGATCCCCAAGAGGAAGGGTGCCTGGGACTCAGACAGCACTGTTCATATAGAGAGAAAATTCTGCCCACTGAAAATTTTAGCCAGATTCTGTGTGTTGAACAAGATACCTGCTGAGATCAATATAAAAATCACTAATCTGAAGGCCAGTTCTCGTTAGCGAAAAGTTTACGGAATTAAAAATGCATATATCTCCAAACACGGGTTATGCAACTTTAAAGGTGGAGTACACAAAGAGGAGCAAGCTGAATGGTCAGTGGCACATCCTCCTGGACTCTTGCATAGGATTGTCCATGACAACAGTTGTCACACTGAATTGTAATCATTTGTTTACATGCTCTTTTACTCACTGAACACATCTGGAATATCTGCCAGATGTCAGATACCAGGATGAGCCCTGGGGAGAAGAAATGATTTACATTTTATCCATTGGCCTATATAAATAATTTTGGTCAAGCTGTTGGAAATCTTTGGGTGCCCTCAGTTTTCTTTCACCATAAAACAGAGAGTGAGGATTAGGTCTTTAATATCCCTTCCAGTCCTGAGATATATGTGAAATCTATGTTTTTGAGGTTTTGCAGGAAGCTCGAAAAGTTTATGCTATCATACAGCTTGAGCCCCTTCTCCCCCTATCCTAAATCACACTGTGTTAAGCAAAGAGAGAAGTGTATTTCTCTGTGGTGGGAAGGAAGTAGGGGATAAGTGGTGGGGGTTTCAGTGGCAGTTCGACAAGGCTTCCAGGGGTGGGAGCTCAGTCAGCCTTCCTCGCCAGCCGCCAGGCGTCCTCAGCACAGAGGGTCTAGCTCAGAGGGCTGCTGGAGTAGGGGCGGCTACGTCTAGTTGCAGGGAAGGCTGGAGCATGTGATCTTTTAGCAGGGGATATTGCTGCTAAAAAAATCTGGGCTCTAAGGGTAAGGAAGAAGGGTTAGTGGATGGTGCAATCACCAACTATTGTTTGTAAGAGAAAAATTGCACTGGACCAGGTAAATAGGCAAGGAAGACTTTATTCTAGACTATTTCAGTATTGCCACAGGGAAAAGAGAATGAGCTCAATTTTGCTGAAACAAAAGGCAAGAGGGTGGGGCGGGCTAATGAAAAGTACTGAAGGATGTTAGGGGAGAGGCTGGTCAAGGTCATTGGGCCATCTGCACTTGTGAATTGTCACTTACGGAAATTAGGTTCCTCCCCTTCCAAGACCAGGATATCGAGGTGCTATCTTTCTTAAAGATACCATTTCAAAGGGATGACTCCCAGGCTGTTGACAAAGACGCTCCTAGGTTGTGGAAGATTTATATTTCAAAAAGTCAGAAAAAGCATTTACAAGTACAGTTTTTCTAAAGTAATGCTCTAAGAAAAGGGTTTCAGGGGCCTCTAGTCAGGAAGAGACCTGTCTAAAGTTTCGCCAAGCTAAGTGGAATCTTAAGGCCATCTTGGTCCTGTCGGTGCCGTGGAATTTATTCCTTTTTGCTGCAATTCTGTTTATAATACTAATATCTATGAAACGTTTTCTTCACAGGTAAGATAAACTTCAGCCCAAATGACTTTCTGAAGTGCCCCAAGTGTGGAATCTGAGTAGATGAGCTGGTACACCATGTAAGGGTAGGGGAGAGCTAAAAATGAAGTTCACTGTAGCCTGTCATCATTAGGCTACAGTGAACTTCATTTTTAGCTCTCCCCTACTGTTCACTGTGATGCTGTGAACAGTCCGTGGGACTTGGTGACTCCAGAGTCAGGTGATAGAAAGTTTCAGGTTCCGAGAACGATTATAAGTCACTCGCATTATATGTGAAAAACCTCATCACTGGCTATGCCTAAGCGTAAGCTGCCATGCGCTCCTGCTTCTGGTTATTCTCCATTGAAGGTGGAGCAAATTCAAGTTGCTGCATAATTTCCGTCTGTTTTCTTTCTTCCCAAAGGTGACAAGCTCTAATTTTATTTCATTCTTTGTAAACTTGAAAATGAAAGGTCCTGCATGGGCTGTGTGGGAGAGGCAATGTGTGCCTTTGCATTCAAGGTGAGCAACACATAAATGTTTTCTTAATGTGCTTCAGCTGCGTTTGGAGGCATAAAGAAGGAATAGACCTGGCAGGTTAGCGAGCCCATCTCCCTTCCTTTGCATTGATTGAAACCGCCTTACTTGAGCATGCCTTTTGGAATTTTGAGCAAACTAATTTTCTATGTCCCCAGGAGCTGATACTTGTCACATTTCCATTTCAGAACTTTTTTTTTTTTTTTTTTTTTTCCTAACATGGCAGAGCTCCTTGTCAAGACATTTCCCTGCATCAGTTTCATCTCATTTTTTCTTGGCTAGCCAGGTCAATCCTTGAGATCAGACCCCATCATACTGCTGATGTGCATGAGAACAAAACCCAAAGAATAACTGTGTTACATTAGGATTTTACTCTATGCAGTTACATTTCAAGAGATGTGATTTAACACTTAATGTGTCTCCAAATCCATGTAATAGGAAGTTAAATTATATTTTGGACTGCAGCTATTAATATTTTTGCTTTTTCATATGTCTGGTATTTTCTCACATATTGAGTATTTTGTTTACTTTTTTTTTTTTTTACAGACTATAGTGTTTTCCCCATTTAAAAAACTCCAAACAATATTAAGTCATTTCAAATTAATTTAATTCCCATATATAGAAGATACTATTAGAGACCATGGGAGTTCTGCTTTCAAAGATTTCCTGATGGAAGAATATTCTAGATTAATTTGATAGAGGTAAGAAAGACACGATAGATTACAAGAAAATTTTTTACCAAAAGGCTGAATGGTATGATAAGAACACTCAAATATCAATACTGACATGGTTATATAGGCAAACTCCTTGACAGCTAAGTCAGGGGGAGGGAATGTTTAATAGAATTGCAGAAAAAAATGGTATGGTGGCTGTATTTCCATCCAGTAGGGGAATCTGTTTTCTGCTCAGAAAATTATTTTTCTGCCAAAGGCACCTGAGTATAAAACCCCATCGAGAAAGATTGAGAGAGTGAGAGCACAGCAAGCAAAGGGCTGTGACAACACGCAAACAAAAAGGAAAACCCTTCCTAGGGAAATAAATCAAGGACATATTTGGCATTTTGAAAGTTACTTAATAAAAGAATCCCACCTTACAAGTGCCATTGATAAGCACTACATTTATAGTGCATACTGAACAAGTGCATATGTAGAAACTACTTTTCTGTTATTGGTTACATAGGCTCTGAAATACTAAGAAACAAATATTCTTGACCAAAACATTGTGGGACACACAGAAAAGGATTATCAGGAACTGAGAAAAAGAGAGACTATTTAACTAAAAGAGATCCAAAAAAGTATCCTTTTGGCTTCTTCTAGCAGAAGCTATTTTTTTTCCACTATTTTCAATATGAGGAGTTAGAAAGTACTTTCATTAAAACACTACGGTGAAGTATCTATTGTTTCTATATATAATTTCACTTAATTGGAAGGTAAATTTTCTAGTTTTCATTTCATTTTAATGTTATTCCTTTATTCACTTATGTATTGATTTTGTCATTCATTCACTCTTTCCTTCCTTTCTTTCCTTCCTTCCTTCTTTTGTTCCTCCCATTCTTCCCCCTTCCCTCCTTCCCTCTTTTCTTCCTTCACTGAATAGATAAAAAGTATAGAGTGAATCCAGTCATTCTCTACCTATCATATGAAACATATTGTTTTCATTGGAACATAAAATTTTTTGTTTTTTATCTTTTTTCTTTATGGACCTATGCTCGGCTGACCTTACTTGATTATTCTGGTGAACACTCTCCTACTCAAATGTTAGCAAACAAGGAAGGTAGCATCCTTTACAGAATTCTGGCTTAACAAACGGGTCCTACAAGATACACCGACAAGGAAGCAAGCAAATGTAGACTTCCAGTACTTTTATTTATTTATTTTTAATGATCATATCTGCAGCCAATATGAAACATGACAATAAAGGCTGATTTTGAAAAACAGTAACCAGACATCACTGTTTTTAAAACTATCGGCTATCATGAAACATAAGGCAAAGCTTCTATTATAAGGAATTAAATTTAATGTATTATCCTTCCCTCAACCGCCCCCCCAAAAAAGAGAATGAGAAATCTGCAAGAGACATAGGCCTAAAGAGCATTTGCCTGAATACAATGACAGTGTCCATTTTATCTACAGAGAGAGGAAGGTGCGTGTTCACGCACATAGATGTGGAGACATCAGGCAACTTGTTGATTGTTTAAGCGTTCTAAACAATTTTAGCAGAGTTCCTTAGCATATCTTATTGGCAGAAATGTAACGTGTAACTGTTCAGTGCGGAATAATTTTAAAATTTGATGTGGAGAAGATTTGCTTCATTAATGGGATCTTCCACTTTCACATTACATTTTAATTTGGCTCTTTTGGCTGTTGGAATCGGGAGCTTCCACAGTTGCCTCTAGAGAAGGGACAGTCTGTCACAGAGATGCCCAGGGAGCTGTCAGGAGCAGAGAACTCTGGCTCTTACTGCTGATGGACTTCCTCTTCCCATATTTCCAGTTCCAGGACATTCCGGAGGGGAATCGAATTGCTGTAGCTCATTTTTTCCCACCAGACCATAAGCAAGCCCAGGGATTGGTTGACCTTGGGTAACCTGTCTAATCAACTCTGGCCTGGGCACTGAGTAGGGAAAGGAGACAGTGTGTGGCAGGGGCAGAGTGCTGATCTTTTAGTAGGGATTGTGGATGGGCAGTTCACCTTAGAAGGGGCACTCTGAAGCGGTTCAGTGTGGTACCCAGGAGCATCTAGCTGATGTTGCAAGAAGGGGCAAATTTACAATGTTTGTGTGTGTTAAAACAGACCCTATGCTTAGTTGTTTTTCCTATATTTTATAACAATAGTATCATTTTTATAATTACAAAATTGAAGCATCTTTATTGAGATCAATTTTGAAACTAGAGAAGAGCACAAAGAAGAGACCCTTATTGGATTTTTTATTGGATCTTAAAAAAGATTACTCCATCCATATTTATTACGACAGATGATAGGTTTGGTTCACTTTAATTTTATTTTATATTTTTTTGGTTTTAGTGCTTTTTTTTTTTTTTTGCTCTATGGAACACTTTTCTTTGCTCCTTTCAATAATTTTAAAGTTTTTATCCTATTTTTATTTAATGTAATCAATTATATTTCATTAACTGAAATACAGTTAAATCAGTTTTTCTCTCATTTAGTATTTCCCCCCCCTCTTTCTCTCTCTTCTCGGTTCCCTCGATATGACCTGGTATATTAGATCCAGATTTCTATTTTCTATTTTTATTTTTACATCATGACATTTTATTTAAAGAATTATTTTTGAAAAATGCATGACATTTTATGACACTTATCTACAATTGTTTTGATGTAATTTTATATTTAAATGTCTTCATTACTGGTTATAAGTTTTTTTAAGTTTATTTATTTTGAGAGAGAGAGAGCACATGTGGGGAAGGGGCAGAGAGAGGGGCAGAGAGAGAGAATCCCAAGTAAGTTCTGCACTGACAGCGCGAAGCCTGATGTGGGGCTTGAATTCACGAACACGGAGATCATGACCCAAGCTGAGGTTGGATGCTTAACTGACTGAGACACACAGGTGCCCCAATTATAGTTTTTTTTAATACTACAGATCACCAGGTCTTTACTTTTTTAAAAAAGTTTTATTTTTGAAATAATTATTTTTGGAAAGAGCACATTGGTGTTATACATTCCACACTTTTTATGTCTGAGAGTGTTTCTGTTATCCTGTTGTACATAGATTCTTTAGGTCAAATTTTTTCCTCACAAAACTTTGCAGACTGTTTTCCAGTGAAAACTTCTTCTGTTTAGCAATGTAGGTGAGAAATCTAAGCTATCTTTATTTTTTGTTATTGTTACTTTATTGTTTGCTTTTTATTTCTTTTTTTTTAATGTTTATTTGTTTTTGAGAGAGAGAGAGAGAGAGAGAGAGAGAGCGAGCGAGCAGGGGAGGGGCAGAGGGAGAGGGAGATACAGAATCCGAAGTAGGCTCCAGGCTCAGAGCTGTCAGCACAGAGCCTGATGTGGGGCTTGAACCCATGAACCATGACCTGAGCTAAAGTGGGATGCTTAACTGACTGACCTACCCAGGTACCCTTATTTGTTTTTTCCTCTCTGATAATATCATTTTAAAATATCATTAAAATGGGGGTGTCTGGGTTGCTCAGTCAGTTAAGCGTCCTACTCTTGATTTTGGCTCGGATCATGATCTCATGGTCATGAGATCAAGCCCTGTATCAGGTTCTGTGCTGACAGCATGAAGCCTGCTTGGGATTGTCTCTCTTTCCCTCTCTCTCTGCCCCTCCCCCACTCTTTCTCTCTTTCTTTCTCTCTCTCTCAAAAATAAATAAGAAAATATTTTTTTTTAAAGAAAATATTTAAAAATCCTTAAAATGAAAAGAAACGACCAGGAAACATCTTGTTTTTGGTATCTGTTATCACATGAATTGTATCCACTTCCCCCTCTCAAATTCATATGTTGAAACCATAACCCTTAGTACCTCAGAATGTGACTGTATTTGGAGATAGGACCTTTAAAGATGTGATTAAGTTAAAATGAGACTGTTGGAGTGGGCCTTAATCCAATTTCACTGTCTTTATAAAAAGAGGAATTTGGACACACAGTGAGACACGAGGAATGGGTGTACACAGAGGAACGCTTAGGTGAGATAAGTTTTGGGGAAGCTTATTCCATGGTAAATGTCTCAGGTGGACCCTCATTGACTCAGCCCAAGCCACACTCTCTACAACATGGCTGTGGTGTTTGGTTGAAGAACAAATGTGAGACCCAGCCTGAACCAACTGCAATGGTTCTCAGGACTTCCTTGGAAGGCTGAGTTAGAGATGCCCTTTCTTTCATATTGGATGTGGACAAAGCAGTATGTAGACTGGGGATTTGCTGGCAGCTGTAGTTCAACAGTGAGGAGAGTAACTTTAGGATGAGGTAGACATTATGGAAGGCAGAACATAGAGACAGAGATTGGGTTTCCTTGCAGAAATTTTTGTGTGCCACTGCTCAAACCAAACCTCAAACCCACATTAATTATTCCTGAACTTTCCAGAGATGAGAACCAATGCATTTCTTCACTGTTTTATCAGGTTTGTGCTGAGTTTCTTCTATTTGCAACCCAAATCCTTATGACTAATGCACTATACTTCCAGCTTATTTAATCATATAAGCATTCATTGATTTTTCTCCTTGTCTAATTCCTTACCCTATGTCAGCTTCATTTTTTTTTCTGTAGGTTTCATATTTGTTAGTGATGATCAATTGTTTATTGATAGAATAAATGTGAAACTCATAGAATCATAAAATGACCAGAGATCAGTTATTCCTATGCTCTTAGTTTTAGATAATAAAGCTAAACACTAATGAGACTAAATGATGCATCCAAGATCATTCTAGTTTTAATATTTTATTCATGAATTAGGGTCAGCATTACCAACATTAATTGTTAGGTTGTCTTGTAATACATAGAGAGCATTCACCTCTCATGCATGGAGGTGTTTTTTCTAGGTAGTTTTCCAGCTATCTTTTTCAATTAGTTGTCACTTTTTACTACTGCTTTTGGGAGTTCTTTGATCATTCTTGTTCCCTCTAATCTTACGTCTACTGTATGATAGAAAAGGAATGAAGGTCACTAAGGCTAATCATGCTTTATAAGCTGATAACCCCAGTTTCACACACAATATTAAATCAATAGTCACTCAAGAGTTACTTAATAACTATTATATAACACAGATGGCCATTGAAGTTATTTCCACTGATGCTTTGGAGTCTTTTTTCACTTGCTTCTGATTTTTGGCCATATACTTGGCTGACAGAGTAGAAAATAGATGAGGAAATAGATATTTAGTTAGTCCTCTTGTAATTTTTGGAAGTTGTTTTACAGTAAGTGTTACTGACACTCATTTGAAAAGCAGAACAGGTGGGGCGCCTGGCTGGCTCAGTCGGTTGAGTGTTTCACTTCGGCTCAGGTCATGATCTCATGTTCCCTGAGTTCGAGTCCCATGTCTGGGTCTGTGCTGACAGCTCAGAGCCTGGAGCCTGTTCCAGATTCTGTGTCTCCATCTCGCTGTCTGCCTCTCCCCTACTTGTGCTCTGTCTATCTGTCTGTCTCTAAAATAAATAAACGTTAAAAAACTTTTTGAAAAGTAAAACAGGTAAACCTGAGTTAGAGGATGTATTTGGGAAATCGTGTTCCCCCTAACTGGGTTCTCCAGCTTCCTGAAAAGATATTCTGAAAATCCTTATTGTTAAGATCTTTCCTTATTATGTTAGTCCATTTAACCTTCCTAATAAATCTATGTGAAAGAAAAATTTTTGCCCTGATTAATTTGCATCTTGCAATGCTTTATTCTGAGTAACACTAAGTGAAGACAGGAAGGGCAATGGCTTTGAACTGTGCTGTAGTTTTGACACTACTAGTTGGTATATGTCAGACATGAATCCTTCCACTGCTATCTTATTTTCCTGGAAGGACTGTACTTTCTACCACATTAAGATTAGACATGGCCATGTACTTTCTCTGGCCAAGGAAATAAAACCAGAAATGTTGTGTGTCAGTCTGGATGGAAGCCTTTAATTGCCGGGCTTGAGTGTCTACTTCAGTTTTTTCCTTCCATGGTAATAATAGAAGCAAATGTTAAGGTGGAACCTGTGCAGCCTAAATAGGTAAGACATAGATCTTTGCTATTTCAAGCCATTGAGATTTGGGGGTTCCTTTTTTTTTTTTTTTTAAGTTTTATTTTATTTATTTGAGAGAGACAGAGAGAGCATGAGCGGGGGTGGGGGCAGAGACAGAGGGAGAGAGGGAGAATCCCAAACAGGCTCAGTGTGCAGAGTGTAACATGGGGCTCGAACTCACCAAACTGCGAGATCATGACCTGAGCTGAAATCAAGAGTTGGACCCTTAACTGTGGAGCCACTCAGGCGCCCTGAGATTTGGGGATTTCTTGGTACCACAAAATATTTCAGCCTTGTCTGGTGGATCCATAGGGTAGAAGTGGGTAGAACTCTGAAAGTAACTCCCCACACCTGCCCACTCCCTCTGCCTCTCCTTAACTGTAATGATTTCTCTTTTTTTGTTTTATTAAAAAATTTTCTATTGCTTAAAAATGATTAAAAACCACTGATGTAGGAGTGTGGCCTTAAAGTGCATAGAACCCTAGGATTTAATGGATTTTAAAATGTTTGCTCTTTGAGGGTTTTTTTTTTTTTTGTGCTTCTCCATAAAAGTAGAGTGTAGCAAACATCTAGCTAATTGAGGGTTTCAGTATATTCTGTTTTTCTCTAATGGTATATCCAAACTGTGCTTATAAATTGACATGTCTGAAGGTTGTATGTGGTTTATGAAATGAGGCTCACTGGTTGATAATATGTATTATAAAGTGCAGCACTGACACGTATTAAACACACAGTTGATAGGACAACTGAGTGGTAGCTATTTTGATAACCACAGCTTATCATTTCATATTGTTTTATCACGTAAGACCTCAGTCAATGCTCACACTGTCTTCCATTTAAGGCTGACATTTAGTATTCTACTGGAATTTGGACTGAACAATGTTACTTGAGGGTATATGGAAATTCTTCAAAGATTGATTGAGTGGGACAGTCATAGTTTTTACAAACTAAACCCTGAAAGAAAATTATATCAGACTTGGAATTCATTATTGGAAAATACCTTTTTTAAAAAATTAATTAATTAATTTATTTTGAGAGATAAAGAGAGAGCATGAACAGGGGAGGGGCAGAGAAAGAGGGAGAGAGGGAATCCCAAGCAGGCTCCGTGCTGTCAACATAGAGCCTGACACGGGGCTTGATATCATGAACCATGAGATCATGGCCTGAGCGGAGATCAAAAGTCACATGCTCAACCAACTGAGCCACCCAGGCATCCCTGGAAAATACCTTTTAATAATACTGTTTTGTCTCTGGGACTTGAGTACAAAATTCTGGAAAACAGAACCCATTCACGTGTTAACTGTTTATTTAAAATCAGACAAGTTCATTTATTTAAAGTCAGACCATTTTTGATGACTTAAGTGAAAGGGAAGAGACAGGTGGGATGCACCAAGAAATGGAAAATTCCCCAACCACTTAAAAGTAATACAATGATCAATAAAAATGCTGAGAGAATGAACTCTTGGTTAATTAAATTTTTTTGCTTAACAAGAGATTCAAAAAAAATCCAGCTGTTTTTACTTCCACAGCTTTAAAAATTTATGCTTCTTGATTTAGCAAGTAGAATTTCGTGACTAATATTGAATCTTTCCTTGAAGACTGAAGATCTTTCACCACGTTAGGCATCATTAATCCGAACATAAACGGTCAATGTAGAAACAGAGAAAGAGTAGGAGATTGGACAGAGGCAAATAGATGCACTCCCTGATGTGTTGGTTTAAAAAGCAAAATTTTTCATATGGGTATATTTACTGTCTGTGCTTAAAGTGATGGCTGAGGTGAAGTATGGAATCAGGAAGCAGAAAACAAAAACTGGCAAGTGAGGGATCATTTAGTTGGGCTCTAGTTGATTGAAGTGTTATATTACGTGTGTCTGTGGTTCATCTCCACTACTCTTTCCTCATTCTTATCCCAAGCAGTGGTCAAGCTGCTTATGTGGAAGCTTGGAGCAGTGGTGTGGAGGAAGTTTATTTGGAAGCAAACACTTTATTTTTTTTAAATACACGTGGTCTATGAGGTTTTCCATCTGAGATCCTCATAGGATCAGGAGTTCTGCCCTCCTCCAGCTCCAGCATAAGTAGGACTGTGTGGGAAGAGGCTGTTCTCCTTGGTTATTTGCAGGGAAAGTGTGTTGGGTCAGATCTTATGATGAAGCTCCCCAAAGCAAAACTCCATGAAGTGGTATGGTGAAGGATTCTAAAATAAATTAAAAAAAAAAATTTTGTTATGTTCAAGTTAACGCTTGTAGGCTTGAACTAGAATTCTGACTTGCTTCCATCATTATGTCTCCCATGCATTTGGTTTTTAAGATCACCTGACAAGAGTTATCCTGCAGTCATACTGCTTTATTGAATCCAGTCTAGACTGAATCTACACACTTTCTGTCTATCTATCTATCTATCTATCTATCTATCAGATCTGTATCTCTGTGATTATTGTCCCAGCTTCATGGTTTTATGTATTACTAGCATGTCTCTTGAGTGAATTAATTGGTTCTGACAGGATCCATATTTTCAATCTGTGTCCATGTGGCATTAAATCTGACTGTGGGAAATGTTATCATCACGTTACAGTTATTATATCGACAAGCAAATTTCCCTGAGTAGTCAGTCATGGAAATGGAGAGATTGTTCATTTTCTGAAATGCATGATGGTTATACAGGGGGCAGTATAGGCTAGTGGAGAGAACACTAGATGGATGAGCTTGATTCTTATTATGACAGAAAGCCATTAATTGTGTTTTTACATGTGTTATCCTGCTAACCTTCACATAGAGGGAAATACTTAGAATTTTTCTTTTCCTTTGTAAATATCTAAACCATGACATGCAGATACAGATACAAACATTTGTAGATATCAAGAAAAATGCCATTAAATCCACATGTGGCCCCTTAAAATACTACTATAGCATAGGAGCTCAAATTTTGGGAAAGGTGAGAGAAGGGTAAGAATCAGAGAGAGACAAAGTTACAGTGCATCTTAGAAGGAAATTAGGAAGAGAAGCTGTCAGGATTCTGTGTCCTTGCTAGATAAGTTTTAGGAAAACAGGTAGGCCTTTTCTGACTAATGCAGAATACTTGGATTTTTGAAACGTATTAATGAAACGTGGTACAGGATGTGAAAGGAGATATGACTTCTTTTCTGTTCTAATCAGCATTAGAGAAGATGGTTGCCCTTCCGCTAGCAATCCGACTTGAATTCATTAGCACAAAGAAAGAAACCTGTCAGTGGTTCAGGTCTTTACAGGTTGATGGGAGGTAAAGCTGTCTGAAGTCAGGAGTTGGAGCCCAGAAGTTTCCAGGGAAAAGAGATTGTTCTCTTTGGAGCAGGTGCAAGGGGCAGAAGAAGAGCAGAAAATATGGTTTTAAATGATTGACAAGCAGAGCATCAACCCACGGCTGGGCACCCTTCTAGGCGGTGGCTAGGTACATGTTGTTAGACAATGAATGAAAGTACTTCCTTGGGTGGCTTTTGACCTGGGTTGCAGAGGTCTGCTTATGTCAGGGGTCAGTCTCCGTGAATACAGAAGTGCCTCCACACGGAAGTGAGTGTGCAGCAGGGTCTATGTGCTGCACATCCAATCCGGATTGGATTAAGTTTCAACAGTGATTAAAAGTAATTTCTATTAATATGCTAAGCATATGAGCTATACCTTGGCTATGCTTGTTCTTTAAATCTCCCTTCAAATATTGTGCTTTTGTGATGTTAAGAAGCAGTAGGTAATAGTAATCATCAGTATAGATCTATCATTAGATAGCGAATTATACTTAAATTAGTAATAGGAGAAATGTCTTCCGACCGAACCCAGTGCCCTGCAAACAGTGGCTTGGTCCTTGTTCTTGTCGAGGGGATGAGAGCTGGAGAGCTGACCCAGGATTTCATGAAGGCATGCCTCCCAGAGAGGACAAGAGGGAAAGAGGCTTCAATGACACAGCTTGACTTTCTCATTTTCAGAATGGATTGGTGGAATGGAATGGAGGGTGCAGAGCCTCTTAGCTCAAATGAAGGAATGGGATGTACATTTCAAGCCTACCAAGGAAGGATGGAGGTATTCCCTCCTTAGTTTTCTCTTTCTTTTAAAATATTTTTTAAGTTTTTAAATTTGTTTTGAGAGAAACAGAGATTGCAAGCAGGGGAGGGGCAGAGAGAGAGGGTGAGAGAGAGAATCCCGGCAGGCTCCACACTGTCAGTGTGGACCCCGATGCGGGGCTTGAACTCACGAACCATGAGATCATGACCTGAGCTGAGATCAGGAGCCGGATGGATGCTTAACTGACTGAGCCACCCAGACGACCCTTCCCTCCTTAGTTTTCAGAAAAAAAAAAAAAATTAGAAAAAGTTTTAAAAAACTTTTGTCTGATTATCTTTCAAGCGGGTCACACAATTTGTTTTTTCCCCTGAAAAAAGCACCTGAGTTCCTAGAGAAATGGAGTTTACAAATACTCATGGAAGATGATTCTTTTGTTGGGTTCATCTTTCTCAGGCATAGGAGATTTAAGATGTGTCTGTGGGTGAAACTTAATGCTGTCTCTATGGCCGGTCTCTCCTCCTTTCCTGTCCTTAATGGGGCTGCCTTCACCATGCTCTGGGTCATGGGTATCAGGGAATTAAACTTATAATCACTATATGGAAGTAATCTGCAGGTTGGAAATCCTCTCAGGGTAAAATCTTTGAAGGGCAGATGAGCACCTGGCAGAACAATAAGAGGCAGAGGCTGCCACTGTCCACCCACCATGTCTCCATCTCATCCCACTCTCACTTAGATGTTGGCCATTGTACCCCGAGAGTCCGTTCACACTAAACTCTAGTGAGGGTTTAGGAAGGGTCCAAGTAGTTATCCCAAAGCAGTATATGTCAGGAATTTGGTAATTGTTTTGCCTTTGCCAACTCATATCCTTGTCCAAACGATGTAACAAAATCTCACCATCTCCATTGTCCTTCCACTCTGTCAATCTCCTCAGTACTTGGTCCCATGTTCATCCTGGCAGGCTTATTATTTAGCTGGTCGTTTTCTGGTATCTCCTCCTTTGTGCGGCCTCTGTCCTCTCCTCATAGTATGCTTTCCTTTCGCACAGGATAACACAATCCCGTCCCTGGCTTCTTTCGGTGTCCTGTACATTCTGTCTCCATAAGTTTTGACTGGGTAGAAATGAAATCTTTGATTATGCTTTTATTACTATTATAATTTTTGGTTAGTGTTGTGTCACAGGGAAAGAGAGAAACTCTGCGCTTGTAGTTGAGGTGGATAATAAGTAGTTAGTGCTTGAACTCCAGTTAACTCTTCACCCATGACGTGGCAGGTTTTCATTTACCTAACATTAAATACATAATGCAGGGAGGATTAATTTTCTTCTGAAGACTGCCTTCTGGTCTATGTAAGGACTTAATATTCCTCCCAAGTTTTTGGCCCTTCTTGCTAAATAATAAATCCAACTCTATTATATTAAAGTGTATTTGCCCCTTCCTGACCTGGTTTTCATTAGAAAGTCTCCCCATAGGTTCTACAGAAAATGTCAGAGCTGGAGTCATACATGATGATGGGAGGCTCACATATCAAGTTTCTCTCTGACACTCAAGTTTCTTGTCTGCTACCAGGGAAGAGGATTTTATTCTTTAAATTTTTCAATTTTTTTAATGTTTATTTATTTATTTTGAGAGACCGAGAGAGCTAGTGCATGAGTGGGGGAGGGGCAGAGAGAGAGGGAGAAAGAATCCCAAGCAGGCTCTGCTCTGTCAGTGCAGAGCCCAAGGCAGGGCTTGAACCCACAAACTGTGAGATCATGACCTGAGCTGAGATCAAGAGTCAGACGTTTAACCAACTGAGCCACCCAGGAGCCCTGTAGGCAATTTTATTCTATCCCAACACACATAAAAAGTCCATAAGCCCTCAGTCACAGAGTGATCAGTGTTTTTCTGACATGTTCATATGTGTCCTGACGGGGTACTTAACGTGTATTTTTAGGGTAGTATTTCCTTTGCTGACAAAGGGAAATTGAGCCACAAGCAATGACACAAACTGTTAAAACCAAAGGAAGAACTCGTATGAATTTTTCAACTTCTCATTTCTTTTTAGATATGGATATATCTGATCTGGGAGGAAATAGTCATGATGGGATACTAGACTGGAGTTATAAATTGTTTAATTAATTTCATAGAATGAGATTGATGCTATGAATATACATTCACCAAAAATGTTTGGAAGTCAAAGACTAAGACAAATTTACACATTTTTGGCTAGAACTTTAACAAGATCTACACATTTAACAAAATATACACATTTTTGACTAAATCTTTAACAACCATGTTACAGCTTCCTGTGTTACAGCTGTGTGACAACCTCCTTCTATCTCAGTAGTTGTTTTAAGTAGGTTTCATTTCAAAGCCAGCACCTTGTTCATGTCAGCTCCACAGGACATAAAGAGCAAAAGCATGCACGTACACACACACACACACACACACACACACACACACACACGCATGCACACAGCCCCGTAAAATAATAGAACAGTAAAATATTTTTCCCTATATCCAAACTGCTTTCTTTCCTTTGGGTTCTCATTTCATACATTTCATCTTGCTCATGCAATCCAGAAGGAAATAGGCTATACATGAACAAATGCTGAAATGACTAAAATCTGACTTCACAAACATGTGCAAAGTTATTTCTGGTGACAACTGCAATAGAAGCCCTATTGATGGAACTAAATTGACTTTAATTTTTGTGTGATGAATGAATCCCAAACTGGGCTATGTAGTCAATTTGGTTAAATTCTATTGCTTTAGTCAAATTTTCAAAGAGGAAAACTTAAGCATGCAGATCACTGAAGAGGTTTTGAATTTGTGTATATATTAGAGGCTAGAAATTTATTTCTCCCTGCTTATATAAGGGGGAAGAATCATCAATTACTACTGGTGTATATTTATAAAATCAGAGTGCTGGTTACTAGCCAAGGTTTCTTTTCAAAAACCACAGAGAAGGCTTGTGATAAAAGCCTTTTGAAAGGGGCATTGGGTATGCCTCTTTCTATAAATAAGAATAAAAGATGATTTTCCCCCGAGCCTGTGTGACCAAGGATAACATATCTTATTCCAATAATAGGATTTCTACTTCCTTCCTTCCTCCCTTGTTTCCTCCCTCCCTCCCTCCTCTCTCCTTCTTTCCTCCTTTTTTCTCTCTTTCTTTTCTTTTCTCTTTTCTTTTCCTTTCCCTTCTTTTCCTTCCTTTCCTTTTCCTTCCTTCCTTCCTTCCTTCCTTCCTTCCTTCCTTCCTTCCTTCCTTCCTTCCTCTCTCTTCCACTTCCTCTCTCTCCCTCTCTTCCTCTCTCCCTCCCTCTGTTCCTCCCTTCCTCTCTGTCTCTTTGTTATTGCATAAACATATAAACAACAACAAAAGCCAGTTTGGATGAGCTTAACTCCAAAAACAACACTTTGAGTAAGCTGATTTCATGCATCTCTTTAATACAGCTAATTTTGGGCTGTTATTAAAAAACAATCTTAGAGTATTTTTATTCGATAACTGTTTATTGACAACCCTGGATAATTTATGCACTGCTTAGTGATTGGTGGCATCAAACAGGATGTTCAAGATAAGGAGCTCACTGAAGAAGGGAGGATTAGTATGGTATAAAAATAATTACAAGAGAGACATGGAAGTTGCTATGATTGAAATGTGGATAAGATGCCATTGGGCTGCAGAAGAAGGAAAGCCCAGAAAGTAGGCAGTATGGTAGAGACAACGTAGACTCTGAAGTTAATGGATCTGGCCTTGAATACTGGCTGTGTTCCTTATTCACTCTGAGAGTTCTGAATCCATTTCCCTCTTTGTAATGGAGATTAAAATGCCTATTTATGGAGGTTGATAAGATTATTAGAAGTGTGCTTAATGTGCTTAAAATAGTCCCAGGGACATGATAGGTTTTTAATAATCAGCAGCTGTTATTGTCTTCATAATCACTGTTATTAGTTTTATTAAGGGGCTGGTACTTTAGCAAACCTCATTCAGCGTTTGGGTGCAAAGTCATTTTAGATAGAGAAGTCAGGTTAGCAAAAGCAGTTTGAAGTGAAACATAGTGTATGTGGACAATAAACCTGTCAAATGGAAGCTGGTAGTTAATGATGAATTTGCTTCATTGATTTTTAGTTTTACCCCAATCTATTTTAAGACTATTTTTGCCTGTAGAAATCAAGCCATAACACCTTCATTCAGCATTCTGGTTCCTATCTACACTAAGTTCCACTTCTTTTTACAAAGCTTACATCATTTTGGTTCAACTTTTCCTTTTCTTTGAAATGCCTTCTCTCGAAATTTTATCTATCCTACTAAGTCCATTGTGAGTCACCAAGCTTTCTCTAAATCCTCCCAGGAGAATTAATCTATTGCTTCGTTGATTCCCATAGTCCTTCCTCTGGGACCTCATGTTTATTCACCACCATTAATGTGTTAGGTTCTCTGCTAGGTATTGGGGAATGCTGGCTGGAACAAGTCCCTAATTTCAAAGATCTTAAAGAATACTGAGGGTCACAAACAAGTGAACAGATAACTGTAACACAAAGTGATACAACAGAGGTAAAAAACATGTGCCATGGTATCACTTGGGAGGGGCACTGCACTCAGTCAAGGACACCCTAGATGAAGTGTTGACCAGTTTGAGACCTGAAAGGTGAGTAGTTAACTAGTCCCAATCAAGTGCAGCACAGGGTACAGAGGGGAGCTATTCCAGGCAGAAGGTGAGGGCGTAACGAGTCTAGCATGGTGCCTTCCATGTATTAAGCACTCAGTAGATATTTGTTGAATGAATGAATTCTTATGGAAAAGAACCAAGGCTGGTAGGTAGCTGTCAGATGGCACCTTTTCCTTTGATATAAGGAGGGGGGTGCTATCAGGATGGAAAGAAGTAGACAGGGAATGAAAGAAACTTATGATTAACTTACTTACTTTGTAGAATCTGGCAGACGTATAACTGAAGTGAGGACATAGCTTTACATGAAAAGTAAATTGTTCTAGACGAGTAATGAATAAATAAATATTCTATTCATTTTTAAACATTATTTTGTGGCCCATTATCAACTAAACGTAATTCCTATAAGAAGGGGAATAAACTTATCTTTTGGATCTAGATTTTGATATCCTGGGTTATCTTTGTGAAACTATTAGAGAAAACGAAGAGAGAGGACAGAAAATGCTGAAGCTTGAAGGGGAAATAATTTGATATATTTTAGAGAAGGGAAAAAAATTAGAAATAAGAAAATTCCATGCATTACTTACAAATACAAACAACATACAAAAATTCTATTTATTTTAGGAATACATATATTTAGAATTGAGAAAAACACTAACTCTCAGATGACAAAGCTGTCCTCAATATACAATGCTAATTATTTAATGTAATTGTGTCTAACTTGTCATTAAATTAATATCACAAAATAGGTAGAATTCATCAAAATGATACTGCCTACTTTTTGGATTCTCTGTATCTGAAAAGAAGTAAAATCCGACAATGGTGCATTTAGGAATATCTGTAGGGGAAGAAGCAGTTAAGAATTTTCGTTGGTACCTGACAAGGACAGTAACAAAGAATAATCAATCTAATACATTTGACAAAATGTTTAGCTGTATCTTTCACACTCCCAAGGCCTATAAATCATTAAAACAATTTCATTATGCCCTTAGGAGCCACTGACATTCTAACTGATAATACCTTAAGTCAAAGCAAATTAGAACATCAAAGTGGCTTTTCCTACCAAATAACATGAAGAATATTACTGTTTCTGAAATAAGAACAGAAAGCTGATGACATGACTTCCACTGAGTCACAAGGAAGCATTATTGGAATCCTCATTTCCTTTGCTCCTTTGAGCCAGGTATATCAGGAATGACTGAACAATTAAGAGTTTGTAGGGTTTAAAAGTATAGTGGAAATGGCATTAGTACTAAAGAAATCACATTTTTAATGCATTAACTAACAGTGGAGAGAGTTCTCACTTAAAATAGCATTTAGTACTTTGTCAGTCACTTTTAAAATATTTTTTGCAAAATGCATACACAGTTTTCATTGTTTTTAGTAAAATAAATGTTTCTGTACCCAAGCATTTTCAGTATCACCAATTTGTGCAGCCGAATGATTTTTCCCATGACCACAAGGCAAGAATGGAGAAGGAGAATGGTTAGATTCATTCAGGTTTGGAGATTTGCCAGGTATTTTCTATGGAAGAAAAATGGGACAGGTTGTTGAGGATGTTGGCAAGAAAGTGGATGAAGCGTGGACCGTGGATTCCAAGTTGAATATGGAAGGTTGTACATCTAGGAGAAAGTTAATACGTAGACAAAGAAGAAGGGGAGCAGGGTCTAGAGGGTTCTATGAAATCAAGCAACTAAGAGACAGAGCTAGAAGAGTGGGAGGTTTCAGTGTGAGATGTTTGGTTTGAAGATTTCAGAAGAAGACATATGTACTAGTTTTCTTGTGTTGCATGACAAATTAACCACAAACTTAGTGACTTAAAACAACACATGTTTATTGTCTTACAATTTCTGTAGATTAGGAGTCTGGATATGGCTTACATTGGTCCACTCCTCAGGGCCTCACAAGGCTATAATGAAGGTATCAGTCAGGCTACTTTTTCATCTGGAGGCATGAATCAGGGGAAGAAAATACTTCCAAGCTCACTTGGAATTGCTGGTAGAATTCATTTCCTTGAAGTTGTGGGACTAAAGGCCTAGTTTCTTGATGGCTGTCAGCTAGAGGCCATCTTCAGTTCCTAGGGGCTATCCATAGTTCTTAGAGGTCCTTGCCAGGAGGGTTTTCCAACATGGCTACTTACTTTATCAAAGGAGCAAGGAGAATTTCTAGAGTGCCTGCTGATAAGATGGAATCTTATATGACTCAATGTAATCAGAGGAGTAGCATAGCATCATCTTTGCCATATTCTATTGGTTAGAACAAGTCTCAGTTCCTGCCCACTTTCAAGGGGAGGAGATTACACAAAGGCATGAACATCAGAAAATGGGGATCATGGAGGGCCACCTTAGAGTCTGTCATCCTTTATATATAATGCCAAAGATCAACTAAGGGCTTTGCTTTTGTGCAGAGGCAAGAAGTGATTGATCCTTATGGGCTGGAGAATGATGGTAATTGTTGATACATGGGAATTGGCAAGATAAGGAGACCGAAAGAGAAGAAGAAAGTTGAAGAAGAAATAGGGGGAAGGAATGCTAGTAATTTGGAGCTCTGTTAGAAATTAATATTGCTGGAGTGGAGTTGTTCTAAATAATTCTGTTGAAAAGGAGCATATATACACAAGTCCTTAACCCTATAACTGGCTTGCTATTTTAGGTAAGCTCCATTGTCAAAAACAAACAAACAAACAAACAAACAAACAAACAAACAAACAAACAAACAAAGGTGTGTGTGAAGTTTTCAATTCTTCTCCTGAGAGGATTAGTTAGAAAATTTTACATGAATAGAACATAAAATGTTTATTTTTAAAATCTTGTTTTAAACCGCACAATAAAATACATGCATAGTAATATGACAAGCTTTTAGAATCTAACTCTATAAAGTGAATTTTATGGCTGAAAGGAGGGATGTAGATTTGAAAAAAAAAACACATAAGAAACTTTGAAATGCAGATTCTCCATTCATAACGTTCTTTTATTCCCAAAGGCTGAAATACTCTCAAATCTATTTACAAGCTATTTGCCTAAAAGAGCAGTTGTCTCTTACAAAAGTGGGCCACTTAATTGTTAGCTACCCTTTCCTTTTTTTGTGCAGTATTAAAGTGCAAGTTTGCAGGCAGAACCTGAAAAATAGAGCTTTAATTCATGTTATTGAATATTTTTCATTAAGAATTTTAAAAAAATCAGATAAAGCAGAGTTTATCCTTCTGCTGCTTCCCTCTGTTTTACTGCCAGAGAATGATTCCTCCATCTTAGGTACAATCCTTGCTCCTCCTGACATGAGAAGAAACACTGAATTGTGGTTAAAAGCAGTGATGCTGTTCAGACCTACTGACTTCTTACTGGCTGGGTGATATTAAACTCTTTGGGGCTCAGGTTCCTCTGTAAAATAGGTTTTTGTGAATATAAAATATGCTTAAGCCAAATAAGTCTGAGAAAGACAAATATCATATGACTTGACTCATATGTGGAACTTAAGAGACAAATATATGAACATAAGGGGAGGGAAGGGAAAATAAGATAAAAAGAGAGAGGTAGGCAAACCATAAAAGACTCTCAAATACAGAAAACAAACTGAGGGTTGCTGGAGGGATTTGTGGGGGATGGGTTAAATGCGTGATGGGCATTAGGGAAGGCACTTGTTGGGATGAGCACTGGGTATTGTATGTAAGTGATGAATCACTAAATTCTACTCCTGATAGAATCCTGATACTCCTAATCATGCCTTGTATCTAATGAAAATGTTTGCACTTTTGTTCTCCGGCCTTCGGTCTTAGACTGAACTTTACCACTGGCCTTCCTGGGTCTCCAGATCTTGGAACTCCATAAATGTGTGAGTCAATTCCTCATAGCATAATAAATTATCTATCTATATCTATATCTATATCTGTATCTATATCTATCTATCTATCTATCTATCTATCTATCTATCTATCTATCTATCATCTATCTATCTACTTCTCTGGAGAACCCTGACTAATACACGTTGCTGACTTGAAAATTATGTTTCTAGGTTTCACACATACTCTTATTGCGATTGGATACATTCATCCAAAACTAATCAATTGTTGGGGTCCTTAAATTACTCCATACCTCCACCCTGTTTATTATCTTAGCTTCCATTTGTTTGAGAAATAAGCTGGAAATTTGATTATCTCAAATAATGAGACATACAGTCTGGAATATGATGCTCAGAAAAAGTAATTGGCTTTTAATGCTCTTCCTCATGATCCCTAAGGCTCTATTTGGTTTCAATGGATATGCCAGAAGCACTTGGAAATTTGTCTCCTCAAAGCTTTAATAATGATTGACTTTATTCAGAAAAATCATTCACTAACCCCCGCTTTATTCCCTATGTTGAATATTGAAACATAAAGTTATTTCCTGTTAGTCATATAGCAAACTGGGCCATGCATGCCTGTTCCAGCTACAGTAATTTACTTCTGCAGGGTCAAGTAGTTCTAAATGAAATTGAATAAACATGGGGGTATTCAGACGCTAAGGATTATATTTAAATCATAGGCCTTACAATTTACATGGATTTGAGACATCGTTTATTGAAAATAACATAGCAGGAAGGCTTTCTCCTTCGATACCCTCAAAGTTAATACTTTAGAATCTCATAATACAGGGCTGACTAGTTTCTGGAAAGAAAAGAAAGAATAAACCTGTAATAGTAATTTATCATTCTTGACATTTTCCTTTCAGTTTAATTACTGCTGAGCAGCAGAACTGACACTTCATAAAAGTAAGAAGCATTTTTAAATCCTCCCAGAAAATCTCTACCTTATAGGGGCATTGGAAAGCTGTGACATACACCTGACCACACCCATCATTTTATTTTGTCACTGAATTTCAAAGTACACCATTACAAAGCTTTCAAGACACTGGGACTCAGGGAACATCAATGTGCTGCAAGCCAGTAAGACACCTGCTTCAGAGACTCCACAATGTCTTTAGTTTTTTAAAGACATTTTTTAGCCTGTTCTTTTCTCTTCTCATTAGGGTGATATGGAACCCAGTGGCCAAAATTCAGAGGGAAGCTGCAAGGTTCCCAAGTGACTCATCTAATTTCAAATATCCTGAAAAGCTCAACTTTTTGTTCTTTTTCTTCCTGACTATAAAAGTGAGTGCAGAGGACAGGCCCTTGAGCGATGACAGAAGCTATAGCCCAAAACAATGTGGTGGCATGGGATCTGGGTGTTCTTTTGGACTCAGAATTCTCCTGAATCACCTCTCCTGATCCTCAAAGTCATTTCTCTTAAACACTAATTTCTTTTTTAGGCTTTCAGTATTAAAAGTACCCTATTAAAGAATCATTAGCTACTCTGACAGCAAGGCCCTTAGGATATAGAACAGGAATAGGAAGGAAGAGAATCTCCAGGAAGATGATTAGGGAAGATAATGAACCCTTATTTAACTCCCTATTATGTGGTGGAACATTCCTGGAACTTTCCCAGACATTTGCTTATAAAGACCTTGCAACAACCTTGTGACTCAGGTACAGATGAGGAAACTAAAGCTCAGAGAGGTCCAGGGACTTGCCCAAAGTCACACAGATAGTTACTAGGAATAGGAGTGATTAAGGACAAGCATAACCAAGGTATCTTCCCTGCTCACTAAGTAGTACTAAAGCCTATTTTACATAATGAATGATTCCTAGATCATTGTAACAAATGGTGATAACAGTCACTCCCAAAGACCTGAAGCAGAAGGGGCATTTGAATGTTTAATGAGATAGTAATGATCTTATTTGAATTTCTGCTTAAAAAAAGTAAAAATTCCCTTAGAATGGAACATGTCATTATAGATTAAATACTCCTGGAATGATAACAAAGCAATATTCTTTAAGTTTAAGAAATACAGCATAATTTACAAATTTAACACCAGAAATGACTGCATCAGAACCTATGAGTTAGCAACAAAGGATGTGGGTTAGATGTAGCAAGAAAATGACGCTTAGGAGAAAGAAATCAATTTCCATTAGTCAAATTCATAGATTAAAAGAATGAGCATGCTAGATAAAAAGTAAAAGTTAATGGAATTTTGAAGCAATTCAATAACTATTAAAAAACACTCAAACTACACAGTGGCAAAACAGTCATAAGGTTTCGGAGGAAAAGGATGAAAAACATAATTATTATTAGAATTGAACGTTGTTGATGTCATGGAATTAAACCTCAATGAAGCAAGGAAAAATATTTAGTGAACTCTAATTAAAAGTTTAACATTCTAGTTCTCTTTGACAACCACCCCCCTCCAAAAAAAAAAAAAAAAAAAAAATCAAGAGACCTAAGCAAGCAATGTATTACATGACTGGCTGTTGTACAGGACACAAAGGTGGAAAGAAATGGTCCCTGTTCCCCATCTAGGGGTTCACAACCAATTGTGGTGAAAGATTACATATACTTACATATTTGTTTGTTTTTTTAACGTTTTATTTATTTTTAAGACCGGGAGAGACAGAGCATGAACAGGGGAAGGTCAGAGAGAGGGAGACACAGAATCTGAAACAGGCTCCAGGCTCTGAGCTGTCAGCACAGAGCCTGACGCAGGGCTCGAACTCACAGACCGCGAGATCATGACCTGAGCTGAAGTCGGCCGCTCAACCGACTGAGCCACCCAGGCGCCCCTATACTTACGTATTTGTAAGCATACTTACATATGCCAAGTAGAGTATGGTGATAGCTTTGAGAGTTTTAGACCCTGTGCTACAGCACGTTTGTCAGGAGCCGGATTAACATTCACCAGTGCTGTTAGTAGTGTTATTGAAGGCAAGAAGAGAGTGGGTTTATGACCCCAGCTTAGTTAGGACAAAGCTAACATACTGGGACGTAGATTTTGATTCAGCCAAACCCATTCTGCCTGTGGGGAGACAGCCTAGAATCTGAAGCAAAACACTTTATTTAATGCTTTTCCCCCTTTCTGTGACTTGTTGAGGTGCTCCTAACATTATAGTATCTATGGTCATCCTTCCTATCCGTGGTTTTGTTTCCCGTTGTCTTAGTTATCCACGGTGAACCTCAGTCCAGAAGCAGATAATTACATGCCTGTCCTTGACCTCACTTCATCTCACCACGTAAGCACTTTATTATCTCACATCATCACAAAAAGGGTGAGTACAGTAGAATCAGATATTTTGGGAGAGAGAGAGGGAGAGCACATATTTATATAATTTCTATTACAATATATTGTTGTATTTGTTCTATTTTATTAGTAGTTAATTATATGGTTTTTAATCTCTTACTGAGGCTTATTTATAAATTAAACTTACCATACATGTGTATGTAGAGGAAAAAACATAGTATAATTGAATTCACGCATCTTCTGAAGGTTGTAGAAAGTATCTCCCGTGGAAAAGGAGGGAATACTGAACTTTAATTTTAATGACAATAGGCTGCGAAGATTTGTCTGGGGACCACAATCATTTGAGTATGCTTATTTCTCTTTAGAATCATGGTGGTAGTTGAATTTATACAAGATGTTTAAAATTGCCTTGGACAAAACCAGCTGCAAGTGATCAGAAGAAGAAAATAATATGGGAATACTTGTAAACAGAAGAAAACTAGACAAAACAGTCCTCCTCCCAAACCTAGAAGGAAACTCACACAGACACGGTGATTGACAGGATACACTATGATGCCTCTGACCCTTCACTAGTTAATCTATTAATGAGCTGTTTGCTTGGTTGTGGAGCTATATTCTGAATCCTTTGCATTGTCTTCCCTCTACCTGCACATTCTTAGCAGCAGGGTGAGTCTAGATATCTGAGCTGGAGACAAATCTAGCCAGTAAGTTCTAAGAGGGAACACAAAGCCACCTGTCTACACCTGCTTTTAGACACCTTACTCATTTGTTCTGAAACTTATACTGCCAGGCACAGTTACAGGCAGGGGTAAAACACCTGTGTTAAGGCAGACATTGCTGCTGCCCTCATGGAATTTACTGGGGGGTGTGGAAAAGGGGAGGATGGTACCAAAGGCAAGGGAGAGTTACGTTATAGTTGTGTATATGACAAGTGCTTGATGTGGAAATAGAATGAAAGCACAGAACATCTAACCCAGAAGGGGTGTCCAAGTTGTATCCTAAAGAACACATAAGAGCAAGCCAGGATAGGGCAGGAATGAGGTGGAGTGTTCCAGGCAGGGGTGGAAGATGCATAAAGAGGTCAGAAAGGGCATGGCTCAGTGTGGAAATGGAGGAAAAGTGGAGAGCAGTGGGAGGTGAGACTGGAGAGGTGAGTGGGACCAGATCCTGAAGGGCTTTGAGGTTTTCACTGAAATCTTTTAGACCCTCAACTCAGGGAGGTGGGCATTTGACGGTTGCTTTCTTGTTCTGGGATTCCTCTCTCCTGCTCTGACTACACCCCTGTTATAGGGACATGGCTGGGAATGAGGCTCAAGGTCAACAGGCTGTATCCCTCTTGTTCAGGTAAACTAGTCATTTCTACAGGTCTTGAGAATCGGCTTGAAATTGGGATGGAGGGGAAGTGTGGACGGAGGGTGTTGTTTCCTGCCTGCTTCAGTATAGTGAAAGGAGTGATTATTTATGCTTTTGGGGAGTTAAGCGTTCATAGGTTGTGAGTTTGGAAATTTTCACTGAGAGTGGAAACACTGCCTAACTTCTTAGAGAGCTGGGAATGTTGGCGGAGACTGTATTTTGGTTTACCACCGCAAGTGATTGCTTGAGGCCTGCCTTTTGGTTCTTTGGTTCCTGTGAGATTAAAGAGGCTGTTCTACGTGTATTTCCAAATGACCTGGGGATATTAGCACCCTGTGAGATAGTTTTCTTCCTAGTCATGAGGATGATGCATGGGTAGGAGAAGGGGGAACTCAGGTGTCAGTAAAGGAGAGTCCTTCGCTGGGAAGCAACATGTATGTGGTGAGAATTCTTAGGCGGACTCCACCATGCAGAAGGGCAAAGCTCAATGATTGTCTTGCTATGTAAGATAATGAAAAAATCTTGATTCTGTTTATTTCTGTTGGTTTGGAGATACCTTCATAAGAGGGGAGAGAAGCAGCTTTTCTTGACTGGGGATGAGACTGTCTGTACTATTGTATGAAAAACATCTTCCTCTAAAGTAAATGACTGTTAATGACCTGTTAGCAGGGCTAGCTCTCTGGATCAAGAGGCTGACAGACAGTTGGGCTTTGAGCAGCCATTGAAAGACTTTATATTCTTGTAACAGCTTGGTAGAGGAGGTGATGAAAGATGAAGAGTTCAGTAAGAAACCCTGGCTGTTATTCATCCCAAGTTCTAGGGAGTGAGCAGTACTGGGGCAGAGTGTTCTCGCTGTTTATGCCATCTCCCTTTTCCATTCTGTTTTACTTACTGGGTTTTTTGAGGGCGGCAATATGTCTAGCTGAAAAAAAAAAAATCTGTGCATTTCCAAATCTCTCTTTGGAGAGAAGAGTGGGAGGGAAGGCCTTGTGATAGAATTTTGGCCCATGATGCATAAAACAGAAGTGTAGGATTTCTGGAAACGCTTTTGTTTTCCTGCTACAGATGCTGTGCTTTCTGGCTTTTCCATTCACTCCTTCTTCATGCCTGGAATACACACTTCGATTTGGACGCTGGAGACAACAAAGAAAAGGTCAAGAGAATCACAGAGACCTTGGCCCTGAAATCTTTGAGCTGCTGAACCAGTGATAGCAGCTCCTGCCCCTAGACTTCCTGTTACTGATAACAAACCCTTATGGATTTAAACCACTGTAATCAGGTCTCTGTAACTTGCAGACAAACCCAGTTCTTAACTGACACAAATGCCTTCAGGGATGAGGGGGATCTGTCTTGGGCAGGGAATCCCAGAACCTTCTTCTGGGACACTGCTCTGCAGAAGTCAGCTGACCTTGGAGGCCTTTGCCCAGGATCAGTGAAAAATCATTGCACGGGTTGATTGTTACAATCTATCCACATGGCCAAACTTTGTCCCTTATCTTGATTTTAATCTGGATGTAAGTCCTCTGAAAACTAGTTTTGTTTCAACTATGGCTGATCATTCCAGGTTTATTAAATAGCAATGTCATGACTGACTGATTTTACTTGGATTTATTCTTTTTCTTGTTATAAGGGACCAGGTGGGGGAAGAGGGAAGCTAAATAAACCCATGCTTTTAATTAATGAATAAAATAATTAGTTCATTAATTCATTACGTAATTATTCAGTGCCCATTATGTTCCAGGCACTGTATTAAATGTTAGGGATATAATGATGAATATGACAGATACTGCTTCTGTCCTATGTCTTGACTTAAGAAAGTATTGTTATTCTATTAAATGCCTGCCAAGAGCCAGGTACTGTATTAGGTGCACCATACACACCATCTTATATAATCTTCATGATAAACCTGTGAAATAAATACGGCTAGCAATTTTTTTAGAGATGTGAAAATAAAAATGAGTATCAGAGAGATTTTACAATAAGTACATTACTACTGCTGGTGAATAGGGGGAGTTGGGATTCTACCCGACTTCAAGGTCCTAACCAACTTGGAAATCTCCAGTGGCTCTGTTTCTGTTAGGGAATATATGAACTTACATGTCCTGGTACTGGCTTAACGAGAGCAAGGAATAAAGAAGCTGGGGACTGGTGTTTCTAGAGCTAAGCACGTGTTTAAAAATTATATTATTTCCAGAGCAGAAACAGATTGGTTCTCAATTTTAGAGATGGACTAAGAGTCATCCGGAAAGATCAGTGTGTATTAGAGTTCAGGGAAATAACACCATCAAAAATGTAAGGTCTCTGAAGTTCAGGCCTGTATCTTATCTCCGTATTCTCAGCATCTAATAAAATGATTGGTACATGGGAGGTACTCAATACATGATGAATTGAATAAAGGAACTCCAGACTAGAAGGCTAGAAGTAAGAAGTTCCAGGGTCCCATTATATCAAACATTTGTTGAATCCCTATTATAATCCAGATGCCTTGTAAGTGTTGGATCAATAGGAGATCTGATTTCCGCCCTTAAGGAGTTTGTTACCTCACCACACCTTTTAGTCCTAGAACTAGAGGATTAGATATCATATTATAACAGATAATACATATATTAAGCATCATTCACAGCTAATGGTCATTGGTGATTCCCAAACCACACCACAGATCCGCAGACCAGATGACATCCACAGGTTGGCTTTAGAAAAGGATATGTGCCTGGGTCTCAGAATCTTAGATCGTGATGCTCATTAGGGCTTCATAAGTGATGATGGTCTGGATCCTTGACAGAGAACCTTAGAATATGCTAGAGGAAGGGTGTATAATTACAGCAATAATAACAGTGTTAGTTACTGGTTACACATTAAGTGCTATATACTTAACAGTTACCTTATTTAATTCTTAATCTTATGAGGATGTTTCCTCCCTATTTTAGAGATAGGAAATCAGGCGTAGGTAAGTTAAAGCTTTAGCCCCAAATCACACCAAGGCTAATTTGTAGAGCTGAATCAAGCAGACGTCTCCCTAACTTCCAAGCTGATGCTTTCAGCTGTTTTTTTCCTGAAGTTGCCTCTCTCATGTTGTTAGTCTGACTCAGCCAGGGTGCAGAGTGGACCTGCTTGTAATGTTGGAGACTTCCCCTGCAAGGAGAGTGTGGGTATGGGCTAAGGTGGCGTTTGCCCCCTGCAGGGGGTTTGCTCAAAGTCTAAGTACCCTTCAATTTTAAGACACAAGTGGATTTTTCCCTGAAGTGTTGCTTGAGAATGGAACACTGATAACTTTCTGGAACCAATTCTCCCGGGTCACCCCCTTAAGAGTATAGGTCCCCAGTACTCAGTGTGAACACACTGATGTAGCCAAGGGAGTCCCTATATGTTTGCTGAAGCTTCAGAATCTGGTGGCTAGATGCCCCCTCCCTTAATGCTAACAACATTTACAAGATCTACCAGGCAAAGGAGGTTTCTCCATTGCCTGGTAGGAGTAGTCCATTTGAGAATGACCCCTGGTGGGTGGAGGGTCAGGGCCTTCAAAAGTGAAGGCCAGTTGTATTGAAAGGGAAGTTGTTGATGACTGGAAGGCCACGATTTCCTCGAGAGCAGATACTTGGTAAAGAAATTGGTTACTAATTTCAGGTTCCTCTGAACTTATCTTGTATCTACTTGGTGAAAAGAAAATAGTACTTGGGCCAACATGGTGACATTTTCTACTCATCTGGAAGTTCTGACCTAGAAAGCCATGTTTATATATTTATGAAACATTGATCTAACATCTACCATAAGTCAAATGCTAAATGCTAAGTTTACACGAAAGAAAGGAAAGGAACAAAACCCTCAGCTTTTAACCAGTCACAGTATAGGGGAGACAGAAGTTGAAAAAATAATTGTGGTTAAATATTAAAACTGCTATCACAGAAGGATGCATGTACCAAGTACTATGAGAACCTTCTGCCCGAGAAGGCTTACCGGAAGAGGTGACATTTGATGTAGATCCTGAAGAATGGATGGAAGTGGAAGTGGGCACTGAGGGCAAGTGGATGGAAAGGGGCTTCCTTTGTAGGTAAGATACCATGAAGGAAAATACCAGGGCATTCAAAGTGGGAGGTGGGTTGAGAGTGATATGATGGGTGTGTGCCCTCTGTATTGCCCAGGCTGCAGCTCAGGTACCTTCTTGGTAGGTCAAATGGAGCAAGGGGCCATTTTGTTCCTGTAGCATCTTCCAGTTTTTGCCAGAGATAGGAGCTGGCAGGCTAGGGTGGGTGGGAGGCATGGCGCTGGAAGACATAAGAGGCAGGCAGAGATCAAGACTAAGTGTAGTGTAAGGCCAAAGCAAGAACGGGTCAGGAGGACTGGTCATAACAATAGACTATGGCATCAGATGCAGGAAAAGATATCTATTCCAAATTGGCTCATGCTTGGTCATCAGACTGAGGTCAGCTCGCAGAATTTAGTTCAGTGACCACAAGAATGTATGAGTCTTACTGGCTTTATATGGGGCAACAGAAGTCATTCCCAGCCAGCCCCATTTCTGAGATAGACTTTAAAGGGGTGGATCTCTCAGGGTCTGTGCTGCTGTCCTTGAATGGGACCTGCATTCTTTATATTTACTCAGAGACTCTCATTTTACATGTCCTTACAACACATTTAGGATTTAGGGCAAATTGGCTGGTTTGTCCTCTAGGCTGGTAGAGACTCATTCATCAGAGTCTTCGAAAACCTTTTTGAAAGAAAGCTTTCCAAGGCTAAAGCTAGACAGTATTCCTTCCTCTCTGTTCCAGGATCCTCATGCAGATTCTTGTGACCAATGACATTAATTTGTGAGTCTGGTGACCACCAAGAATGACCTTTTGCAGCTGTAGAACAGTCTTTCTTTGAGCACAGCTCACTGCTCTGGATGGGGGATTACTTCTGTAGCCTTGATCCCAGGGAATTTTGCTCTAATTGAGCCTAATCTTTTTAGTATGGCCAGCACAGCAAAATCAAAAGGAAGGGTTAAAGAATGTTGCCTGCTGCCAAGGCAAAAATAGTACTCTTATCTCCTTCGTGATTGGCTCATCAGAGAGTTTTCCCTTGACTTTTCCAGGTAAGAGCCTATCCACCATGATGTTTTGATGATATAGGGTGGCCTTGAGAAAATCAGCTGCTTTACTTCCCAAGGGGTATATCCAAGTATAATTACACATTTCCTGGGATCCTTTGAAAATGAGGGAGGACATATTTTTTCAATAAAGCTAAACTTTTAAAAACTCAAATAGAGAAATCAGCTGTAGGATCCTTTCTCTTACAGAGACCCTAGAGAACACTCTCCTAGGAAATAGCCTGTTACATCTTTATCTGTTTGTCATCCATCTTCTGTTTTACAGATAATCTCAGTAGGGGACTAAGGAAAACCTCCCAGCTCTTTTCCTTTTTAATGTAGACTATCATTGAGATGATATTTCTTCTAGGTTTTCATCCTATTTGGAAGCGATTATCATTCATCTCCAGATGTTTTGAGATAATGTCTTTCCTTTTCCCATTTTCCATTCTTTCAAAAAAATATTTCCCCTTATTCTGGTATAATTTAACAAATTATATCACATATTTCCTTATACTTCCTTTTTCTAATTTAAGGCTTTGCTATCTCTTTTCAAAATCTCTTTTGAATGCCTTCTTAATGATACTGAAATTTTAGAGGTAATTCACATTACTTTCTCTTATAACATTGAAGCATGCACAAATATTTCAAGGACACAGGAAGTTCTTGTGAACTATTTTTAAATAAGCTCTCACTTTCCTGATTTCTACTTAAAAAGCAGTTAAATTGTAATCTTCCATTCCTTTAAAGTCTCGGAAAACGCTGATTCAACACTACTTATAATGTTTACTTATACTGGCAGCAAAACACTGAGTAATTTCTTTTTAATTTTAAGGTATCCTACACCTCTTATATTTGCAGCTCAAGTCTATTTGGTTGCAACCTGTCTTATTCTATGATATTAGAGATGCTATATTCATGTTTATTGAGAAAAAGTGTCATATTTATAATCTATAGGCATATTGTTTTTCTTGTAAGGGGTTAATAGCCTTAATGAAAATTTTCCGAAGAAAGATTCCCCAGAGGAAGGTTTTATTAAATTCATCAAACATTTACAAAACGCAGACTGTGTTCCTGGCCTTGAGGAAAGAGCATCAAAGCTGAATAACACTCCATCCTTTTTCTCAAGATGCTTATAAGAGATATACAACCAGAGTGAGATATAAGCCATAAGAGGATATAGGTTGGAAAGACTATTTTTAAGTAAGTAAGTCAAGGAAGGTGGCATTTTAAGGGAACTATGATGGTAGGGAAGGAGAGGAAGGACATTCAAGGGAGACAAAGAGCATAAGTTTGGGGAATTACGCATTAGACCAGGGGATATAACAGCCATGCATATAATACTGCTGGAGCACAGGGGACAATGGGAGATAAGTTTGGGGGGCCAGATGGCCCAAACTCTGGGGGGCTTTGGATGCCATGTTAAAGAGATTGCATTTCAATCTGCCTTGGGTGAGGAACACCGTGGAGGAATTTGAACAGTAAGATGATCTGGTCATGCTGATAGTATTACAGAAAATGGAGCAAATGATGTCTCAGAGCCTGAGACATCATATAAAAAGCTATATAAAGGTAGAAAAGTACCATTTACTGATAGCCTACTGTGTTCTCCAAACTATATTATTTTCACATGCATAGTCTTAATTACAAGAGGGCACGTACAAGGAGGCAGTTTGAACACAGGCAGTCATGCCTAATGTGGCAGATGTCACCGGTGTTTACTAATCTCCTATGTCTATGTACACAGGGCATTAGCCTTTCCAGGCTGTCATTTCTCTGCTAGAGTGGTTATGAGAGTGTATGTATGTGGATACAGAAGGGCCACAAAACTAAAACGGTCTGTAATACTGAGTTGTCACATGGAGAATAGTACCCTAGAGTCATCTTGACTGGCAGCAGATTTTGAGTGCACAGAAATAAACCTTTGCTGTGTTAAGCCTCCGAGATTTTGGTATCGTTTGTTAGTGCAGCATAACCTATACCAGTCCTATCTAATAAAAATTCTGAAGTGATGGAAATGTTCTCTATCTGTATTGTCCAACATGGTATCCACTAGGAATGTATGGCTATTGAGTACTTCGGGGCTGTGTCAAGATGGGCCACTTTGTCATGAAGATGTCAAGATGGGCAACTTTGTCATGAAGATTATTTTGAGCTGAAGGCAATTGAGACCCTGCAGGCTCAAGAGAAACTTTGTCCCTCCTTTAACTACAGAGAAGAATCTAAACTGGGTCTTGCCCAGAATAAGGGTTATTAGCAGAGAAATTTTATCTGAGTGGCCCATCTGTACGGCAGACCAAGCATCTAATTACCAAACATTTGTTTTTCTTATTACCTTGTGAAGTGCATTCCTTTTCTCTGAAGTCCCAAACCCCTGCCTTCTTCTCCTTAGTTCAGGATGACATATATATGTCTCATTTTGCCTATCTTTAGAAGTTTTATGTCTGTATGGATGCCCTGTATGCATACACTAATTTTTTTAAGTTTATTTTATTTAAGTGTGTGTGGTGGGGGGGAAGGGGGTGGAGAGACAGGGAAAGAAAGAGAATCCCAAGCAGGCTCCATACTGCCAGTGCAGAGCTCACGGTGGGGATCAAACTCATGAACTGTGGGATCATGCATGACCTGAGCCAAAATCAAGAGTCAGATGCTTAACCAACTGAGTCACCCAGGTGCCTCACATACACTATTAAATTTTATTTTCTCGGGGCGCCTGGGTGGCTCAGTCGGTTAAGCGTCCGACTTCGGCTCAGGTCATGATCTCGTGGTCCGTGAGTTCAAGCCCCGCGTCGGGCTCTGGGCTGACAGCTCAGAGCCTGGAGCCTGTTTCAGATTCTGTGTCTCCCTCTCTCTCTGACCCTCCCCCGTTCATGCTCTGTCTCTCCCTGTCTCAAAAATAAATAAACATTAAAAAAAAATTAAAAAAAAAAAAAATTTTATTTTCTCCTGTTAGTCTGTCTTATGTCAATTTCATTCTTAGGACAGCTAGAAGGACCTTTAAGGGAGCAGGAATTCTTGCCTCCTGACGAGTACTTGAAATGTGGCTAGTATGATTGAGGACCTAAGTTTTAAATTTTATTTAGATTTAGTTAACTTAAATTTAAATGGACCTCTTGTCCGCTATTTTTAAAAAGTTCCTTTAACTGCTACAGAAAGCCTGGAAAAAACCTTTCTAATTGGACAGAAAGTAGTGGAGGTGAAAAAATTTTGAACAAAAGTGAACTAGAAAGAAATGGAGATTTCTCTTATAAATGTCTCTACCAAAAAGGTAACTGCTCATCAGTTTTCGGAGCTTCACCCGTGTCTACTCTTTCTTAAAAATAACCAGCTCAAAATAATCAATATTCCAAAGAGACATACTTTGGGCGGTATATTTTTCTCCCCTTCAGAGATAGAAGACAAGGCTAGTCTACTCGAGGGAAGTCATGTAGGACAGGCTTCACAGAGACGGTACATTGGGCTAAGGAAGAGTGGGTTATCTTCAAGCAGACAAAAGAGGGGTCAAAACAGATATTCTAACTACAGGCCACACTATGGGGAAAGACACAATTCTGCGTAGTGAGAGGGTAGGGGCACAGGCAGGAGCCCGATTGTGGAGTATGCTGTGGTATTGTGTCCAGTGCCTAAGGAGTGTGACTCTATCAGAAATATTTTTAAAGTCATTTAAGTTACAGTCAGTGCAAGAAGGAAACTCTGACCCTCCTTTGTCTCCTTGAAAGCAGTAAGTAAATCTCCCATGTGAAATGAACTGCTTGGCAGGAAAAATTTCTTCTACCCTTTAAGGTCCTTCTAGCTGGACTAAAAGTCAAATTGACATGAGACAGATTAACAGGAGAAAATAAAATTTAATAACATACAGGCAATCCACAGACAGGGAAATTCCAAAGACAGTGAGGCAACATGACATGGGCTAAGGAGAGGGGTGGGGTCTGAGGATACACAAGAGAGAAAGATCTTAGCCAGAGGGTGAAAGGAGATGCTTGGAAAGCTAAGGTTGCCCTATTATGAAGAGAAGTTTCTTAGGTAAAGGGGAATCCCTGTTAATAGCTCTTTTTCTGGTACAAGCAGGCAGCTGCTGCGAGGAGATAAAGAGCTTTTCCTGAACTTGTTGGGTTTTGGTCCCTTTTATTTATTTTTTATTAAAAAAAATTTTTAATGTTTATTTTTGAGAGAGAGAGAGAGAGGTAGACAGGGCATGAATGGGGGAAGGGCAGAGAGAGAGGGAGACACAGAATCTGAAACAGGCTCCAGGCTCTGAGCTGTCAGCATGGAGCCTGAGCTCCAAAATTCGATGCAGGGCTTGAACTCAGGAACCTTGAGGTCATGACCTGAGCCTAAGTCGGACGCTTAACCGACTGAGCCACTCAAGTGCCCCTGATAGCTTTTAACTCAAAATCATGTTCAGGCCAAAATGACTCCTCTTGCAGCAGGTGGCCCTCAGCCCCTACAGTGCCTTCCCTGTACCAGGATGTAGAAGGCATTCTTATCACCAGAAATGGGGAATTTAGTGCAGCAGGGGAGCCTCAGGAAGAGAATTATCACCAAATATAACTTTGTTTTGCATAAGAAAGACTTCCCCACTTGGCATGAGAAACATTTGTTTACTAAGCATTCGCTCTTCTTATCTCCTTATGAATTATCTTCCTCCCTTTTGAAGTTCTAAACCTCTTCCACCTTCTCTTTAGCTCAGGGTAACATATAAGCCTCATTTATCTGAGGCTCTTGAAGACCCAGTGTGTACATAATTAAATTTGTTTTTCTCTCATTAATCTGTCTCACATCGGTTTGCTTATTAGACAAACCAGAAGAATCTAGAAAGGTGAAGGATTTTTCGTTCTCCATGATGGGCCAAAAAGGCTGTGTAAACAAAACTTGTTACTTCCTCACTAATTTAATACCCCAAGCCCCAACTTCTTTGTCTTGTCATTTCACAAATTTATTGTCTTTGTCTAAAAGGCATAAGAGCTGCCTGCTTTCAAGTTGCTTTTTGAAGTCTCATATTTTCATTTTATTTCCCATATGTACAAAACTAATTTTTTCCCTTGCTAATCTGTTTTATGCCAATTTAATTATTAGGCGAGCCAAAGACACTAGAAGGGAAGAAAGGAAAAATTTTCTGTTCCCACGTGGCCATTTTCCTGACAGATTGGAGTAGACAGTTCTTTCTGAAAAGAACTCTCTAACGAGGCTGGCAGAGAAAGACCACTGACCCCAGTCATTTCCCCAGGGGGCGGGGGGCAGAGGACACATATTGATTCAACAGGTAGAAGCTGAGGCTGTTAGGATTGAATTTGTACCTATGAGGACATTGCTGTTAGACGGAGTCTCAGCATGTGTGAATATTTTGAAGGTTACATTGAATGGTGACATTTTAAAAGCCTATTACGTGTGTGTAGCTTACAAAGTTTTAACAGAAGGGGGCACTTTGGAAGTGGGAAGAATGCCCAGAAAGGAGTCAAGGGCTGGAGGTTCTAGAGCATCAAAAGTTAGAAGTCAGCGTGGCCTGGCTTGCTTGCCCAACAGCCCCACAGCTTTGGGCAGGGCCTCTGTATGGTTGAAATGTGGATAATGGCAGTACCGATCTCACTGAGTCATCCTGATGATTAAATAGGAAAAAGCACTTTGCAAACTGTTCAGTATCCTATTAGTCTTTTTATCAAAAAAGTCACATAATAAAATGTTTTTTTTTTTTAATTTTCGTTAATATAAATGTATTTTTGAAAGAGAGAAACAGAGCGTGAGCAGGAGAGAGGTGGAGGGAGAGGGAAATACAGAATCTAAAGCAGGCTCCAGGCTCTGAGCTGACAGCACAGAGCCCTATGCGGGGCTTGAATTCATAAACACAAGATCATGAATGGAGCCGAAGTCAGATGCTTAACTGACTGAGCCACCCAGGTGCCCCTAAAATTGTTTGTTTTTGTTTTTTTTTTTTTTTTAAATCACATAGCCTTGCATTGGTCAGAGAGCTCACTAGCGTCATCTGAACCAGTGGCAAAAATATAACAGCACCAGTGAAGGCTGCTAAATTAAACTTGTGGTGGTTGGCTGAATAATGCCTCCCCAAAATGTTCATGTCCTAATCATTAGAACCTATGAATAACAGCATAATGATGAATACTACCTAATGTGGCAAAAGATATGATTAAGTTAGGGATTTTGATATGTAGAGATTATCCTGGATTATCCAGGTCGGCTTGAAATGTAATCACAGATCCTTATAAGAGGGAGAAAGGAGAGTCTACCCAGAGGAGAATGTTACGTGACAGAGCAAATAGATTTGAAGATGCTCTCTTCTGGTCATGAAGGTGGAGGAAGGGGCCAAGAGCCAAAGGACGCAAAGAGCGCAGCTGTGGAAGTGGCAAAAGGCAAGGAAATGGATTTTATTCCAGCGCCTCTGTAGGGAGCATGACCTTGCCAACAACTTGACTTTAGCCTTTTCACCTTAGTGAGACTAATTCCAGACTTCCGGTCTTCAGAATTGTAAGAGAACAAGTTTGCATTGTTTTAAGCTATTGAGTTTGTGGTGATTCGATGTGGCAGCCATAGGATAATACTATGTTCACTAAACGCTTTTGGGGGACCTATAATGTTCAAGACACTGTGTTGGTCTGGCTGAGACTATAACAAGGAACAAAAATAATCAGTTTTCCCTCTTGATATTTACCCTTATGTATAAGAATGGTAAGGCAAGAAGTGACAATAACGGTGAAAATGTCAGAGCTATGAGAGAAACAAATTATATGTTACATTAATTCAGTGGATGGGGAGATTCTTGAGTCAGCTGGTAGAATCAAGAAAGCCCACGTGAACCTGGGTGGCTCAGTTGGTTAAGTGTCTGACTTCAGCTCAGGTCATGATCTCACAGCTCCTGAGTTCAAGCCCCTCATAGGGCTCTGTGCTGACAGGTCAGAGCCTGGAGCCTGCTTTGGATTCTGTGCCTCCCTATTTCTGCCCCTCCTCTGCTCACGCTGTCTCTTTTTCTCTGTCTCAAAAATAAATAAACATTAAGAAAAAAGAAGAAGAAGAGGAAGAAAGCCCACGTGCAAGAGGTGATAATTAAAATGAGGCCAAAATCAAGCAAAAATAATGGCAGGTGGGGGTGGGTTAGATAGGTGGGGTTGTACCAGGGAGAGGGAAGGGAATGAGCATAATCATGAAGATGGGAAACTAAAGAGACATTTGGAAAATAAGGAATAGTGCATTTTTGCTATACCATAAGATACTTGGAGTTGGCTACAAAGAAAGATCAGGGCCATAGAATGGAAAGCTTTAGATCCCAACCTAAGGGATTCATATATTTTTTTTACTAGACAATGGAGCACCATGAAAGATATTTCACAGAATAGTGACAAGCATGAAGCTTTTTTATATTGAATATATTTGTTTAGTCATAGGTTTAGGGGAAAATTGTAATTGTTGCATATGAAAATAACTGTGGCAAATTGAAGAATTTATAGCCAATTCTTCTGCAGTGCAGAATTTTCTCATATATTATAACTCTAGTTATATTTTAAGTTCTTAAAATGTGCTTTTGCAATCAGAATACAACGATGAAATAAACCTATTAAAGGAAGACAGCTTTTTTTTTCTCCCAGAATTAAAAAGTAGGTTTCTGATACTGTACTTGGAAGAGAAAGTCTAATTGGAAAGATAGCTAGTGATAAACAATATATTAACTCATGGATTGGGTGGCCGTTCTCAGCCCGACAAGCGTAAAATTTTCTGATGTCATGAGACTGTTAAAAATGATATAATGAGGGGCGCCTGGGTGGCGCAGTCGGTTAAGCGTCCGACTTCAGCCAGGTCACGATCTCGCGGTCCGTGAGTTCGAGCCCCGCGTCAGGCTCTGGGCTGATGGCTCGGAGCCTGGAGCCTGTTTCCGATTCTGTGTCTCCCTCTCTCTCTGCCCCTCCCCCGTTCATGCTCTGTCTCTCTCTGTCCCAAAAATAAATAAACGTTGAAAAAAAAAATTAAAAAAAAAATGATATAATGAGCAGAAAGAAAAGACTGACAGGTTATATAGGCAGCGTCAGAGAACTGTAGGAGAAAATGGAATGGAAATAAGGCAGAAGTGATGGGAGTTAAGCATGAGGAAGTCCATCTTTAAGGACTAAAATGAAGAAATAGTAGAATGTATGTTGAAGAAGATTTTACTCCTTTAAGACAAGCAACTTCCACCGGTTTTTGTTCATACAATTTGTTTGTGGTAGGCAGGATTTAGCAAATTATTTCTGCTTTCGAATTTATATTTGGTGCCTGACACTAGACTAATGCAGGCGACTCCACAACAAAGAGGAGAGACATTTTCTTACCCCTGGTGGAGGATGATCCTTTGAGTAGAAAATAGTGCTTTTAGATGACAAAATTCTCTGTTATCTAAATAACCTGAACATGCTTTTAAGGGAGCACTATGTTCACTGGCTCATTGACCAAATGCTGGAGTTTCTCTAGTCAATCTTTCCAGGGAATGTGGAGAAGCGGAGAAGATATGCTGGTGGATGGAGTACTGGACCAGGAAGTGAGCCTTTCAGTATTTTACCTTTCACATTTTATGAAATTAAGTGTTTTGTAAGTCTGATTGTATAAAGAAGAAGCTCAAAATGAAAAAAAAAAAAAACACCTCAGAAATGATCCACAATAAAATATATTTGCTAGGCAAATAATGGAGTATTGTTCTCTGGGTAACTCTAATGGAAAATAGGAGAGGTGTTTAAAAGCATTCATTACAAAAGCACGTATTGCGTTGGAAACCACATGAAAGAAATTAGTGAACAAACGCAGACAAAAAAAGTGGCGATAAGAAGCAAATCATACAGTAAATCAAAATTTTGAGAGGTTCACCTTTAAAGATGAGGTACAAGATAAAAAAAAGGGGGGAGGGGAAGCAGGCCTCAGACAGGAAGATCGTTCCTCCTTCCCAAGACAACCTCACAGGCAAGAATTTATCCAAAACAACACCAGGTGTTCACTTGTATTATTGAATACTGATGAGATTAAAAGGCAATCTTTCCATAGAAGCCACGTTCTCTCTAACATGGATGCATATCTGCCATCTAAACATTCCTCAGAATGGTCTACTTCTCCCCTTTGCTGCAGAAAACACCCTGCTGCTGATGGTGCCAAAGCTCTCAAAGATACTTTAACAATTTCCATCAAGGTCAAATAGTCCAGGGAAATATTGGCCCCAAATGGTTACAATTGTAGCAAAGAGAATATGATTCCCTTAACTGAGAGCTTGGGCTAAATAGTCATAAATGTATTCATAATTCACATTAAAATTTTTGATTTCTCATTATCCAATTATTCCCTTTCTTCTTACCTAGTATGTTATTCAGGACAGGTTATTGCAGATGCCAGAAACCCGGGGAAGGACTGCAACACTTTCAGCATCGAAACCCTGAGTCCAAGATTTATTCACGTATTATGAGCTGGACATTTAGTTTCACTTCATCTATAGGTATTTCAGTTAACATGAATATTACATCAGTGTAGACTCCACTGACTTATTGACTGGTGTCAAAGAAAAAAATGATTCAGTCTTAACACTTGTTCAAGAATGGTAAGGCAGATTTTATTCAGGACCATCAAGATAAGTGTAACGACAATTGCAGTGGAGTTTTGCAGCGGGAGAGAGAGATTGTGCTTAACTCTGAGTATAGGGAAAAGTGAAAATTTATAACCTAAAAGCAGGGCGGGAGGGGGCGGTCAGTGGATGGAAAATTATTAAGAGGAAATGTAAGGGGTAAGGGGAGGTTCTAGCTAAATTGACCTAACCGTATTCTTGCTGAATGGCCAAGGTGATGAGACATCACCAGGAGGATGGTGGGGGAAGAGGGAACAATCAGATATTGATGATGGTCTGATATCCAGGGTGGGAGATTCTGGCTGAACTGATTTAGCATTAAGTATTCATGCTGAAGTTAGCTAGCCACCAACATGGAAGCCCAAAAGTCAGGGCCTTTTTAAGATGAGATTTCAGAGGAGCCTAAGGTTTGGTCAAGGGGAGACTCTTTGTCACTGGATATTCTGTGTGTGTGTGTGTGTGTGTGTGTGTGTGTGTGTGTGTGTGTGTGCGCGCACACACGCAGAATTTAGATCGCTCCAAACACTAGCAATGTCAAAATGATAAGCTTGGATTTAGATGGAGGGGAGCAAAATTCGCCATCCCAAAATGTATCCCTTTGGCATTATTGGATTTGGATTATTTGGATTATTTATTATTATTTGGGTGATTTCAGGTTGCTTATTTATAATACACAGATGGCCCAGGAAGAATCTTTGAACTTCCCCCTAAGTGCCTAAAGGAATTTAGACGGGGGACCTTCTGTATGAAGGAAGCTATCACCACATATAACTATAGTATAATATAAACTAGGTTTGATAGAAAGGGAGAAATTTAACAAAACCCATTTAAACCCATGTTAAAAATTTCTCTCTTTGTCCCATTGTTTCTATATGGCCCAGCTAACATTAGTTTACCTAACATTTACTCTTTTTCATTTTCCTGTGAATTATTTTCCTTCCCTTTGAGGTCCCAGGCCCCTACTGCCTTCTCTTTAGCTCTGGATGGCATACATATACACCTCAATTGCCCAACAGCCTGTGGGCCTCATATTCTTATGGTGCCTCTATGAGGTACATAATTGCATTTGAGTTTCTTCTGTTAATCTGTCTCATGTCAATTTAATCCTTAGACCATCTAAAAGAACCTTGCAGGGTGGAGGGAAAACTTTGCTTTTTAACATAGAGGGCACTTAAAATAGAAACCTCAACAATGGCTAATATTAGGTGTTGGTTCCACTGTAACAGACAAAATAGCAGTGGTTAAATAAAACAGAAGTTTAATCCTCTCGCATGTAATGGTAGGGGCCAGCTGGAGACCAGGCCTGACAGGCAGGACAATTACCGGCCTTTGCTACAGGCTGCAACTAACGGTCATTAATACTCCACTTAAAGGAGATGTTCATTCATTGTGTTTTATCATCACAGGGTATTAAACAACCTGGGCTCGGGATTCCCATAATGGTGGCACAACCTAGAATTAGTAAAATAAAAATAAAGCGAACAGCAAATAGAGCAATACACATCAGCATCAACAAGTTTGCTGGCCACTGCTCATTTATTTTTCTACCACACTAGATAAATTGCGAACTTATTAGATACACGGTGACAAGTTAATTAATGAAGCTCAACAATGATACAGGGCCAGCCTAGTACTTTTAGGCTAAACAGGATTCAAAAGCACTAATTACCAGGATTTTTGAGTTGTGCTGAAACCACTCACATGTATACACCTTTCGACTGTATTATCATTAATCATTTAACATGATAGCTTTAGGAACCTACACATTCCTTCTGTCATAAGTAGAGCAACATATGGGAAAAGTTTTCTTTTTAAGTGCAAAATTTAAGGCTTGATACCCAAATACATATTTGGAGATTAGCTATTCATGACATAATTAAGGATGCAAACAGTTTCAATCTTAAATGCTTCATTTGGTTGAAAGGTTTTATTGTGTCTTTCCTTAAGAAACTTAAATGCCACCTATGGCCAATGTTTCCAATCACTGGAATAACTAGTGGAGCATTAATATAAGTAAAGAGTCAAGGGCTGTATCCCTGGAGATTCTGATTTTGTGGGTCTCAGGTGAAGCTTAGGCGCTTGCATTTTTAAAAAGCTTTCCAGATGCTAGAAATCTCAGATTCAGGGAATTTACTCAGAAACCCAGGTTTATGTAAGAATAACGTCTGACAAATTTGAAATGTTGGATGACTTGGAAAGAAAGTGCTTTTAGATTGCTTTCTTTGTATTAAAAAACATTCCAATACTGTTACTATTTTGGCAAAAAAAAAAAAAAAAGGCTCTACTTGCTTTTTAATGATCTTTATGACTAATGACCTGATGACTAAAAATAGATATCTTAAAACTCCACCCAACACCTAAGATATGATTTTTTCCCTGCTATCCCTTAATTTTTAAATATGTTTAGAGAGAACCTCTTCCCAGCTTTTTATACCAGCTGTACTGTTCTTCACTAGCTGTGCCATTTTCTTGCAATTCAATATTTTAAAGACTGTTAAATTCATTAAACAAAGAGGCCATTAGAGCCAGGTGGCTCTAATTCCGTGGTGGCCTACCTAAGCAACCCAAAATCTAAGCCCGTAAATGCCTCAAGGTTAGGAACTCAAAAGGCTAAGAACAACCAGTCATTAATACCTAACTAGGCTTTAAGCTATAGCCAATCAAATAGTTTCTTTTCTTTGCTTCTGCACTTTTCCCTGGCACTTATTCACCGATGGCTCCTGTTCACCGAAGTCTTCTATTCACTGATGGCTCCTGTTCACTGATGGCTCCTGAACACATCTTGTTTGGCACTGCCCAATTCAAATGGATTTTTGATCAAATAAACTTAAAAAAAATTTTTTTTAATATTCTTCAGTTTACTTTTAACAGAACATTGCCTAAGGTGTATCTTCCTAAGGAACCAGGAGTATAGAGTCACCAACTTTTTTGAAAGTTGGTATTTCCAGTGCAGCAGAGTTAATCTTTATGACTGTGGTGGTGAGCAGTCAGTGCAAGACCCTGTCTCTATCTCTGCCAGTCATGGCAAAATACAGTCTGGGCAGGTTTCCAAGTGTGGCTGACATTCCTAAGCCAATAAGAAGTGTCCAAAATGGTTTCCAGCTTTCTCTCCAGGGGTAAGAGTTGGACCTGTTGTCATGGAGACTGACCTTTACCAGCTTGAACACATTTGCCATTTGACACAGAGGAATAAATCAGTGGTCTGACGGAAGGCACGGGCTGTAGGCTGGCTCTCCTGGAGCATTATCGTCGGTTTGCTCAACAATTCCACTGACTTGCTTCTTGAAACTGTTCCATGGCATCCATGAGAGCAGGACTCACCCATGCCAGCAGTCTCAGTGAGCCCGAAGTGGCCTCCACTTGAGGATTTACAGCCTTAGCAAACACAAAGCACATTTCTTTGTTTCCTTTCAGAAATTGAGGAGTGATTCATTTTCAGTAAACAAAGAGAGGATTACCGACCGATGTGTTTACTAGTCTGGAATTCAGCTCCCTCTGAATGCCATTCCTTCAGTTCCCGGGAAAGACATTGTGCATTTCAAACAGTTCTCTTTCTTCTTTAATCCACTTTCTTCCTACTTGGAAAAGATATATAATTTAGCCCTCCCTCAAATCCAAACGAGATGACTTTCAAAGGCCGTTTAGGCCCTAATGTTTGTCCTTTGCAAGAACAAGCAGCTGTGATTCTGAAGAATTTAAATGCAGATGCTGTTGGCAGCCTGAGATGTTTTCTGCCGCTGAAATGCAAAAGAAAATTTCACTTTACAACTGCACTGTGCCACTCCTGACATTGATGGGTCCTGTATTCACCAGAGGGGGAGAAATTAAAATATCTTACCTGTCTGCACAACATCTTTGGTGGTTAGACAACAATAAAATATTCAGTAGTCTGATACATTCACTGTTAAAACTGACAGATCAAGTTGAAACTGGTTGAGAACGTGTGCAGTGTATCATGTTCCTACTTTCTGTAGATTAACTTTCTATCATAACAACCGCATTCGGTAGGGCTCACATTGTCTCAATTATAAAGTCAACTCAGAGACATTAGCACTATAGCGATTGCTTCAGCAAATCTGAAATATTTTTAACTGTTGACAAAAGGTTCAGTTTCATTATAGTGAACTCCAGAGTAAAACTATGGTAATGTAATCACTTTCTCAGAATTTCATCATTTATGGCCCCAGAAAATCATTAGAACGCTCCAGAATTATCCCAAAATGGTCCAAAGTAAGCAGTTTTCAAGTCAGTGGGAATTGCAGAGGCAGATGATATCCACCTATCCATTTATTTATTAGAAATAGGTCACAGATAGCTAATTTTTGACATGAATCTTCTCACTTCAAAAGAATGTTAGAAATAGCTCAGCTAATGTACCATAAAAGTTCAGTTCAAGTTTTGATAATGAACCTAAAAGACATGTTAACAAATGAACTTATTGCTTTATATGCCCAAACCTGAAAGTTTTGTTTTCCCTTATTCTTCCCTGAGTATAAACAAATTCTCCTGACAGAAACTCAGCATCAACTCAGAAAAATTATTTTCCACTAAATATTTTTATTCATATGCTGCTGTTCAAGGAGTTTAGAGATATCCTTAGCAGAGAGGGGGAACTTTTTACCTTGTGATTTGGGATTTAAAAAAAACAAATTTTTTTTACGTTTATTTATTTTTGAGAGACAGAGTGAGACAGAGTGTGAGCAGACGAGGGGCAGAGAGAGAAGGAGACAGAATCTGAAGCAGGCTCCGGGCTCCGAGAAAGAGTTCAGCACAGAGCCCAATGTGGGGCCTGAATCTGTGAACCCTGAGATCATGACCTGAGCCGAAGTTGAATGCTCAACCGACTGAGCCACTCAGGTGCCCCGTGATTTGGGATTTTTAAACCACTAGCTTCATTAGACTAATAGGATGTGGGGGGAATGAAATCCTCTATTTTGAAATCCAGGAATTTCCACTGGTAAAAAGGAGACACGAGGCTCAAAATGGAGTCACCTGTGCTGAGCCCACATCACCAAACTGAGACTTAATACCCAACCTAACAGTTTCGACCAGTAATCTTAAACTGGCCGGTCTGAATCCTGGTCAACACTAGTGAGGTCATCTTCCTGATGGACCCAGTCTGTCCCCTCAAAGAAAGTATAGACTGCTTATAAAAGACAGCTCTTCAGAGACGCTTTCTATTTGCTAGATGGGATGCTGCCCAATTCATGAATACAGCTCATTTGATCTTTAAATTTACCCAGTTGAAAATTTGTTTTTTAACACCCATCTATTGACAGAAGGCCCAATTTCGTTATACTGAATAATGGAATAGCCCTGTAGCCATCTAATAAAAATGGGGTTAAACATGCTTTTCCTTCCTTCTAGCAAGATCTCTGTGCTGTGAAAATAGCCACAGAGTGAGGGGAGTTTTATTTCTCTTTATTTAGTAAGGATTAGGTATCTTGACTTTCTTTCATCATGTTCTGAGTTGTGTGCTTTGATGAATTTACCCATTTACCTTGCTTTTTAGATCTTAACTAGGGATGTGAGTGTTAGTACAAATATCTCTATATTGATATTTTAGTCATTAGCATTTCTTGAGTTTTGATAACAAATTTGAGCTTGTGTTGAAATTTTAGTTGTTAAATGCATTTGATAGTTTGAGAGTTCAAAATTATTCTGATCTTACATATAGTTCAAGTTTAATCCAATTTCCCAGGCAACTTTTCCTATCATAATTATGCCATTTCTCATGGACTAAAAATTACTACTCTGGTTCACTTAATAAATGTAAAAATTGGAAACCTACTTACAGCTTACTCTTTAATACAATTTAATATTAAAAGACTATATTTCCCAGTTTGTGTAAAGACTAATTCAACTCAATTTCCATTGCATTTGGGAAAAGCAAGAAGCAAATTGCATTTGGGGAAAGCAAGAATGTAAATGTTTTAACCCTGGTAATCTTCTGTCATTTCTACTTGCTAGAAAATGTCATTTCTAGAACTCTCTAATGGGAAACAATTTGAAAATATTCTTTAAGCTATTTGGTCCCAAGTTTTCCTTCCTAGTTTTCACCTCAGAGAAATGATGGCCTAAGTCTTAAAAGATAGCACAGTTCACTGAGTAGCACTTCTGCTATGGGTCATTCAGGACTCCAGCACATGGTGATACGCTTAAAACAGTGGGAGGAAGAAGTGTTATGTTTTTAATTTAAGTTTTACATTTTATGCCTTATAAAATAGTGAAAAAAGAGAATTAGTATGTTTAAGATACCAATAATAAAATATCATCATTCTTCAATTTGGATATTGCATTGCAATGCTCTTTTGTATATACAAACTCACTTGGATCGTTCAATATCTCCTAGATGAAGTAACTGACTGCTACTATCTATTTACAGTTAAGAATTTAAAGGCTCAGAGAAACTGAGTTTCTAAAGTTCATACCACTAACAAGGGACAGCCAAAATTCAAATCCATGTCTCCAATGCTGTAAAATGGAATACAGATAAGATAGTTTTATAAGCATCTGGAACAATGTCTGATGTACATTAGCCATTTATTAAAGAATAGTTACCATTCCCTTATATTTCTTTTTTTTTTTTTTCACATTGCTCAAAATTTCAAAGAAATCAGGCCAGTTTTATATAACAGGAAATGCGTTTTCCTTCTCTCCAAAGTAAAAGTCACTATAACAGGAGTTAAGTTGTAAAGGTCAGTATATCCTATATGAATTAAGTGTCAAGTCAAAATAAAGTGGGTGCAAGTGGACTAATTAAAAGTATACAGTAATGAGGGCCTACTATGTGCCAAAGTACAAAGGCGAATAAGACAAGGTCTCTGCTCTGGGATGGTCTGGCTTTTGGATTCAGGCAGACCTCAGTCTGTAATTTACCAGCATTGAGACTAGTAATTCACTAGCCTTGAGACACAGGGCATGGTAATTACCCTCTCCATCCTCAGTTTCTCCTCTGTGAAATGGGATAGGAGAAATCCCAAGTTCTGCATTCAGAATGGGTTTGCATATGACTGTTTCAGTAACAGTAACTTCATAGATACATGGATCTGTTTCTGGGCTTTCTATTCTTTCCCTTGGTCAGTTTATCTGTGTTTGCTTCACTATTGCACTGTGGTAATTATTATAACTTTACAATAAGAATTTACATCTGGTAGGGTAACTGTTTTTAACTTCTTTTTCTTCTTCAGCAGTGTTTTGGTTTTTCTTGGCCCTTTGCTTTTCCTTGTACATTTTAGAATCAGTTTTTCGATATTTATATCATGTTTATTTGAATCTAAAGGGAAATTTAGAGCATTTGACATCTTTTTGGTATTGAGTTTTACTATCCATGAACATGGTACAGAATATTTCTCAGGTTTTTTTTTAAATTTTTTTTTTTCAACGTTTATTTATTTTTGGGACAGAGAGAGACAGAGCATGAACGGGGGAGGGGCAGAGAGAGAGGGAGACACAGAAACGGAAACAGGCTCCAGGCTCTGAGCCATCAGCCCAGAGCCTGACGCGGGGCTCGAACTCACGGACCGAGAGATCGTGACCTGGCTGAAGTCGGACGCTTAACCGACTGCGCCACCCAGGCGCCCCTCAGGTTTTTAGATCTTTTAAAAAATGTTTATTTATTTACTTTGAGAGAGAAAGAGCATGAGTGGGGGAGGGGCAGAGTGAGAGGGAGAGAGAGAATCCCAAGCAGGCTCTACCTTGTCAGTACAGAGCCTGACACAGGAATGGATCCCATGAACCTGAGCCGAAACCAAGGGTCAGATTTAACCAACTGGACCCCCCTGACTCCCCTCAGTTTTTAATATTTTTTTTTTCAACGTTTATTTTTGGGACAGAGAGAGACAGAGCATGAACGGGGGAGGGGCAGAGAGAGAGGGAGACACAGAATCGGAAACAGGCTCCAGGCTCTGAGCCATCAGCCCAGAGCCTGACGCGGGGCTCGAACTCACGGACCGCGAGATCGTGACCTGGCTGAAGTCGGACGCTTAACCGACTGCGCCACCCAGGCACCCCTGTTTTTAATATTTTTAATAAAACTATGAACCTGATTAATTTGTTTTATAGATTTATTCATAATATCTTTAAGATCTTTAAGAGTTTTTGTTGCTTTTGGATATGGTATTGTTTAAAATTTGTGTTTTTTTAACTGTTGCTGGTATATAAAAATGTTACTGCTTTTTGCATATTGATCTAGTAATGGCTGGCTACCTTGCTAAACTCTCACATTCTTCCTAGTGCATTTAAAAATTTTTTCTATGTAGAAAATCATAGCGTTTGTGAAGAATGCTGATTTTGCATCTTCCTTTTAAATCTTTGTGTATTTAGTTTTCCTTTCTCATGCTAATTAGGACTGCAAATACAGTGTTGAATAGAAGCAAGTGCAATGGGTATCCTTGTCTTGATTTTAACAAACTGCTTCTAATGTTTCCATAATATGAGCAATACTTTCTCTGGGTCACTTTGCAGACTTTAAAAAATCAGATCAATAGGTTTTGATTTTCTAATGTTAAACCATTTTTGTGTACCTAGATTAAATTTTCTATGGTCTTACTCAGAATTTTTGCATTTATTTTCATAATTTACATTGGCCTCTAATTTCCTTTTTTGTTCTCTCCTTGTCTGGTTTTAGTATCAGTGTTATACTGGTCTAATGGAATGAGTTGGAGAGTATTCCTCCTTTTTCTATTTTCTGGGAGAATTTGTTTAAGATTGAAATGTTCAGTTCCTAGGAAGTTGGTCGTATTTCTTTCTGAGTTGTCTAGGCTCAGTGTTTTCCTCATGGGAGGATTTCAAACTATTGCTTCAATTTCTTTAATAGTTATAGAACAATTCAATTTTCTTTCTTAAGTCAATTTGGGTACAGTATGTTTTTCTGGGAATTTGTCCATTTTGTGTAAATTTTCAAGCTTATTGGCATAAAATTGTTTATAGAATTCCAGAATGTCTTCTGCATCTGTACTTTTGTCCCATTTATCCCTTCCTAATACTGTTTATTTATGCCTTTTCTCTTTTTTCTTGATCAGTTTTGCCTGAGGCTTACCTGTTTTGTTAGTATTTTCAGAGAACAAACTTTTCATGTTATTGATTCTCTCAGTTATAAATATTTTTATTTCGTGAATTTCTGCTGTTATCTCCTTTCCTTTTATGCCTTTGGGTTGTTTTTATTGTTCTTTTAATAACTGCCTAACTGGAAACCTAAATCACAGGCCAGTCTTTCATAGGACGTGAGCATAACTACCACTTTTAATGCATCCCACAAGTTTTACTATGTAGTCTTTCCATTATTATTTGGCTCTAAACATTTTTAATTTTCATTATGATTTCTCCCTGAACCCATGAAATTATTTGCAGTGTGTTTCTGAAAGTTCCAATATATGGGCACATTCTGTTATTAATTTCTAATTTAATTGTGGTGTTTTCTGAGAACATGCTTTATATAATATTGATGTTTTGAAATTCAATGGTGTTTGGTCTAGGATTCAATCAGTTGTTGTAAATGTTTACGTGTGCTTGAGAATAGTGATTATTTTCTGGTTCTTGAGTACCAAGTTTAAGATATAGTTTGTAAATATTTATTTATCTTGGGGGAGAGCGCAAGTGAGGGAGGAGCAGACAGAGGGGTACAGAGGATCTGAAGCGGGCTCTGCGCTGACAGGCAGACAGCAGTGAGTTCAATGTAGGGCTCGAACTCACAAACTGTGAGATCATGACCTAAGCCAAAGTCAGATGCTCAACAGACTGAGCCACCCAGGCACCCCACTGAGTACTAAGTTTAAAATATCATTTGGGTCAAGCTTATTAATTGTGTTAAAATATTTTATATATTTTTGAGTTTTTATCTTTTTGAGGTATTAATAAATTAAGAGATGATTTTAAATCTCTGATTATGATGATGAGTTTTTCAATTTATTTCTATAATTCTTTTCAATTTCACTTTATATATTTTAAGTCTATTTTATTAGGTGCATAAAATTTAAAATATTCCATCTTCCTTGTGAATTGAATTTTTATCATTATGTATCAATATTCTTATCATTTAAATTTTTTTGTCTTAATGTCTGTTTTGTCTGATGTCTGATGTTAATATAGCCGTACATTTGTCTGATATTCCCTTTTCTCTTTTTTTTTTACTTTCAGACTTGCCGTGTGTTAAGGGTATCTCTTGCAAAATAGGCACACACACACACACACACACACACACACACACACGTACAATCTTACAACTGCTGTTTTTTTAACAGAATCAGGAACAGGCTTCAGCCTCTGAGCAGCACAGAATTTGGGGCTCAAACCATGAACCGTGAGATCATGACCTGAGTCAAGGTTGGACGCTTAACCAACTGAGCCATCCAGGTGTCCCTATATTTGAAAACTTTAAAGTATCTTACACATAGATATTTATTTGTTGCACTTTTCCTATTTTTCTCCTTTTTTTAAAAAAATGTTGAATTATTCCTGCTCTGTGCATTCCACTTTTTTCTCCCCTCTGCTTTGAAATTTATTAATCTATTATTTTGTTGATTCTCCTTGAAATTTTAATGTAATATTTAACTCCAAGTTTGTTATATGTTGGAGAAATTTTAAAACAAATCTTTAAAAAATTTTTTTATCATGTTTGTTTGTTTTTGAGAGAGAGAGAAAGAGAGAGAGAGAGAGAGAGAGGCAGAGAGAGAGACACACAGAATCACAGAATTGAAAGCAGGCTTCAGGCTCTGAACTATTAGCACAGAGCCCAACATGGCACTCGATCTCACAAACCTCGATATCATGACCTGAGCCAAAGTCAGAAACACTTAACCAACTGAACCACCCAGGTGCCTCTGAAAAAAATCTTTATGATAGTGTTTGACTTGAGATTTTCCAAGGAAAAATAGCTACAACACAGAAGATATCTTTGTTCTTTTCCCTCCCTCTGCAGCGCCAGAATCTTCTTTCTTCACTAAGGAACCAGAAGAAACTGGGCAGAGAAGAAAGGCCATTGATACTTAATGGGGGTTGCTAAATATGTAGGAAACAAGGAGGGACTGGAGGACCAAGAGTTTATTTCTTTTATAAAGAGGGGTGAAGCAGCCTGGGGAAAGGTGGAGAGTTTGTAGACACTAGATACAAAAGACATTAAAGGGAGAGTACTCTGGAGTTTGAAGAGAGAAGGGAAGTATTTGGGAACAAGGGTGGGGTAGTTCCTAAAGTCCCAGGACATAAGAACTCTTTCCTTGTGTACAAGTGAGTACCTTCACTCACTTTGTAAATTTAACCTATCCTTAAAACTAGGATGACAAAACACAGTCCTCTATCCCAACACCCAACCCAACTCTGTCTTTGCAAAACTGCCTGAACACTACAGGAAAGAACTCCTTGAACCCTCATCAAGATACCAGGTAATAAAGTGGTATTAGGAGTAGATAAGAAGAAGCTTCTCCCTTCATGGTCACCAGTGGACAGGCACAATTAGGACTCTTGCTGGGAGTTGCAGAAAAGTGAGAGGCAAATATCTGAAAACTACAATCCGAATAGGGAACTGTTTACTGAGTTTCTGTTTCCCAGAGGAATACACTGTAGCACAGCAAAGGAAGAAAGCTATCACATGGCTTAAATAAGTACAGTAGTGTACAACATCACGTAATGAGTATTATGATGGGGGAAATACAGAGTGCAATGGGAGTGAATAGAGACCCAGGAAAGGACTTTCTGAGGAAGTCATGTTCAAGCTGAGTCTTATCTGGGTGAAGGTGATGGCACTGCCTTAGATGAGACAAATGTTAGAGACACAGAGAACACATTATGAGGTCTTAAAGGTGAAAGAGAATATGCTGTGTTTGAAGGACTGAAAAGTTTAATGTGGATCATTGTGAGCCAGGAAGGGAATGGCATGAAATGAGTCTGAAAAAGTAGACAGGGACCAAATGCCTTGAAAACCATGTCATATATTTGATTCTACCCCATAGGCAAGAAAAAGTCACTATAGCTTATTTGTTTTGTTTTAACAGGTAAGTGACACGACTTAGTCTGCATTTTTGAAAATACACTCTGGCTGCTGTGTAGATTGGAAATGGGCAGGGCAGGGAGAATGGTTACGATGTCCATTGTAATAATCCAAGTGAACAATGATGGTGGCCTGGACAAGTGTGGAGATAAAGGGGAAATTAACCAACTTGAGAGATATTTAAAAGGTAGATTAAACTTGGTGATGACTACATAAAGAAAGAGAGAAGGAAGAAGTCAAGAATGACTCCTAGGTTTCTAAATTGATTAGCTGTGACATAATTTATCAAGCCAGGGAACCTGGGATGAGGAGCAAGTTTGACAGATGGTGTAGAAGAGAAAGACAATGAACCCGGTTTTATACAAGTTAAGTTGAAAAGAGAGAGCCAAGTAGAAATGTTCAGGCATGTTTCCACCTTGACTTTTGCAGTTGCCTGTACCTGGAACACTCTCCACAAATATCCACATATCTCACTTTCTTAAACTTTGTCAGGTGTCACTTTCTTCGGGTTTCAATGACCCCTTTATTTTTAAAAGTAGTAGTTCCCTCCTTCTATTTCATATTCTCTCTCTTCTCTCCATGTTTTTTTTTCATAGTTCTTATAATTTTGACTTTTTCTGTATTTCCTCTATCTGAAATGCATCCTTACTACCTCAAAATGCTGCAAGGAGCACTTCAAATCTCAGCTCCTTGGAAAGCTCTCCTTGAGGTCACCAGGCTGAGTTATGAGTACTCTACTCAGGAGTCTCATTCTTCATCTTGAACATTTCCATCATACTACATTGTAATGTCTTCTGAATCAGGAGTCTCTTCCACTGGTCTGTGAGCTCCAGCGGGGCAGGAACTTCAGATCCTTGACCCCTAACACAGAGTAGATACTCAGTAAATACTTGTTGGATGAAAGGCAAAGTTTTCAATAACCACCATGGAATGGAGCACATTAAAGGATATTTTCCCTTTCATCTGCCATTAAATGAATGTTGAGTTGTTTGTTAAATTCTTGATGTATTTTCCTTCCCAGAATGTATTTCCCTTTCTTCAAAATAATATCACCTCTATTACTTTTGAAGAATTACTTCTTCCCCATCACCTACAGTATATTAGTTGGGCTCTCAGTCACGATATCTTGCCTTACCAAGGGAAGGAAGAACACATAATGCAAAGTAAGGAAAGCAGTGTCTCTAACCTTAGAATTCATATCTTGAATAGAGGATGAAAAATGGTTAGGATCAAATAACATCCATGTCTTCCTGACTATTCCATTCTGTAGGTCCTATTCCCCAGGAAACCAGAAATTTCCTAGTTCCTGTCATTTCTAGATCCTGGTTCTTCAAGTTTTCCTTTGATTTGTTGAGTACTCCACTTCCTTCTTTTATTTGTTTGTTTGTTTGTTTATTTATAATTCACATCCAAGTTAGTGGATGTCACCAGTGGACAGGCACACTATATGCTGGCAGCATATAGTGCAATAATGATTTCAGGAGTAGAATCCAGTGATTCATCCCCTACATATAACACACAGTGCTCTTTCCAACAAGTGTCCTCCTTAATGATCCTTGCCCATTTAACCCAACCCCCCACCTATGAACCCTCCAGCAACCCTGTTTGTTCTCTATATTTAAGATGTTTTGTCTCCCTCCCTGTTTTTATATTATTTTTGCTTCCCTTCCCTTGTGTTCATCTGTTTTGTATCTTAAATTTCACTTATGAGTGAAGTTATGTTTGTCTTTCACTTAGCATAATACACTAGTTCCATCGATGTTGTTGCAAGTCACATGACTTCATTCTTTTTGATTGCTGAGTAATACTCCAGTGTGTGTGTGTGTGTGTGTGTGTGTGTGTGTGTGTGTGTGTGTGTGTATCACATCTTCTTTATCCATTCATCTGTCAGTGGACATTTCCATACTTTGGTTATTGTTGCTAGCACTGCCATAAACATTGGGGTGCATGTGCCCCTTTGAAACAGCACACTGATATCCTTTGGATAAATATCTAGTAGTGCTATTTCTGGGTCATTGAGTAGTTCTATTTTTAATCTTTTGAGGAACCCCCATACTGTTTTCCAGAGTGGCTACACCAGTGTGCATTCCCACCAGCAATGCAAAAGTGTTCTTCTTTCTCTGCCTCCTCACCAACATTTGTCGTCACCTGGATTGTTAATTTTAGCCATTTGACAGGTGTGAGGTGGTATCTCATTGTGGTTTTGATTTTCATTTCCCTGATGATGAGTGATGTTGAGCATTTTTTCATGTGTCTGTCAGTCATCTGGATGTCTTCTTTGGAGAAGTGTCTATTCATGTCTTTTGCCCATTTCTTTACTGGATTGTTTGTTTTTTTGGGTGTTGAGTTTGATAGGTTCTTTACAGATTTTGGATACTAACCCTTTATCTCATACGTCATTTGCAAATATCTTCTCTCATTCTGTGGGTTGCCTTTTAGTTTTGCTGATTGTTTCCTTTGCCATGCAAAAGCTTTTTATCTTGATGAGGTCACATTAGTTCATTTTTGCTTTTGTTTCCCTTGCCTCTGGAGACATGCTGAGTAAGAAGTTGCTGCAGTCAGGGTCAAAGAGTATTTTGCCTGCTTTTTCCTCCAGGATTTTGATGGCTTCTTGTTTTAGGTTTAGGTCTTTCATCCATTTTGAGTTTATTTTTGTGTATGGTGTAAGAAAGTGGTCTAGGTTTATTCTTCTGCACGTTGCTGTCCAGTTTTCCCAACACCATTTCCTGAAGAGACTGTCTTTATTCCATTGGATATTCTTTCCTGCTTTGTTAAAGATTAGTTGGCCACACGTTTGTGGGTCAATTTCTGGGTTTTCTGTTCTGTTCCATTGATCTAAATGTCTGTTTTTTATTCCACTTCCTTCTAATCAATTCCTTTTGGGGCTTAAGTTGGCAAAAGTTGCTCTCTGTTGTATGCATCCAAAAGTCTTGATATAAACTTAGATTGGTAGTAATGGTAAGAGAATCAAAAAGCCTACTGATGTAGTGGATACTAAAAAAAATGACACACTCATAACTTAAATATTTTATTTGATCATCATGCGTATAATATTCATTAGCCAATCTTTGGATTCAGGGTCAAGACCATTTATTTAAGCATAGTTTTATTTCCTTTTGGAATACCCATACCCATAATGCATGTCCTATATTTTCCAATTCCATTTTTTAAAGACATTGTGAAACAATCTGAGTACAGAATTCTTATAGATTTTTACAAATTTTCCTGATAATTTATAATTATTTTTATTAGATGTAATTGAACAGGTTTTTTTTTTGTACTTTAATGAGTCTCTCTAAACTTTCTGCATAATTTTTACATAAACAAAATCCTCTTTTTTTCCTCCTTCATATTTCATATATTTACCAAATGTTTAATTAGATTGTGCAATTATAATAACAACTGGCAAAACAGATTTGGGAACAAATACATTGGACTATTGGTAAGCACATAACTTAGTTGGTGGGGAAAATGCAAGGGACATATCAAAGACAACCTGTCAGTTGATAACATTGAACTTATTTTGGGTATCTGTCAGGGAATTAAAGGGCTATCATTATTCCTTGGATAAGGGCTCCCTTAAAAAACACTTTTATTAAACTCATATTTAACTTTAGAGCCTCCTAAGGAAAATACCTTTTTTTTGTTGTTGTTGTTACTTATTGCATGATACCTCTTCTTGAATTTCACAATTGGAAGATAATGGTGGAGGTGTTAGCTAACACTGTGGTATAATCATACTGCAATGTAGAAGTGAATTGAATCAACATGTTGTATGCCTCAAATTTATACAATATTATATGCCCATTATATTTCAGTAAGCTGGAAAAAAGAAGACAATGGATTATTTTGGAATGAGGTAAAAAATATTTCTTTTGGAAGCATTAATATCCACCATACTAAACTGGTGTTTGGGGAAATATAATTGTAGTTCAACAAATGCAGTTAGTTCACACTTCTAATGTGATTGACTCTGTTGCTGAATGCAGGACATACACAGATGAATCAGAAGTGGTTTGGGTTTATGCAAAACTCAAAATATAAAAAGGCACCCCAGTTTAATGAGACATTAGAGGATCAGACACGGCCTGTGGCCCTGAGGTGCCCCCAGGTTAGTTGTTTAGAGACAGGATAAGGACACAGGAAACTAGCTAGCTCATTGTCCAAGGCCATTGGTGATTCAGTGTCAATGTGATGGCAGCAGCTAGTCAGTGCTCCAGACGGAGGGATCCGAGATGCCTATTGTGTCATTTATGTAAATTTTACTGTGCATGTGGGGCAGACAGTGAAGGCATGGACATATAAGTGATCAGACACATAGGCTTCTGCAAGGAGAAAACCAGGGTAATGAGTGGGACACTTAGTGTTGGGAAAAGCTGCTCTATGGAGATGAAATCTCGGCTGAACGGGGAGAGGGAGTCAGTATGTGAAGATTTAGGGGGAAAATGTTTCAGTGAAGGCATCATCTATTGCAGCTGTCTTCATGCAGGATTAATCTTGGAATGTTTAGGGCAGAAAAGCTGGGGTAACTTTCAGGAGGTGCCCGGTTTCTATTTCTGTAGGACAAATAGAATTAGCGAGCTTCTCCTGCTGTGTGTAAGCAGGGGACAACCCTGGCCTTTTCTAAGCTCCTCTGGGGAGCCACGGATCCCTGGGCAGTAACATTACTGTGGGGAGCTGAACTTACAACATTAGAATGCAATTTAACACGCCTCTGAGAGGCTGCGTCAGGTAGGCACACTCTCTTGCTTCCCGCATTCCTCAGGCTGTGCTTTGATCCATGTCAATTTTCAGAATAATATAGAGGAAACTGCAGACTCAAATAGGAAACTTCGACTCTATCATTTTATTTTTCCATTTTATGGTTTTCCCTTCTGTCCGGGCTCTGTTCTGACAAGCCAAGGCTTTTTGGCAAATCAGCTGAAAAGTACACTTAAACAAATGAATATGATTATAGGGATTCAGCCTTCCAGGATTACTCTATTAGAGAACTTGTTTAAACAAACCTACTTTCTGATTCCTGCAACTGACAAAACTGTAGGAAAATCACTCATGGTTGAAAACAAAGTGTAGTAAAGTGCTATGTTATACCGCTGGCTCTGTCAAAGGGAAAATAAACAAACAAATCACAAGCAACAATGTGTTGTGAAAATGATAGGTCAGAGGTTTATTTAAAAAAGGAGAAAATCCAAAAAAAAAAATCAGATTGACAGTTTGATTCCAAAGGTTGATAATAAATGTGAAATAAAAGCTTTATAAAGAACAGCATGCCGTGATTTTCATCTTGACTGTATGGTTGGGTGAATATATAAACAAACAACAGTTTGGGGAAAAATTAGCAACATTGGTTGCTCAATCGAAGAATCCAGATTGACCTACTTAAATTTTTTTTAAATGTTTATTTTTGAGAGAGAGAGAGAACGAACAAGTGGGAGAGAGGCAGAGAGAGAGGGAGACACAGAATCCAAAGCAGACTTCAGGCTCTAAGCCATCAGCACAGAGCCCGATGAGGGCTTGAACTTGTGAGCTGTGAGATCATGACCTGAACCTAAGTCGGACTCTTAACCCACTCAGCCACCCAGGCATCCCAGATCAACCTACATTTTTAATTCACATGTTAATCTCTAAGCGAAGGACTGATCTAGATGTTAATGTTCTTGATAGCTTGGTTTAAAAACAAGGTAAGTAAAAACTTAGTCATCAAAAGTTTTCTTGGCAAATATGGAACCAATCAACAGTGGATAGAGTTGATGGTTTGGAAAGACTTAATGAAAACTATATTCAGGGCGACCGTGTGTTCCGGGATGTCGATGATAGCCCCACTTCATACCTGTTGTGCCAACACAATCACTAGCAGCAGCTTCCTTTCACTCTTAAGAGTGTTTTGCTGCTTAGAGCACATCCTGAAAGTAACAGTCCTCCCCAGGATGGAATCTGTCTGGCTGGCAACTTTGCCTTTCACTAGAATTTCGGTTTGCGCTTCATCCATTCATTCACAAATATTTCTAGGAAGTGCAATACCAGATATTTTTCCAGTCATGAAATTGCAAAAAAGAATAAGAAACAAGTATACCTCTCAAGGGGTTCGGAATATATAAGGATCAGTATAGGATGGACATAAATTGTTTTTCTCAATTCAGTGCAATGAGCTTTAATGACAACATATTGTGTATTTAAGTGCTGACCAGGTCCCCAGGGAAAGAGAGGTGAGCAAGACAAGGTCTACGTCTTTAAGAAGAAGTCGTTGCTGGTGGATCTACTTGCTTCCACGTTTTTAATCTAGAGCCTCCACTGGCTTCCCATTTCACTTGGAATAAAATCTGAGTTCCTTATCATGGTCTTGAAGCCCTGATCTGGACTCTGCCTGCCTCTGTGACCTTATTTCACACTACTTTCTCCGTGGTTCACTAAGCTCCAGACTCTCTGCCTTTCTTTGTGGTCCAGGCATGGTCTGAGCTCATCCTGGACTCAGGGGGTTTGCACTTGCCATTTTCCCTCTCTCCTTATAAACCCCTTCCCCCAGTCATTCTGTGGCTGGCTCCTTTGCATCTTTGGTGTCCAGGCTCCAAAGTGATGTCTCCCCTCCCTCTGCCCCATTTTACCTTTTTTTCACAGCCTTTATCATCCTCTGAAAATAATTTTGAAGTATGTGTTGCTTTTTTGTGCTATCTTCTTTTGATAAAATGTAAGTAGATTATTGGCTGTCTTGGTTACCCCCAAATCCTTGTACCTAGAGCAGTGCCTGGCATAGTAAGTGCTCAGTAAATGTTTCTGAGAGAATGAATAAGTACTTAGCGACTCTTTCTTTCCTTGGGTTAACGCTAACGTCTCACAATTCAACAAGCATTCTTAAAAGCCTTTTTCTTGCTTCTTTGACATGATTCTTTTTGCACTTTGAGTCCTGGAGCTCCTTATTCTTAGTCCATTCTCTTGACAAGAGTTATTTTGTGTCGCTTGCACCAACACACCAGTGTTGACTTTTGAAGCTCACACAGGTACAGAACCGCTCAGGCTGTTGCCTTCTGTGCCTCCCTGTTCTAATAAAATACAAACCTGAGAAGATTTTCGGTTATTTCTCTTGCTTCTTTTCATATCTGGGGAGTGAATGCCAATCCGTTTCAGTCTGAAAGGTCAGTGAGAGATCTGTGGGCTTGTGCCTGGCAGTGGTGGGGCTATGTTTGGGATTAGAAGACAATACTCCTAATCCAGTGTAAACAGGCAAATATTTTCAATATTTAGTCCTGTAATGATGACAGTTTGTCCATTCCCTTTGCAAAAGGGACTGTTGAAGTAGGTGAGAGATGCCTCATTTGTCCTTAGTTCACAGTCAGTTGGTCAGTGAGGAGATCAAGCCCGTACTGCAAGCTGCATGACCCTCCTACTTCAACCAAGGACAGTAGCCAGAACTACTTATTTGAATTATACATAAGCTTCGCTTATTCTTTTACATAGAATGGTCTTGTATTTACTCTAAAATCAACAATTCAACTCCTCAATGAAATGCTGTAGACCTGACTGGAGATAAAAGAGGGTACGATAATTCAAGTGTGGTGCCAAACACAGTGTCTTGAATGACAGTGACATGCTTTCTTACGTGTTCTCTCAACAATCCGTTGAGGTAGGCAAAACAAAATTAACCCATTCCTAAGCTTCAAGGGTTGAAGGCTATTGGGCCAGAAAATGGCAAAGCAAGAAGAGCTTATTTCACATCTTCTGAGGCCAGCCCACTGTGATTTCCATTACGTCATACTTTGTCCGTCCTTCCCACCCTCTGGGTATATTTCACTTGTGTACTTCACTTTATTTTCAGCTAATCTTTTCTCTTGAATGGGACCAGTGCAGCAATTTTTACTTCATGTCTCATCTTATTAATCATTTACACAGAATCTATTGGCAGCTGATCACATTTGGAATAAACACAAGGAGTGCCATTTGTGTTTTTAGAGTAGAAGATACCAACAGGGGATTGATGTGGGAGAATTTTTGTTGGCTGAAATGCCCATGAAGAATAAAGGAGGATAGGAGGAGGAGTAGACAGGGATAGCAAGAGTACACAGGTCTGACATCTGTGAAAGAGAGAAAGATGGAAAGATTGGGTTGGAAGAGCCCAGGCCATAGTGCAGTTCTGGGAAATTTTGACCAGGTCAGTGGGGAATTCCTGAACCAAGTCTTCTCTCCCCTCTCCTTAGCATAGGGATTGGCAAACCATGGCCCAGGAGAAAATCCAGCCTACCACCTGGTTTTGTAAATAATGTTTTATTGGAATATAGTCACACCCATTCATTTACATATCATTTATGGCTGCTTTCATGATAAAATGGCAGATCTGAGTTGCTGCAACAGAGAATGTATGGCTGGAAAAATTTTAAAAATTTATTATCTGACTCTAGAGAGAAACATTTATGGATCCTTGCTTTCAAGTAATATCATGTGGGAATGGCCCATTACGGTACCCTCATCATGATAAGTTACTGTCTAGAATAGCCGTAAGAAAATGTGGTCTCAGTGCAAATGCTGCTTCTGGGTGGACCCAAAAGGCTTTTAATGAGCTCTGTTTCTCATAGCCGGTTCTCATACAGGGAGATTGTTGTGGGGCATTACTTTGGCTGCCACACAAGAAGATCTTAAATAGCCATTAATTAAATATTTTGGTTGGAGATGGGATCTCCAACACGTTGCATTGGAAATGCAGAGAGACTTTGGGACTACAAATCCTTAAGCATTTACTATGTGGTCCTTTACCAAAAAAGTTTGTCAAGTCCTGGTCTAGATAAAAAATATTGTTTATCCTACAAGGGAGGTGCCTAAATTACAAAGACCCTTGGACAATGCCGGGATTAGGGGCACAAAGTCCAGTGCAGTAAGAAAAAATCCATGTATAACTTTTGACTCTCCAAACACTAATAGCCTACTGTTGACCAGAAGCCTTACCAATTACAAAAATAGATTAACACATGTTTTGTGTGTTATGTGTATTATATACTGCATTCTTACAATAAATAAGCTAAAGTGAAGGAAATGTTATTAAGGAAATCATAAGGGAGAGAAAATGCATTTCCAGTACTGTCTATTTATTGAAAAAAAAAAAAAACAAAACTGTATATAAGTGGGCCCGTGCAGTTCAAACCCATGTTGTTCAAGAGTCAACAGTAATAATCTGCTTTATAAAGCGATTTCTTCTAAGACTGCCCAGCAAGAATTATTTTTCTAGGATAGGACTTAATCAACTCTGTTTTAGTTGATAAAGTTGAGTTGCTGAGGGATGTGCAGGTGCTGGAGGGAATGATGCATGGTCAGAAGAGGGGGGGAACTTGTCCAGTATTGGCAAGTCATTACCTTTGTGGCCTCAGTGTGTCATGTCCCCTCTAGGCTTCACATGTTCCATTGGTAAAATGTGAGGTTGAGACTAGAGGGCTTTAATTCCTTCTACTTCTAACCGCAAGCAGTTTAGGAAATTTAGGAACTTTGGACAAAAGCAGCAGCTGGGCCTCTAGTAGACTGACAGGGTGACCAGGACCCAGCACTGATGGGAGGTATTCTCTACCTGGCATGGGGAATACTCTAGCAGGGGAGATTTGAAATCTGGCAATAACATAAATTGTTCCCTTTTTAAATTTCCCAATAAGCAAGGTTTCATCTGTGGAGATGTTTGAGTACATGATACTGTGGTCCATCAGGTGGAACCATTCAGCAAAGCAGCAAATGGCAGGGCATCCTCAACCAGCTTGGCTGGGGGTTGCAGCAGGGCCCTTGTGCTGGGACATAGAAGAGAGGTTTTCTTCCCACTTACACGTTCTGCTCCGTCCTGTTGGAGGAAAATGATAGGAATATATATGTTTATTACCTGTGTGTGTGTGTGTTTGTGTGAGTGCGTGTGGGCGTGTGTGGCGGCGTGTGTAGGGGAGGAGATAAACCCCAAAGCAGCTCAGAAAACACCACTGACTCTATGAAACCCACATACTACAAGTTTTGTATGTGTGTAATGTAAATTCTACTCGCTTCACCTTCAGATATAGCTCTTTGGTAACAGTATTAGTGTCAGATACTACATATTCCCAGGAGGGCTGGGAGGGGTTCATAAGAAGAGAGGACAATTCTTCCAGTAATATTATATGTGGGGTTGTTAGAAAATAAAAATACAGAGACCCAGTTAAATCTGAATTCAGATAAACAATGAGATTTTAGTGTCAGTGGTGTCCTCTGACAATATTTCTATTGTTTTTGACAACCTTAATTTAATGAGGTCCATTTCCTGGAAGAGGTAATAGGGTGGATTTTAATGCCATATAAAAGTTGGAAAAAATGAGTAGATCCTAGGGCAGGGGGAGCCATGGTCATTGTAACACCTGTCTTTACCATCTTTTCTCATCCTCTAGCCAAGTACGTGATATATTTTTTAAAGTGGTAAGGTAAAAAATAAGCTTTAACTCTACCCTTAGAATGACCAGAGTTTATTTGAGGTAACTGCTAGAACTTTAAGTCCAACAGTAACTACAGGGCTGACCCAGACCCATATCAAACACTGTGATAATTGAGTTTTTCAAGTCATAGAGTGAGATGGAAAGCTATATTGTGGCTGAGCTAAGAACATATTCTATCATTTTTTTGGGAAAGTGAACTGTCCTGGAAATATAAACATCTCTTTTTGGACCTTAATCTGAATCCCACTGAACTTACAAAATGTGAAACTGTTTAGTTGAATCAAAGCAACAGTGAGAAATGTCACGCCTAGACCCTTCTTTAGCAGGCAAATAGACATTGATAATACTGTCATTTGGAAGAGTGTGGGCACTAGAGTGCTTTCCTTCACCCATTAAAGAAGGCCACAGTGAAAAAGTGCAAAAACTTTCTGTCATGAGCAAAATAACATTGTAAACTTCCTTTTTCAATACTTTCCCCTATTATTGTTCATTGTGAGTTTGTGCTTATGCCAGCACGATTTTGACAAGCTTCAAAATATCGGCAACTATAATTGTAGGATTCCTTTCTTAATAAAATAAAATTTGTTCTCCATCGGGGGGTAGGGAGTTGCTGGTCCTAAAGAATCATGATGAAGATGATGTCAAAAGCAGAGCAATTTAACTGAGTTTCATCCCTTAAGTTGCACAGAGATATTAACTAGAAAGTTAACCTTCACAAGGTTAGAAGCTGCTGGCAAAGTTCCTAAACACTGAAACCTTTTGAGATCTTTAGCTCTTTTTTTCCCCCCACACAACATTTCTCTTCCTTTTATCCAATAACTCTTGTCCCAAGGCACATTCTCCCTCCAATTCCCTATCCCTTTATTGGCATGCAATTAGCCTCATAATTGACCCACATTGTGCTTAACATGGGGACTCTAATTTCTCATTTCTCATCAGATGTTGCTTTAAAAAAATTATATTCTCAGCTCATCCTATCGTCTTCTCAACTTAAAGTCTGGCTGGCTTTTTGAGATAATGTTCAGGACATATCTGTCTGTTTCGTTGTGTTATTCTGCCATCTTCCTTTCTCTGTCACAGCTGGCCAGTGTTTCAGTTATCAGTCAGTTATCTGTCGCTGCATAGGAAATCACTCCAAACTTTGCGGCATTGAACAACAACTTTTTTATTACGCTCACTGACTTTGTGGGTCAAGAATTCAGACCAGAAACAGAGGATATAGTTTATCTCTGCTTTAAGGTGTCTGAGATTCAGCTGGGAAGGCTCAGACAGTGGGGAGTGACTTGAATAGCTGATGGCTGGAATCATCTGGAGACTTCTTCACACATATCTGGTGCCTGGGCTGAGCTCCCTTACATGTTGGGCTTAGCTGGGGCTCTCAACCAGAATAAATACATGTGGCTGTTCATGTGCTTGAGCTTTCTCAGAGCATAGTGACCTCAGGTCGTTGTACTACTTACATGGCAGCTTGGGACTGTAAGAGCAGGTGCTCCAGTAGCAAAAGGCAGACGCTGCAGGACATGTTATGACCTAGCTTCAGAAGTCACATGGAATTACTTCCCTTGTGCTTTATTGATTAAGGAAGTCATAAGCCTGCCCAAATTGAAGGGCAGTGGGCATAGATATCATCCCTTGATGGGAGGAATGTTCAAGAATTTATAGCCATGTGTTAGGACTGTCATACAGCAGCAGATGTTAGATAGGTTTCTTATCTATGTGGAAAGCCTAGAGTCAGCTACAAAGGGCATCCTAGACATTGCTAATCCTAGATGTTGCTTATATGAAGATAGTAAGCTAAAGATGCATTGAATTTTTGAATGACAGGCAGGGAGTGGAACACACACACACACACACACACACACACACACACACACACAGAAAGATATTTAAGAGTACCGGAGAGGGGCGCCTGGGTGGCGCAGTCGGTTAAGCGTCCGACTTCAGCCAGGTCACGATCTCGCGGTCCGGGAGTTCGAGCCCCGCGTCAGGCTCTGGGCTGATGGCTCAGAGCCTGGAGCCTGTTTCCGATTCTGTGTCTCCCTCTCTCTCTGCCCCTCCCCCGTTCATGCTCTGTCTCTCTCTGTCCCAAAAATAAAAATAAAAACGTTGAAAAAAAAAAATTAAAAAAAAAAAAAAAAGAGTACCGGAGATAGAGAGACAGACGTGCTTAAAAAGGAGGGTCCAAGGCCTCTGGAGGATGTGCTTCAGGGAATGTATGTACCTCTGAAATGGTTGGAAACATTTTGTATGTGTATTTTTGGGAGCATTTTGTTCTTGTGTGTGTGTGTAGTATATGAAGTCTTTCACCTCCAAAAGTTTAAGAAATACCAATTTGAGGCAAGAAAATGGAGACTAGAGTTGTGTGAGGGAAGATGTTGTGCATATTTCATATCAGGGGAATGATTTTGTGAGATGTTGAAACTAAAATAGGTAAATCAGGCAGGTTGGGTGGAAGTTTTGACGCATTGGTCCACAGACTCAGGTATGCCAGAAATAGTGTACTTAAAATTTTCTGTGCATCAGTTTAAATCTCGTTCTAAATCCTCACTCTGCTGAGCTCCCAGCCCCTCACACCAACCCTGCTGATGTGCCAATGATTTGCAGTTCTATTCACAGCCAGACACAAGGACGCCTGATGTTTGGTCCTTATTGGTCATTAACCGAGCATTTGTGATCTCATGCCATGTGGTTTCCTCAGATTCAGACATCACTTCTAGGCCATGGTTAGAGCCAAGAGTCCTTGAGAGGTTGGGAATTGGCCGCTCAGGAGTCAGTGAACTGTGGTAGTTTTTCCTCTAATATCTTGCCATTTCCCATAAACAGGGAAATCTTGTGACCCGTCGACCTTCATCTTCGGTCCACTTTGAGGTGAATTCATCATTTTCTCTCAACCTGTCAGAATCATATTCCCCTCTTTTCTCCTCCTATTCACCTGGCACAATATCGTCAACAATCTAGGGCTTTTCTAAAAACAGAAAGAGTAGATGACTTCCAGGAACTTCTGTTTTCTATTCTGTTACTCTCCTGTGGTAATGAAATGCAAAGCCTTCTACCTGCTAGAAATGGGGATGGAAGAAAGATTAGAGACAAGAAAATAAAGATTATTATCTCAAAAACATGTCTGCTACTTGAGTCCTACTTCATTGGTAGGTGGTAGTGAAAATCTTTTGGCCTTTTATTTATGCTTATTGTCTTATGAACTCAAAATGGCCATTCAAGACATAGTGCCCACATTCCAACAATCTATGTATTGCCTGTGTTAACCCTAGGCGATCTTCTTGGTTTATCTCAGGTTCACTTGCATAAAGCACTATAATTTGGTAATCCCAAAGCCATCATATCACCATAGAATCTCAGAATTTGAAATTCGAATGTAACCTTACCTTGTACTTCATGTCTCAGGTTAAGGAAAAAAAAGTCTTCATACCCTGAGAAAAGAGACAAACAAGCAAAACCAGGGCTACTCTGTCTAGTGCTATTTCCTAAAGCGTTTGAAATTTTGATTGCTTTTATGTAAGTCATTGATGCTTTGGTTCTGAATTTTCCTTTCCTAAAAGAAGACAAAGGTCCAATCCCTGCTTTGCATGAACTATACTTCTAGCATTTCTAACGATGGTCATCCAGGCTTGCCACTTCTGAGGTGGAGAATTCACCACTGCTAAAAAGGCCTCTAACAATTTTGGTCCACTCCCATCATTAGAAAATTCTTTTCTTATATTGAGTCAAATTTGTTTCCTTGCAACTTCCATACATTACCTTGGTTTTGTCTTCTATAATATAAGCAAACTTAGTCTTTCTTATTTATTTGGTTCTTTTCAATATGTGAGGACAGTAATATATACTTTTTCTTTAAAAGAATCTTCTTTTCTGCCAATGAAACAGTTACTTCCTTCAACTAACTTACTTCTCAAATAAGGTGACTTCCACAACTGTGCTTGTCTTGGGCATTCTGTTACAGATGTAACAGCTAGCTCACAGATTTGTCTCTCCCATGCCCCTGCTCCCTAAGGTCGAGGACTCTGCCTCCTGTTTACCACCACGTTACTGGTGTCTAATGTGATTCCTGTAGGTACTCAATAAACGTGAATTGAATTAATGAGACTACAAAGTGTAGTACTTGGAAATAACGTACACTGGTTGCCGATAAACAATTTCAGTATTCTATCTTAAGCTTCCCTATACTTTCCACATTTTTTACAATGGGAAGGTATTGCTTTTGTCATCTGAAAAGTAAAACAACAGCACAACCGTATTTTTTCACGTGTTGTACAAGACTGAATATGATATTTCAGATATAATTGACTAATGCAGACCCTTGTGGAGTTATTACTTTCCTTGTACTCTTGCTGTACTACTTCTGTAGCTGTTTAGTGTTGCCTTAACCTTTTCCAACATGGCTCATTCAAAACATTTGATTTGTGTCTGTTTTGTACAAACTACCCTGATAGGTCTCAGGCAGCTTGCTCTGCCGCTATCTTGAGTGGAGCTTGCGGTTGTCATACCTGTAGGTATTTTGCATGAGGGAGAAAGCGTGGGGAAAACACAATCATCTCTATTGGTCAAGTTATCCTCATCCTCAGATTGTGAGTTCCTTCAAGTGGAGCTCTTTTTTCTTGGTCACTTTTGAACTGTGTGCTTGTCACAGAGTCTTCAAGAGATGAATGCATCTTGAACATCAAGTAATCTTACTCAATTTTCTGTCCTTTGAAAATAGAATATGCTTCTTGACAAATAAAACTGAGTGCAGCACTTTTCTAACACCTATGAACACTGTAACATCTTCCTACACCAGGGAGGTGATCATAAACTTATGCTTTCTTCTTTCTACTGGTATTTAAAAATACCTTCCCCACATGGAAAATATGAAATAAAAGCTTCAAGAGGGCAAATATCATTTTCCCAGAGTTTGGCACACAGCCTAGAACTGTGCCTAGTATTTATTTAATGCATTATAATAGCTAATATTTGCAGCAAGCCATCTACACAGAGTGCTTTACTTGCATTTTTTCATTGAATATTCTCAGTAACATAACAGATATTATTTTACCTAAAGGGGTTCTACTATTTGATCCATTTTATTGATGAGAAAACTGGCTTAGAGTAATTAAGTAGGTTATGGACATCAGATGCCCAGTGAGTAGTCATTTGAGCCAGGATGTGAATCCAGAATCTCAATATCAGGAGGTGACTTCTTACCCACATGCTTCAGTAGTATCTGAATGACTAAAACACTTTATATCATTCTGGACTATGACCTTCCTAGTACCATTTATACTGTCCATTTCTGCTTATTTACCTTGACTTCTAACTTTTTACCTTCAGGAATGAGTTCAGTACATTCCAGGAATGACAGGAAGGCCAGTGTGGCTAGAGCATCAAGAACAAAAAGGAGATGTGTGGGGGATGGGATTGGAGAGAAACGTGAGGGCCAGAGCACAGAACCTTTGGAGAACTTTGAATTTTATGTAAGCAAAATTGAAAGTCACTGGAGGCTTTTTAAGTTAGATCTAATTGGATTTAAACATTGTGTTTGCTGTTGTAGATGGGGAGTAGTTGGGGCAAGAGGAGAGAATGGAGAGTTGGTGCGGCCACAGTAAGGATGATGAAAGTGCATGGAATTGGAATGCATTTTGCAGGTAGAGGGCTTAATAGATGTTTGTTGAATTAATGAGTCTGTGATGTGTATAAAACACTCAGCAAGTGTTGGTGTGTAGTTATTGGTGTGTAGTAAGTTCCCAGTCAGTGGTGGTGGTGATTATAATCATCATTATCCCTCCACTTCTGACAGATGACATGACAGTATTAACAGTCATGACTGATCAACTTCCTACTCTGTACTTTATCCTTGTTCCTTTAGCCCTTGCTTCTTACTCTACAGAAGCTACTCTCTTAACGTGACACCCAAACTGTTGAAATCAGTGTAATTTTATTTTTCTTTCCCTGATACCTCCCTGAGTCTGACTTCCTGCCCCTTGAAAGGCCTTGACACCTGGAATGATATACTCTTCTAATTCTTCTTGCACATCTCTTGGGGTTCTTTCTCTGTGGCTCCTTTTTCTCCTCCTGCCCTCTCAGAATAGAGGTTATCCAAGAATCTGATCTTAAGACCTTCATTCTTATATGCCAGGTCCAGAAGACCAAATCCTCATCTCTGACCCTATTTCAAGGTTAGTTCTTCATTTCCAGGTGATACCTTTTTCTTCCAAAGTCATGACTTAAAACTAGAAGAAGGGAGGGAACTTCATCTGTGTCCTTCAGTTTGCCACTGAACTTTATAAAATATATATAATTGGAAACCTAGGGAGGCATGCAAAACATAATTTATCAAGGATAGATTCTTTTAGAGAACTAAATTTCTGTTGAGGGAATTAGGAAAGAGTTTTCAATTTGGCCTAAAATATCCATTCCTAAAATTAATCTTATATGTGCTTTTTTTGGGCTAGCCTATATGATATTCATTTTTGCATCTTGAATAATTCATGTACCACTGACCAGCACAATAAAATATCTCATTTTAAGCATCTATCTACATTTCCTAACTCAGCTCTCAATTCTAATTACTGTACTACTCACTTTCTGTTTCTCGATGGGAAGAGGAATCCTACATAGAACTGAACAACAGATAATGAACTCCATTAAGTAGGGCTGACTGAGTGAGGCTTACTAAGAAGATTTAAGCACAAATTGAATTTTCTTTCTTGAGTTAGACATTTCATAAACTCTTAAATGGGCAAAAGTTTATGCATAGATTTGGCAGACTTTGAGGTGGGGGACATACACTACTATCTTCCTTTCTAATCTCAGGGGCTCTCTGTGATCCCTTCCTATTGGATCCTGGCACACACTTCTTTTCTAAACTATGTTGTTCCTAATTAAGATGGGTTTTGGAAAAGGGAAAGGGAAGAGCTGGTTGGGTGGCTTCCCCATTCTCTTGTAGGCTAGCACATGTTCTTCTAGTACCATGGGGCAAAAATTCTGCTATATTTAATGATTTGGGAGATTCTCAGAGCATTTCTGAGAGACTCTTAGGGGATATAAAATACAGAGCTTTGCTGGAGAGAAGCAGGGAGAAGGGAAGCTATTCTTGTAGTCTACTCTTCAGATTTCTGCTTTGGACACAAATTTCAGGTTCCAGGCTGAAAACCTTGCAGTAGATGAGGGGATCAGGCAACTTTTGGGTTTCTCCAAAAGCATACAGGCTGTACACAGTGGAGGCCTATAAAGGAGTATCCCCCATGGCATCTGGATCAGGGCCTCACACATATTGAACCCTTCATCATGGTGGAATAAATGAGCAAATGGGAAATGGCTCTTTTTACTTTGATTTTCAGAAACATTGAGGATGTCAATGCTTACTGGTCCTGAGTTGATTTGTATTATAGTCAATAATTAGAAAGTGATGGAATTAGAAGGAACAAGACTGCACTTTTTTCTTCTATCTCAATTGACAAGATATTCAAAATGCTCCATTATAAGAATTCCTAGCTTCCAAAGTCCTCTCTATTAGATCCTTCCATGAGAAAAAGTAACTGTTTAATGTTGTTTTTTCTTTTTATCCCCATTTCCTATTCCTATCCCCCTACCTGCTCTTCAGTTTATAACGATGTTCATATTTTCTGTGATCTTTTTGCTTCTATATTTTATAAAATATGAGTTATGTTGTGTGCATTAATTATAATTTACATGGTATTGAGCTACACTGTTATTATTATTATTTTAACTCTTTTTCTGTGAAGACTATAATTTACCAGCTAGCTGGGTAAATATCCAATCCATAATCTTTAAAATTAAAAAAAATTTTTTTCAAATGTTTATTTACATTTGAGAGAGAGAGAGAGAGAGAGAGAGAGAGAGAGAGAGAGAGAGAGTGCCTGAGCAGGGGAGGGGCACAGAGAGAGAGAGAGGGAGACACAGAATCCAAAGCAGGCTTCAGGCTCTGAGCTGTCAGCACAGAACCCAATGTGGGGCTTGAACTCATAAACCTTGAGATTATGACCTGAGCCAAAGTCGGACGCTTAACTGACTCACCCACCCAGGCGCCCCTCAGTCCCTAACCTTTAATGCTACCCGGTCCTCTATGGGGGACATCCATCACATTTGATCTATTCACTCCTCAGTAGGATCCTCAGATTGCCTATGATTTCCTGTTCCAAAAGTGGTATTGTGGCAAACATGCTGGTACCTTTCACTCTCCTGATGTATATGATAATTTTGCGGAGCATATATACTCAGAAGTGGGATTAATAAGGCATACGTGCAAAATTGTATATTTAACTTAACTGCAGCCACTTTCTCTCCAGAATGCGTCCCTAGTCTGTCTTCCCAAGCAGTTATGAAAGCTCCTTATGCTCTGTGTTTCTGACAGCTTGGAATTATCCAGCTCTGCACTTTTTGCTGGTCTACTGGATAAAAAGTGATATTCCATTATTGCTTTAACTTAGGTTTTAAAACTGAATATGTTTTTACTAATGTTTCTTTTTATATGTTGACTTTTTGTGTTTCACCTTCTGTAAATTGTTTTCTTTGCTTATTCTCTGTTAGGGTTTCTGTCTTTTCCTTGTTGAGTACAGGAAACTCTTGTCATTTTTAGATATTACAATACCTTTTCCAAATCTGTCATGTCTCTGTTAACTTGGTCCATGACATGTTTTGTTGAAAAAAATCTTTAATTTTTGTAAAATGAAATTAATATTTTTGGCCTAACATTTTATACCCTTGGGGTAAAGAGCTTTATTAAAGTTTTATTAAGGTAATATTTTTATGACAATAAAAAGGGACAGAGAAAGTGTTTTTTGATAGTTTTATGTCAAACAACATTTCTGCAGAGTTGAACATGAATGTCTTCTAATAGCACTAGGATTCTGCATTACTATGAGTAACTGAAGGTTTCTGTAGACCTAGGTAGAAAATGAGGTTTGCTTGTGGCATGTATGTTAAAGAGCTCTCATACCTAAGTGGAGAGGCTTTTTGAAGAAGAATCTTATTCCCGGCAAACTCTAGCTACTTGGCTCAGGGTTTTCTGGCAAAGAAGCTTGGACCTGCCCAGGAGCTGAAGAATTTAAATGCCATTTTGTCCTCCATTCATCCTCCACTGAGAAACTTTTTCTAATCAATTCTTTTTAAAAATAAATGAGAGAAAGACTGCACTTTGAAGCCACAATGGTTTATAATTATTAAGTTTTTTATTTTCCTTTTTTGACCAATTATTGTGGACTAAATGTTTGCATCTTTCCCTCTCCAAATTCATATGTTGAAATCCTAACCCCCAATATGATAGTATTATTAGGAGGTAGGGTCTTTGGGAGGTAGTTAGGTCATAGAAGTGGAGCCCTTATGAATGGGATTAGTTCCTTATAAAAGAAACCCTAGAAAGCTTTCTCTTGCCCTCCCCATCATGTGAGTGTATAACCAGAAAATGACTATCCACAATCCACAAGAGAATTTTCACCAGATCCTGACCATGCTGGCACCCTGATCTTGGAGTTACAGCTCCCCAGGCTATGGCATTCTAAGCCTGAACTGAGTAAAATACCAGTCATTACAATTAGTGAGAAAGATGTAGCTTGGTCCCCAAGACACTAGATAGTGAATAAGTTCAAGCTTTACTCATAGTTGCAATGAATTTGGAGGTGTAGTAGATTGAGTCATGACCTCCCCAAATTTATATCCACTTGGAATCTCAGAATGTGACCTTATTTAAAAATAGAACCCCCGTATATATGTAATTAGTTAAAGTTCTTCAGATGAAATAGCCCTGGATTCAGGGTGGGCCCTGGACCCAATTATTTCAGGAGAGGAGAGGACACAGAGATACACATAAGGAAGGAGGCCAACTGAAGATGGAAGTAGAGATTGGAGTTACGTGGCTGCAAGTCACTGAATTCCAGGAGCCTCCAAATGCTGGACAAAAAGGAAAGATTCTTCCCTTGAGGCTTCAGAGAGAGCATGGACCTGCTGAAATCTTGAGTTTGAACATCAGGCCTCTATAAACGTTTCTATTGTGGTAAACCACTAAGTCTGTGGTAGGTTGTAACATCAGCCTTAGGAAGTTAGTGCAGGTGGAGTGATGATCTGTCTGTTTTTCAGGTTGCAGATGTCCAGTGGTTACTGGTACCTGGAGAATCAGGTCCAGAATGAGGAGACTGGAAAGACCTCTGGGGAACCTTCCTGCTAAGAAAGTTGTTTTTATTAGTTATTGTCACTCAGAAAGTTGCCTGGTTTGATGTAAAGACTCTGACACTCAAGGTCAGTCCAAATAATGGACTAATTTTCCACCCTATAAATCTGAGACTCTTGCCATGACAACTCAAGTTTCACCTCATGCTCCAGGCATTCCATGTGGCAGATAATCTCCAGTATCCTCTCTTCATAGAAACCCTTCCTTTCCCTTAATCTTAGGGGCATGTAAATGGGCAATGGAGGTGAGGAGGGGAAGAGTCAGGGGGATAAGCCTCACCTGAATCTTGGCGAGAGGGTTTATCCAGCAGAGGCCCCATGAACACCATTAATTTATGCAGTAGTTCTTTGTTGAGAGGTTTGTGTATGCCAGGCACTGGAGAGGCACTGGAGAGAGCTGACTTCTGGCTTGATGTTCTTCTCAGGTTTTCTCCTCAGATTCATGTGATTGATGTGAATGATTGCTAAGCATTTCTAAGGTTGAATCTTCTCTATGTGAGGTGTCTCTGTACAAAATGATGCCCTGGGCTTTGGTGATAGCCCGATGCTTCCTTTCTGTGTGACCTCAACAAACCATGCTCTGAATCTAATCTTTTCACTCCTTTTTGTGGCCTTTTGGGTGTGTGGGGCTCATCTGTCCCCATGGCATACAGCTTTCTATCTCTCATGTCACAACCTCAGGTGAGGGGAAGTTACAGACCTTTGAGAGCCAGCTGAATTTTAATATTTTCCACCCAGTGTCTAGGCTAGGTACCTCTATCTCCTTGATTCGTCTCTATGGTAACAAGATTCTCTTGGAACCTGACAATAATGTCTCAGGATTATAAACTCTAACACATTACTGTATACTTTAGGAGTTTTTTCTTGGCCACCACTCTCAAGGTTATTTCTAACTCTTTGGCAAAGATGCAGACACCAGAAGGATATTGCTGTTACTGAGAGACAAGTGTGCCAAAAAGTAGAAACTGCAGCATTATGGGAGGCAAAGCAGATATGACTTAATTAGATACATATAAGTAAAGAGGGGAAATTGAGATATTCACTGTCCAGGAGAGGAAACTCATAGTGGGGGAGCAGTGAATGTGAGGAAAATATTTTATTACTGGATGAATGATCTCAGCTGAAAAAGTCTGGGTGGCATTGAGCTGGCTTGGATACCTCCAGGCTTGGGTGAGCCCAATGCTAAGGGTATTAAAGGGATGTTCAGTCACACAGACTGGGTCTCCAAATAGGCCTTTCAGAGTCACATTCCATTTGTGGAGAGTAGATCTTGGGTCCTATTCGTCTCGGGTTTTCTCTTCAGATCCATGTGATCCATATGAGTGATTGCCAAGCATCTTTAAGTTTGCCTCTTCTCTACATGAGGTGCTTCTTTGTACAAAACGATGTCCTGGGCTTTGGTTCATCCACTGTCAGGTCCTTTAGATGTGGTGGGAGGAGGAGTTGGTCAGTGTTCTGAAGGGGCTGTATGGAGGCTCAAGAAGACTGATCCTCAGACATCATAGTGGCACGGGAGGCTCAGAGCCAGCCTTTGCTCAGTAACTGCATCTGTAGGAATTTTTCATTTCAGTCTTGGTTCTTGGAGCTAACTTTATTTCAGCTTATTGGAAAGCCCACTATTGATTCAGATTACCAAGCTCCACCTGACATTTAGACCTCTTCACAATCTGACCTTTCTCTTCTTTTTTAAGCTTAATTCTCACTGCATTTCTCCATGTACCTGTCATCAGTCACAATCATTCCTTCACCATTTCCCATATGTGGCCTTTGGTCAACTGATGCTAACCCATTGCTCAAACTATTCCTTTTATGTAGAATGCCTTCTCTTAATTAATGCCTATGGAAGTCCTACACATTCTTTACATCTCAGCTCAAATCACCACCCTTCCCAGATTCTCCTGGGGGATTTAATATCTTCCCTCTCTCCTTTCCCCTTCTTCCCAAACATTGAACGTCTGTTACATAATGTATCACATTTTTGTCCCATGCTGAAGTTATTTTACATACATTTCTGGTTTCTTGTCCAGGTTGGAAGTATCATTTTTTTGTGTGTGTTAAATCTGTATAACTCTGTTATACCTAAGACAGTGCTTTGCATGTAGAGACACTCAATTAAGTTTGTTGAACTGAACTCTCTAAAGTTGAGGTAAATCACAGATGTGATTCCATATTGAATGTAGAAGACTGAATGGATTTTCAACACTTAAAAATACTTCATTAACGCTTGGTACAACATCCCACAAATCTTCAGATTCTTTTTCTTGGCTCAGCTCCACTTCCTGACCGCAGTCTTTGGCTTCAGGTCTTCCTTCAGTTTCTGAAGGGCCCCAGGCACACCCTTCATGGGATCCTGGTTGAGCTTGCTGTGCTGGGCTGCATGGCTCACTTAGCAGCCCAGAAGGTGTCCACACTCCTGCAGGCCCTACCTGCTCCTGAAAATCCTTGCTATTAGGCTCTGTCTTCCAAGCTGATTCCTCTGTCTCTAATCCCCTTACCAATGTATACCAATTGGTATACCAATGTATACCAATCAGATCCAGGGGTGTATAATGGTTAAAAACATGGACTCTGGTCTACTGTTTTTTTGGGCTCAAATTCAGACTCTACCACCTACTATGTGTTATCTTGGCATGGATACTTAACACTGCCAAAGAAACTTCTCCCATGGTAAAATAGAAATCATAACATATCAACTCATAGAATTCCCCTGAGGATTAGAGGAGATGCATGTAAGCACTTAGAGCCTGAAACATAGTCAGATAGGCTCTAAGTGGCTCCTATTCTTGTCCCTTTTTCTATATATTTTTTTGCAAGTATTGTTTGGCACTCTTCTCTATATGCCCTATAAACACCACTTACCGTATCTCTCTACAAGATCCCCAATCAGAGATACTTTATATGTATTTGAAAGATAAAGATAATTCTATATCTTCCTCTGAGTAATCCCTATCTTCCCCCCCCACCCTTTTTGTTTTCAATATTGCTAATATACAAGGCCTTTCATTTCTATTTTTATCTAGAAACTAATACCCTCATTGTGGAGCTATTCCCTCAATTTTACACTAACTTTTATGGGGAAAGATGTTTTATTATTGTTCTCTGGTATAAAAGAGCAGAGATATAAATTAGGCATCAAGAACAACCCTGTTCCCACAGTACACCAAAAAAAAACCCCAAGCAAATCATAAACCTGTAATGCACTTGGGTTAGTAGAGACGAGCCTCTGAAACTGAAATTCCCCTTGTGCTTAAAAACCTTCACAAATGTGGGGCGCCTGGGTGGCGCAGTCGGTTAAGCGTCTGACTTCAGCCAGGTCACGATCTCGCGGTCCGTGAGTTCGAGCCCCGCATCAGGCTCTGGGCTGATGGCTCAGAGCCTGGAGCCTGTTTCCGATTCTGTGTCTCCCTCTCTCTCTGCCCCTCCCCTGTTCATGCTCTGTCTCTCTCTGTCCCAAAAATAAATAAAAACGTTGAAAAAAAAAAAAAAAAAAACCTTCACAAATGTTAAATGAGTAAACTCTTAGAGCAGTTCTTTCAGATAAGCCCTTAGGTAGACACACTCTCTGCCACAATTTTTGAATCCACATCAATACTGAAGGCTTGCTGGCCAGCCTATTGTTCTGTCCCTGAATTATGCATCCCATCTCCCAATAAGGCCTGAAGTGATGCAGGAGGTAATTGATCGAAGGGCTTAATCAATGTTCAATAGAGGAAGGAAAGTCTAATGAACACAATATAGGACTGGGAGCTCAGCCAGATCTGAATTCCAATCTTTTCTGAGCCTGTACAGAAGCCTAACTAGGTGATTTCACGCCTGGAGACCGTTCTTCCAACTGCTTCAGTCTCCCCACAGATGTTATTCTGCTCCAAGCTTCCTACTCACATGGGCAAATGGTTGATGAGATCAAGAGAAAAAGACACGTAGCAGCAGCATGAGGGCAGGACCTGTGTTTTTCATCATTGTTTATCCCAGGTCCCAGTGTGTGCATGCATGTGTATGTATGGATGTGTGTAGGCAAGTGCATAGGGGCACACTTGTGTGCATTTCTCTCCCTTGGTCTCTCTGTTTATTGATTCTGTTTCTGACCTTTAACGCTCCAACATTCATTCAATCAATGTCTATATACTGAGTACCACTCTCTGGGGGTGTGTGTTCTGGTGACCAGGAATTCAGATAAAATATAAGAAGAAATCTCACCCACAATTCTTAATGATATATTAGAAGAGAAGTTTTGGCTTTATTTTCTTTCCTATTTTTTTATGATGGACATTTTTAGGCATGCAATAAAAGAAAAGGAAAAAAAAACAGTGAAACAAATCTCAATGTACGTATTATCCAACTTCAAAAATCATTAGTAAATGGTCAATCTTGTTTCCTATTTACCTTGATCCACTAGTTTCCCATCCTTCACCGCACATACATACAGACTAGATGATTATGGAGCCAATTCCAGTGTTTGCATGCAAACAGGAACTTCCTGGATGTGATATGAAACTGACTGCCAAACACAGATGACGGGGAGAGAGGAAAGAAACGGAGGCCACTCCAGATTGGCAGGTGGTAGGTTTAACAAGCAAGGGGACTTATATATGAGGCTTATCTTGGGTGGCTGCAAGATAAACAGATCTCAGCACCCACCCACCAGAATCTTAAAAGTTTGTAGGGAAGCCTTTACTGAGGTCAGCCATGTATACACTGTCCAGATGGTTTCAGCACCCATTTCCATCTCAAGGCTACAACCTTGGGGCAGCTTCTGGGAGCAGGGTAGGCAAGTAGAACACATATTCCAAGGACAGAAAAGGAGGCGAGGAGCCTCTCATTGCCTGAATTCAGCTCATGGGTCAACTGGCAGTCATGTCTTTTCAGTGACCTCCTCCAACATTCCATTCGGGCAGGACAGTTTTGATTTCCCTAAATGGAGTATGAAGAGAGGACTCCTGTCTTGCCGATGTTCCTTCTGTTTGTGACCTAGCAGCACCCCCTTCTCACCTTCAGATGTTGATTTCCACATTACAGAGGCCCGTTGAGAGAACCTCAGTCAGACCAGGCCCCTGGAAAAGCCCACTTACCCCTAATGCTTTTGTTTTCAGAGAACCCCGTACCTCCAGCAAATTTTGAGAAAAGGGCAATGACATTGGGTTTGGGTGTGGGGCAGGGCAGGGCTAATGACCCTGTCCTGCAGAGTAGATGTGAACCTGAGGGCTGCTCTGCATGGCCTCATGCCCATGGCTCCTCCTGAACTTCCTTCCAGCAGCTTCCCAGGCTCCTTAGGCCCAAGCTTGACTAAAAGTGTAGGTCTGTCTTGAACTGGATTCTAGGCCATTGACATTTGTGAGCTTTTTCTTGCTCTTTTATAGGAATATAGTGGTTGGGATTAAGGTCAAATGGGCAGGAAAGGAGCTTGAGAAATAGGAGTGTATCAAGAAATAGGAGCTTGAGAATTAGAGGAGTAGTAATAATGGCAAAAATAGTAACAGTAAAACCAATGCTTACTGAGTTTACTCTATGCGGGCACTGTTCCTAGTCTCTTACATGCACTCATCTGTTGGAACAATTCTATAAAGTAGGTAGTATTATTGTCCCCAAAGCACAGAGAGTTTAGATAACTTGGCCACGGTCACATGGCAGCGAGAGGCAGAGCTGGAAAACAAACTCTGGCAGCCTAGTCCAGAGCTCACCCTCTTAACTGCAGTTTTTCTGGGGTCTCATGAACAACTACTAGCCTCTAGGGGAAAAACTATGGCAAGTAAAAGGTAAGGGCAAGGAAGAGAGAAAGCTATCTAAAGAAATGAATAAACTGGGGGGGGGGGTGTGTCTAACTGTAACAAATGTACCATACTAACACAGGATATTAATAATGGAGGAAACTGTGTGGGAAGGGATGGGGGTACGTTGGAACTATGTACTTTCTGTGCAGTTTTCCCATAAGCCTAAAACTACTCTAAAAATAAAATCTTAAAAAAAAGTGGGGTCTTCCCAAGATAATATTGAGTGATAAATTGAGGCAATTGGCACGGTTGAAATCAGAGGTTGGATGGGGCGCCTGGGTGGCGCAGTTGGTTAAACGTCCAACTTCAGCCAGGTCACGATCTCGCGGTCCGTGAGTTCGAGCCCCGCGTCAGGCTCTGGGCTGATGGCTCGGAGCCTGGAGCCTGTTTCCGATTCTGTGTCTCCCTCTCTCTCTGCCCCTCCCCCGTTCATGCTCTGTCTCTCTCTGTCCCAAAAATAAATAAACGTTGAAAAAAAAAAAAAAAGAAATCAGAGGTTGGAAAAATTAAAACTTTCATGTTTAGGGGCCCCTGGGTGGTTCAGTCGGTTAAGCATCCAACTTCGGCTCAGGTCATGATCTCGCAGTCCATGAGTTCGAGCCCCGCGTCGGGCTCTGTGCTGACAGCTCAGAACCTGGAGCCTGTTTCAGATCCTGTGTCTCCCTCTTTCTCTGCCCCTCCCCCCGCTAATGCTCTGTCTCTCTCTCTCTCAAAAACAAATAAACGTTAAAAAAAATTAAAAAAAAAACAACAACTTTCATGTTTAAAGACCGTCAGGGGAGGTTCCTCAAAAACCGAATTCCTTACCACTTATAATACATTGCAAGGATCGGACGAGGTTCGTGTACGTGAAAACACTGAGTTAAGATGGAAAAGCTTCATATTTCTGCTGACTTATATTTGCCTTTTTCTTGGGCCTGTGTCTCTTCTCTTGTGGTTTCTGTCTCCTGCAAGTATGTCCTGCCAAGCCAATCTCTGTGCTGCTGAAAACTGGTTCCTTGTGTCCTGTGGTTGTACCTGTAGTTTTGATTCCGACCTCATCCTTGCCCGAAGAACCTCTGCCCCAGAGCGACTCTAAAGGCCTGTCTGCTCCCACCAACAACCAATATTGAAGATGGAGGTGAAGTTGAATGTGCACCTGGGTTAGGGTGAATGGTGTGGATTTTCAAGCAGGATCCTGCTTCCCATGCATTTTCGTGAGTATGACTAGGCATCCATGTGCCCCATAATTATTGACTTATACATTTCCATCTTTCTTGTTAGTAAAATGGATTGAGTAACCTCGGTTTCTGGTTTTCCTTGGGGCTAATAGGACTGAGAGGTGAGATATTTGGATTAGTGTGCTACAAGTAACAAAACAAATATTCCCTAAAGCAGCAAGACACTGTCTAATTTTGTTTCTCTGCATGACCCACGAGGAGATCCTGAAGGACCCTGAGTAGGTACATCAAGGTTTTTACTTAGCTAACTGGTTCAACTTTTATGAGTAGATTATAAAACCACAGGGCAGAACTTTGACATCTTCATTAGGTTTTATAGCTCTGTGTAGACAGTGCTTAATAAATAATAGAGGCAGTACTGCTCAATTGATAAAAATAGATCTTACTACATAGAGAGCATTTGGGAACCATGAGGATTAAGTCACAGTTTATTCTATATATTGTAATTCAATCATATGTCAGAAGTTTTAGCCGTGGGAAATTGCTAGAACCATAAAAGCAACAAGTCACCCCTCTTTCCTTTACCAGTTTTGAGGAACATGTAAAATAATCTGAGAATAAAATCAAAACAAGGGAAAAATTAAGCTCACATGTTTACTAGAGGAAAAAAAAAAACCCAAAGGTATAATTTAGGAGAAACAAAAGCATGATGTTTGAGAGTACACAAATTTCGAGAATTGTTTCCAGGTGCTACAAGTGAGATTAAAAGCTATTTTTTGGATGTTAGCCCACAAAAGTTGTTTTACCCATGAACGAGATGTTTGGGTATGCATGTTACCATTGTGTGAATGTGCAGTTGCCCCTGCTTGAAGACTCTCAGATACTCTGGAGCATCTCTTTTCAGTACTGTATTTCCCACCCAAGGGTCAACACTCACGTGAGAAACACCAAAATCTGAATATGTCTCCTAGACCCTCAGGTCTGCCAGCTGTGGCTTCTCCCCAAACTGTAGTCAAGATTGCTTGGCCTCTGTCCTCTCCTATCCTTTTCTTTGCTTTCTGTCTATGAACATTGTCACATTCTCAAAATGGAACCCCGTCTGGAAGCTTTAAGGCATCTGGTCGTAGCTTCAGTTCCTGGCTTTGCTTCCATTGGACTTTCTTCTGACTCTCCTCGTGGCCACAGTCACAGATGTAATATTTTCTCAGGCTCTTCATGTCTGTTTGTTCAGCATGTGACACTCAATGAGACAACCCACTTTTTATTAATGGCTGTGGCACTCTGTGGCCATTTAAAATGTATAAGTCACTTTGCATATTTGTGAGCATACAAGGCACAAAAATAAATTAGAGCCAAGTAATCCCATTGCTCTCATGTCCCCAACCTTATGTGAATAATTTCCATTGCATATTAGGGGTATAGGCTTAGCTAATATGTTTTCTTTCTTGTCTTCTTTTTTTTTTTTTTTCTTGTCTTCTTATCATGTATCCTGGGCATTGGATTTTAGACTCTTTTTTTTTTTTTTTTTTTTTTTTATGAGGTGTGCCTTGATGGTTATTTTCTCTCTTTGGGATGATCAACATGAAGAACCATTACTATCAAGACAAAATGCTTCTCACATTGTCTCGTACCATGCTGAACTCCACGGGTTTTGTTCTGTGGGGAACACGAAGCCCCAGCCTTAGACTTCCTTCCATCGTGCATGAAAACACTAGCTAACATTTATATAGTGCTTCTTATTTTTCGGCATTCACTTAATCTTCACAACAATCAAATGATGAAAATACTGTAAATTTCCCTCATTTTATACATGAGAAAATTGAGTGACAAGAAAGTTGATTAATTGGCCCAATGTCACACAGCCCGTAAGTTCTGGCATCATGATTCAAACCACATGGCAATAGCAACCATGCTTTTGACTCCTCACTGCCCTGTATCTGATGATGTGGTTGATACGGCTTATGCAGTAATGTGAAGGCAGGAAGTCTGTGAAGCTTAGATATGAAGTGTGATGCACTGGTAAAGTTTGCACCTTGTATTACGGAAAGTGAACTGGAATAGTTAGTGGAAACGCCAAGAGGCGGGGAGTTTTGAGTTTCTCATAATCTTTATCAATCTCTGCCCCTTCCAACCTATACCAAATGAATATGCAATCCAAGGAAAAAGAATGTGCTTGCCATGAAATATATCATCAAAAGAATTTCTAGTATTCCGTTCCAACAGACTGTTGCCTGAGGCCTTCCTTTATAGAAATTCCAGAGCCCCCTCTGTTTGGTTTATAACAGCTTCAAAGGTTACAGATGGTCTCATTGCTCTAAAAATAAATATCTTGTAGATCTTTGAAACTCAAAACCCAGCCATCTCTTGGTACACTCTTGATTAATGGATTCATGAAAGTCACATAAAAATCAGCTTCTAAAGGGTTAGCATCTTTGATTAATATTGAATTTAGGCCCTTGCCTATTTCTTCATTTGTATGACAAATTTTTAACTTCTGAGGAAAACTTCTAATAACTTTTTGTGTTAGTTTTTTCACGAAAAGTTCAAAGCCAAAGCAGGTAGTAGCAGCATTAGACTACAGTAATGAAAAAAAATCCACATAATTAATCATTGCTTCAACAAACACACTGGCATTCATCCAAGAAAAGGGAAACTTTCTTTAGAAGAGAGTTTGATACCACAACTTATGTTTACCTTGATTAATAGCCTCTTTGGGAAACCCAAAGCAAAAGAAGATTATTAGTGGAATGTTCTGACTCTTTCTTTGCCAGATGCAAATGACAGGCTGAATTCTCCAGGTGTGGAGATTGAATTTTCAGAGTGGGCTTTCTGGGTCCTTAGATTATTTGCTTTCAAATACCTGGTTTTTTTTTTAAATTCATGAATTATTTATGAGCTATCATATTTCACACAACTCTCAGGGACCTAGTAAGCCTCTAACTCACTGATTGATTCCAGATCATGTCGAATATTACGACTAATGTCTGCTTCATAGTTCTAAATAAAAATGCCCTTTCATGTAATTTGCCATTGGAAATGTAGAATGATATTTTCAGTTGTATCGAAAAGAGTGTGCTTTTATGTATACACACACACACACACACACGTACGCACACATGTAGCCATTTTCTTACATGTTTTTATAGTGGTGCCACAGTCTGTGGAACTGAAAAAAGGTAAACCAAGCAAGACACTGGCCCTGTTTACTATAATGAAGGCCACTTTCTTTTCCTTGTTATTACTAGCATATCAAAGTACAGTAAAATTATTACTAATGATTCCTGGAGGGAAACAAATGGACACAATTAAAATTCATCATTTTCCCTCTATCATTGAATAGCATATCATATTTTAGCATTCATAAGAAAAGTAGCAGGCATTAGTTAAATGAACGAATAATGAAGTTGAACGTGGAAATGCCCTCAGGCTCACTCTACTGAAGTTGTCAATCGTGTTAGGCAGGGCATTGATATCTACACATCTGACAGGCCATTCTTTCTGTGCAGACCAAGTGGACAATAAAGTCCTAGAATACACTGAAACTTAATAATTAAAAGAATTGCATTCACTGGGAGAAGATGATTGATAACAGCAACCCAACTGAAAAAATTATGTCTGTATTGAATATCACCTACAGATAGCTGTAAGTATCATGAAGGATGCACAGAGGAAAAGATCATAGTCTCTGGGCTCCCGGAAAATTCACATTCTAATTAATCACAGCGATCAACCTGCAGCTTCCTCTGCTGACTTGGAGTATTTTTTTTGTTTTTTAAATTTTTTTTTCAACGTTTATTTATTTTTGGGACAGAGAGAGACAGAGCATGAACGGGGGAGGGGCAGAGAGAGGGAGACACAGAATCGGAAACAGGCTCCAGGCTCTGAGCCATCAGCCCAGAGCCTGACGCGGGGCTCGAACTCACGGACCACGAGATCGTGACCTGGTTGAAGTCGGACACTTAACCGACTGCGCCACCCAGGCACCCCTGACTTGGAGTATTTATATAGCCTCTTGCGTCTGCCCAAAGCTGAATCTTTTCATGTATTGCTCAGGAAAGTTCATTCGCTTCTTAGAGTGGGCACAACACGATTTTCACTGGAGTTTTATCACCCAGGCACTGGCTTGCTGGACAAGTACTTGCTTTGAGTTCTGCCCCCTTGTGTGTCATATGTGGAGTGTCCCAGGGCTTTGGTCCTTCAGGAGTTTTATTCGGCCTTCTGTGGTGGGAAGAGTAACTTCCTGTTTGGGGTCTGAGATGAAAACAAAATCATCCACTGACAGAGATACAAATGCCAGGGCACTTCAACTGTAAAGTCATCAAGTCTCTTGTCTCCTCCCACCCAAACCTCGGAGATTTGGTGTCCATCTTTTAGCCATTTCATCTCTATCATCAGGTAGGCCATGCAAGATTCCGTGACTGCTTCTTAAATTGCTAGAATTCTGTTGAGTATATTTCCGTCCAACTAGGTCTCTTCATACACGATGCAGTACTCTGGGTATGGGGGGATGAAAAGGATACTAAACTCCCCCTCACTTTTTAAAATTTGACATTGATTATGTAAAATTCTCAAATCTAAAATAGCAACAAATGCTTAGATTGACATTTCTACAAAAGTAAAATTCATATAAACCAAATCACCCATCATCAATATATATAAACATATATATACTTGCTTATAATGGTGTGTGTGTGTGTGTGTATATATATATATATATATATACACATATATATATATATCTCCCCAAAGAGCCTCACCCCCAAATAAATAAGTTAACTTGTATTATTTTTTAATTTACTTTAATTTTTAATTTTTTTAATGTTTATTTATTTTTGAGAGAGAGAGAAACAGAGCATGAGGGGGAGGAGGGGCAGAGAGAGAGGGAGATAACAGAATCTGAAGGAGTCTCCAGGCTCCTAGCTGTCAGCACAAAGCCTGATGTGGGGTGTGAACTCACGAACCCTGAGATCATGACCTGAGTGGAAGTCAGTCACTTAACCAACTGAGCCAGGTAACTTTTAAATTGACAAGATTAAGACAACAGACTGACTAGGAGATATATAGAAAATACTAACTGATGAAGTTGAACTCATTTTAAAACATGGCAAACCACCAAGAATGGTTCCAGAAAAGCTTTCTTTTCTTTTTTAGACAATGATCCAAATGTGCTGGTTAACCCTCCTGGCAAGTTACAAAATTCAGGGGCTTAGAAGAAGAGAAGTTGTATGAGTGGTGAATTTTTTTTTTTTTTAAATCAGTGACTAAAAGTGAACATTTCCTACTTAGCCACCAAAACGTTCTCTGGATTTCTGGCCTACTAGAGGTCAAGCCACTGATTCATATTTCACAACTCCTTTAGCTTTGATTCATAAATCTTAAATTTCTCTAATTGCTACTGGATAAAGATAGCTGTAGAGAGTCATTTTCTTAATGACGGAAAAACTCCCTGACAAATTAGGTGTCAAAACTCAGGGAAAGTTCTTATATTATCATGGAAGATAGGTAGGGCATTTCAATAAACGTGTTCATGGAGAAGTGAAAAGATCTTCATGTATACTCTAGACTTCGGGGATTGATTTTTTGAGCTAAAGCCATTCTTGAAAGGACAAGAGTGCTTGAAATAAGCCTTATTTTATTTTGAAATCTCAAAACCAGAAGCTGCTTACACAAAGTCTCTACGGGGTCCTTGGTGAGTAGACACAGTGAGGGGGGTGGTATTTCTGTGAGAGTTGCTGTTGTAAAGTATCATCGTGTCTCTTTGCTTAACATGTACGCGGTACTTAAGCAGCCACATGATTTGTTACTGCTTTGCATGCATAAGGTCTGATCTCATGAATTATGCTTCTAGAAGAGGCAAAATAGCTAACAGAAGAAAATGCAGTGCCCTTCATTGTCATCATCTGATACTGTAAAAACCTTTGATGCCTATAAAGGATTCCCTGATAAGAAACCACTTCCCAGGGGAATAAAAGGCAACTGAGGCCACAGTGAGTCACCCATCAGAATTCTGTCAGGGGTCCAGGAGTGCCCCTCAGTTTGTACCCTTATGGCTTTCAATATTTCTTGGTTTTGATCTCATCATGTTTTTTTCCCCCCTGCTACCATCATGGGCCATTCTTCATCTCGCTCTGGCTTTCCGGTTTCTGCGATTGAATTCCTCTTTTCTCCAAAACTCTCATTCCAGGATTTGCTTCCTGGATTTTGCTTTCTGATTCATCTGCACTCCTTGCTCTGACTTTTGCATGCGTTTGAAGCCAGCTTCCCTGGTGACTATGCACATTCTTCTCCCTGCCCATTACTGGGGTTTACAGGAGCACTGATTGTGGAGGAGGATGAGTTCCAATGTCCTTAGTAGGGAGGACAGTTAAAGAAATATTTTCCAGTATTTTCAAAACACAAAGAGAAACACATAATCTTCCTTTTTATTGACAGAGTCTTAAATAAGGATCTCAAATATATATTTTTCCTCTAAGCAAGGTTTGCTTCTAAGATTTTTAATGTAATCTGACAAAGTGATATCTTGACTTATCTGTGCACTGGGTAAATAGGGCATCGGGAAGGAATAGGGCAGAGGGAGGGAATGGTGTCACATTTTGATTGATGTTAAGGGCAGCCATGGTTTTAAGTGAAGTCTTCACTTCATTTTTAGGTTATTTAAGGCAGAGTTCTTGTACCTCTAATTAACAGGTATTTGCTAACTTTCTATTAGGAAAAAAATTGTTCTAGATGCTTTACATTTGACGGGATGCTAAAAATGATAAGGTATATTCTCTACTTTCAAGGAGCTTATACTTTCTTGGGAGAGATAAGACATAGGCTAGGTAAATTATAAACCAGAAACGAAACATAAGATGTAAATCATATGAAACTAGCACAAAATTTGGCATGCTATATTTAGTGTTTGTTTTTTTGGTAAGGCCAAGTAATACCTATTTTCATCTTCTTGCATCTAGTCATAAAATCGAACCACTTTTTTTTTTTTTAAGACTTTTGTGAGGTTACGATTAAACTGCATATAAAGTGCTTATTACTGACTTTTAAAATTTGAGCTAGTGAGCTAGATAACTCACCTACTTTTCAAACTTGCAACATTTATGATTGTTTTAGGTATGAGAATGGCTAACACACAGGTATAAAATCAAGAACCATATATATTACATAGTTGTTTTAATAATATTAATTATATTTTTTCTCTTTGTTGTATAATTGTAATAAGGAGACATTAGATACTACTAATGACTGTATGATATCCAGGTAAGACTCAGGAAAGATAGGTTCAAGAAATGTGAATAGGAACAGAAAATCCAAGGGTTTTCTGGTTAGGAAAACATGAGGGTTCCTGGTCAGGAAAATGACGTCACTGTAATCCCCAAAGTTAAGAAGTAGAACAAGATTGTCAAAGTCCTTGACAACAAATTGATTCTGTGACCCTAAGGGAGGCTGAAAGAAAAATTGAGATATGTCAGCAGGATACAAGGGGACCTCAAGGGAAAACTGACATTGATGCCACAGAAGGCATCTGCTGGTCCTGCTCATTTCACTGCACACGATTTTGTGCACCTGTCATGGATAATAATAATGAAAATGAACTCATTTAGGAAATCACTCTCTTTATCTCTGCATGGACATATCTCAAAACTTCATCCAAGGAACAGTATTTGAAATAAGTCACTTAAAATGACAACATTGTTAGACCTAAGAATATCTTATACACCAAACAAGTTTGCCTTTGAATAAAACCAAAACATTTTCTAAACCAAGAATTGGCATAGCCAGCTCATTTTCAGAGGATACATTGCTATATCTCTTTTTCCTTTGCTTTCTAAAAGAAAGTCAGGGCCTTTTAAAGTGACGAGTTAGAAGATGTTTTGATTTGTCCTCTTTCCCACCTTCCCAATTCCTAGGAAATATGAAAGACTTTTTATGTAGTAACACTAATATCTATTCATTTACCCTTATGTCAAATGTATTCACAACTCTGAAGCACAAAATAGCATATAAATTACAAAGGAAATAGTGTGCTTTCTCATTTATATTCTTATCTTCAAATTCTGACTATCAGCACAAGTTTAAATGTAGAATTTAAAACTGAAAAGGACTGTAAGATCACCTCATCCCAGGCTTCTTATTTTACAGATGAAGAAACAAGCTCGAGAGTGACCTGTCCAAGGTCACAGGCACTGTGAACAGAGCCCCGACTGAGGGCTTTTGACTGTCAACTCAATATTCTCTTTATATCACACATCCTCTTAGGCTAAACTGTGGAAAAGAAAACTTCCCCAGAATGTCACACAAAGTGGAGATATCATCTCACTTATTTTTCTTTGGCCACACATTTGTAATCTGTATAAGGAGACTCATGTAAAACAGTGCTAGCAGAAATGTTACTATACTTCAGGACTTAAGCATTGTTCCTCTTGCCAATATACAAGATCATACCAACCACTTACTTAGAAAGGGAATTCTCTATTTAATTATACAAAGGTGCCCTCATAATCAGCCATCAGGAGGTCATATGCCTTGTAGCCCTATCGGGCATAATCACAGACCCCAGAGTTGGAAGAGGCCTCCAAGAGCATCTTATCCAAGTTTACATTTTTGTATGAATAAAATGTGCCTCAGAGATGCTAAGTGACAGTCAGAGGTAGAGCCGAGTTGACCTCTCCATTCTCTCGTGAAGAAGAACTCACATGTATGAAATAGCTATTCAAGGTCAAGCACACGTACGGCCATGAAACAAGACAGATTTTCTACCCACATGAGGATCAAACCAATTTCTAGTTCTCATAAGCAGTGCTGAACTTTCAGTAAGTCTTAACACAAGACACAGGTACAGGTTGAAAATATAACGAGATTCAAGAAGAGTTCAAATAAACCTTGGATACCAGTTTCACTTAGGAAGTGTTAGACATGTTTCGAGGTATTACACTAATATTTTGGTAAAATGTGATACATAAGAATACCGGCAATAACCTAGGCTCTCTGGATTAAAATGCTAGTCCTGCCACTTTCTAGTGGTGTGAACTAACTTCTCTGATTCAAAACAGGGAGAAGGCTACTTCCAATTTCACGGAGTGGGTGTGAGGATTCATTGAGTTAATATATACGAAGTACTCAGTGCTGTGCCTGGCATATAAGCATTCAATGGATGTTAGTTATTACAATTATTGATGCCATGGAAACTAACTCTCCCAAGATATCTACTTGGAAGATAGGGTGATTTAGTGGCAAGGATGTTGAATTTAGTTTCTGGAGTTTTCGAGTTGTGTCTCCACTATTTACTAACTATGTGTTGGACAAGCCATTCACTTCTCTTAGGTTCTATCCCTCTGCTGAACATATTGGTAATATTATTTTTTCTGTTTACCTTATGTGAGTAGTTCTAAGAATTATGCAAATTAATGAATATGACTATGAACATGCTTTCTGAAGGATAAAACATTTGACAAATGGCCACTATTATTTTTATTCCTTTTTCCAGCCTCTGTGTGAAGTGGTACAACATAGCTGGACAAAAGTCCCAATTCAGTGTGAGCGTTTAAGACCCATACATCCAAAATTTCCTTTAGACTCACAACAGCTGTAAGTGGGGGGTAGAGCAACATTTATTGAGTACTTACTGTCAATAGGACACTCTGGACGAAGAAATTACACCTAAATTCTAAGATTCCTCAAGAACAAAAGCTTTATTTATTTATTTATTTTTTTTTTTTAACGTTTATTTATTTTTGGGACAGAGAGAGACAGAGCATGAACGGGGGAGGGGCAGAGAGAGAGGGAGACACAGAATCAGAAACAGGCTCCAGGCTCTGAGCCATCAGCCCAGAACCTGACGCGGGGCTCGAACTCACGGACCGCGAGATCGTGACCTGGCTGAAGTCGGACGCTTAACCGACTGCGCCACCCAGGCGCCCCCAAAAGCTTTATTTAAAAGTGATATTCAGGGGGCTCCTGGTGGCTCAGTCAGTTAACACCCGACTTTGGCTTAGGTCATGATATCATGGTTTGTGAGTCCGAGCCTCACATCTGGCTCACTGCTGTCAGCAGCAATCCTGCTTTGGATCCTCTGTCCTCCTCTCTCTCTGCCCCTCCCCTGCTTGTGCTCTCTATCTCTGTCAAAAATAAATAAACATCAAAAAATAAAAATAAAAGTGGTATTCAATAATGTTCCATGATAAAGGACACCAGCTCTGACCACAATTTCCAAGTATTGTGCTGTGAAATATAGTGTCCAAGATGGCTGCCATCACTTCCTTCCCTCTCTTAACCTGCTTCTGCTCACACATCATGAGGTGGATGTGGGCTGGCCTTAGTATCTTTCTGGACCCATAGAATGTAGCAGGAGTGACAAGGACTTCTGAAGCTCACTCATAAGAAGGTTGTCAGTATCTGCTTGGACCTCTTGGAACACTCACTCTTGGAGAACTCCCTCTCAGAGCTCACATGTAGAGGCCGCCTGCAGGAGCTGTCATTGCCCGCTTTACCTGACCTCCCACTGGTAGCCAGCAGTGGCGATAGGAGTGTGAGGGAGCATCCTGGATATCTAGCCCAGTCAAACCTGCACATGACTCCAGCCCCAGCTGCCATCTGGTTGCAAACGCGTGAGAGATTACATGTGAGAACTGCCCTAGTTGAGTCTGGACAACATGCAGAAAATGGGAGATGATAATAAATTACTATTTAAAGCCACGAAGTTTTAGGGTTGTGTCCTTTGCAGCAATAGATATCTGAAACCCACACTACTTTCTTCGGAGGTGATTTGTAAATTGTGAACACTGGCAAGAAGTGGTTAATAAAAGTCTTTGTGTACCCATTTCAAGCTTGATTTAAGCTGAAAAGCATTTGGAACGGGAAATGTTTCACTCTTGCTTAAAATAATAATAAAGACAATTACTATCATGTGTATGTCACTCACAGAATATATGCTTATCTCAGAACTGGGGTTTAAAACCAGATTTATTTAAAATCCCAACTTCTTATTATATCACAGCCCACTATAAATTTTATCTCCTTCAGACTATGAGGAATTTTATACTTTCCAAGTAAAAAGTTCTAAACCCTATAAGAAAGCAGTATGGTATAAACCAGATTTTTTTTTTTTTGGCAGTGAGCATAGAACCTGATATAAGTGGGTGATTAATAAATAGCTGTTAACCTGGATATTTATTACTTACTAGTTTTTCTCTAAATGTATAGTGTTGCTCTTGACTTCTAGGTACTATCTAATCATTGGAGGCCTTTTCTTCCTCCATAGCTTGGTCACCAAAATTTATGATACTCACGATTCAAATCAACTTAAAAGTTAACAATATTCCTACTGTCCTCCTTTAAATATTGTCAATATCACATGGACTGGCGAGAGCCCCACTTCCTCTCGGTCCTCTCATGGAGCCATATTGCTCTTTGTTCACTCTGCTTTGGCCATGCTGGCCTCCCTGCTATTCCACTCAATCATTAGGCATGCTTCTGCTTCAAAGCCTCTCTGTTGGAGGTTCTCTGTGCTCCCTTCAGGTCTCTGCTCAGGTGTTACATTGTCGGAGAAGCCTTACCTAATCACCTTTTTAAAACGGCATCCCTCTCCCCCCACTTCAACTATGTAGCTTCCTTACCCTGCTTTATTTTTTCTTCATAGTATCTGACAAAGTATATGTTTACTCTTTAATCCCTTTATTAGAATGTAATCTCGTAGGTAGAGACTTGGTTTTACGCTCTGTTCTATTTTTAGCATCAAAAACAATACCCACACAGCAGGAACTGAATGAATGAGTGGATATTGTTGAATGAATGGATATCTATGATTCAGTAGCTGAGCCAGAGCCCAGAAATGCGAACGCTGGTACAGTCTTCCCATTATGTTTTAGGTAAAGGGCAGCGATTCACATTTTGGGCCTCTGCTGTAAATAGAAAAAACCTGAAGGTGTTGAGAAATTTTTAGCGGCATATTCTAGAAAAAGGAACTCATCAGGCTGATGTTGGCTGACATAAAGTGGTTGCAAAGATCTTTGCTGCGGGGTTGGCCAGGAACTCTGGAGCTCTATGTCTCCCTCATGAGGGGTACTAGAGCAGATAAGAGAGGACACTTGAATTTGGGGACCAAACGAAAGTCAGAGTCAGCTGCAACCAATAATGGTTAATACTTTGTGTAATGAGGCTAAATCCTATGCAGGTTTTTGTGTGGGACTTTGGCTTCATAAACACTAGTGGTGTTTTAAAAGAATATTTCACAGCTGTTTTAATGAAGGGCTAATTTTTATAAAACTAGATCAGATCTATGCTTCTTGCAAGCAACTGTGTTTATAGATATGCCTGATTATTTGAATCAAGCTTCTACACAGAGATGTAGAAGTGGTGACTTCTTAAAAGAAGGGTCTAAAATGGAAAAGAAAATTCTCCTAGAGTAAAAATGCATAAGATACAAAGTTAGAAATCTCAATAAAGCTGGAAGGTGAAAGACAATGAAAGCCCGTGTCATAAAGGGGGATCTCTGTGTGTGGCAGAGTGAAGCATGAACAGAAGCCGCTCAACTTGCTTCCCCAGAATCAGTCCATTTTTTTAAATACAGCTTTGGAAGAATGTGTGTGGCTATAATGTTTAGCACCCCAGGCAGAAATAAACCTTGCTAAGATGGCATTACTTGGATTTTCCAACTCCGGGCTTTGGAACCTTGATTATAATTGAGAGAACTCAGCCTTATGCCGCTCAGGTCTACCCCTCTCTCTGTTCTGCATTTGAGCCTCAAATTACTAACTTCTTATTCATTGCATATTTTTTTTTTATGTTTATTTACTTTGGGAGAGACAGAGACAGCACGAACGGGGGAGGGGCAGAGAAAGAAGGAGAGAGAGAATCCCAAGCAGGCTCCTAGCTGCCAGTGTAAAGCCCGACTCGGGGCTTGAACTCATGAAACGGTGAGATTATGGCATGAACTGAAACCAGGAGTCGGGTGCTTAACCAACTGAGTTGCCCAGGCGCCCCTCTTATTCATTGGATCTTAAAAGGCTCAAATTTAGTCAACCTACTTACAAATTGATATCTAAGGAGATAGTTTTCTCAAATATGGTCCACAAAATGCTGACGGCTTCACTGGTCTCGAAGCCTGGCGTAGTAGTGAAGAGTGTGGATTTTGTAAAGAGACATCTGGATTTATATGCTAGCTTGTCGCTTGGGTGAGTTACTTCACCTCTCAGCTGCTCAGTTTCCTCACCTGCAAAATCAGGACATAAATATCTTCCTCAAAAGGGATTTTTTTTGTGTGGATAAATGAGATAATGTATGAGGATTGCTTAGTTCACTGTTTGGGATAGATTCATCACACAACATTGGGTAAAACAAAAAAAAAAAAAAACAAAAAAAAAAGAGGGAGGAATTTCCTGGAGTGGATGCTGTCTTTTTTTTTTTTTTTTAATTTAATTGAAATACAGTTGACATATAATGCTATATTAGTTTCAACGACATGATGATTTGACAACTCACATAACTCACTGTACTGCATACAGTATACTGTGCTCACCATGGTAAGTATAGTCACCATCTGTCACCTTACGACCTTATTACGATACTATTGACTGTATTCCCTGTGCCATGCCTTTCATGGATGCTGTCCTTTTGACTACCTTTCTTGACGGTTGTAACAACTTACCTTCTGTCACAACGTGCTTCTTTCTAAGTGACCACTAACCTCTTCTCTAGCAGTGATAACTCAGGGGCTTTGTTTCATTACTTCATGGTCAGTTTGCCTCATCTGGACAGGTGGTCGAGCCTGTGATGGTGTCGTCTTATGGCGCTCCCTGTTCTGTGCTCTCTCGTCTGGCTGTGCCTGCTTGCACCTGAAAACTTTGTAAATTCAAGAGGCCATATCTGATGCACAGAGAAGGATGTTTAACTTATTAACTTCGCTTTGCTTGCCTCTAAATTGTTTAGAGGCATGTAAGTTTAATTCTGTGAGTCTAATTTTGTGCTTTTTGGGCCTAAGAATTTATAGTGGCTGCCATTTATCATGCCCTCCCTTGGCAGGCACAGTGCTCAGCCATAGAGATCACCTAATATTATTAATAATATTTAAATCTAGACGGAGCTAATAAAGTTTCCCCAAGAAACCACCACCAGACCTCAAATGTGATGTGGCAAATCCCAGCACCTACTCACCAGAATGCAGAGGCAAATGTATTTAGAAAATTTGCTGCAGGATGTGGATAATGAGGATTCTTGTAAGATATGGGACTGCCGAGATGTGAAGGAAGCATGTGATCATTCCGCTTCTGTGAAAACTACATTATGTCATTAGGGGGGAAAAACAGAGCTCCCACACAAAGAGTAAGCTGCAAGTAAATTGAACATTCTAAATTATTAAAGGGACCTGACTGGGAGAATTTGATCCTGGCTAAGCTTTCACAATATGCAAACAAACAAAACCAGATAAGAAGGTGTAAATGACCTAGTCAATCAAATATCAGATAGCATCACTAAATGAACAGAGCTGATCATCCCTCAGAGAACTTATCAGAGTGCCAGGGAAAGGTTGTCAGGAATTTTATGTATGCCTAGCACACAGTCACTTACATAGACTCACACTTAACTGAGCTAGTAATTTCATTCTACCTGACAGATAACAAGGAAAACCTTAAAAAAAAGAAGAGTCATTATTTTAAACTACTAACGATAATAATGAAAAACAACAGTGAGACAACGTTTGGATCAGAAACTTGAGATTTCAATGTGGGGGAGCTGTATCCTTTGAATTGTAATGGAAAGAAAAATGAAAACTAGGTTATAGAGATATAGAGAATGAACACTTGTGTCAAAACCATTACAACGAACTCTGTTATCTTGTTTTGTAGCAAATGCACTAAGAATGCTGCCACTTGAAAAATGTGTGATAATCAAGAGATTGATTCATTAATTCATTGTGAACCTCCTGTGTGCCCAGCGATGTAATAGACATAGAGATAAACAGAAGTCCTTGCTTTAAAGGAGCTCATAGTTTATTTGAGAGAGCAATATAAACAGATAAATTATAATATGATGCTGTAAGTGCTGTGATATATGTAAGAAAAAATGTGAGGTCTTCCAAGGTTTGGAAGCACCTTCTGAATTTTGAAGAAACAGAATTATTTTTTAGAGGAGTTTTAGCTAGTGTATTTTGTCATTCGAAATATATGATAACTCCCCCTTAACCATGTCCTAACAAGCTAAGTAAAAGTTTGCAGTGTTTGGATGGAATACTCATCTTCTGTCCTTTAAGTTGGGGGGTGGAGGGTGAGGGGAGAGAGAGAGAGTGGGGAGGCAGTGGTAGAGAATGAACCCATCTCATTTCTGCACAGAACTGTGTCCAAGAATTAACTGGCTGGTGATAGAATCATGAGTTGGAGAGACAGGTCGTGTAGGTGGAGCTCCCATCCCATACAGAAATGTCCTCTTTCACACACTCCCACGTATCTCTCTGGTTCCTCTTGAACAAATCCAGGGGCAAGTAGTTCCGCAATGCGGAGGGAGTCAGCTCCTGTAGGAGGAAACTTCTTTATCCTGAGCAGAGTCCATTGTCTAGTCATTTCTTTGTGGCTGCTAATTCCATCCTCTGCAAAAATGTCAATAAACACAGTATATCACCCACAGGATATCCTTAAAGTAGAAAAATGTCTTTACTCAAGCTTTCTTTTAGAAAGACAAGACTTCCTTCCCTTGGTTCCTCCAAACATTTCTTTTGGAGCATTGTTTCCAGATTCCGTGCTCCAGGTACAATTCCTCCAGTTTTCTCTGCTCTCTCAAACCCCTCAAGCTTGGCACATGGTGCTTCCTCACTGTGCAGGGAGATCCTCAGCTGTCATCTGCCTGGTTGGCTTCTCCTCTCCTAGAAGTCATCCCTTGTGGCGTCTTCCTCATCTCCCCACTAGAATTGGATCCCCCTTCTCTGTGCCTTTTTCCTTCCTTGTGTAGACCCCTTTAATAAATTGGCCTTAAACTCCAATGCATAACTTTAATAGATTTGATTGACTCACTACAAAAGTCTTTTTTTCTAAGCAGATTTAGCTTTAAAAACTTCAAACCAGAGCAGACCATGAGGCCCATCACATTCCCCACAGATTCCACGCAAGTCTTGGATGTGAACGTTAGAGGGCAAGGAAATGCCTTCCGAACACCCTCCCACTAACGTCAGAGAACAAGACACAGAAGACAGCACCTTTGTCTACAAAAGGGAAGGGCTGAGCTGGCTTAAGCTGTGGCCTGGCTAATGTTTCCATCCTTGCAGTCACATGGGAAGAAGACAAAGTATCCAAAGAAAGAAATGACGGCTGGACATGCCTCTTGTCCATTTATTAATTTACCTCTTTGCCTGCTTTGGTGAAAGAGGGAAATATACCGTGTGGGCCTCTATCCACATTCGAAAGCTGTATTCCTAGAAAATATGACCCCCAAACGTCATAGAATCTGACCAACCAGAGCAAGAGCTCTCCTTGGGGGAGGGGATGATTCCTTTTTTGAGAGGAAAGTGTAGAGGTGTTATGCCAGTAGACTCCACAATCATCCCCTCCATCGAACTTTCTTCTCCTCTATAAACAATTGTAAATGTAAATTTGATAGAGCAGAAGTATTTTAAAAACGATATAGTGTCATATAATGACTTGATATTATTTTTGATGATTCGTGTACTACACAGCTGTTGTTTATCCACCTATTAGAGTTCATTTACTCCATCAACAATTATTGAATAACAATGATGTATTTTATATATAAGATAAGAAGAAAGAGTGCCTGGCATAGAATTTGAACACATAGTATTTAATAATTATTGCCAGATAATTAATGGAATAACCAATGAAAACTCAGTGAATGTAGGTAATTTACTCAGTCACAAAGCTAGATAAATTTAGAGACAGGATTTATGAGAAATGGCTCTGATTCCAGTGCCTATTCCATTATATCACAATTGTCATTTGCCTTGAAATGAATAGTAAATAATAGGCTAGTGTCGGATCATAGTGGGCCTTGAGCGTTAGGCTAAGGGGGCTTGGATTTTATATTCAATGTTTCATTCATGTTATATTCCTTGCTGATTGGCTAAACAGTGTTTCTTATTCTTGCTTGAACTTAAGACTCACTGAAAATTTGATAAAAAAATACCAATTATCAGACTCTGCCTTGTAGATTCTGCTTCAGTATGTCTCAGGTTTGGCCTGGAATTCTGTATCCTTAATGGGCTCCTGCTAAAAAGCTTCTCATCTGGCAAATCTGGAAAACACTGTGCTAAAAGATTTTCTTGCTCATTATAATCTTGTTGTCATATTTCTTGACTATATTTACATATAATCAGATGTCAGTAACAGAGGCATATTGTTTCTCTTTTTATTTTTTTTAATGTTTATTTTTGAAAGAGAAAGAGAGACAGAGTGTAAGCAGGGGGAAGGGCAGAGAGAGGGAGACACAGAATCTGAAGTGGCCTCCAGGCTCTGAGCTGTCAGCACAGAGCCTGACGCGGGGCTCGAACTCATGAACTGTGAGATCATGACCTGAGCCGAAGTCAGAAGCTTAACCAACTGAACCACCCAGGGGCCCCTAGAAAGCATATTGTGAAAATCCGCAGAAGCAGCCTGATTGCCAGTGGACTCTGGAATCCTTGTGTTACCTGCAGCAGATACGGCTGCCTGTATTGTAGACACTTTAGGCCACTTGATTTGAGACACTTTTGACCACTTGTGGTCACTGCAACTCACAATGAATCTCAGGGGATGGCTGCCCATTCTCTTTGAAGTATGGGCTTTGGAAAAGTCTCCACTGGCAAGTGCACTTGACGATGTCTGACACATGAGATGAGGTATTGATGATGACACATCAGAAGCTCATTTTTAAAAGGGCACTTCTAAAGAGCTCTTCATAGTGAGGCTGCAGAAAGACAATTCTCTCTGCAGTTGGGAAAAATGCAGAATAAGCAGACATTTCTCTTTGAAGAGACTGACTATTCTAACACATTCGTTTCAGGTAACATTGTGTTTAACGTGCAAGAACACACGTCTCTTGGGTGGGGGTCATATGCTTAAATGAAGGGGCAGAAATAGAACATGTGTGAAACTCTTCTCTGTGAGTTGTTCAGCAGAGCCCAAGATGAGTAGAGGAAATTGCATTTGCCCTTTGGCCAGTGTTAAAGAAAACAAGTTTCACGACACTTGTTAGAAATAGTAAGGTGGATTTTATTCAAGACGATGTCAATAGATAGATATAGGGACCACCTCAATGGAATTTTGCAGTGGGGGAGAAAGATGGGGCTCAACTCTCAATACAGCCTGGGCAAGTGGGAATTTACAACCAAGGAACAGAGTGAGAGTTGGGGGGTAGAAATTACTAAGAGGAAACATCAAAGATAGAGGGGGATGCTGGCTAAACTGACCTAACAGGATTTGTGCTAAAGATGGACCAGAGTGATCAGACATTACCCGGAAGATGGTAGAGGATAAGGAGCCTACTCAGATATGAGGGTAAATGGGAAACTGGTTCTTTAAACTGACTTAGCAATGTTCTTGGTAGAACTAGATTCTACAAAGGAGTACACAGGTGGACCTAGGAGAAGGTTCAGGAGCCGGACTAAGTTTGGTGAAGCAAAGAACGTTTGTCACCAGCATTATTGAGAAGAGCAAAGAGGGGCACCTGGGTGGCTCAGTTGGCTAAGCGTCCAACTCTTGATATTGGCTCAGGTCATCATCTCACAGTTCGTGAGATTGAGCCCCGTGTAGGGCTTGCCAACCGTGCTTGGGATTCTCTCTCTCACTCTCTCTCTTTCTGCCCCTACCCAGCTTGCATTCTCCCTCAAAATAAATAAACTTCATTTTTTTTTTAATGCTACAGATCATGATGCTACTGGCACCAGAAGCCAATTCCATAAAAGTTAGCGTGACCCATGTATGATGAGCAGGAAAGGGGTAATGTCTTTTTCTGCTGGCCTCGAGCCAAATCCTGCAGCCCCAGAGTGGTATAGTCAGAAGATTTTTGTGAAAAAATGGAGAGATAGTGTCTTCCTGGGTCTAGAAGCTGCAAAACTTTTGGGGCTCCTGAGTGGCTCAGTCGGTTGAGCATTCAACTTTGGCTCAAGTCATGATCTCAAGGTCCATGGGTTCAAGCCCCACATCAGGCTCTGTGCTGATGACTCAGAGCCTGGAGCCTGCTTTGGATTCTGTGACTCCCTTTCTTTCTGCCCCTTCCCTGCTCATGCTCTGTCTCTCTCTCTCTCAAAAATTAAATAAACATTAGAAAAATCAGAAGCTGCAAAAATTTCAAATGTATGAGTCAGATATGAGTGCTCCTCCTACAGAACAAAGAGAAAAATTTATTGTTCTCTTCTCATGGAATTGAAATAATTTCCTACTTAAAGTCAGAATTTTTACTTTGCACTTAGAAAGTACACCTAAAGAAAAAGAATAATTTGATAAAGTAAAAGAGACATACCATTAGCAGCTAACTATCTTGTCATAATCTATTAACTATCCTCAGAGAGTTAACCAAGAACCATGCATGCATAATTCAGGTAAATAACTGTATACACACAAATGTATTTTTAAATTAACTGTTTCCTAATTACATGTTTTTAAAATTCATAATATCTGGCTCTTCTCAACTGATTTCTTTGCTTCTAATCTTTCCTCTATTCAAGAACATTTCTAGAAGCAGAAAAACCCCAATCTGGGAGGGATTAGTGAATCATACAGAGGTCACTATTACAGACTCAAAATAGTCTTGGACATCCAGGCCACTTGTTCCATGAATCCACCCACCCCAGAACTGGGTGTAAACATGAACTATTCCTATGAGGAAAGCAACAGGAGGGAAAGATAACATTAAAGTTCAAGAACTCTTTTATTTCTGAATCCACACTTTTTTGTCTCATCAAAAACATTGTAAACTCCCCCCTCCCCCCCCCTTTTTTTATCACACAGCTGTTATTACAGCCTATGTAAAGTTTTGAGATTGGGACATTAGCTTTGCAGATTCTATCCCTCTTTGCATTTCCCAGTGCAGAGTAGGAAACATAACTGCTACTTTAATAAACCTTTACTGAATAATGGTTAATTCTGGAGAAACCGTATTTATTGTAGAACCGGGCACAGTTGAAGGAGGATGCAACAGTTAAATTGCATTCACCAGCACCAGAACACATTTTCTTTTGCTGCTGTAGTATTTGATGGGTAAAATGATCGCTCAGATTTTCATATTATCCGACGTATTCCTCCAACAGTTTATATTTGTAGAGATCAAACAGAGTCTACAGATCTCTGCAAAGACATCACCCAAACAGTCAGCGATTTCTCCTTCTGTGGATGGAGTCATACATAATGAATGTTCTCTGATGGCTGCAGGAGTTGTGCAGCTATAATTAATGTTATAGAACCCAGTGGAGTTCATTTAATCAAGTCTGTAATGGTGGTATTGACTGTAAAATCTAATGAAGTGATACTAAACATAGTTGATTTGAGATTGGAGTGGGAGTGTTCAAAGACATGTTTGATGCCATTTGTAGCCTAAAATATTGTTAAGGACGAAAGCACAAAGAGTTAGGACCACGGAGAACTCCTTGTTTTCATTTTGAAAGTCATTTCTACTAGTTTTGATTTGGGCAAAATCTGAAAAGCCACAGTTCAAAACCTGTTTGCTCTCAGCATAAACAGGGAAATCTCATTCTTTGAAGAATTAAAAACAAACTTGCATCTTCAGGGGCTTCTGTGAGACTTGAAAAACAAGCTCTTATAAAATCTGTCTGCCATGACTGGACATTTAGTCATAAAATGAAAATAAATGATTGGATCTGGTTAACGCCAAGGCTAAGAGTTGAGATGAGTGCATGTATCATTTTGAGAGGAGAGGAAAAGGAAATGATTGTGAGGAATTTATCAGAAGATGTAGGAAAGATGCAGGAATTTCTCCAGTAAGATAAAGAGCAAAACAAAAATGTTTTAAAAAGGCAGCATGTGTATGTGTCGCTATAATGGGAAAAAATATTTAGTGTGTTAGTTCAGGAGTCAAGATGAAAGTCTTCAGTCTAGGAGCAGTGCCTGTTTGAACTTTTAAGAGCAAATGACCTTGGCAGAAATTGTGAACAATAAACTGGATCTCTGCAGAAAGAAAATGCTGAGACTAAAATCAATGTAATAGAATGAGAGGCATGGGAAAATGACTCAGTACATTGAAATATAAAGCAGTTATCTGCAAATATTAGTATATGAAATGGCTTGAAAGTTCCATTGAAGGAGTGAAGAAATTTGGGAGGTAGTATCAGTACAGAATGTAATAGTTTATTTCCATGTTATTAAAGGATGCTCAGAGCCTTCACATCCAAGTCCATTAATATAAATAAAATTTCACAAGCATTTTCAGAGGCTAGAAAAGGACAAGGAGGAATAAAGAGCTTAGACACAAGATTCCTCCATCTTCTTGAGACAAAATTTCTCTGATAAAAATGCTTTCTTCATTTAGGGTACCTTGAATTAAAATAAAGATATATATATATATATATATATATATATATATACTTCTTTTCTTCTACCTGTTCTTTGCAATAGCCAAATATCCAAAATCACCCATCCAGGTCTCATTTATATTTATATTGGGAAAGATAATGCTTTTAAAGCAGAAGTAAAATCTTACTCCTTGATTTGGTAGTCAGTATGTGTTCATGTTACTGAGCCAGGTAGAGCTGACCTGGGGCATCAGAAGCAATAGCACACCCATCCTCAGAAAACTTCCTGGGGTTGCTTTCCTTCTTCCTTCCCTTCCCTTCCTTCCTTCCTTCCTTCCTTCCTTCCTTCCTTCCTTCCTTCCCTCCCTCCCTCCGTCCCTCCTTCCTTCTTTCCTCCCTCCCTCCCTCCCTTTCTCTCCTTCCTTCCTTCCTTCCTTCCTTCCTTCCTTCCTTCCTTCCTTCCTTCCCTCCCTCCCTCCCTCCCTCCCTCCCTCCCTCCTTCCTTCTTTCCTCCCTCCCTCTCTCCCTCCCTTTCCTCCCTTCCTTCCTTCCCCTCTCCCTCCCTTTCCTTCCTTCCTTCCTTCCTTCCTTCCTTCCTTCCTTCCTTCCTTCCTTCCTTCCTTCCTCCTTGTCTGCCTCCCTGTCTTCTTGCCTCCCTCCCTCCCTTTCTTCCTTCCTTCCTTCCTTCCTTCCTTCCTTCCTTCCTTCCTTCCTTCCTTCTTCTTTTTTTTTTAAGATTGTCCAAGAAAATACAGGACACCCAGTTAAACTTGAACTCCACATAAACAACAAAAAATTTTGGAATATATTACATGCAATATTTGGGACATACTTATATTACAAAACCACCCAGTGCCCATCTGAAATTCAAATTCAACTGCATTTTTTCAAAAAATTTTTATTGTCACAAAATACATATGACATAAACTTTATGACATAAACTTTACCATCTTAATTACTTTTAAGTGTACAATTCAGTGGCATTCAGCAATTTCATATTGTTGTGCAACCATCACCATCCATCTTCAGAACACTTTTCATCTTGTGAAACTGAAACTCTGTACCCATCAAACAATAACTCTTCATAATTACTCCCCTTCCCTCCTGGCCCTGGCACCCATTCTAACTTTCTGTTCCTTTGATTTTGAACACTCTAAGCACTGTAGATACATGGAATCATACAGTATTTGTGTTTTTGTGACTGGATTATTTCATGTAGTGTAATGTCCTTAAGATTCACCTACATTGTAGTGTATGTTAGAATTTCTTTTCTTTTCGAGGCTGAATAATATTCCATTGTGTGTATATACCCCATGTGTATCCATTCAATGGATCTCGGAAAAGACATCACCCAGTCAATGATTTCTTCTTCTCTGGATGGAGCATAATGAATGCTCTCTGGTGGCTGCAGGAATCGTGCAGCTATATTGAACATTATAGAACCCAGTGGATGAACACTTGGGTTACTTCCATGTTTTAGCTATTGTGAATAAGGCTGCTATGAACATGGGTGTACAAACAGGTTAAGACCCTGTTTTTAATTCTGTTAGGTACATATCTGGAAGTGGAATTACTGGATTATACTGTTTTTAATTAAATTTTCTTTAAATCTTTATTTTAAAACAGATTTTAATTTTTAATTTTTTAATTGTTTGAAGAACAATCTCACAAAACTATTATCCACTGGTTGTAACATTTTATTCCCAGCAGCATTGCACAAGGGTTCCAATCTTGCTACAGCTTTGTCAACACTTGTTATTTTCTGTTTTGTTCTTTTTTTTTTTTATAGTAGCCACCCTAATGGATGTGAGGTGGTCTATCATTGTGGTTTTAATTTGCATTTTCCTAATTAGTGATATTGAACATCTTTTCATGTGTTTCTTGGTCATTTGTATAGTATATCTTCTCTAGAGAAATGTCTATTCAAGTCCTTTCCCCATTTTGAATCTGGTTGTTTGTCTTTTTTGTTGTTATGTTTTAAAAGATGCTCTATATATTCTGGTTATTAATCTCATATCGGATATGTGATTTGTATATTTGATCCTGAACAACACGGGGTGAGGGGCACTGATCCCATGTGCAATTGAAAATCTATGTATAACTTTGACTCCCCCCAAACTTAACTACTAATAGCCTACTGTTGGGGCACCTGGATGGCTCAACAGGTTGTGTCTGACTCTTGATTTCAGCTCAAGTGATGATCTCATGGTTAGCAAGATGGAACCCCGTGTTGAGCTCTGTGCTGATAGTGCAGAACCTGCTTGGGATCCTCTCTTTCCCTCATTCTCTGCCTCTCCTCCACTTGTGATCTATCATTCTCTCAAAATAAATAAACTATAAAAAATAGCCTACTATTGACCAGAAACCATACTGATAACACAAATAGTTGACTAAGACATATTTTATGTTACTATGTAGTATATGCTATATTCTTACAATAAAGTAAGTTAGAGAAAAGAAAATGTTATTAAGAAAACATAAAGAAGAGAAAGTACATTTATGGTATTGTACTGTATTTATTGTAAAAAAATGTGTATAAGTGGCACAGGCAGTTCAAACCCATGTTGTTCAAGGGTAAATTGTAGATATTTTCTCCCATTTAGTGGGTTGCCTTTTTACACTGTTGATCATGTCTTTTGATGCACTTAAATTTTTAATTTTCATGAAATTGAATTTGTCAGGTTTCGCTTTTGTTGTCTGTGCCTTTGATGTACTATCCGAGAAGTCACTGTCAAATCCAATGTCATGAAGCTGTTTCTGTATGTTTTCTTGTGAGAGTTTATAGTTTTAGCTCTTGTGTTGGGGTATTTGATTCATTTTGGGTTCATTTTTGCATATGGTGTTAGGTAAGGATTGAATTTCATTTTTTTTTTTTTTTTTTTTTGCATTTGGATATTCAGATATTCACTGCACCATTTGTTGAAAAGATGGCTTTTTGTCCATTGAATGGTCTTGGCAGTCTTGTCAAAAGTCATTTGACCGTATATACAAGAACTTATTTCTGAAATATTTATTCTATACCCTTGGTCTATTTTTTTTATGCCAGTTCCACACTGTTTTGATTACTGTAATTGTAATTTTTTGTAATTACTGTATGTAGTTACTTTGTAGTTAAGTTCTGAAATCAGGAAGTGTGAGAGCTTCAAATTTGTTCTTTTCAAAGATTGTTTTGGTTATTTAGGGTTCCTTTAGATTCCATATGACTTCTGGAATAGATTTTTTTCATTTCTGCACAAAACATCATAGAGATTTTGAAGGGGCTGTATTAAATCTCTCTTTGTGTAGTATTGGCATATTTATAATATTAAGTCTTCCAACCCATGAACATGGGCTATCTTTATGTCTTTATTTATGTCCTTAATTTCTTTCAACAATGTTTTATAGTTTCATTGTATAAGTATCTCACTTTGTTGGTTAAGTTAATTCCTAAGTATTTTATTCTTTCTGATCTATTGTAAATTGAATTATTTTCTTAATTTCCTTTTTGGATTGTTCATTGTTAGTATATAGAAATTTGGCTGATTTTTGTATATTGACTTTATACATCCTACTAATTTTCTGAATGTGTTTATTAGTTCTAACAGATTTTTTTTTTGTATGGACTATTTAGGGTCATCTACATAAAAGAGCATCTCATCCAAGGAAAGAAGTAATTTTACTTTTTCCTTCCCAATTTAGATACCTTTTATTTCTTCTTGCCTAATTGCTTTGGCTGGAACTATTCAAGTACTATGTTGAATATAGGCAGTGACAACAAGCATACTTGCCTTATTCCTGATCTTAGAGAAAAAGCTTTCAGTCTTTCATTGTTAGTATGATCTTCACTGTGGGTTTTTAATATATGGCTTTTATTATTTGAGGTAGTTTCCTTCTATTCCTAGTTTGTCAAGTGTTTTTTTCAACGTTTTTATTTATTTTTGGGACAGAGAGAGACAGAGCATGAACGGGGGAGGGGCAGAGAGAGAGGGAGACACAGAATCGGAAACAGGCTCCAGGCTCCGAGCCATCAGCTCAGAGCCCGATGCGGGGCTCGAACTCACGGACCGCGAGATCGTGACCTGGCTGAAGTCGGACGCTTAACCGACTGCGCCACCCAGGCGCCCCTGTCAAGTGTTTTTATCATGAAAAGGTGTTGGATGTTGCCAAATATTTTTTTCTGCATCAGTTGATACAATCATGTGTTTATTTCCCTTTCATTTGCTTAATATGTGATATATTACATTGATTGATCTTCATATGTTGAACCATCCTTGCATTCCATGAATAAATCCTACTTGGCCCTGTTGTCTCATTGTCTAATGTCTTTTCTTTGAATTTTTAAAATGTGTTTTCTTGCTTTTGTTTATATGACTTCAAAGTCGACCTGAAGACAAAACTGCCTATTATCTGCAGTGGGCAGAAGAATGAATGTCAGCTGCACACAGCTTTAGTACAAGGTTAACCATCTGTTAGTTTTGAGCAATGAACAAATAAGTAAAATAATTTGGGGAGGAGTTAATCTTTACTTTTATTGGTTTTTTATATGATTTGAAATGTCATCTATTTAACATTATTTTAAAACTTATAATTTTTTATTTTTTGAATTCTAGCTTTTATTTTGAACTTTATCTTTTATCTTCCTTTAGATATTTCAGTATTGAATCTCCTAATATTTTTGCTATATTGAAAAATAATTTTTTCTGTCTCATTCTTATTCTTTCATATATTTTATTGATTTCTAACTTGCTTTTATAATAGCCAGCCAGAAGCATAGCTGGCAGAGACAGCAGAGGGTAAACTCTCTCCATAAGTCAGGAGGAGCAGATCCTTTTTTCTCAGCTGGGCCTTCACAAGCCTCCCAATGTTTCTCCCAGACCTTTTAAACTTGGATGTTCAAAAAGCCTCATCCCAGCTGACCAGGGAGACTCATAGCCTACTTCTTTCCAGGATTATAACTCTTGTTCAGATCATATAATGAGCATTTTACACTAGCCTCACTTTATATGACTATTTGCTGGTTTAAAATTTCTCTGGATTCCTCATTTTTGCTTCATCTCACTAGATGGATGTGAATGTGTGTGCATGTGTGCACGCACACACTCAGAGTTACTCTCCTTGGAAGACACCACTCCCCTGGCATCCGTCTCAACCACTGGCTGTTTTTCTCCTAAAACCCTTAAAGAACCTGGCCTGGATGTGAGAAAGACATTTCCCAGCACTCCTCTCTTCCTCCTTCCTAACTCCCACCCCCACTTTGATGCTCATGCCATCAGATTATATTAACCACTATACCTTTGTTGTTGTCATCTACTGACCCTGGAGTCAGTTTCCCTCATATCTAGACAATTTTTGCCCCTGGCTCACTGTCACTCTCTCTAATGTAATTGTCGTCTTAATTCTTTATTGCAGTACCAGTTACATAATTTGTGAGCTCAATACAAAATGAAAATCTGAATCCCTGTTCAAAAGTTATTAAGTTTTTCAGGGCAGTGATAGCAGAGCATAAAGCCAAATGCACAGTTTGTCAGAGCACAGATCACACAGCCATGAAGCTGGCCTTGCTTGGTTGGGGACTGCTATTCACCTTCCCTTTCATTTTTATGGATGAGGGAGCTTGTGACATCTCTCTATGAGTGAGGAGTATTAGAGTGAATGCTTCCTGCCTCTGCCTGTACAATTTGAGCTTCCTCTTCTCTGGGAAGGCAAGAATCGGAGAGCTGGTTGGTAAGAGTTTATATGCACCGGACCATACTCATCAATGGGTGCAGCTAATGTGCTGAAGGCAACCACTCTTGCCTCTTTCTTGCCCTTTTGGATTGTTCCTGCTCAGGCTCATGGAAGTCATCTTTCTCTTCCCATTTTCATGTAGTGAACCAGATTTTCGCTCATTGTTCCAAGATTTCAGACCAATATTTTGGGCCCTATATCCTCAATTAAGTGGAGAGAGATTATGATACCCCACCTTTGCACCTTTGTCTTCAGGTTCAAGTCCTTTTTGTTATCACAATGTACTCAACAATCCTCTATATTGACAGCTATTGAGAACTTGCCTAGGCCACAAGTAAAGCTGACGCTTTGATCCCCATGCAGCCCCTACTTTTTTGTGGATATTTGCTATTAATATTAGGACATCCAAGCTTGCAATATGATACTTTCAATCTAGGCCTCTCCGTAATATAGTATTGTCCTGCAACATAGTCACATGGTTCCCCAGTTGCTTTTTTTTCCCCCTGACGAATATTATTCTCCTTTAATAGACTTGAATTTGAAAAATAAAAAAACATGTCTGCCTACATTTTTGGTTTTAAACCTCCCTATCTCTGACTGGCAGGGAAAACAATTTTGGCAGAGGTGAGCATCAGTTGACCCGCTTTGTTTCTGGCAACCTCAGGGAAGGAAAAACATGACTGATAATAAGAGGTGGCTGCTTCAGGGCCAGCCAGCTGACAGTCTCAGTCGAGTACTGACTTTGGTCTCAGGGTCTTTTTTGACAAGTAATATTCTCTGAGTAAGCAGGAAGGACAACACCAGCAGTTTATATTTTTAGGAAGTGAAGAAATTTTCTATTTATCATTCTCTAAAACCCCAATGTATTCCCTCTATTTAGACTGAGGGACTTTCAAGAATCTAGCCTGTGAAATGTGCTGCAGGATATTGTTGAGATGGTAGTTCATTATATCACAGATGGTCTCTTTTATGTGGATGCAGGTGACTACTTTCGGTCTGGTATTAGAGGATGAGTAATAATTGTGCTGTTTATAAACATCCTGTGTATTTTTATGTTAATGACCCTGATTATCTCTTTGCATTCGCCACAAGAAAGCCAACTCCAAAATCTGTATCCCACCTCTCACAAATGTAAGGTTCCTACATTGTGAAAGCTAATTTAATTCTGACTCTATCTTACTTTTTCTTTATTTCCATCTTTCCTTTCTCATCTTCAGCTTCTTGTTTTAGATTTTACATATTTTTTGTTGCTTTTCAACGTGTCACTTTAAATCTTTTCTAGAATAGGGGAAGATACGTGTAAACACACAGAGAAGGAATTATGAAAACATAGCACAAGATCATTTGAGCTTGACACATAGAATTTAAGTCACGGAAATTTGAAATCATTGTGGATATGAAATGAAGCACTGGATATTTAAATTTTTAATCCCAGATTCCATCACTTGTCATTTCTGTGGCCTTGTAAATGTCTCATAAATAGAGATTTCTGCTCTGAAAAAGTTTTTTAGGAATTTGACCTGATGTTCAGAGGTAATGTGAGGACTAATTTGTTCATGTGCAGTATAAATTTTAAAGCTTAGATTCATGGAAAGGAAATTAGTATTGTTAACTACATTTTTGGGAGATAGGCAGGCTGGCGCTCCGTGCAAAATCACAAGTTGAATATTAACTCTGCCCCAGGAAGGGTCCCTTAACTGTAATACACTTCATTCACCACCAGCAAAAGCTGTGTTACAGTTCTTAGTGACACCAGCGCGGGGGCTTTTCTGACCTAATTAAAACTTTACAATGACTTTCACTAAAGCATTTCCTTCTTAATTTTTAGCTCTACTCCAAAGGTATTATTTAACAACATGACAACGTGCCTGTTGATTCTAACCATCCTAGTTAAATATGCAGAAGATGTTCACCAACATTTTGTCTGAAACCACTCCTTTTCGATTAGCTGTCAGCAAGAGACCGTCTCTGTTCCAAGTGAAACTAAGTCATTATCATTGATGCTTCAGCTTTTCTTTCATGTTATGGGCTCCAGGGCATTAAGATAATGATTCTGCTTCCCTTTTTCCCAAAGAGTAGTGGTGTCCACTCTGGTTCACTGAACATTTAAATTTTTGACTGCACAGACTGTTTAACCTGCTCAACTCCTTGTAGCTTCGTTCGGCAAGGGTAACTCGGGTCTATGTAAAATATACCATGCAGAACCAAGACGTTAGGCATCATTCATATAGTAGGTCCCTTCCCTTAGTAGAATCAATAATATCATCTAAGCTCCTGCTAGGTGATTTAAGGACCAGATTTTCTCATTTACTGGAGCCACCAAGAGGTTTAGGTGGGGATGGGAAGTCCTGGAAGGGTCAAGGTGGTAACTCCATTTTGCCTGTATGTACAGGAAATCAGCCAACTGAAGACAACCTCATCAGCACCATTTGGTTTTCCGGGACAGTGCCATATAAACAATGGTATTTTAATCAAACTTTTTCAATCAAAAGATCTTCGGCATTCTACTGGTAAATACAGTATTTTGTCTTCAGTTTTATAAGGACTGAAATAAACTTCCAAAAATTAGTACCCTACTTAATCGTTTATTAAATTAAAACAATGACTAAAAATTGTTTTGGTGTCGTATCTCACGAAATACTCCAACATGATGCTTAATTTGGAATGAATATATTCGATTTATTTTAATCATCCTCTGTATACAATCTCAATGTGTGTTTCAGCGAGTTTAAAGGTACAAGTAATAGGAGGCAACTTAACATGTTGGAGTTAACTTCAAATCTGTGTTGATTTGGAGCAAACTTCTTTGTTCTTAACTTCACTTGTCTTGTCCATAAAATGTAGATAAATATTCTTATATTCCAAAGCCGTAGCAAACTTTAAAGAAGATAATCTACATAAAACATAGAGCATACCATTTGGCATATTGTATGGACTCAATAAGAGGTAACTATTCATTATCTTAGTTTACTACAGAAACACAGTGTTATTCAATGATATAATAATTGATCTCTATTATGAGTTCCACATGCCATTTAAATGTTATGGCTGCTGCTTAAATAGCATTATGATGTATGATGTGTATGTGTGGTGGCCACCGTAATTGGGACACAGCGTTTATAATTCAAGTTCTTGCTTCTTAGGGGCTAACTCGGAATTACCTTCAATGCTGCGGTGACTATTTGTTACATCGTCTCCTTGTGCACACCAGTGACAGTTTCTATGCAGTATATGTAAATACATGGAATTTCTAGGTCACAGGGTACATATGTATGTTTAAGTCTAGCAGGCACTACAAACACATTTCAAAGTCTTAATCCATTTTACAATCCTATTAGCAGTGTGTGAGAATTCTGGCTTCATTGTGTCTTTGCAAACACTTAATTTTTAAGACTTTAAAATTTTAGCCATTCTAGGGGTGCCTGGGTGGTTCAGTCTGTTGAGTGTCTGACTTTGGCTCAGGTCATGATCTCACGGTTCCTGAGTTCGAGCCCTGCATTGGGTTCACTACTGTCAGCACAAAGCCTGCTTCAGATCCTCTGTCCCCTCTCTCTCTGCCCCTCCCCCGGTTGCTCGCGCACTCTGTCATAAAAAATACTTAAAAAATATGTAGCTATTCTAGTGTATGGTGGCATATTATTGTGGTTCTCTTTGTCTTTTGAAATACTATCTCTTATTTAACAGGAGTTCTGAATTTTAATGAAGATTAGGTTATTGATCTTATATGGTAAGTGTTTGTTTTCCTGAAGAATTCAAAAACTCTCTGCCTCAAGTATGGTCATTAAAATATTATTTTTCTATATTAGTGCTTCCCACAAATGTATTGTTTTAACTTTTATGTTTAGATTTATAGTTCATATGGAATGGTATGGCATGAGATGAGGGGTCAAGATTCAAGTTTCCTCACATGGATGTAAAATTGACCCAGCATCAGTTTATTTAAACATCTATTCTTTCCTCACTGATATGCATTGCTGTATTTCTTACAAATGTCCCTATATATAGTGGTCTGTTTCTGGGGTCTCTATTTTGTTTTATGTATATATCTTTTTACAGACAGTCCCACACTGTTTTAATTATTATAGCTTTATAATAAGTCTTGATATCTGGGAATATAAGCTTCTAACTTGGTTTTTCTTCTTCAAAAAAAAGAAGATTGTTTTGGGTATTTCTGGCCTTTGATATTTCCAAGAAATTCTAGAATCAATTTCCACAAAAATATCTGCTGAAATTTTGATTTGGATCATATTGAATCTATACATAAATTTGAGAATTGACATTATGACAATATTAAATATTACAATCCATGCAATGATATATTCCTCTACTTAGTCTTGTATAGTTTCCCTAAGAGTGTTAAATGGTTATTTGTACAAAGGTCTCACATATTACATTTACTGTTACATTTAATATTCATAAGTACTTGATGTTATTTTAAATAATATTTAGAAATGGTACTGTATGTTTATTTATTGCTTGCATATAGAAATAAAATTGATTTTTGTATATTCATTTAGTTTCCAGTGACCTCGATAGATTCATTTTTTAAATCTAATAATTTAGGGGACTTTGGGTGGCTTAGTGAGTTGAGTGTCCAACTCTTGATTTTGGCTCAGGTCATGATCCCAGGGTCATGGGATTGAGCTTTGTGTGGGGCTCCATATTGAGGGTGGAGCCTGCTTAAGATTTTCTCCCTCTTTCCCTCTGCCTCTCTCCCTGGCTTGTGCTCTTTCTCTCTCTAAAATAATTTTTTTAATTAAAAAATTTAAAAACCCCTAAATCTAATAATCTGAAGATTCTTTTGAATTTTCTATGTATACAATCATGTTGTCTGTGAATAAGACGGCAGCTATATATTCCTTTTCCGTTCCTGGCCCTTCATTTTCCCTGTCTTAATGTCTTGCTAAGACATCCTTTCAGTGCCAAATAGAAGTGGAGATAGCAGACAACTTTGTCTCATTATTTTTTTAAATGTTTATTTATTTTGAGAGAGAGAGAGAGTGGGGGAGGGGCTGAGACAGAGGGAGAGAGAGAGAATCTCAAGCAGGTTCTGCATTATCAGCTCAGAGCCCAATATGGGGCTTGAACTCACAATCCATGAGATCATGACCGGAGCCAAAATTAAGAGTCAGAGGCTTACCTGACTGAGCCACTCAGGCACTCCAACTTTGTCTCATTCTTATACGATGTGTCACCATTAAATATGATATTTCTTGTGAGCCTTTTGTGGCTACTCTTTATTAAATTATGGATATTCTCTTCTAATCCTAACTTGCTGAGAGCTTTTATCATGAATAGATATTAAATTTGTCAAATGTTTTTTCTGCATCTGTGAAGACAATCATACAGTTTTTCTCCAATAGTCTGTAAGGTGTTGAATTATATTGATTGATTACCTAATGTGCAACCTAACCTTTTATACTTGGAAGGAATCCAACTTGAACATGATGTATTATCATTTTTGTTTATTACTAGATTCTTTGCTAACATTTTGTTTAGGATTTTACTTTTTTTTGTGGATGAGACAGAATAGCCTCTAACTTGCTTTCTTGAACATCCTTGTCAGGTGTTGTCACAGTCTTCTAAATTCAAAGTATGAGTTGAAAAGCATTCTCTTATGATCTAGAAAAATTAATAAAGGTTGGTGTTGTTTTTCTTTAAATGCTTGGGAAATTTTGTTGGTTCTGGGGCTTCCTTTGTGAGTATGTTGTTTTTAGGATGTATTTTCTTGTTTGTTTGTTTGTTTGTTTTACATAGATCTATCATCAATTTTAAAAAAGCAGAGGATTTATAAACACAGCAGGTGTTCAAAGTTAAGGTAAAAATGAGAGGAGATATTTCTAGAACTTTCTTATGAATATGTATATATATATATGTATTTATTCATGTATTTAATAGTCAATCTAAGTTGAGCATTGATTATATATGAAGGCTGTAAAGAATCAATGATTAGTTTTGATCAAGGATGTGAAGTGTTCAAAGTGATATTTTATGTAGGTTAATTGGGTGGTGATGTGTCCCCCAAATTAGATAGGGCAGAAATTAGAGGTAGAGGGACAGATGGGGGCTGTTGCAATAATCCAAACATAAAGTACGAAGGTTGAGTTTAGATAACAATTGTAGAAATACTCAGGCAGAGAGAAAGTTGCTAAAGGAAGAAACAATAGGATTTGTCGGCTGATTGAAAGTAAACAGGGAGAAAGGGGCGCTTCTGTGTTGACGAGAAGTCTTGAGTCTGGGTGATATGAAACCAAGCAAGTAAATGAGTTTCCAAGACATGACAGAAAGCAAGCTTTCTTTTTTTTTTTTTTTTTAAATTTTTTTTTCAACGTTTATTTATTTTTGGGACAGAGAGAGACAGAGCATGAACGGGGGAGGGGCAGAGAGAGAGGGAGACACAGAATCGGAAACAGGCTCCAGGCTCTGAGCCATCAGCCCAGAGCCCGACGCGGGGCTCGAACTCACGGACCGTGAGATCGTGACCTGGCTGAAGTCGCTGTGAGATCGTGACCTGGCTGAAGTCGGATGCTTAACCGACTGCGCCACCCAGGCGCCCCCAGAAAGCAAGCTTTCTAATGGGAACATATATTTCCTCATTCTCATAAAGTCGATGATATTTCTCAAACTCCAGTCTCTGCATTTTCTTTGCTGTTTATTTTTATTTCAGGGCCTTGGCATCAGACCTGGAATTTCAGTGTCGGGAGCTGGCTCACTGTACCTTTTGGTCAAAACCGTAGGCAGGAAAACTGTACCTTTTAGTCAAAAGCAGGTGGGCAAGACCGTGTTAGAAGGCAATTACCCTTTTAACTGTCATCTTCTCTACTCTGATGGTATTTAATTCTGAGCTTCACAGGCAGAACTCATTAATAGCTTTTCTTTCTCACATGTCTACGAACAGGGAAAAAACTGATAAAAATTTAAAACTGCGGTGGGCTAATTATTGTAACTAAGTTTGCAGTCGATAATTGAAATTCACAGAACAGAATAAACATATCAAAATGTAATTACAGATGGGGGTGATTACATTGAAAAGAAATCTATTCATCTGGAACATGGTATTATCATGAGAAAGACTAATAAGCAGTAGTTCATTTAGGCTACATGCAATATCTAAATTTGTTTACTTGAGGCATAAATATCGACCAATGATAAACTCATGTCAGTATTATCTGTTGTTCACTGTGTAACACATTTTGATATAAGATACTGAAAAAGTATTATCATTGCACTCTATACCCTGCCTTTTTGAGGGAATGTACCAATATGTAAAGAGAAATTTACCTGTAGCTGTGATTTTCCCACTTGTACAGAAACAAACATTTTCTAGCTTTCTGGCCCACAGATTTAGAAGTGGTGAACCCTTCCATTATCCTTGTTCTAAATGATGTCTAGTCTCTCTTCAGTGACTGAATTTAGATTTTTCGACCTATAAGACACCACAAGTGTCTGCCCTACTCCACAGGAAGTTTTCATGAACTCACTTAAGGGAATAACAGCTTCTGTTTATTCGGTTCTTACCACATGCCTAGTAGTCTACACAGTCATTTCATTGAGTCCTCAAAGATACCTGATTTTTCAGGCAAGGAAGCTGAGACTTGGCCGGCCCCTATCACTTGCCCTTGGTCCTAGTGTTGGAATGTACAGAGAAAGGATATAACTGGAGTCTTCTCAACTCTGAGCCCACATGCCCACTCTTGTTCTTTGCATCCCATCCCATCTCTTTATATGGTCATTGAAAAAATTAACGTTTATTTTTGGCATCTTTATAATAAGGTTGCAGGCTCCTGAGAGCAGGACGATGGCTTGTTCATCTGTGTAAAATAGAAAGTTAACACCTAATCTGTATGCCTTCTGTGACTTCAGAAATGTCTGACATATCTAGAGGAATAGGGGACTAGGCCATGTCTTGGGGGGGAGATGTGTCTGAGCTGAGGGGCTAAGAAGATTCAGGAAGGTTCTTTTCCTCTTAAGCAAGGAAGATGAAGGTTTGCAAACTTGGTCCAAGAACAACGATGGTGGAGATACTATTTTGAATATGTCAAGGTCTGTGTTACTCAGGTTGCTCCTCACTCAGCGCTGCGTGGTTTTGGCCATTTACCTCTTTCCGGAAAGTTCTGAGCAGAGGAAGTTGTAACAAAGTGGAGAGCTATATTCTTTGAATGCCTGAGCAGCGTGCGAGAATTGGGCAATGGAGATAGTAGTTACAGCGGTGGTAGTAGAAGTTACTTTTCGTCCCCCTGTAAAAAGGGAATATCTTGGAGTTTTACTCATAAGTAAATGGATGCAACCATTTACTTTTTACTTTTTGTTTGTTTGACTGCTGAGGGAGCCGAGGCTTCCATAAATCTCCCAACCGTCAACTGGCAGATGAGGGAGGAGTATTTCTCTCCCCTGTAGGGTGGAATGGAGGAGAAACCACTTCTTGCCGATGGCAGGTGATGTCGCAGCTTCACCCTGGTACTTTATCCAATTTCTAACCTTTGCCGGGAACAGCAAGGCTGCTTTCACGTGGGCACGACTGGTCATGGGGAGGAGAAAGCTGCTGCTGGTTAATCGGGAATTGCATTTGGAAGCACAAGTGAAATAGCCCCTTGAGCTCTTCTGAATTATGAGGGATTTGAAAAGGGCCAGGGATGCCCAAATTCTGCAGACAGGGTTGCTCTCGACAGAATATCGTCATTGTGCATTATTATTGCATATTTGCATTTGTGCCATGGACCTCACTCAGTGCCTCAGACACCGAAGGTGAATGTTCAGGCAATAGATATATATTTTTAATTTAAAGGCACTAGAAGGAGGATCTAGTTTTCATGATGCAACCTAAGGTTCTGTCAGGTTCAGAGTAGGAATAGAAGCCACTTTAGATATTTTAAGTACAGAGAAATTTAATATAGGGAATGAGTGGCTCACAAAATATTTGGAAGTACTGGACAACTGGCTGCCAGTTTCTGATTCTCGGCACCGTTCAGAATTACCCCACCTTGGGAAGTTCTAGAAGCTGTTACCTCAGAGGTCCCATCCTGGAACCAGGTGGGGTCAAGATGTTGATGCAGCTGCTTCTGTTCTCTGGCTTCAAGTGTATTTCTTGCCCAGGGAGCTGAAGAATGACACCATGGCTGTGACCCAGAGCTTAGGAAGCCACATCAGGAAGTCTTGCTGCTGCTGTTATCTCTAACATGCCTTCTCAATATCCAGAAAGCTGGAGAAGGGACACTGGAATGCTACTGCAGAGACAGCTCATGTTTTCCCAACCACACAGGCCAGCAGAACCCAATAAAAATGCAGAAAGCTGGTCCCCACCTCACTTCTGCCTTGCAGTCTCTGTGTGAATTCCACTTGAGCGGCAAAGGAGTATAAGAAATGTAGTTTAGAGTTTCCAAAATCTCCAAGTAGAAGGAGGAGGAGGGCACAAGTGGAGGTGGAGTGAATTGACTCACGGTGGTCAAGGAGCAAGCCGCTCAAATCTCAGGCTCAATTTCTTCATCTGAAAATGAGAATAATAACAGCACCTATCACCAAAAGCTGTTGTTGGGATAAAGCAAGGCAAGAAAAAGATATATCATTTATAAAATACTATATTAAACTTGGCATGATTTGCTATGCTCTGCAAATCATTAGTGCAACAAATATTTATATTTCAGGCATGGTTCTAGGCATGTGGGATGGATCACCAAACAAAACAGACAAACATCTCTGCCATGAAGAGCTTAGCTTTTTATGGGGACAAAACTTGGCATTGATAAGTCCATCATACAGTATTTTAGAAGGAGAAAGCTTATGTGGGTGAGGGGTGGGGGGAGAGCACATATGGGGAATGCCAGAAGTGAGGCTGGCTCACTGGGAAGGCGGGATTTGAGCAAAGGCTTGGAGAAGTGCAGACATGAGCCAAATTAATGCTGAGAAATTTGAGGGAATAATTCTAGCAAATGCACTGATAAGGCAGCATGCCTGGTGTGTCAAAAGGAAAAAAAAAAAAAAAAAGCAGCAAGGAAGTCAAAGGAGCTCCAGAGAAAAGTAAAAAAAAATTAGAGTATGAGGTGCTGAGGCCAGAGGGGTTACGGGCGCTGGATCACATCTGTGGGTCGGTGGGGAGGTCTTGCTTTGAGTGAGATGTGAAGCCCTTAGAAAGTTCTGATGGGAGGGAACATGGTACTAGTTACATTTTCAAGGATCACAGAATAGACAGACACACACCCTTCTCCAATAATACATAACGACATACTCATCAATGCGGAAATCGTTTAACAAATACTTATTAGGAACCTATTATGTGTAGACATAGTACTGTGTGTGCCAGAGTACCATGGTCAGCAAGACTGATGCCAGTTCCACTAGTGAGGTTTAATCTACTGACAGGCAAGCAGGATCTCAAGGGTTAGCCAAAGACCTGGCGCCATGATAGGCTTTGAGGATGTGGGGGGAATGTGGGGGAAAGGTGGAGACTGCACCGGTAAGGCGCTACAGCGGTAAGTCAAATACAGTCCTAAAGCTCTTAACATTTTCTGGAAAAGAACATCCTGTATACACATTCAATATGTTAATGACACTGAAGCTGTTGGGCAACAAGTTTTGAAAAGTGTCAAATTTGAATAATTGCTGCACTGAACAAAGCACTGACGTTCAATGGAATGAACTGGAAAACTTACGGACACCTCACATGATTGTCGTTAGGCAATTATGGCATCAGATGAGCTGCAGAATAGAAATGAAGTATATATCTGTTATCCCATCGGGTGGTACAGAAGCATTCCTATAGCATTGCACATCTGCTATTAACATCATTCGGGTTTGCTCTGCAATTACCTAATTGTGTGATTTCTACTCTTTCAGTAATCTCATCTCGTAAGATTTTATCATTCACATTTACCCTGCCTAAGCCACTGAGATAATTCTCATGTTTCAATAGGCAGATTGGCGGAACAGCGGGTTCATCAACGCTGCCCTCCCCACCCCCCAGTTTGTGAGTTGCTTCTCAGATCTGTCCTTTTATTCTCTCTTCTCTAAAATCTTGATTTTTGGTCACCGGAATAAAGGGCTGCATTAGCTATTTTTTGTTTTAGATCTCACTATCAAATCATCCTGTCTCCACGGACAATTTAGGACATCTAGAGAGAAATAGCTTTTTAGGTATAAAGAAAATATTGGATGGTTGTAAACCATCACATATCAAATGACTGGGGTCCTGGGTGTTTGAACGTTTAATTTTCTTTGGCCTCATTTCCTAATGTGAGCTCCCCTGATTGGGTTACCAGAGGTCAGACACGAGCTTTATTGCTGGGGGAGGTGTAATAATTGTTTGGAGAATTGATTAACTCTGGGCCGAAATAAATCACTAAACACGTGGAATACTGTATTGTTGCCCTGTTGACATATGGGGTGTGTTGACACACACATTCTTATATATATATCACAGCTGGGATTAGGTAAGGCAAAGGAGGTGCCCAGGGTGCAAAATTTAAGAAGGCACTTCCTTTCTGGCTGGTGCAAGTATGATGTCATTTCTTTTTTTTTTCTTTTTTTTATTTATTTATTTTTGAGAGAGAGAGTGCAGGCAGGGGAGGAGCAGAGAGAGAGGGACAGGATTCAAAGTGGGCTCTGTGTTGAAAAGCAGCTTCAACGCAGTGAGTCTCATGCGGGGCTCAAACTCATGAACCGTGAGATCGTGACCTGAGCCTAAGTCACCCAGGTGCCCCTGGGGTGTCATTTCTGAAGACTGCTGGCCAACCTTTGACTTGTGGTGCCTCCTTAAATACAGTACCCGGATGCCTTGCTTGCTTTACCCTAGTCTTGTCTTTTGATTTCCAGCTAATCATGTCGTGTCAAGGATATGAAACTTTAATACATTTTTGTATGCTCCTCACTCTGGGAGGGAGTTCTCTGCTGGATCCTCCAGTATTCCCCCATAAATATTTACATATCTATTTTAGGCTAAAGGCTCTTCTCTTGGGTTTCCTCCTGGATGCCCACTCCCCCATTTGCAATCCCATAGCCCTTGGCACGGACACCTGTCTGTCTGACACCTATCTCTCTCCAAATTTCACAATCTTTGAGGAGAGGGATGATGTCATATGTGTGTCTGTGTCCCTAGTACCTAGCCCTGGGCCCTATATATATAGCAAGCCCTCCATAAATGTTTAGTGAATAAATGAAAAAGTACTGTAGTCAAAAAGCACTGTATGTGTAGAAGCAGTCATTTTGAACTCAACCACATTTAAAAAAGCAGATCTCCTCCCAGATGCAAACGAATCCTAATTGTGTTCCACAGAGGGACAATTTGCCATTACTATCTGTTGACTGTGTAAGTGAAATAAAGTAAAAAAATGATTTCTGGAAAAGAGATACCTAAAATGTCAGGCACATTATTATCTAAGGCTTAGCCAGCTGCCAGCTAATTACCTTAGCCACAGGTTCTAGAGTAAACACAGATGCAACTGAAGTAATTACCACCAGAAAGCAAAAACACTTCCACTGCGGCCCAGGAAAGGCAGCTTTGGGTGGCTCTTTGTAGGGAACCGAGGCAGGCTGGAGAGGTAGGTGGATCAGGGAGCGATCCAGCCATCTTGATGGGAGGCTGGGAGGTGGAACGATTTGAGAAAGAAAAAGTGACGGGAGGGTCATGGAAACTTCTGGTCCCTATTTGAAGGTCTGTCACACAGAAGGAAGTTTATGGCAGAGACCACTACCTGCAGTTATAATACAAAAACAAAAACAGGAATGCCTGGTGGCTCGGTTAGTTGAGTGTCTGACTCTTGATTTCAGCTCAGGTCATAATCTTAGGTCATGAGATTGAGCCCCGCCCACATATGCTCCAGGCTGCATGTGGAGCCTGCTTGGGATTCTCTCTCTCTCTCTCTCTCTCTCTCTCTCTCTCTCTTATTCTCTCTTTCTCTCTCCCCCCCCCCCCCCCGTCTCCCTTTGCTCCTCCCCTGCTCACTTGCCCTCTCTCTCTAAAACAAAACAAAAATATATACCAAACCTCAGCCTATTATCTGTATAATCATAGATTTCTTGTATTAGCTCCTGCCCAAGTCAGGCACCTCTCCCTGACTGCACAAAAGAGGAGACCAAGGGTTGGAGGGAGCACATTACGTGTCCAAGGCCATACAGGGACTGAATGTAGATTCAAATTATTCGTTGCAGAGCCTGTGTTCTGTTCTCTATGTTAGTCTGGGCATCACTGGCCATCGGTCGGTTGGGATCTGCCCATGAGAAATGGAGCTCTCAACTGGGTGTTGTATGTAAGTGATGAATCACCAAATTGTACTCCTGAAACTGTTATTACATTATATATTAACTAACTTGGATTTAAACAAACAAAAAAAAATTTTAAGGCAATGAAAACAGTTAAAAAAAAAAAATGGAGCTTTCAGTCCAACTTGCACCGGTGGAGTACCTTACAGCTTGCAAAGCACTTTGGTACGTGTTACAACAACAAGTCTCTGAATCAGGTGCAAAAAGGAACTAAATCCTACTATAAGGACTGGCTAGTTGAGAGTCACACAGCCAGGTATTAGCTGAGCTGCAATTCTGGCTTTATATCTGGCTCCACGGGAACACTTCCCAGCAGGGACTTTTAGGAAATGCTGGAGAGGCTGTTCCTTTACCAAGAGGGAGGCTGGTAAACAAGCCCAAGTTTCTGTGATACTCAACTGTTTATACTTAACTTTTATAACACCCATCATAAAAAAGGGAACAAAGGGAGAGTTATTTCAGTGTGGGAGGCTCCAGGATAATAGTGTTGAGTATAAGTGGGCTTCCAAATGGAGTAATCCTATACAGGCAGTAGCAGCAGGTCGGCAGAGGGCATCGGCAATATAAATTTGTATAAAATAGTGAACAACAAAAAACCAAAACCAAATTATGTGAAAAAAATGAGGTGAAAAATTTGTGAAATATGATTCCCTGCAAAATGGAATATGGAACCATTCTAGATGCTGGAGTATACTTTTCTAAATATTTTTTTTAATGTTTATTTATTTTTGAGACAGAGGGAGACAGTGCGCGAGTGGGGGAGGGGCAGAGAGAGAGGGAGACACAGAATCTGAAACAGGCTCCAGGCTCTGAGCTGTCAGCACAGAGCCCGATGCAGGGCTTGAACTCACAAACCATGAGATCATGACCTGAGCCGAAGTCGGACGCTTAACATACTGACCCACCCAGGCGCCCCTGGAGTATACTTTTCAATGAATTTTTAAGACCATGAGAGCTTTATGGTAAAGTAAATATTATCTGATATAAATGAACTTTTAGTTAATGGACATCTTCAGTCATCAGATAGATATATCATCTATATCATCTATATCTATCTATACCTAATGTTTATATCTATTCTTTATCTATATCTACTCTTTATTCCAGAGATATTTTCTATTGCGTTTAATTTTTTCAAATAAAATTTAGTGGACTTTTTTTGTGTGTGATGTCCTGGTAAGAGGTTAGGTTTGTGAGAAATGTAGATTTCAAAATATCTAAAAGATGTCAAGAGGGAGATTGGCTATTGAAGCAATGTACCTCTGGGCAGCACTGACTTTTTGAGATCAAAACAATCCAGATGAGGCCCACAGGTTTACTTTCCAAAAATGCACTGATTGGTTACCGTGGAGGTGGTTGGGCTCTGGAGGACTGATGCATAACTACGGAATATGTGAGACTAATTGGTAAGCTCCTTCACCAGCATGGAATATTTATGTAAATGGTTAATGCATGTCTACCTCATTAAAGGAGTCAACCTAGGGGTCAAAATGACACTCAGAAAACTGTTCAGGATGACTAAAGAAAGAGATTGGGATGCTCTCATCATCATACTTTGTAATTACACATCTTATTGTATGATTATTAGTTTATTTTTTTGCCCTCTATTTAAAAAAAAATTTTTTTTTAACGTTTATTTATTTTTGAGACAGAGAGAGACAGAGCATGAACGGAGAAGGGGCAGAGAGAGAGGGAGACACAGAATGGGAAGCAGGCTCCAGGCTCTGAGCCATCAGCCCAGAGCCCGACACGGGGCTCAAACTCACGGACCGTGAGATCGTGACCTGAGCCGAAGTCAGATGCCCAACCGACTGAGCCACCCAGGCGCCCCTTTTTGCCCTCTATTTAGGTTATTTTACTTGCCATAGTCTGTCCAGTGTCTAACACATGGACTTAGGCATGTAGTATGTACTTGATAAACATTCTTTCAAATGAATGAGTAGGTGGTGTCGTTAAACAGTGATGCCATCATGCAATCACCCATCCTGGGGACTGGATTTCTCTTGAGCACTGGTCAACACACTCTCCATCCTGGGCAATATAGGAAACAGATGACATATATACTCTCTGGTTCCTTTTTTACTATAATCATCTTTACTTCATATCTAGCAAATCATTATTATACAACTACTAAGATGCATTTGAGTAAATTACAAGTGTCATCATATTATTTTCTTTCCAGATCTCTGGGATTCCTCAGGGTAAGGGCTGTATGTTCATTATCTGAACGTTCTATTCCCTGGTGCTCAGCAACAGTGTCAGTTGCATGATGAATATTTGTTGAGTGAGTAGATGATTACCTTACTGAGAATATACCTAGTTGAGGGATAGAAAATAATGGTGCTGTCATTGTTTCCTCTTATGTCATGGCAGATGTCTCTATGTGATCATGGAACTCTTTCCCACTGAGGTTACATGGGATCATGGCCTCCTTCCTCACCAAAGCTCCAGGCAGAGTGAGCAATTTACTGGAGTTGATAAGTTGAAATCTGTTTCTTGTCCCTGTCTTATTATCTTAGTTGGACCTTGGGGGTCACCCATTTAGGGGTGTTACACTGGTTAGGATTCAACAATTTGCATTTGTCACTCTTTACAATTCACTGTGGTACATGTTGGGGACATGAAAATGTATACTGTAAGAATATGCTCCTCGTCTTTTAAACAGCTCATTCTACAGTGAGGAAGAAAGATCCCCAAACTCACGATGATAAAGTAGTATGATATTTGCTATACTAGAAGCACATATAGGAGATATAGGAACATAGGAAGGGAGAAATATATTATCTCAGGGAAAGCGTGTGTGTGTGTGTGTGTGTGTGTGTGTGTGTGTGTGTGTGTGTTGGGAAGGCACATAGGGGAAATTCAAAAAAATATGTGGAGATGAAGTGCTAATTGAACTGGATTTGAAGAATGAGATAAATCACATGGGGCAGATTATTTCAGATAGGAATGAACAGGAATAAAGACATACTAAGTATGAATGCACATCCCCTCCATCATGTGTGCATCAGAAGCATGGCATGTTTGTGGGGTGATACTGTTTGGACCAAATAAATGGGTCCATTTATGTTGAAATTTTAGCTTCTGGAGAATATATTTTGGGTAGATTCCCTTCTTGGTGTATTTGAGATCAAACCACACAAACTCATCTACAAATTCAGCTGGCCCTGCCTATAATGCATGCCAGAAGTAGTTTTATGGTGTTTGTATGTTATAAAGGAGAAAGATTTTTGCACACTGTATGGCAAAGCCATAATTTTGCTGAGCCTATTAGAAAACTCTAATCCAATAATTAAATAGGTATCTTCTGTTTGACATAATATAAATCAGATATCCAATTATCACTGAAGTTTCCACTTTCCCACTGGTGGTTTTGGTGTTTCTGGGACCAAGGCTTACACGTCCAGATCTGGTCCCCTCCCATACACTCTGATCATGTCCTGATTCTGTCCACATTCCCCACCTTCCCAAAGTTCTGGGGTCAAGAAGAATGAAGGTAAAGATGAGGGGATGGGGTCAGGGAAAGGTAGCTTTTAAGATTGGGGCAGTTTAATTAAATATATAAAGAAGTTATGGAGATCCCCCTTTAAACTTAATAGATTTGGAAATGCACTCCTTTTCTTCAAAACGAAATCTATTCCTCCTCTATTCCGGTCCTTTCCACCTTTCTGTCCTCCACATTGGAAACCTCATGGATTTTCTTTACTTTTTCTCCCTTTACCTCACATCTATGTAGCTAATTAATTCTGTTAATTTTACTTTAAAAATGTACCCTAAATGTTACCTTTTTCCTCCACGTTTCTTTACTGCCTTATTAACTCTCTCATCTTATTATTATTAATTTTATCTTGGTTACCATCACCACAGCCCTCTAAACTGGTCTCCCAGCCCCTAGAATACCTGGAGCTCCCCTGCTCGAGTTATGATCCAATAAATTTATGATCCAGTAAAGTCTAACAAGCCATCCCTGTAGATGATCAAGTTTGAACTCCCTCAGGACCTACGTGGATCATGAGCTCCCTGAAGACAGGACATGTTTGTCTTACTCATCTAATGTAGTGTGCGTTGTAGGTCCTCCCTAATATTTTTGAATATGATTAGCGCAAAGTTTTTCATAATCTAGCCTGAATATATCCTGTCAGAACCATTCCCCTCACCCCTATTCCCCATCATGTACACCAAACTCTAGTTCCACCCAATTTCTCACCTTTCTCTAAAAATGCTATATCCTTCCACAGTGCCATGTCTTTCCTTTGGCTGGATTTCCCTGTGTTTCTTCTCCTTCTAGAAACTGGTACTTCTTTAGATAAAGCACAAATCTCTAAAGTAAAATGATAAGTCCACTCTACTCCTACTGCCTTAGGATGTTCTGTCATTCACATAAACCTAGTCTATGTTAATAAAATGCTTATGTATTTGCTCTCCACACCAATTTTTACTCTCTGACTTCTTCCTTCTATGAGTATAAAATGGGAATAGTTTATAAATATTTTGTGTAGAGTTTAAGAAAGATATTTATCCAACAAGTTCTGAAAGAGACAAATGACCTAGCAAAGACAGGTTTAGAGAAAATAATTAGACCAAACCCAGTCATCATGTGTCTATATAGTTTTAAGGCAGAGAAAATCTGGAAAAAAAAAAAAAAAAACTGTCCCCAAAAGACTCCTCTATATTAGTTAAGGACTTGTAATGGGTAAAGGATGCAGCCTCTCCCCTGACCCCACCCTGTATATCTTTGCTATCCTTCTTACTCTTGTATTTTCTAGAAGAAATCATTACTGTTACTATTCCTGAACCTGAGTTATCAGTAATTCTCATCTACTTTTCTCTTGCCTTTTCTTTTTCTCAAATATTTGAAACAGAGCGGTCAACTGTCAATGATGAAAAATAAATACTGAATGCTATATTAGGAAGTGTGATGAACAAATACATATATAGAAGGTGAAGCGGTCCACCACTATATGCCAACTCTATTATGGATGATAGAAAATGTGAGAAAAAAATATATTGCAGTGGGCATTCAGGGAACATTGAGATTCTAAAAGATGCATAAATGTACAGTCAAGTAGAAGACAATGATGAACCCAGCTGGCTGGGCAGATATGAGCAAACCTTAAGCGCTAACTTTACTGAAAGAGGGCAGTGACACTTCCAATATATTTCTACTCTGTCAATATGATAGTCAAAGGAAAAATGAAAAAGAGAGGAGACTCAATGATTTTGTGTCCCTGGAGCTAATGTGTATTCAGGGATGTATTTAGAAGGCATGAGAGTGGCACGACCATGTCTCCTCTTGCTAGTGTTCCTTTGTCTATAACCCCCTGCAACTTGTCTGTTGTGCCTCCATGTTTCTTTGCAGCTGTGCTTAATTCCAGATAAGCCCCTTCCCCAAAGCAGAGAATAAGATCCTAGGAGGCAAGAAAAGGAAATACAGTAAAACCTTGGATTGCGAGTAACTTGTTCTGTGAGAGTTTGGCAAGGCGAGCAAACATTTCTAATAAATTTTAACTTGATAAACAAGCAGCATCTTGCAATGCGAATAATAAGGGATGCTGAGCGTCACGTGATCACAACTGATTCAATGGTTCTTGAAATGCGCTTTGAGGGGCGCCCGGGGCGGGGGGGGGGGGCTCAGTCGGTTGAGCCTCGGACTTCGGCTCAGGTCATGAACTCACGGTTTGTGAGTTGGAGCCCCGCGTCGGGCTCTGTGTTGACAGCTGGGAGCCTGGAGCCTGCTTTGGATTCTGTGTCTCTTTTGCTCTCTGCTCATCCCCCGCTTGTGCTCTGTCTCTCTCTGTCTCTCAAAAATAAATAAATGAATGTAAAAAAATTTTTTTTAAATAAAAAAAGAAATGCACTTTGATACACAAGTGCTTTGGATTACAAGCATGTTTCTGGAATGAATGATGCTCACAAACATGGATTTTACTATAAATACAATGCAACATAATTTTACCAAGTGCTTTCTGTGTGCCAAGCACCAGGCTAGGCTTCAAAAGCATGAAAAAGGAAAAAGAAACAATTGAAGAAGCATTCAGTCTTGTTGGAGAAATAAGAGTGAGGTCATTGAAACAACTGAAAGTTGATAAAAACAATGTTTCACTTTTAAGGAGCTACCTCATAAGTACAGTTGACAAAAAGAGAAGGGTGGGGTTAGTGCTGCAGGAGGAGTAGAATAAAAACATCAGGAAAGAGGTGAGGATAGAGTGTAGTTAGAAAAAGAATAAAATGTAGAATTGCATAGAGAATAAAAGAACAGTTAAGTGAATCAATGTAGAGTGAACGATCAGTAAAAAAAAAAAATAATAAATGGGTTGATATAAAAAGGAGAATGATTTTTATCTTTTTTTTTTATTTACATATGAAATTTATTGTCAAATTGGTTTCCATACAACACCTAGTGCTCATCCCAAAAGGTGCCCTCCTCAATACCCATCACCCACCCTCTCCTCCCTCCCACCCCCCATCAACCCTCAGTTTGTTCTCAGTTCTCAACAGTCTCTTATGCTTTGGCTCTCTCCCACTCTAACCTCTTTTTTTTTTTTTTTCCTTCCCCTCCCCCATGGGTTCCTGTTAAGTTTCTCAGGATCCACATAAGAGTGAAACCATATGGTATCTGTCTTTCTCTGTATGGCTTATTTCACTTAGCATCACACTCTCCAGTTCCATCCACGTTGCTACAAAAGGCCATATTTCATTTTTTCTCATTGCCCTGTAGTACTCCATTGTGTATAGAAACCACAATTTCTTTATCCATTCATCAGTTGATGGACATTTAGGCTCTTTCCATAATTTGGCTATTGTTGAGAGTGCTGCTATGAACATTGGGGTACAAGTGCCCCTATGCATCAGTACTCCTGTGTCCCTTGGATAAATTCCTAGCAGTGCTACTGCTGGGTCATAGGGTAGGTCTATTTTTAATTTTCTGAGGAACCTCCACACTGCTTTCCAGAGCGGCTGCACCAATTTGCATTCCCACCAACAGTGCAAGAGGGTTCCCGTTTCTCCACATCCTCTCCAGCATCTATAGTCTCCTGATTTGTTCATTTTGGCCACTCTGACTGGCGTGAGGTGATACCTGAGTGTGGTTTTGATTTGTATTTCCCTGATAAGGAGCGACGCTGAACATCTTTTCATGTGTCTGTTGGCCATCCGGATGTCTTCTTTAGAGAAGTGTCTATTCATGTTTTCTGCCCATTTCTTCACTGGGTTATTTGCTTTTCGGGTGTGGAGTTTGGTGAGCTCTTTATAGATTTTGGATACTAGCCCTTTGTCCGATATGTCATTTGCAAATATCTTTTCCCATTCCGTTGGTTGCCTTTTAGTTTTGTTGGTTGTTTCCTTTGCTGTGCAGAAGCTTTTTATCTTCATAAGGTCCCAGTAATTCACTTTTGCTTTTAATTCCCTTGCCTTTGGGGATGTGTCGAGGAAGAGATTGCTACGGCTGAGGTCAGAGAGGTCTTTTCCTGCTTTCTCCTCTAAGGTTTTGATGGTTTCCTGTCTCACATTCAGGTCCTTTATCCATTTTGAGTTTATTTTTGTGCATGGTGTGAGAAAGTGGTCTAGTTTCAACCTTCTGCATGTTGCTGTCCAGTTCTCCCAGCACCATTTGTTAAAGAGACTGTCTTTTTTCCATTGGATGTTCTTTCCTGCTTTGTCAAAGATGAGTTGGCCATACGTTTGTGGGTCTAGTTCTGGGGTTTCTATTCTATTCCATTGGTCTATGTGTCTGTTTTTGTGCCAATACCATGCTGTCTTGATGATGACAGCTTTGTAGTAGAGGCTAAAGTCTGGGATTGTGATGCCTCCTGCTTTGGTCTTCTTCTTCAAAATTACTTTGGCTATTCGGGGCCTTTTGTGGTTCCATATGAATTTTAGGATTGCTTGTTCTAGTTTCGAGAAGAATGCTGGTGCAATTTTGATTGGGATTGCATTGAATGTGTAGATAGCTTTGGGTAGTATTGACATTTTGACAATATTTATTCTTCCAATCCATGAGCAGGGAATGTCTTTCCATTTCTTTAAATCTTCTTCAATTACCTTCATAAGTTTTCTATAGTTTTCAGCATACAGATCCTTTACATCTTTGGTTAGATTTATTCCTAGGTATTTTATGCTTCTTGGTGCAATTGTGAATGGGATCAGTTTCTTTACTTGTCTTTCTGTTGCTTCATTGTTAGTGTATAGGAATGCAACTGATTTCTGTACATTGATTTTGTATCCTGCAACTTTGCTGAATTCATGTATCAGTTCTAGCAGACTTTTGGTGGAGTCTGTCGGATTTTCCATGTATAATATCATGTCATCTGCAAAAAGTGAAAGCTTGACTTCATCTTTGCCAATTTTGATGCCTTTGATTTCCTTTTGTTGTCTGATTGCTGATGCTAGAACTTCCAGCACTATGTTAAACAACAGCGGTGAGAGTGGGCATCCCTGTCGTGTTCCTGATCTCAGGGAAAAAGCTCTCAGTTTTTCCCCGTTGAGGATGATGTTAGCTGTGGGCTTTTCATAAATGGCTTTTATGATCTTTAAGTACGTTCCTTCTATCCCGACTTTCTCAAGGGTTTTTATTAAGAAAGGGTGCTGGATTTTGTCAAAGGCCTTTTCTGCATCGATTGACAGGATCATATGGTTCTTCTCTTTTTTTTTGTTAATGTGATGTATCACGTTGATTGATTTGCGAATGTTGAACCAGCCCTGCATCCCAGGAATGAATCCCACTTGATCATGGTGAAGAATTCTTTTTATATGCCGTTGAATTCGATTTGCTAGTATCTTATTGAGAATTTTTGCATCCATATTCATCAGGGATATTGGTCTGTAGTTCTCTTTTTTTACTGGGTCTCTGTCTGGTTTAGGAATCAAAGTAATACTGGCTTCATAGAATGAGTCTGGAAGTTTTCCTTCCCTTTCTATTTCTTGGAATAGCTTGAGAAGGATAGGTATTATCTCTGCTTTAAACGTCTGGTGGAACTCCCCTGGGAAGCCATCTGGTCCTGGACTCTTATTTGTTGGGAGATTTTTGATAACCGATTCAATTTCTTCGCTGGTTATGGGTCTGTTCAAGCTTTCTATTTCCTCCTGATTGAGTTTTGGAAGAGTGTGGGTGTTCAGGAATTTGTCCATTTCTTCCAGGTTGTCCAATTTGTTGGCATATAATTTTTCATAGTATTCCCTGATAATTGTTTGTATCTCTGAGGGATTGGTTGTAATAATTCCATTTTCATTCATGATTTTATCTATTTGGGTCATCTCCCTTTTCTTTTTGAGAAGCCTGGCTAGAGGTTTGTCAATTTTGTTTATTTTTTCAAAAAACCAACTCTTGGTTTCGTTGATCTGCTCTACAGTGTTTTTAGATTCTATATTGTTTATTTCTGCTCTGATCTTTATTATTTCTCTTCTTCTGCTGGGTTTAGGCTGCCTTTGCTGTTCTGCTTCTATTTCCTTTAGGTGTGCTGTTAGATTTTGTATTTGGGATTTTTCTTGTTTCTTGAGATAGGCCTGGATTGCAATGTATTTTCCTCTCAGGACTGCCTTTGCTGCGTCCCAAAGCGTTTGGATTGTTGTATTTTCATTTTCGTTTGTTTCCATATATTTTTTAATTTCTTCTCTAATTGCCTGGTTGACCCACTCATTCGTTAGTAGGGTGTTCTTTAACCTCCATGCTTTTGGAGGTTTTCCAGACGTTTTTCTGTGGTTGATTTCAAGCTTCATAGCATTGTGGTCTGAAAGTATGCATGGTATGATTTCAATTCTTGTAAACTTATGAAGGGCTGTTTTGTGACCCAGTATATGATCTATCTTGGAGAATGTTCCATGTGCACTCGAGAAGAAAGTATATTCTGTTGCTTAGGGATGCAGAGTTCTAAATATATCTGTCAAGTCCATCTGATCCAATGTCTCATTCAGGGCCCTGTTTCTTTATTGACCGTGTGTCTAGATGATCTATCCATTTCTGTAAGTGGGGTGTTAAAGTCCCCTGCAATTACCACATTCTTCTCAATAAGGTTGCTTATGTTTATGAGTAATTGTTTTATATATTTGGGCGCTCCTGTATTCGGCGCATAGACATTTATAATTGTTAGCTCTTCCTGATGGATAGACCCTGTCACTATTATATAATGTCCTTCTTCATCTCTTGTTACAGCCTTTAATTTAAAGTCTAGTTTGTCTGATATAAGTATGGCTACTCCAGCTTTCTTTTGGCTTCCAGTAGCATGATAAATAGTTCTCCATCCCCTCACTCTCAATCTAAAGGTGTCCTCAGGTCTAAAATGAGTCTCTTGTAGACAGCAAATAGATGGGTCTTGTTTTTTTATCCATTCTGATACCCTATGTCTTTTGGTTGGCGCATTTAATCCATTTACATTCAGTGTTATTATAGAAAGATATGGGTTTAGAGGCATTGTGATGTCTGTATGTTTTATGCTTGTAGAGATGTCTCTGGTACTTTGTCTCACAGGGTCCCCCTTAGGATCTCTTGTAGGGCTGGTTTAGTGGTGACAAATTCCTTCAGTTTTTGTTTGTTTGGGAAGACCTTTATCTCTCCTTCTATTCTAAGTGACAGACTTGCTGGATAAAGGATTCTCGGCTGCATATTTTTTCTGTCTAGCACCCTGAAAATCTCGTGCCAATTCTTTCTGGCCTGCCAAGTTTCAAAAGAGAGATCAGTCACGAGTCTTATAGGTCTCCCTTTATATGTGAGGGCACGTTTACCCCTTGCTGCTTTCAGAATTTTCTCTTTATCCTTGTATTTTGCCAGTTTCACTATGATATGTCGTGCAGAAGATCGATTCAAGTTACGTCTGAAGGGAGTTCTCTGTGCCTCTTGGATTTCAATGCCTTTTTCCTTCCCCAGTTCAGGGAAGTTCTCAGCTATTATTTCTTCAAGTACCCCTTCAGCACCTTTCCCTCTCTCTTCCTCCTCTGGGATACCAATTATGCGTATATTATTTCTTTTTAGTGTATCACTTAGTTCTCTAATTTTCCCCTCATACTCCTGGATTTTTTTATCTCTCTTTTTCTCAGCTTCCTCTTTTTCCATAACTTTATCTTCTAGTTCACCTATTCTCTCCTCTGCCTCTTCAATCCGAGCCGTGGTGGTTTCCATTTTGTTATGCATTTCGTTTAAAGCGTTTTTCAGCTCCTAGTGACTGTTCCTTAGTCCCTTGATCTCTGTAGCAAGAGATTCTCTGCTGTCAGCTATACTGTTTTCAAGCCCAGCGATTAATTTTATGACTATTATTCTAAATTCACTTTCTGTTATATTATTTAAATCCTTTTTGATCAGCTCATTAGCTGTTGTTATTTCCTGGAGATTCTTCTGAGGGGAATTCTTCCGCTTGGTCATTTTGGATAGTCCCTGGCGTGGTGAGGACCTGCAGGGCACTTCCCCTGTGCTGTGGTGTATAACTGGAGTTGGTGGGCGGAGCCGCAGTCAGACCTGATGTCTGCCCCCAGCCCACCGCTGGGGCCACAGTCAGACTGGTGCGTGCCTTCTCTTCCCCTCTCCTAGGGGCGGGATTCACTGTGGGGTGGGGTGGCCCGTCTGGGCTACTTGCACACTGCCAGGCTTGTGATGCTGGGGATCTGGCGTCTTAGCTGGGGTGGGTAGGCAAGGTGCACAGGGGCAGGAGGGGCAGGCTTAGCTTGCTTCTCCTTAGGTGATCCACTTCAGGAGGGGCCCTGTGGCAGCAGGAGGGAGTCAGATCCGCTGCCGGAGGTTTGGCTCCGCAGAAGCGCAGAGTTGGGTGTTTGCGCGGAGTGAGCAAGTTCCCTGGCAGGAACTGGTTCTCTTTGGGATTTTGGCTGGGGGATGGGCAGGGGAGATGGCGCTGGCGAGCGCCTTTGTTCCCCACCAAACTGAGCTCTGTCGTCAGGGGGCTCAGCAGCTCTCTTTCCCTTTGTCCTCCAGCCTTCCCGCTTTCTGAGCAGAGTTGTTAACTTATGACCTCCCAGCCGCTAAGTCGCGCTTGCTGTCGGAACACAGTCCGTCAGGCCCCTCCGCTTTTTGCAAGCCAGACTCGGGGGCTCTGCTTGGCCGGCGAGCCGCCCCTCCGCCCCGGCTCCCTCCCGCCAGTCCGTGGAGCGCGCACCGCCTCGCCGCCCTTCCTACCCTCTTCCGTGGGCCTCTCGTCTGCGCTTGGCTCCGGCGACTCCTTTCTGCTAATCCTCTGGCAGTTTTCTGGGTTATTTAGGCAGGTGTAGGTGGAATCTAAGTGATCAGCAGGACGCGCGGTGAGCCCAGCGTCCTCCTACGCCGCCATCTTCCCTCTCTCGAGAATGATTTTTAATATTGGAGAAATAAGTATAGATAATGTTTAATTATTTTTTATAGTGGGGAGTTTATTTAGAAGAACTAATTGTGCTTTTAACTTATGCTTGAACTCTGTAAATAAAGAAACGAAAGTACTAACCATCTTTATATTTTCTCATAAAACTAGTACATTGCAACTGAAAAAAAAAAAAAAGGAATAAGATTAAAGTGGGTTTCAAAGCAACTGTCAAGCTTCTGCTATCATAGAACAGCAATTTTTTCACCAAAACATTGAACACAATTTTATCACTCGTGCCCAGGGTGATATTCATAGGTAGAAAATAATATTTTACAAATATTAAAATTGTATTATTTCTATAGATAATCACCTAACTCTACTTTGGTTCAAAAACACATGATCTATAAATTATGACTATAATATAGTGTAAGTGGATGACAATTTATAGACAGAAAGTCTATGAGAATGGCAATTTAGACTTCACACGGATGAGCTCTCCATTGTTTCATGACAAATTACCCCCAGACTTAGTAGCTGAAAACAACACGTTTTTTATTATCTCACAGTGCCTGTGGGTCAGAAGTGTGGGAGGAGCTTGGCTCGTTGATTTGGACTCGGGGTCTTTCCCGTTACAGTGAAAACCTCGGTAGGGGCTGCGGTCATCTGGGGGCTTGGCCAGGGCTGGAGGATCCACCCGCGCGGTGACGCTCTCTGACATGGCTGTCGATAAGAGGCCTCAGCTCATTGCTGGATGTTGGGAAAAGGCCCCAGTTCCTCACCACGTGGACCTTTTCACAGGGGCTGTTTCGGTGCCCCTGGGAGAGTGTAGCTGGGTTTTTCCAGAGACAGCCATCCAAGACGGAGGAAGGCAGAAGCCACATTATCTTCCATAACCTAATCTCGGAAGTTGTACGCCATCTAATCTTCCATATAATATTTGTTAGAAGTGATTCACTAAGTGTACCCCACGTGCGAGGGGTGGGGGAGAGGAATAAAACTCTACCTCCTGAACGCTGAAGTACCAAAGAATTTGTGGATATATTTTAAAACCACCCCCCCCCCCCAACATGATCTTAACATCTTTTCGTAAGAATGTATTTAATAAGTGAATCACAAACTTATTTCCACTGACATTAAATATTCATGGAATGCAAAAAGGCATCAGGGAGTGACAAAAATGGGGTGACTGGGTGGCTCAGTCAGTAAAGCATCTGACTCTTGATTTTGGCTCAGGTCATGATCATGGTTTGTGAGATGGAGCCCCGTGTTGGCTCTGTGCTGACAGTGTGGAGCCTGCTTGGGGATTCTCTCTCTCTCTCTCTCTCTCTCTCTCTGCCCCTCCCCCACTCATGTGCCTGCACTCCTGCGTGTGCATACACACTCTCTCTAAGGAGGGCACTTGTTGGGATGAGCACTGGGTGTTATACGTAAATGATGAATCACTGGGTTCTACTCCTGAAACCAATTATTACACTGTATGTTAACTAACTTAAATTTAAATTAAAAAATAAATTGATAAAATAAAATAAAATATCAGTGGATTTGTGTGATTGAAGAAAGATCCTCCTCAGCTTCTCACATCCTTTAGAAAACAAGTTACAGTACCCTAAATCTTCACCAAATGTTGGCTTAAATGATCTAAGTGTCTAAATTAAACACTGAACTTAGACTTTAATATTTTCTGTATTAGTCACATCTGTGAGTTTTGCTCTTGCATTTTAGAGAACACGAATAATTTAAATATCGAGTTCAAAACTTTAGGGGCGCCTGGGTGGCTCAGTCGGTTAAGCGTCCGACTTTAGCTCAAGTCACGATCTCGCGGTCCGTGGGTTCGAGCCCCGCATCCGGCTCTGGGCTAATGGCTCGGAGCCTGGAGCCTGTTTCCGATTCTGTGTCTCCCTCTCTCTCTGCCCCTCCCCTGTTCATGCTCTGTCTCTCTCTGTCTCAAAAATAAATAAACGTTAAAAAAAAATTCAAAACTTTGGAAGAACCCATAAATGTCATTGAAGATTTTCTTCACTAAACTGATAACATTTTAGTAGGTAAACAGAAGCATGCTGCTCTTGATACACTTTGATAATAATTTCAGTATTTTATGAATATCTGAATTGTTTTTTCTTTCACCTGTTAAATAGAATTCCTCCTTAACGGAAATGTGAATTATAGAGTACAATCCTCAGATTAGGTGATGTGATAGTTAATTTTTTGGTGTCCGTTACACAGGACCGCAGGGCACCCAGATACTGTGAGGGTGTTTTTGAACGAGATTGAAATTTGAATTGGTAGACTGAGACAAGCAGATGGCCCTCTCTGATGTGGTGGGCATCATCAAATCAGTGGAAGACCTAAATAGAAGGAAAAGGCTGACTTTTCCCTGAGTAAGAGAGGATTCTTCCTGTCTGACTGCCCTCAAACTGGCACATTGGTTTTTTTCCGGCCTTAGAATTAAACTGAAAATATGGATCTTCTGGGTCTCAAGCCTGCTAACCAATGCTGTAGACTGGAACGATAGCGGGGCCTCCCTGGATCTCCAGCTCGCTGACTCACTTTTGAGATCTCCAGACTTGTCAGTTTCCATAATCACAAGCGTTAATTCCTTCTAGTCTTTTTATCTCTCTTTTTCTCTTTATCTTCATCTTTCTCTTTCTATTGGTTTTGTTGCCCTGGAGAACCCTGAATAATGCAGATGATGACAGATGCTGAAACAAAAAGTTCCTTCTTAGTTAAAGCCATGATGAGCCTCAAGACATGGGTGGTCTGGTGAGTCCTTGCTCTGACTCAGACAAGGTAGGTGGCCTTGTACCTGTCTCTTTATCTCCAAGTAAATAAAACTTTGGACTTCATCTGATCTCTACATTTCCTTCCAGTTGTGAAAATCTGATATGCCATGACTATAAAAAGATATCCACCCTGGGTCTGGATCTCACTGTTCAGCTTCACCCAGCGAAGATGGCCTTTGTGTAGGGGATCTAGTGTTCCATAGTTGGTGCTTATTCAAGAGGTGAACAAAAGAGGAATTATCAGAAAAAGTGAACAAAACATTCACGGTCCTTCAATTAGTATGTGTGACAGCTCTATGAAAGGATAAGCCTCAGAGTGCCCAGTCTCTCTAATTCATTCTCAGGGGATTTGTTCTCATAAGCCCTATTAAGTAGGTAAATCCTCTGTGTGTCTCAGAAAGCACAGACTAACAAACATCAATTTACTTGTTGCTGGTTGCATGTTTTATCCTTGGTAGGTGCCTATGTAATTCTTCTAGAAAACTTACTTGCTGAAATTCAGATTTATATGCTGTTTCTCATTTGTTTGATTTATCTAAACTGCACACAACAGCTTCTTTAGAGGATAGATTGTTAAGATATAAATACAAGTTTGAAACGTCTTTAGCATGAGTGAAACATTATAAAGCACAACTGTTTATTCACTGAACTCTGTTAGGTTAAATCACTTCTACCTGATTTAAATGTGTATGAAGAGAAGAATTACAGGCAACCAAGTGGAATTAAGGTCGCATCACATTTGTAGAGAGTCACAGCATGTGGAATTTGGGGTCATGAAGACCTGATTTTGAATCTCAGCTTTCCAAGCTATAGGACCATTGGCTTGAGACTTAGTGTCTCTTCAAGCCTCAGTTTCCTCGGCTGTAAAAAAAAAGGGGGGGGGAGGGGTGGAGAGGACAAGAACACCTTCCTCATAGGTGAGTTGCAAGAGCATTGTAATTACTCAATAAATGGTAGCTTATTATGATAACAAATCAGCATTTTTAAAGAGAATAAATCAGCCCACATAGTCTTGGGGGCTAAATGAAACACTGTGTCTACTTTTTAGCTTTATTTGAGTTATCACATGTATCCTTTTTTATTAATTTTGAAAGGAGTGTCTCATGAAAACACAGCTGTGCATGCTGGGAGTTTTTCTTGACAATCGCCAAGGGTAGCCTGGGAATGTCTCTTCAAAGTGAAATGAGCACATGTGGCAGAAGGGACAACAAGGTTGCCTCCCTTCCTTTTCTGTGACGCTCAGTCCAGGGATTTCCTGAGAAGAGGTAGCGGGGCATGTGAAGACTTCTCAGGTGAGAGGTGGTGACCCACGCATACAACCCATGTCCTGGGACTGAAACCAGGGGGAATGCTTTCCAAAGGCGAGGTTTGCCATCACTCCGCAGATGCTTTCCTTGGAGGCAAGCAGACGCTGCTCTCTGTTGCTTCATGTGCCCTATTGCTGTTCTTGTACCACATCTATCATGTAATATTTTGGAACTAATAAGTGTGTCCCATTGCACGGGTGTTCTTGATCCCAAATCATCTGATTTAAGAACACTTGATTCTCGAACTGAAACCACAACTTTGTTTTATAGCTTCTCGGCACTGTAAATTTTGCCTCTTCGTTAAGCTCTAAACGAATCTGCTAATGTTTGTTGAAATCTTACATACACAAGTCTATGGGCACCTGGAAGAATTAATTTCCTCGACAATGCAGGCTCCTTTTCACATGGGGACAAGAGTAGGCTAAGACACTTGTCTAGTATATAGAACGTGAAAGTAAATTGAAAAGAAGCCCCAGTGTTTCTCCCACCAACTTGACTGTGGCTGCCATATGAAACCTGCTGGGACATATATTTTACTCATCTTAATAAGCACATTATAAAATGGCACCGAATGTCTTCCTCTCAGAGACAAAGAACACTCAGGGTATTAAAAACATCAAAAGCCAAAAAAGTTAAGTAGTTGCAACAGGTACAGATCTAAGGCAAAGAGCTACATCTAGCTGTGGAATCTCAGATCAAATATGCCTGCTTTTTCCGTTCGCCCTTTGGGGTCTTTCCTCTGATAAATAATTCACAGACTGCAGTGCAAAGTAGTTTGCATACTGACAAGATTAAAAAGAATGCTTTGTCTGGGTTAAATTTACAATCTGAAACCTTCCTTTAAAATGTCAAGAAGGTAATTAATTTAAGAAGGTTTGCCAAGCAGAGTCTCTGACCCTGTCAGAAAAATTTCATTTCCTGAGGGTGAAGGGGATGTTGCATTTATCTTTCCCAAATGCCTGTTTTGGTTTCCATTTTAAGACCATTTTTTCCCTTCCTAATATTCTTTTTATAGTCCTTTTCTTTTTTGGCAAAAATTGAGCCAGAATTCTATCCTTGTGGATTTTTGGAAGATTATCTAGCAGGGTGTGCAAATTACCTCTGAATGGGGACTGGAGTACGGGTCAGACCTTTTGACACAAACAGAAGAGGAACATTTTTCCACAGAGAGCACTCTCCCCTGCCCGAACATTCAGACAAGCCTTTTGAGTAGCAGCGGGAAATGCATAAATTCAACAGCATGAAAATTCGCTTTTGGCATAGCAAAACATCCTGTCCCACATATGCTCAGTAGTGTGCATTCTTATGAATGAATGCTTGTGACAGTCGGTGGGGTTTTTACGGCAGCTCTTCAAGCCAAGTTTACTGGTGTAAAATTTTATTAGCCATTGTGGCCCTTTAGCTAATCCTTGGAGGCATCACAGGAGAGATGAAACAATGCATTGCTGATTGGAAACCGAACCCAAACTCTGAGTGTCACGTGTACATACACATATACATGCATGGCAGAAAAAGAAAACTATCAGTTACCCACTAGAACTATGTTGTACCCCCCGGAAAAGGGGGGTTTGCCAGAGTAGCAAAGCTAAATAGATGTCATCTCATTGATGTTAATCAGGAAGAAATAATGTCGTCTCTGATCTACTTCGAGAAACAAAGGTCAGCTGAGTTGTGTTATAAGGCGAAGTGAGAAGAAAATAGCTCAGACTATATGAAATTCTAAGTAAGAATATCACGATTCTAATGCAAATCTAAACCAGGAATGTGTTCAACAGAGAAGCTTTTGGATACTTAGCTGCCCTCCCTACTTATAGCTGTTGAACACGGTGAACAAAGTGTTTTCATTGCTACAATTCAGTTTTCTGAGATTTTCCTTCCACATCTTGTGTCATCTTGATGGGGTCAGGATGTGCTGTATCCGTCTGACAGCTGTATTCTCTGAGGCCTTAAAAAAATCAGCCCATGGGTAAATCATTTTGCACATCCCTTACCCGCTACCATCACGGCTTGGAAGACAGGTATCTCATGAAGGGCACGCATTGGGTTCCACCTGTCACGGTGTCTGCGCTATTAACATGTCAGTACCCAACATTTGTATCTAATCTTTTCACTTGGGCAGTTAACTGTCCTTTTGAAAAATAGTTTGAATTGTCTTCAAATCTTTTAGGAAGTGGTGGTAGTAAAAATTAAAAACAAAATATGATCTAGTATGAATTAGTATAAAAACAAATAATCTCACAGGTAAAAATGCAATTCAAGTTTAAGAAAACCTACATCTTTCATTACTCTAAAGATTATTTTTGGGAATTTTATGCCATCATTCCAGTTTTTTTTTTTTCAAATAAAGGGATAGAGAAGTTCCCCAGAAATCAGTTTTGGAGGAATGTTTACCTTGAAGGTGTTAGTGTTGGACATAGAAGAAATGTCCAACATGTGTTGGGGAGGAGTGTAAATTTGGCCAATAGGACAGCATAGTAGGTTGGTCAAAGTGTTTTGACTTTTTTTTTAAGTTTATTTATTTGTTTTGAGAGAGAGAGAGAGAGAGAGTGAGTGAGCATGAGCAGGGAAGGACAGAGAGAGAGAGACAGAGAATCCCAACCAGGCTCTGCACTGCCAGCTCAGAGCTGGATGTGGGGCTCAGACCCATGAAGGGTGAGATCATGACCTGAGCCAAAATCAAGAGTTGGACGCTTCACCAACTGAGCTACCCAGACACCAAGAAGTGTCTTGACTTTCAAGCAACAACAGGCCACACCCACTTTAGTCCAAAGCATCTGGAATAGTCTTGGTTAGATCCTGGGATTTCAACAAGCTCTGAATTCTCCATTCCAGACACTGGAATCATCTCTCGAGGAAATAGAAATGTTCTCACCATCCATACTATGATTTCCCGTAACCTACTCACTTCCAGGACTTCTCAGTCAATACAGTTCCCTCATTCTGCAGTAAGATACAAACTCCGTTGGCATCCCAACAAAGTACATGATGATTCAACCAAGCCAAATTTCTGCCCCAGTTATCTCAAGACTAACTAGTCATTGAATAATTTTGTAGGACACTATTTATGGGAGATGTGAAAATTAGCAGAAGAAGGAAGGAAAATTAAATGGATAGGGAATATCTGGGCCCTGAGAAAATTTACCAATAAGCCTATTGAATTGTCTATAAAATATTTGAACAAGGTAAAACATAGTTATAGTAGAAAAAGTAAAATGCTCTGTCTTAGGCATTCTCAGTTTATAGGAATATGTGACAATCATTTTGTAATACTGTCTAGAGAGAGGATAAAAAGGTAATTTGAACTTTGCTCTGACATGTTTAATCAAAATATTTTTAAATTAATATTTAATTTAATTAACTTAAATTAATTGGGATTTCTAAAGCATGCAACTTCATCGACAGTCTCACTGTCTGTGAAACAGCCAAAGTATGTTTTACAAATATAGGAATTGTAAGAAATTTTGTGCAATGCCCAAGGGAAAAGTAAAAAACAGTGGATAGGGGTGGCTGGGTGGCTCAGTCAGTTAAGCGTCTGACTTTTCATTGCAGCTCAAGTCATGATCTCACGGTTGGGAGATTGAGCCCCACATCAGGCTGTGCACTGAGCAAAGATCCTACTTGGGATTTTCTCCCTCCCTCTCTCTCTGTCCCTCCCCTGCTCATGCTCTCTCTGTCCTCTCTCAAAATAAATAAACTTTATTTAAAAAAAAACATAGTGTATTTATCATTGTATTCACTAAGTTATATTTCTTATCAAAGAGAACTTCCATTTTGATTAGGCATCAGTGAGAACCAAACTCTACTTATAATTTTACCTGTTTCATGATTAGAAGAATTTTCCACAGATTAGCTTCTGGTTTTATACATTTTAAACCTTGTTTCTTCTTCACTATGCACATACTTCTGGGGGCAGTTATGGTAGGACTTATTCATATTGTGGTATGACCTGTGGTCCAATGCCTTTGTATCATGATATGAGTTCATACTGCAGACAACAGGAGGATTTCTGAGATGATTAGCCACAACTTAATTATATACCGAAGTGATTGCAAACCACATCTATGGATCTCATTAAACAGACAAACAAATAAACAAATAAGAAAGTAGCATCTTTCCCTTAGCCAGATCCCCCCAATTCCCCAGTCCATTTGAATACCACTTGACATGAAAGAAAGTGTGATGGCCCTAAAGTCATATTGGAAAGAGAGAATAGTATTGGGGCACCTGGGTGGTTTCGTCAGTTAAATATCCAACTTTGGCTCAGGTCATGATATCAGGTCATGAGTTCAAGGTCTGCATTGGACTCTGTGCTGACAGCTCGGAGCCTGGAGCCTGCTTCAGATTCTGTGTCTCCCCCTCTGCCACCTGCTCACACTCTGTCTCTCTTAAAAATAAATAAACATTTAAAAAAAGGAAAGAGAGAATAATCTTAACCAACCATGGTTAAAATATCTTACTTTTGCAAATTTTCCAGAAACATAGGATGATGTATCCATATTTGGGGCCTCTCCCAGGCCTGGCCTGAAGTGTAAACCTCATTTATAGTCAATCTATTCTGTGGGGAAGCACACATTTTTGTTTTGGACTCGCTGAGGGTGCCAGTGGAATATCCATGAGGAGGTATTCAGCTGGCATTTGGTAATGGGGCTACAGTTTGGGGGGAAAAATGGGCATAGGGATCAAAGCAGGGGTATTATGGCAAGAATTCATTCTTGAAGTCATTGGCTGGATGGATTATTAAATGAAGAAAGTGTGTACGTGAGACAGTCTCTGGGCTAGATGTATATACCTAAGGGGTAGGAGAGAAAGAAGAACTTCTAAAAGAAGCAAAGAGGAATGAGTTGAAGAGGTAGAGAATTAATCAACATGATGTAATCTAGAAAACGCCTGAAATTTAGTTGATACCTGTATCAGCTTCCTACTGCTGCTGTAACACATTAAAATAGAGATCGGAATTCTGAAATGGGTCTCAGTGGTCTCAAATCAAGGTGTTGGCAGGCTGTGGTCCTTTCTGGGGATTCTAGGAGAGAATTTATTTTCTTGCCCTTTCTTAAAACTTCTTTCTATCCTATTTGGAGTAAACTCAAAATTTCTTACCAAAGTCTGAAAGACCCAACGTGATCTGATTTCTTAAATCCATGCTCTTCTCTTTCCATTTCCCCCCACCGCTGCCATCCTGGCTTCCTTTCTGCTCCTCAAGGATGCTGATCTCTCTCCCACTGCAGGCCCTGGCCCAAGCCCCCCACCCACTCCTGCATTCAGCATGGCCACATCACCTCGGCCTCTCTCTTTCTTTCAGAGGCCCTCATTGACCTCCTTTGCTTCTTATCTTTGATCCCTCTGTCCTACTCTCGGTGTCTCATCCATCCGTGAGACCTGCTATTTCAACCTCTTAAACAAATCCTCTCAAATCCTTGGCTCCTTGGCTATCTTTACCACGACCGTCTATTAGGTTAGCCTCTGACAATCTCTCATCTGTAACAGTAATTTCCAGTCTTCTCAGAGAAGACTGACAGAAGATCAGCTGTCCCTTCTTTAGTAACACTAAACAGGAAGAGTTTCGGGCCAAGGGATCTGATTCCGGGTGAACCTTTCTCATCATGGCGACCACCTGGTGCTCAGACAGGAGCAGACTTGCTCTGAGCTCTTCCCTCCCCGGCAGAGAGGGAATGGGGATACAGATTGTGTATATCTAAGTTTGCCAGATTTTCCCATATTGGGTTGTGCTGCAGAGAGACTGTTCTGAGGATTTTGTATCAAGTCTATCTGAATTCAAAATCTAGCTTTACCACTTATAAGCTATATGGACTTTAGTGGTTTAGATTCTGGATATCTCGGTGTTCTCATAAATAAAATGGGGACAATGCCTGCTTTAAAAAGCTGTTATGAGGATAGTGTAAGTGCCGAGCAGAGTGCCTGGCCCATTCTGGACACTTAGTGAATGCTAATCCCTTCTATTTTGTTTTTCTCAGATTTTGCCTAGGAGACAGGGCTGTAAATCTCTGCAAGTGATTCCCGGAGTTTTGAACCATGACCATCACTGGCATGAGGTCTGCCCCTTGCAGTAACTAAACTCAATCCACATGCCCTGTAAAACAGGGATGGGAAAACTGAGCTTGGTAATTCTCAAAACCTGAAGAACATTACACATGCTGCAATGTTGCTTTCTCCATCTCAAAGAATCATATTGTTTTAAAGCTGGAAGAACCCATAGAGAACATTCTGCGGTGTAGTAGAAATAACACTGTGCCTGGGGTCAGAAGATAAGGATTCAAGGCCTGAATTTTCAGGAAACTAACTAGAGGTCTCTCAACGTCTGCCCCTCTCTGTGCTGGTGAGCCTCTGGCAGGATGAATCAGGGCTCCCCATGAGCATGCCTGAGAGTCAACGTCAATAGGTGGTTATTGTTTTTACCAGCCCTCAGTTTTTGTTTTGTTTAATGTTTCTGGACTTGCTTGAAAAACAGCAACAACAGGGGCAGGGCTGCCGTTGGTGTAAGAGGTGAGAAGGTGTGTCTGGAGGAGCCAAGGTGTTAGAGCAACAAAGAGAGTGAGCTATGGAGGCTGTGTAATATGACCATCTCCCTTGGCCTCCTCGCGAAAACATCAGTGAAACTACGTAACCCTACAGTAACTTTGGAAATTGATGTGCATGCCTCCACATGTCATGGTGTATGCAGTTGGACACTAGGGCAGTCTCTAGGAAATTCAGGGCTATTCCCACGAAATGCAACATCATGTGGATAACTTGAATGGTAAATTAAATAATACTTAAAACAATGGTTTGGAAATGCATGTGGTAATCAGCTGTAAGTCGTAAGTCTTTGCTTCAACATGTTGACTTCGGAGATGAACAACCTGAAGATGAGAAAGCTTAGGTGATTTGGATGTAGGTACTTTGACTTATTTCACAGAGATTTTTGTGAGGGTCAGATGAGGCTTAAGGCACTTGGCTTAGGGCTTGGCACATAGTAAGCACTCCGTAAATGTTACCAATCGGCGTGGATGTCGTGATGCTGTTGCTATGGATTCTGCTGCTATAGATGCTGCTGGTGGTGGTCGAAGACCTACATGGGAGATACTCCGGTCCTGTGTGCCATGCAGTTCACAACAGCCATGCGGTTTTTATTTTCAAAGCCATTGTCGATTGTATTGTATCACAAATCCTGAAAAGGTAAATTTGATGGAGTAAATTAGGATAAAATAGGTCTGAAGTAAGCTTATGCAATTGTTAAAAGGCAAATAAAAAATTAACACTCTTGATTTAGCTAAAGTTATTATCTCAACAAAAGTGAGAATGGTCAACTAGAATTTTCATGGTATGTCATGTGAATATCCTAGATACTTCATGTGAATATCCATCAAGCTCTATTATTCTTAAAAAAAATTTTTTTTTAATCTTTATTTATTTTTGAGAGAGAACGTGTGAGCAGGGGAGGAGCAGAGAGAGAGGGAGACAGAATCTGAAGCAGGTTCCAGGCTCTGAGCTGTCAGCACAGAGCCTGATGCAGGGCTTGAACTCACGAACTGTGAGATCATGACCTGAGCCAAAGTTGGACACTCAACTGACTGAGCCACCCAGGCACCCCAATCAAGCTCTATTATTCTCAGTGCCCAGGCTCTTCCAGGCCCCAATAGAGACCTTCAGTCTAGATTTGGTGAGGTGCTGTTCATTCATGTTTGCTCATTTTTCATTCAGAAAATCTTTAGAGTGCCTTTTATGTGATAGGCACATTTCTAGCTAGCACTGATTGAGCACTTCATTTGTCTACAACTATTTTGTAAAAGAATGTGAAAGGAGAATCCTAGAAAAGAAGGCACAGTGCTGTTTACATATGAAAGGCCATGCAAACAATGACAAAACATCCTATCAACAAGGGGAAAATGAGAGATATTGGAACAAGGAAAAGTCAAGAAGTATTCAGAATTTTTGAATCCCCAGTCTTCCCAAAGGAAAAAAAAGCTATACAGTGATGGCTTGCAAGTGGTAATGGGTGTGAAACAGGGAGGGAGAGAGGGATTTCCAAAACAGGGGTATTACTGGGCATGGTAACCAGGAGCTATATGGCCTACTCTTCTACTCTTTCTCCCTTTCTTTCTCCCTCCCTTTCTGTCTCCCTCTCCCTTTCTCTCTTTCTCTCTTTTTCTTTCTTTCTTTCTTTCTTTCTTTCTTTCTTTCTTTCTTTCTTTCTTTCTTTCTTTCCTTCCTTCCTTCCTTCCTTCCTTCCTTCCTTCCTTCCTTCCTTCTTTCTTTCTTTCTTTCTTTCTCTCTTTCTCTCTTTCTCTCTTTCTTTCTTTCTTTCTTTTCCTTCACTGCAGGGATTTTTCCTTAGAAATGTGCCCCCACAAACAGATCATCCATTTTGCACGCCTCTTCACCTTTTCCCTAATCTTTTATGCTTCCATGAAGAAACTGCCAAGAATCTACTAAAGAGAAGCTCCCTGCCTTTACTGTTGGTTATTTCCAACACTATTCATCAGCCATCTAGGACCTTATGAAAAAAATGCTTCATAGGATACCAATTTCCCTTGCAATTGGGCTCCAGTCACTGTCCATTTACGGTCTATATTCTGTGAGCCATATAGATGATAAATACTGGGTTGGTTGGCTACAGAGTCTGAGATCCCACATGTAATCTCTATTCAAGTAGGCCATATAAAATGATAAAATAACCAACACTTTCTGACTTTTTCCACCATAATTAGTGTTTTATGTTCTTAAACTCTATATTAATAGAATTATAAAGCATGTGTTTCTTTGTGTCTGGCTTTTTTTGTTCAATGTAATGTTTTTGGGATTCAACTATGTTGGTGTGTATAGCAATAGTTCTTTCTTTTCATTACTGTATAGTATTCCATTGTCTGAACATTCCGTAGTTTATTTGTCCATTCAACTGTTGATGAACTTGTAAATTGTTTCCAGATTTGTCCTATTATGAGTTAGTATAGACATTCTTGTTCATGTCTTTTAGTGGACAGGCACACATTTCTCTGGGCATGTACCTAAGAGTAGAATTGTAGGACTTCCATTTAATTCATATCTTTGCAAACACTTGGTATTGTCAGTGTTTGCTTGGTATAGCTGTTCTGGTGAGTGTGTAGTGACAGGCTAGATCTTGAGAATGATACTGAGTTTTATCTTATCTTATCTTATCTTATCTTATCTTATCTTATCTTATCTTATCTATATATTATTTTAGAGAGCAAGCGATCATGCAAGCAGGGGAGAGAGGCAGAGGGAGAAAAAGAGAGAGAGAGACAGAGGCTCCACACTTAGCACACAGCCTGATGCAAGGCTTGATACCATGACCCTGGGTTCATGACCTGAGCTGAACTCAATAATTGGCTGCCTAACCTACTGAGCCACCCAGGCACCTCCTAAGTTTGATTTTAAAAGACAGTCTGACACAGAGTAGCACAAGGCTCTACCTTCTTATTCCCATTAATTTTAGCCATAGGGAATTTTATCTCAATCCTAGGCTTGGTCGGGGAGAGAGGGGTTGTTGGTGGTGCAGAGCTGAGTCCTTTCTGTCTGGTTTCACTGCAACACCTGATTCCAGCTGGATTCTAGTTCCTGTATTTTATTCTCTACTGTGAAAACCTGGCAATTCACTGGGCTGATATGGAGCTCTGTTATCTTACTTATAGAGTAAAAAACTTAGTGTAATCACTCCCCAAAGTGCTTTCCAGCCCTGATGGTCTATGCTTTCTCTCACACCCCTCTGTATATATCCCTCATGCATTTTGAAATGTCTGTTGGATTTCAAAATGAGGATTTAAATTATTTCCTATCTTTCTTTAGTCATACAACTTAGTTCCCTTTCCCAGCCCCCCTGTTTTCCTTATTTTTGATGCAATCCTGTCTGTTATTAGTTACATAAGTTGGCATCCTTTCTAAAACGTAGTCTTTGCTTCCATATTTGTGATCCAAGAGTCCTTTTCTCACTGATATCAGGCACCTACTCTTCTATGTTCCTGAGATCTTTTCCTGCTGGTCACTTGTCACCATTTTGGTAACTCCAAAGGCCTATTTTAAGTACTTCCCTTATGTTACATCTCTGCAACATTGATGCCGTTCCTTCTTAAATTCTCTCTCCCTTGGAGTCCATGGAAGGATTGCTTTCCCTCCTTTCCTTTTCTTCCTTCCTTCTTTCATTCCTTCCCCACTTCTTGTGCCTGATTGTTATCAACTCAGTATCATCCTGGTCCCCTTCCAGACTCTTTTGCATCTCAGAGTAGAAGCAGCTAAATTAAATTGTTCAGAATTCTTCTTCCAACAGGGCTCTGGGGTGGCTTCTGCCAAAAAGAAGTACTGCACAAGATTTGGAAGACAGAAGAAAGAAAAAGCCATTTTTCTTTGGTGGCAGCTGCAGGCATGCGGGAAGTCAGCTGTCATGAGATTTACAACAGCTTCAGGAGAGTGTCTGCAAATTGCCTGCCTTGGTGCTGCAGTCAGGGTTGATTATCAGCAGGAGCTTCCCTATGATTCCTATCCATCCAAATTTCCTGAAGGCCAGTGTTCCTTTCACCTTGGTACCTTCAAATGGTTGTGTGCAAATCCCTAATTATTAGTATTCCATTGCAACCTGAAATAAAATTCTCTGAACTCGTTATGCTAGGCTAAGTCTTATAACAAATAGCAGTGGTTTAACATAGTAAGGTTATTTTTTTATCCTGTCTAATGGAAGCAGTGGTAGTAGAGACTGGACTGGGGAATGAGGGCTTCTGTTTCAAAGAGTCATTTGGGGGTTTAAGTCGATGGAGGTTCTGCCATCTTCAGTAAAGCTCGTGTAGCCTGGGGTATTGGTCTCCAGCTGAGAGACAAGGAAATAAGATGAAGCAAGGTGATTTCATGCATCAGGCTTAGGTTGGCCATCACCACTTCCTCCCATATTCCACTAGCCAATCACAAGAGCCAACCTAATGGCAAGAGGGGGTGTAAAATTTGGAGTAACCATTTGCCAAAATTCCTCTTATTCTGTCCAAGCCTTGGATGTTGGTGTTTCTTGGAACTCTGAGACCAGATCTTTTTCTTTCTTACTCCACCCATTCACCTGAAAGAGATCTTACCTACCCTTCTTAATTCAACTCCTACCTCTGCTTCCGGTTTCTCCTCCACCTGAAACGTCCTTTCCTTTTTTACCCTTCTGGTGAATGCCCTTCATGGCACACATGGCATCTCCTTTATGAAATTGCTCTGAGTGTCCATTGGCACATCCCACCCTGAGCTCTTTTTTACACATAGCTATAAAACACAAGTGTTGCTGTAGAATGCAAGTCTGATGGTAGTGCATACAGTTATTTGTTAGACCTAGTCATTTACCTGTTTTCTTTTCCTGTCCAGTGCAAGTGCTTTGAGGATAAAAAAAAAAGCAAGTTATGTATTTTGAATACCCTGCACCAACTTTTCAAGATGTAGTAGATCTTATTAAATAACGTTGAGATAAATTGATGCATTTGGCCGCCTAAATATTGACAAGTGTGAGTAACTGAACAATAGCCTTAGTGATTCTTTCGAAGACTATAATACACATATTCTTGGTATAAATTAAAATAAAATTACCTCTATGATTTGGTAGAGCATGCCCACCAGTCAATATTTACCACATATATGCACAATACATTAATTAAAATACTTAATAAGGAATTTGTATACACATGCTAAAACAACTGCACCATGATTTTTTCCCTACAAGATTCTTGTAGGTGATTTTGTGCAACTGGCTTTCATTACAATAGGTCATTGACAAGGTACATATTCAATAAGATCTTCCTGGTTCATAGATTTCCTGCCATATTCATCTGCTCTCACATGGATCCCATCTCCTTATATTCTGCTCTTTTTTCTCCTCCTCCAATCATCACGCCAGCCATCTCTCCTCCCCTAATTTATCACCATCTTTATTGAGCTTGCAGAGTTGTGGCAGCAAGAAGAGGGAAAGAAACAGAGGAAATCCATGAAGAGACAGATATTTTTCCATACATTTTGATTCTCGAGCAATCTTCTCTACCTAAGGCTGTGATTTTTAACAGATTTTTACAAGCATTGGTTTTACTTAGGCAAGACATCACCAAGAAATATAATTGTGACATAAACAATGTCTGTAATTTGTCTAGGGGCCATTATCTTTTCTCTGAATTAGTACTAGATCAATACTCTAGTAAGCTGTCAGGGTCATTGCATTGAAGTGATGTCTTTGTAAACAAATAAACTAACATTTTATCTAGTTTCACTAGGTACTCAGCTTGGTGAAGGGAGAGAGAGTATACAAATGTGATAAAAGTGAGTTCTTTGTCCTCAAATAATTTACTCATTTCTATCTATATGTCTGTCTATCTATCTATCTATCTATCTATCTAGATACATCTATTTGAGATATTGATAATTTATGCTGATGGAAAAATTCATAGAATAAAGTTCTGCTTTAAGTTTCGTTTCAGATCAAATACTTCGTCGTTCATCTTCATTACTTTTCTGGCTTTAATTGCATCTCATCATGAGAATTTTTTCTTTTTTATTGCTTCAACTCCTGTTTGTACATTATTCAATCATTCCACAAATATTTATTGAGCACCTACGATGCATGGGTCATTAATAGTTTTTAGGAACACACAAAGGGCAAAATCCTGGCCCTCAAAGAACTTGTGACTCAGTAAGAGAGGAACAATAGACCAACAAGCATAATATAGTCACTAAGCGCTATCAAGAAAAAATAAAACAGTTTAAAATGATCAAGGGGCCAGGGGGTCCGTTTTTAGTGAGAATGGTCCAAGATGTTATCTCTGAGGAGGTGACATTTGAGTAGAGACATGACTGAAGTAGGAATTAATCAGGAATAGCATTCTATCTAGAAGGAACAGTAAGTGCAAAAGGACTTGAGCAGAAATGAGTGTGATGCATTTATGGAACAGATAGGAGGCCTGTGTGACCAAAGTTAAGTTAACAAAACTAACTTACATGTGCATGTCTTTTTGGTTCATCTAATCTTTTTATGTTTCATTATTTTATTTGTACCTCATAATAATATAGTTATCATTTCCACTTTACAGATAAGGAAACTGATATTCAAAGCGTAACCAATGACTTGTCCAAAGAGATAAAACTTGGCTTTGAACCCTTGTCTTCAGACTCCAAATCAAGTACTTTTTCATCTTCAGGTAATGCTAGTGTTGATGTTTGTTTGGCACTGGAAATTTTATAAAATTACTTCCAGGGAAAAGAGGGCGTAAAGATCAGTAGCCACCATGAAGTGTCATAGTAGAATCATAAAGTGGGATTTGGGAGCATGGCTTGGCCTTTGCTCCCTATATTGGAGTTTCTTTGGGCAGTGGAATAATTTTGAGGACATCACCCTGTCAAAGGAAGAAGCTTCCTATGGGCTAGGACAGATTGCCAAAGTAGATCTAAGGAGTAAGTCTCCAATATTCACACTGGTGCTTGGTGTGCATCTGGCCTAGAAAAGAAGTTCAGTGAAGAACCCTTGATCAGGGTCCAGACAGATTTTGATGCTCACAGGATGCTCAAAGAACTTTAGAACAGGATGAGTCCTTACAAATCAGTGGATTTGCAGCCAGTCCTTATTTCTTTGTAATTTAAATCAACCGAAAATGGAGGTGATGATACACATAGAGAAAGGCAGACTTGGTATACAATTCAACTCATTCTTCCATAAAACATTTATTGAGCACTTATTGCCAAGCACTGTGGTGGAGATAAACAGGACTGATCCCTCCACTTAGGAAGGCTGGGACCTAGAGGGAAACCAAACATGAACACACAATTATCACACAATAAAACTGTCTTGGAGGTGGCAGCTATAGAACACTTCAGAAAAATAGCAAGGGACAAACTGTGCCCCCATTCTGTGCTGTCTTGTTGAGAAAGAGAATCTTGCAGCCCTATTTCTGTTGGAGAAAGTGCTCATTTGATAGAAAACTCCTTTCTTGGCTTTTCTCAAGTGACTTGGTAGGAGTTGAATAGTTTCTGGGTTTTTTTTTTTTTTTTTGGCAAGCGGTCTGCATGTCATAAACATAGCATTCAATCATTAGTGAAAGCAAATTCATGGAATGGGGACTTACTGTGATAAAGCCACAGAAATTAGCTACCAATGAATAATTAAAAGTTCCCACTTTTCATAACATTTGGGAATAAAATAGGCATGTATCTGCTCAGAGTGGTTGAGAAGCTAAGGCTTGGGCAGATGATTTTTGAGATGTTAATTCTAGGTGTATGAATTTTATCATTGTCTGTGGTTAACTGTTATCTTCCAAAGTATGGAATGTATTTCCTAAAGTTATTTCATTAAGCCTGATCAAGACTTACACTTATTAGATGATACTTGACTCTAGTTTTGCACAATTCTTTCTTTTTTTTTTAACGTTTTATTTATTTATTTTTTTTGAGACAGAGAGAGACAGAGCATGATTGGGGGAGGGGCAGAGAGAGAGAGGGAGACACAGAATCCGAAACAGGCTCCAGGCTCTGAGCCATCAGCCCAGAGCCCAACGCGGGGCTCGAACTCACGGACTGCGAGATCGTAACCTGAGCTCAAGTCAGACGCTTAACCGACTGGGCCACCAAGGCACCCCTGCACAATTCTTTCTAAATAACTTCCTCTAGTCTGGGACTCATACACGAAAGAGCTCAGAGGATGGGAATTCCAGCACTCTCTGTGGTCTAACTGCTGGCACTTACCTGGTAAGTTCCTTGAAGCCTTACCTTCTTGCTGTATATCCTCTTAATTCCTGCCTTATTCTCTCATTTTTTATGTTCTCCTTAGTCTTTCAATCTGACCCACTGTGTGGTTATCTGAGTGACTCCCTGGACCCTACACTACTGAGACGTGGGTTCTGTGTCAGCCTGTCTTGCGACATGGTCCCAACTTCCAACCAGAAGCTGCCTCCACTATGAATATCAGGCAGTCCAGTCAGGTTCTGATCACCTCTATCAGGTTAGACAGCTTCCAACCTTTCCATCACACCAAATTCATTCACGGGAAACCCACAGAACAAAGGACGAGTAAGATAACTTTTAGTACAAGACTGTCTAGAGACTTGGGAAGTAGAATGGATACACAACCATTGTCATAAATCTCACAACTGGGTGGGCTTCCTTCACTGTGTCCTAACAGCTGACCACTGTTTTGAAATGAAAAATGGTCTCTAAGCTAAGAGATGTCTCAGATGAATACTTATATAGTTGATCTTTATTGTTTGTGGGTTTCATATTTGTGAATTCACCTCCTTGCTGGAGTTTATTTGTAACTCTAAAATCAATACTCTGTGGTGCTTTTGTGGTCATTCATCAACATGCACAGAGCAGAGGAGAATTTGAGTTGCTTGATGCATACATTCCCAGGTGATGTCAAACAAGGTACCCCTCTGTCTTCTTGTTTCAATTTTCACATTGCAAATGACTGTCCCTTTTGATGTCTATTTGCTGCACTTTTTTTTTTGCATTTTTTTAATTTGTTGGTAATTATAGTGTTTAAAACTGTCCTTGATCATAGTGCTGAAGTGATGGCTAGTTTTTCCTAAGTGCAACAAGGCTGTGATGTGTCTCAGCAGAGAAAATATGTGTTAGATAAGCCTCATTCAGGCATAAGTTATAGTGCTGTTGGCTGTGAGTCTGATGATAATGAATCACTGATATATATTAAAGTATCTTTAAACATAAAACATGGTTATGTATCACTCAGTTGACGAAAACGTGAGCAGAGCCTCACAAGAACCTAACCCTGAATTTCCCCTATGAGCAATGGGTCAGTATTCATTGATTCAGTGTTTGTGGTAAATTTATAGAACATAACTACAAGGAATAATGAGAATCAATTGTATATTTTTTATTAACACCTAAAAGGAGTCACTTATTAACCTATTTGCTATCACATAAAGATTGGAGAAAATAATTTTGAAATTTGCGCAATCTTCTCTAAAAAATAAAAGAAATACAACTGTTTATGAGTTAAAGTAATTGTTTACAACCCACAGAGCCTATTCAATTTATTGAGATTTATCTTCTCCAACTCTTTGCAAAGAATGTTGAATTTCAAGGCAAGGAAACAAAGAAAGGCCACCTCCTAATCAGCCCCTGCATTTGTGGAGAACAAGGCTATTCTCTACAGAGTTTTGTGAAACATTCATAATTCATAGAAGGGGCCATCTGAAAGCATTTCCTAGAATTGTCACAAAATTCTGTCAGCTCCTGCAGTGATGAGAAAGTACAGTCTTGTGAATATGATTAAGGTGTATTGGAATCTAAGAAAACCATCAATAGCCACTCCAGCTCTCTTCACGCTCTTGGAATGTAGTCTCTAGAAGAAAGTCAGTTCTGACAGATGATTTCATGGCATTTTACTCAGTGTGGGATGTATTTTAGAAGCAGTGTATCAAAACCTTGACCTTTGCTTTATTTTCTCTTTATTGTTGATTTAGAAGATTAGAAGCACTCCAAAACCTTTTTCTAAATGTCTTCCCATATATGCAGCAAAAAGAATTCAGAAAGGATTTGACACACATTGTAGAAGCATAAATCAGCTAAGGGGAGGATATTTGCAAATTGCTTTCTCCTTTATAATTTCATCTCATTAGGAAAGAAGGGACAGGTGGGTGTCCTAGCAGTTACAGATCAGGAATTGCATTTACTTTCTAGAAAGTGAGGATCTTGTGGTATGAAACCCCCTTCTGGGAAAACTATGCACGTTTTTATTATGTATAAAAATCCTTCTCTGCTGGATTTTTTTGCAGTGTAAAGAAATGCATAAACCAAAATTAGAAACTGTTAGCTTTTAAATTTTATTGACTTCTTAGGTTTGGTGTAAAAAAAAATAAAGGAAGAATCCCACAATCAAATTTTTATTTCCTTGGTGGATTAAGATGAACATGGCAAGTATATTTGTGTAATATAGTCATTGAGTCATTAACAACCACTGTACTTAATAGACCAAGGATGAAGGCATGTGGTCTAGGAGTTCCAAGGCCTGATGAGTGGTACTTGTGGTAATATTTGCATAATCATATTGTTAATAAACCCTGCTTTCTAAATACAGACATCTTGAGTTTCAACTCTGAGGTCTTCTGATGATGCAGGGGGTAAACATGATGATTTCAGAATGTGCAATAGTTCTAATGATAATGAGTATTTGCAGTCATTTTATATGTCATGTTATTTCATCTTTATTATAGCCCTGTGGAGATATCAGTAAACAAGTATTTATTCAATGCTTCCTTTGAACTCTTAAAATTTTTTGTTGTGATAAAACATCCATAACATAAAACTTACCACGTTAGCCATTTTAAGTGTGATTTCAGCGGGTTCAAACATATTCACAATGTTTGTAAGCATCACCACTATCCAGCTCCAGAATATTTTCATCTTCCTCTTGGGGAGGAGGAATTTTCTCTGTCCTTGAAGGTCCTTCTGGCTGGGCTAAGAATCAAATTGACAAGGGATAGTTAGCAGGACAAAATCAAAATTAATTTCATACATACAGGGAATCTACACAGAGATGAAATTCCAAACACAAGGAAGATGAGATATATAAGACATCCTGAACCACGGAGAAGAGAGTAGGAATCTGGGACTTCAAAGGGAAGGAATGCAATTCCTAGAAAGATGAAAAAGAGCAAATGTCTGCTGGGGCACTCAGAAACAATGGGACATAGCGGACTTTGATCAAATAAGCCTTGGTATGTTCCTCCCTGTCTACTATACTTAGTTCATAGCATAATGTAGTTATCTATGATGATAGCTCTCTTCCTGAGCATGTTTTCTATCTAAACTTTTAGGCAGTTAAGAGGGAAGTAAAGAGCTTTTCCTGAATCTGCTGGGTTTTGATTGCTTTTAACTCAAAATAATCTTCATGCCAAAGAGGCCCATCTTGGTGAGGCCTGCCCTTGGCCCCTGAAATTCCATTTGAAAATGGAAACTTGGTACCCATTAACACTAACTCCCTATTTACTCCTCTTCCTAGGCATCTGCCCCCCCCCCCCAACCCCACCCCTGGGATGCTCTATTATACAATCTGCCTCTGTGAATGCTTGCTCTAGGTAACTCATGTAAGTGGAATCATACAATATGTGTCCTTTTGTGACTGGCTTATTTCATTTACCATAATGTCTTCAGGGTTCATCCATGTTGTAGCATATATTGGAATTCCATAACTTTTCAAGACTGAATAAATAATTAATTTTTCAAGACCTGCCAGTTGGTCAGACACTGTTGTAGACCTGAGATGCTTACTAGGAAATGCATGCATTTGCTTTTCCCCAGTGGTCTCCATACTTCAGAAGCTCCATTATTTTGCCGTAACTCCTTGCTTCTAGGATCCATTGCAATGTCTTCTCCTTTTCCAAACCCAAACTTGGAACTCAGGTTACTACTCTTTGGGTAATGTTATAAATATGTAATTATTGGTAATCTATGCTAATCACTAAAAATTGGCCCACCCAACAGTGTTATGAGTATAGTAAAACAGTGACATCCTTAAACCAATGCTTCCAACAGAATGTTTAATGGTATGCCAAAGGAAGTTCCGTGGTGCTGCACAGAGGACCACCATTTTTAATTTATCCCCTGGTCAGGTGTGACTTCTGCCTGATGGAATAAATCAAATTTCTCTTTCCTAGAATGAGAGAGATCACCAAAGCAAACAAAAAAATCTTATCCCCATGATTAACAAAGCAAGCAACTGACATTTCTCAGAACATATTGGAAGGAGGAATCTCCATGGAGCCCAAATGTAGATGAAATCTTTCAGCAAATTTGTAAAAACATTGAAGACTGAGGACTAGATATAAGGATGCAACCATCCTAATGCAAAGTGTCATGGAAAACACAAGAGCATCAGTATAATTGGGGTAATATAAGGATAAAAAAATATCCCAGTAGGACCAGAAGCAGATTCTCTTCACCTTAGTAGCCAAGTTTTCAAACAAGCTCCCAGTATATAGGAGCTAGAATTTTATTTCAGAACACTACAATAATATTTGAAGCCTGTCATACTAGGTTTTATTAACAGCATGGCAAATATATTTTAATTCCACAATATTGGCTTAGTAATTCTCTACCATGTTTTGTTGTATTCAGAAAATCCCAAGTTAATGAATTCCTCTAGGTCAGTGGGCGGCTCTCAAACTTGAGCATACATTAGAATGACCTGGAAGGCTTGTCAAAACTAGATTGCTGGCCCCACCTCCAGTTTCTGATTCAGTAGATCTGGCATGGAGCCTGAGATCTGCACCTCTGACGGTAATGCTCCTTATCTGGGGACCACATTTTAAGAAATCCTAGGTGTATCTACGGAGACCAGAATCAAATGCGTTAAAGGTCAGCTGAGATTCTGATACATATTTTTCAAAATTGCTCATTTTTTCTGTCCTCATTGTTACCATTGGGATTCAAGCTACCAACAGTGTCTCCTCAACTTCAACGGCCTTCAAACTAATCCCACACTTCCTATCTTGCTTCCCTCCATTTTTTCCTTTACAAAGCAGCTATGGTTTTCTTTCAAAACCTGAATCAGATTATCCTACTTTTCTGCTTAAAGCTCATCAAAAATTTTTCATAACACTGATTCTGTACCACCCAGCCTCCTTACTATGGCTATCCAGGGCTTGTGTGAACTCAGCCCCACCCAGCTTTCCATTCTCATTCCTTCTTCTGCTCTTCTCCCTCTCCTTCACTAAGCTCCAAGCACACTGACATCCTTTCAGCTTCTTCAACCATACCAAAATTTCCTCCCTCTGGACTTTGTAACCCACTCTGCCCTTTCCTGCCATAACCTCTCCCCACCTGTTCTTTGCCTGGCTAGTTTTTTTCAGTTCTATCAGGTATTAAAACTTAAATGTCATCTTCTCAGAGACACTTTTTCCTCATCATCCATACTTAATGGAGGTCCCTCTTTTTATCCTGCCTCTTATTACACTCTATTATTTTCCTTCCTATCTCTCATCCCAATTTGTGATTGCCTACTTATTTTTTTAGTTACTTGTTTGCCATGATTACATTCTAAGCTGCCTGAGAATGAGACCACATCAGCACAATGCCTGAGAGACAGCAGGTGTTCACTTGGTTGGATCACAGAGGGGACAGGAGCAGGCAAGCTATTATTGAGTGTGATGTTCATTTTCTGGGTTCATCTACTGCTTTTAGAGTAAGGAATCTGTCACTTGGAGCCTTTGCTACTTCAATTAATGCTACTTGATGCCTTTGCTCTGAGTCACAGCCAATCCATCTTTGATTGCTGAAATTTTAGTGGCCTACATCAGCACAGTTAGTGACTAAAGCATGAGGCTCGGCATCAGTGCCCTTCTTGTATCCCTGTGATAGTCCAAAGAGTCTCCTGAGAGGGCTGCCCAAAGAACTAAGGAAATCAAGAGATGCTTTGATTAAATAATTAATTGGAGTGTGCCCAGATGAAAGAAAGAAATGATCCTTTGGCCCTCTACATACAGTATATCACAGGCCACATTTAGAGATTGTATTTAGTTTGGAGCAACACATTTTTAAAAGGAGGAAGTTGGGATGGTTCAGTAGAGGGCAGCCCATAAGTCCAGAATTTGGGAAGTGGGTTGCAAGAAAAGCAGTACATGAACAGGGAGAAACCTGTGGAGGGAGAAGCTACAATCCTGGAAGAGAATGAAGCTTGTTCTAATTTGTCCCAAGGGGAAGAACAAATTTCAGATAAAAGTTACAGGGAACCTGATTTTGGGTCAACATAAGGGAGAATTCCCAACAAGTAGAGCTTTTGAAAAACAGAATGGGGAGGGGCACCTGGGTGGCTTAGTCGGCTAAGTATGGGACCTGGGCTTAGGTCATGATCTTATGGCTCGTGAGTTTGAGCCCCACAATGAGCTTTACGTTGACAGCATGGAACCTGATTTGGATTTTCTGTCTCCCTTTCTCCCTCCCTCTCCCCTGCTTGCTCTCTCTCTCTCTCTCTCTCAAAATAAACAAACAACAAAAAAGTAAAAGAAAAATAGAATGGATTTGTTCTGTTATTATTCTAATAAATGTGAGGGAATGAGCCCCTCTCATTGCTGGAAGTGTTTAGCCAGGAATACTGAGGAAGGTGAAAGGAAGGAGGGAATTAACATTTACTGTGATCTAGTCACTTTACCTATATAATTATATAGAGGAAACCCTATTTTCTTGGCAACAGACTCTTCCAATCCCCTACCATCTTTCGGGGGGAGGAGATTTTTTGAGAAGCCTTTTAGGTGGGAGTGGTGTTGAGATGTCCTCATGCTGGGGGAGTAGTAGATGGTCATAGTTCAGTTGCTTAACAAACGTTTTTTCTCTTTCTCTCTCTCTCTCTTTGAATTCCATTTGCATATTAAGGAGAGAGCTCAATATTTCAAGATAAAGGGGAAGCATGGGGGAAAATTTTTAAGGCAATTTTTGCAGGGAAGAAAAAAAATGTGAGATGAGGTAGCTGCCAGGGGAAAGAAACTTTTAGAGAAAAACAAAGATGCTTACTGGGAAATTTGATGACATTTATGTTATGGGATGTCCAGTACAAAATCTTTTTTCCACCATCTTCCTATATAATCTTTAAAATATAAATTTCTTTATTAATGAGCTGTGGTCTTGTCTATGTGATTTGCAGAGACCAGTAAGTGCTGAATGTGGCCCCCAAATTGGTTCAGAGCAACCATGGTGGACTGTGGGAGAAGAACCAACAGGATGCAGTGGGCATCAGTCTTCACAGACAAATGAGGAAGATGAGCCAGTGAGAAGGTAAATCCTTTTTCTAGGTCACTAGATGATTTGTCTGATTTCTACTATACTAGAGGGAACTTGAAAGGAATTCCTTCTTTAGATGTAATGTTACACCAGATTACTTCCAATATCCTTTTTATCTCTTAAAATTTCCCGAAGCAGGAAAGACTGTAATGAGAGTGACCTTACCTCTCTGACAGTGCAAGAACAAAGAGTTGTAGTAGTGATGTAAATAAAGATTATGAGGTTGTTATTTCTTATGGCTGGGCTAGGTGCTATAGGTAGGGCCAGCTTTATGGGTGTGTGACCAGTGCAGTCACACAGGGTCTCCTTGTCCTTATAAGGAACCCCACACTTGGTTTAAAGTTTTATGGTTGTCGTCATCTCAACATTATTATTAATTTAAAATTTTTAATAATTTTTCATAAGGAACCCTGCATTTTCATTTGTATTGAGCCTTTCAAATTATGTAGCTGGTCCTGGCTATAGCTAAAGGAGTTTTAAACACTTGGTACCAACATATCATTCAATGAGCCTAATAATGTTTTAGAAACCACAGAATCTTGGTCTTGGAAGAGATCTTGGGAGATCATTCCATTTAGTAGATTTCACTGTTCTCTGTATATCAGAATTAGCTGAAGAACTTTTGAGAAATAGGTATATCTGGATCCCAACTCCAGAGATTCCAGACTTAATTGGCCTGGGGTGGGGGACATTATATTTTTTAAAAAGCTTTCTAGATGATTCTAAGAACCTCTATTCTAACTCATTGGTACCTAGTATTGTATAGTTAAGCATAACCTGTTATATTTTATTTATTAATTCAATAAATATCTACTAAAGTTCTACTATGCACAGATCATTCTAATAAATTTTATAGGAGATAGAAAAATGAATAAACCAAGGCCATTGTCCTAAAATAATAATATAAGGAATTTTCCAATTGATTTGACCACCTGATCCATCCTCCTGGTTCTCTGGGGATGTCTCTGGTCTCCTTCCCATTTTTCATACTGCGTCTTGAGTATCATTACACAACTTCCTCCCCCTAGAGGACCTGAAGCCTTCAAACAGTGTAACATATTTTTTTTTACTCATGAAAATATTTGAGCTCCCAATGTAATCCCTGCTTTTAGGCAGTACCATACTCCTAGAAGAATTGGCATATGCACTTAAAAAGCCCATTGTTGGAAGAAACTTATGTATTTTTACAATAAGCAGTCACAATGAGTATAGTCATGCTTTAAAGCAAAGCCCATACATTCCTCTCTCTTGGGATCTCACCATCATCACCACCTGGGTTATAATTTAAATTTGAGATGCTTTATACCATTTTATTTTCCTTGGTCTGAAACTAGCAGAGCATGTGCTTCAATCATATAAATGCACAAGGTAGGTGTGGCACAGCTCCTGTTTTGAATCTCAAAAGGTGTTTATTGTCACTGTGTTTGGGAGGATAAGGAATAGGGGATACATTCTATTTATTTATTTATTTATTTATTTATTTATTTATTTATTTATTTATAATTTTGGAGACAGAGTGTGCTCGAGCAGGGGAGAGGGGCACAGGAAGAGAGAGAATTTTTTTTTAACATTTATTTATTATTGAGAGACAGAGAGACACAGAACATGAGCAGGGGAGGGGCAGAGAGAGGGGGAGATACAGAATCCGAAGCAGGCTCCAGGCTCTGAGCTGTCAACATAGAGCCTGATGTGGGGCTCAAACCCACGAATCGTGAGATCGTGACCCGAGCTGAAGTTGGTCACCTAACAAACTGAGCCACCCAGGCGCCCGAGAGAGAGAGAAAGAATCTTAAGCAGGCTCAGCATGGAGTCTGTTGCAGGGCTCAATCCCATGACCCTAGGATCATGACCTGAGCTGAAATCAGGAGTCAGATGCTCAACTTATTGAGCTACCTGGGAATTAATTCTTAATGTTTCTCTTGCCAGGGCCATGAAAGGCTCTCATTGATGCCAAAACCAATGGGAAATTGGTTTAAGAATTCACCAGGACATGTCTTTCCAGCCCCAAGGTCACTGAAGCCCCTTACACCAGTTCAGGAGCAGTTACCATCCCTCCCTGAGGATCTCCTGCTTCATCCACAAGTCCTATGGTGGAAGTTCACAGGTTTAAAATTTTTTTTTAATTATTTTTTTTAATTTTTTTTTTTTTTTCAACGTTTATCCATTTTTGGGACAGAGAGAGACAGAGCATGAACGGGGGAGGGGCAGAGAGAGAGGGAGACACAGAATCGGAAACAGGCTCCAGGCTCTGAGCCATCAGCCCAGAGCCCAACGCGGGGCTCGAACTCACGGACCGCGAGATCGTGACCTGGCTGAAGTCGGACGCTCAACCGACTGCGCCACCCAGGCGCCCCTAATTATTTTTTTTAAATGAAGGATCAATGAGAGCTCCAAAGAGTATGAAAGGGACAGGTGTCTGCAGGTAAAGTTTTACTTTACCCTTGGTCCATCAAAGGAGAAGACCTACTGTTTAAGGCTTTTGAAAGACGAGTGTGCAGGTGAATGCCCACTCTTCTCAATCACCACCTCTACATACTTAGTTATCTTTTTACATGGTCTCTGTCGCACTTGACAGTAGGAGAGAATCTATTTCCCTACCACACCCTCCAGCCATGGCTGTTTGCCTCCGCTAACCCAATTTTTAGGCGCTTATTTTTAGAAGATGAAGACAAAATTATGAATAAAAAAGTAGGCAAACGATTGAACAAGAAAAGAATTCACAACTAATTATTGAAGACTTGGAGACCCAGCATTTCTTGAGATCTTTGTAGGCAATTTTCCAGAAATGCTTACATGGAAATGCTTCCTTATTGCAACCTGGCTTTTCCTAACCACCTAGAACACTGCATCTCTCAGTAACTCCCAGTGTTTGTGAGGTCCTGATGCTGAAGTGTCCTCAGCTTCACGGTGAGGCATTCCAATTCCATCCCAGTCTTCTCGTCAGACAGAGACAAGAGGATGATTCACTCTGGGTTTTTGTTGTTGTTGTTGTTGTTGTTTTGCAAGGGGATGCTCCTCACTGATGTGAGCATTAGCTTCTGTTAGAGACAATATAGTCGTCTCTCATTTGAAGAATGACTTCTTCCTCTTAAAGTAACTCTAATCTTACCAGTTGTTAATTATAGATCCCCATATTATTGTGTTGTTTCTGGCTCTGGCTTAAATTACAAGAGGTTGTATTAGCTATGTGACTCTGCCAATACCACCCAGGTGGGAAACATCAGCTTTTGCTTCCAAATTTCCCTCCTAAAAGAAGAAAGTTCTAGTTTTTCCTGCCACGTGTGTCCTGCTGACTCAGACAACAAGCATGTGGTGGGAGGAGACCATGTTGACAAAGGTCCTCTGCATGCCCCATGCACCTTATGGACACACTGGTAACAGGAACCAGTGCATACGTGCCTGTGTTGTCATCAACATGGTCTGCATCAAGAATGTCAGGAATGGCTTCCAAGTTGCAAGAATTTGTTTTGCTGTGTCTTGAACGCAGAGGGCATTTATCCCGGCCGGGTAAAGCCTGTATACACCTAACAGAGGAAATGACACATGTTAAAATACTTTAAAAGTAGAATTTTTGTTGAACCATGATAAGCCTGGAGCTGATGTTCTTTAAATGACCATCCAGAATTCATTCCATACTAAACTTCTCTGGAGAATGTATGACGGTGAGAAAGGCTGTTAGCTTAACAAGACCATCAAATGGACTGACTAATCTCTTATTTCGCTTTCTCTCTCCATGGAGGTTCTGCTTTGAGTCTGCTTGAGTTGAATAATTCTTCAGTGTTGCTCTGAATGGTATCTAAACATGTCTCTTCATGTTAGCTTTGCCCTATCGTCTTTAAGCTTTCACTAGCTTCTCTGGATTATCGAAGGAGGAAGCAAAAACTAGTGCCCTACTCACAGTCTCTGGAAGCAATAGGACAAGAATGAGAAGGAGGTGGGGATAAAAGGAAAACCAAACTCAAAAGAGCAGTTGGGTGTCACAGCAAATGCTCCCAGCCTGTAGCAAGCATCTGGTAACATAACCTCACCTGCTCTCCTACCACAAGTGTCAAATAATTAGTGCAGTCCCTTGTCTTCTGTAGAGAAGTATTTTGCTTAATATATGTAAATAGAAGACCTGCATAATTTATTTTGAAAAACAATGTACAATATTGAAAGTAAACCAGTAAAGCTTTCTTTTAAGAGAAACATACAAAAATGGAAATGAAAAAGACCATTTGAGCTTGCATTCTTGATAGAGCCTTCACCACTGTAGACAATGTTATGAGAAGGGCAGGTATGGCTGGATTTTAATGAAAACTTCCCTTAAATTCATGCTCAGTTTGTGCCACACGGAGTCCTGTGTCCTTGTCACAAGAGCTCTCTCAAGAAGGTACCATTATTCAAATTAAACATACTGTGCTGGGTCAAATAGTGTCCTCCCCATCCTACACTCCAAACTCACACCCACCTGGTATCTGAGAATGATACTTTATTTGGAAATGGGTATTTGCAGATATAATTAAGTTTAAATGAGGTCATACTGAATTAAGGTGGACCTTAATCCAATGAGTGGTGTCCTAAGAAGAGGGGTACTTGGACACAGAGAAAGAGAGGAGAGTGCCATGTGAAGACAGAGGCAGAGGTTGGAGTGATGCATCTCTTTTTTTTTTTCAATATATGAAGTTTATTGTCAAATTGGTTTCCATACAACACCCAGTGCTCATTCCAAAAGGTGCCCTCCTCAATACCCATCACCCACCCTCCCCTCCCTCCCACCCCCATCAATCCTCAGTTTATTCTCAGTTTTTAAGAGTTGGAGTGATGCATCTCTAAGCCAAGGAACAGCAAAGATGCTGGCAACATCAGAAGCTAGAGCCTTCAGAGAAAGCATGACCCTGCAGACACCTTGATTTCAGACTTCTGGCCTCCAGAACTGTGAGTGAATACATTTCTGTTGTTATAAGCCATCCAATTTGTGGTAATTTATTTTGGCAGCCCCAGGAAAGAAATGCACAGATAAAGAGAGACTCTGCTTCCGAACGTCCTGCTAAAACTCCTTGTACAGGGGCCATGGCAAGCTGGCTACCCACGTGGCCTGTCACCCAGGCAAGGGAAGCTACACATTGGACCACATGGGGTCAGTCATGGGAAAGAATTCATAATCAATGTGCTTGGTTTTGTCCATTTGGACAGATCTAGAGAATTCCAGACAGATTAAGAGTGAAAAGCGTAAAAGATGGTCATAAACTGCAGTAGCAAAGTTTATGTACCTATTTATTTTTACTCTCACTTTATCCCCAAAAGGATTTTGAGTTCCTTTCAGAGATACAAACAATAGAGCTAGGTAAAGTAAATGAAAAAACAAGAAGGATGAAACAGAGGGAAGAAAAATAATGGTAGGAAGCAGCAGCAATAAACTTAGATGGCATTGTGCCTTTCCTCTACTTCCCCACCCCCGACCGGCTGAGAAGACCAACCTTCGTGGTATGAACAAGACATGTGAGGATGAGATAATGCCAAGTTTGATTTTTCTATAATTTGTGTAAATCCAATGAAAATTTCAGGCTGTTGCTTCAAGTAGAAATGAGCTCTAATTATCCTTCTGATTTTCATATCATTTTCAATAAGTCAGTGTTGCTACTGCAGTTGACGAACCAGAAAGCAAGGAAATAAACCTCACATTTTCTGTGCCCTCTGCATCCTTTTAAACATGCCTCTGAAATGTTTTAAAACCGTTGTCTTTGGAGCATTTGTCTACGTGGAGAAGGAGAGGATTCTGGAATGTTTTAGTGTGCCGCTGTCTGATTTCTCAAACCATGCATGCCGACTTACTATCTATCAGAGAAGAGACAATACCAGCTAATGTAGTCCGGGAGGTTTCGTTTCCTCTGATACGAGCCTTTTCTTGTATATTGGTCATCTTAGGCCACGTATGAGAAGTTTATCCTGCTCTGTCTAAGGAAATAATAAAAATAAGTACCAGAAATATCCTCGTAGGAGGCTCGATTCTAGAATAATTTCGTATTGCTCTGCGTGAGTCATCACCTGCTGAATAGACCCCAAACCATCATTTGGGTTTTAACACTAAGTAAATCACCTTGGGTTAAGCTGTGCTGTAAAGATAGAAACCTCTAATCATATTTCAAATACCAAATATACTAGTGTGCTTTTTTTTCTCCCCCAAAAGGAATCCTATGCACACGACTCTACCGGTTCTTGGAAGAAAATGAACTCTTAATTTGAGGAACATTTGAGGAACCGAGGTCAAGGAAAAGTTCTGCTCCTGGCTAAGGTCTTGCTGCTTGCATAACTGCTTTGACGGTCAAGAACAATACAGTAAATACATTCCTGATTCTCCCCCCGCCCCCAAAGGAACTTCTTCGCCATTTAAAAAAAGCCTTCCCTACAAGAAAATGTGCCCCTTAAGGTTATTTAGCCTATTTATTGCTGATGTTAATTAAACAACAACCTGGGCTTTTCACAGAGTCGTTGCTTCTGATGAAAAATTAACTATCGTCTGCTAGTAAAGATAGCACGCGAGGCGAGACGCGGGGCGGGTGGTGTGGCGGGACCCGGGGTGTCGCGCGTGGGCGAGGCAGGTCCTGTAGATGGCAGTGTCGCACCGCAGCACGCGCCTCGGCTGGCTGCTGCGGGCTGGGGATGAGGGTTGCAAAGGATAAAAGCTGCCGGGAGAGCGGGCTTGCCCTCCAGCCAGCAATTTAACTAAGTTGCTGGTTCGCTACTCGATTTCATAGTCGCCCTCTAAATGAATCTTTTCTGAACTCAGCAAAAGTACAAACTGTTCTTTTATACATCCCAAATTGTCCTTTTGGTGAAGTGGGTTTTTATTTTTTATGCCTTCCTTTTTTTTTTTTTTTTTGAATTTTGGAAGTATTTTGAGGGGGAGATCTGACTTCGACATTCCCCTTCTTGAACTGTAACAGCAATTGGTTTAGCTGCCGAGTACTCTTTAAGAGAGAACGAAAGTCTCCTAAATTGAGATGCTCATAAACTGAATTTCTCATACAAGTCAACACAGCACAATGCAAAATAAAGGTCTTTCTGCATAAACCCCATGGCCAGATTTCCATAATTCTTTTTCTCGTGTTCTGATTGTTTTCCTTCCTTCCCTTATTCTTAAACCTTTTATTAAAACTTGTCCTCCACTATGCTCAGGGGACCGGGATGACTAGAATTTGAAAAGCAATCTGGCAGTCACAGACTTAGGGAGTTTATAGTGAAATGAAGGTATGATGTCAATTACTTTCTTAATTGTTTTGACCTTTGAAGCTGGATCAGGGTTATGCTCCGCTGTGGAGCAAGGGCAGTTCTGAAAGAACGCGTGGAGTTGTGCTGCCCATTTCAGGCTGGATTTTCCTCGCCCACCGCCCCAGACGTTCCTCATTCTTTCAGCAAGTAGCTGTGCATTTGCAGCTACCCTAACTATTCCAGTGAATTGGAATATCTATGGCCACTGTGAGTAAGGCTGTCTTCCTGTAACTGACCATATAGCCACAAAGTGTGTATTTACCAAGAAATGGCAAGTTTAACACTGATCAGCCTATGCATGTCCCCCACCCCGGCACCCCACGTTTCTGTGCCTTTGTTCATTCCTCTCAAGCTCCCAGGTCTTCTCCAGTCCCCTTCCTACTTTCCCAGGAAGCGGGAGGGACAGGAGTCACCACATTTAAGATCAGCAGGGTCCTCGCCTCCTTCCAGCCAGCCCAGTCTTCTTCACTACCCATTAAAGGGAGCCAGCTCTGCCAGGCACTGGAACATGGGGTGTGACCCCCACCCCCTACACACACAATGGGAGGCAAGAGCTGCCCCCTGCCCCCTGGCCACCTGAGAGCAGAGTGTGCAGGACATAAGGGCCCCACTCTGATAGGCAGGACCCTGACCCTCTCTTGCTCCAACCCCTTCCCAGCCCCCAGCCTTTCCACCATGATTTTACCCTACCTTCTATCCCCAGCTCCACTGGCAGAATTAGCTTTGAGTAACTATACAGGTTTGTTTAGGGGTTTGGGGGTTTTTTTGTTTATTTTTGTTTTTGTTTTGTTTTTGGAGGGGTTTTTTTTTTTTTTTTTTTTTTTGCTGTTGGAGAAGACTGACTTGTTGGAATTTCACTTGCGTAATGGTCTGAGCTTATTTTGAGAAAAAAATCAAAGCAAACAAGCAAAAAGAAATGGCAAGTTTAGGGGCGCCTGGGTGGCGCAGTCGGTTGAGTGTCCGACTTCAGCCAGGTCACGATCTCGCGGTCGGTGGGTTCGAGCCCCGCGTCTGGCTCTGGGCCGATGGCTCAGAGCCTGGAGCCTGTTTCCGATTCTGTGTCTCCCTCTCTCTCTGCCCCTCCCCCGTTCATGCTCTGTCTCTCTCTGTCCCAAAAATAAATAAACGTTGAAAAAAAAAATTTAAAAAAAAAAAGAAAAGAAAAAGAAATGGCAAGTTTAGATATGAATGATGCATAGGAATTTGTTGGAATATTTGGTATGGAAGTTTTATAGGCAGGATTCTGTATGTAATAGGCAACCAATACATTTTGTTGAGTAAATGAAAGCCTCGACAGAAGTGAAAATGCAGTAAAAATGATGAATAGTCAGGAGGAAGAAGAGACATTGACTAGCTATTGAAAAGCTCAGGAAACTATCAGAAAGATTTAAGAAAAATGGGAATTTAGAGATCAGGAGGCCAGAGTAGGTACAAAGAAGGTAACCAGCAGTGCTATGCTTATACTCCTGGGTACAGGAGTAGGGTGAAGAGATTAAAGAATCTGGAAGGATGACGGAAGAGCATGTCAATATGGATTAGAGGAGATTAAAAAGGTGCTGATGGTGCCACGTTGAGTGGTAAAAGAAAGATGAGGGAATCTGGAGATTATGGAAGACCATCAAAGGATGGAACTGCACAGCTGACAAATGAGATCTAGAGGAAAGACGGTTGAGAGATGCAAACATGGGGAGTAGTCTGTAACTCATCAGTTAGGTATCTTAGCAGGTCTGATGGTAAAGTCGATGCTTTCTTTTCAAGACTTCAGATGAAGGTGTATTTGTGTGGTGTAAGAGCCTATACGAGGGAATAGTGCACTCTTTACTCACAATAAAGAAAAAAGAAAAGAAGAAACAATCAATCCTCAATTACTTTGGTCAACGAAAGTAAATGATACCTTCTGTGAGCCAAAGGCCTGATGAAATTGGCACCTGTCTGGAATTATGGGTTGAGAGGAAGTTAATTAGAAATTTTCAAGGTCTCTCCCAAATGATGATGCAAGATAGAATCAGTTGTCTGTGTTGGACATTGTGGTGAAAACATGACCCCAGCAGAAAGCAAGAGCCCCTTAAGAGGAGCACAAAATGATTGGATGTAGCTGATTTAATACTGCCATTTTGAAAGGGGAGCATTTTGATGCCAGGGCAGTTTAATGTAGTTGTTTTTCTTTCTTTTCTTTTTTTTTTTTAGATGTTCTTTAACATTTAGATTTTTAAATTACTAAGCAATGGGGCCATATGACAATCTCACCTCAACTAATTGTCTAACTCGACATTTCCCTCAGGCTCAGAGAAAAGGTGAGGCTTCAGAACGGAGTATGGCTCAGGCATTGGGTGAGACCCACTTGGAGTGAGAGGTAGGGCAAGGAGGAAGTGAAGGGTAGAGTGGGAGAAAGGAATTGGTCAAGGCTCAGGGGCGGGATAAGGTTAAGAAATGTTAATTGCATTCACAGACCCAGGGATATCAAAATGGCTAACTCAAAGACACCATGGTTAATGCCCTGCTTTGATTCTGGCAGATGTTGGATGTTGACCACAGTGAGACAAGTTGTTGTACCAGGCCATCAAGTTAACTTTCTTGATCAATAACTAAGTTTGCATTTCTTTAACGTTCTCTGTGATGAGTTTTTCATCTCCTTGATCAACTTTCTTGATCAATAACTAAGTTTGCATTTCTTTAACGTTCTCTGTGATTTGAGTTTTTCGTCTTCTTGATCAACTTTCTTGACTAAGTTTGCATTTCTTTAACATTCTCTGTGATATGAGTTTTTTGTCTTCCTTCTCTTCCTCCTTCCTTGCTTCTTTCCTTTCTTTTTTCTTCCTTCATTCTTCCTCTCTTTTCTCCCTCTTTTTCTTCCTTCCTTCTTTCCTTCCTCCTTCTTGTCCTCATATCTTCCATTCTCCCTTCTCTTCTCATTCCTTCCCTCTCTTGTGCCTTGTTTTTTTTTCCTTTCTTATTTTTTCCTTCCTTCTTCCTTATTCCCTCCCCCTTCTTCCTTCCTTTCTTTCTTCCTTCCATTCAGCAATTATTAATCATACACTATGTGCTAGGCCTTTTGCAAAGCATCCAAGAATAACTTACATCCTTAACTACCAAAACGTACAGCAATTTCTTAGATGAGCCAAAGAATTATTTTTCAACCAATGGCACCCTATTTATTTCACACATTAAGAAAAGTTATTTAAAAGGTGATAATCATTTAGTATCTCCACAAAGTTTTTCCACTTGTATTAATGGAAAAAAAATGCTACTTGTATTTAGAGTTATAATTACACCCAAAGACTTAAGTTATTTTCTTTTATCATCTCATTTGTGTGTTCTCAAGGTTTCAGTGGAGGTGGGAAAGGGTAAAATAGTAAGAGTCACAAGAGAGATAAGTCATCTTTGACGAGCCCTGTGTTTAACCTGGTGCCTTAATGCAGGATGCCAGGCTTCTAGGAGTACACACTTGCTCAAAAATTAATTTAAAAAAAAGTTAATGCCACTGCAGTTCTAGAAGACTATCTGCTCTGCAATCTGAAATTCACATAGCTCACATATTACAGTTAATCCTCAGACATTTTGTGGCTAGTACAATGTTTGTAGAGGGGTATCTGATTGGTTCTCGCTTTTTTATTTGGTAGCCCTTTTATCATTTTCACCAAAATCTGTAGTCTGCTTTGTTTTTCAGTGAAGGCCTGGAGTGGGGTACACTCTGTCATGCTACTGATTTGACCAAATTGCCTTTATACTGTGTCTTTATAGCAATGATAATAACCACCATTCATATCATGGCACGTGAAGCCCTTTACATATACTAATTAACTTAATGCCTGAAGCATACCCTGTGAGATGGATATTACATCCGTTTTTACAGATTATTTAACTAACCCATTTTTACAGATTATTTTACAGATTATTTAACTCACATAGGGAAACAGAGGTGCTGGACTCTGAACACAGATCTCCTCTAAGTCAGGGTGGTATTTTTTTTTTTTAGGTTTATTTATTTATTTTGAAAGAGACAGAGAGTGTGGGAAAGGCAGGGAGAGTGTGGGAAAGGCAGGGAGAGACTGAGAACCTCAAACAGGCTCTGCACTGCCAACACAGAGCCCAACACGGGGCCCGAACTCATGAAACACGAGATCATGGCCTGAACCGAAATCAAGAATTGGATGCTTAACCGACTAAGCCACCCAGGCGCCCCCATGGTGGTATTTTCTAATGGAATTCCTGCCCCTTGCCAGCTTGATTTTTGCCAGCTCAAGGATGAATGCTGCTGTGTATTATCAGTCCATTAAAGGCATTGCAGACACAGCTACATGAGTTCATGTGGGTGTCCTGTTTTTAAAAAAAGTTTTTTTAATGTTTATTCATTTTTGAGAGACAGAGAGAGACAGAGCATTAGAGGGGGGAGGGGCAGAGAGAGAGGGAGACACAGAATCTGAAAGAGGATCCAGGCTCTGAGCTGGCAGCACAGAGCCCGACGTGGGGTTTGAACTCACGAACTGCGAGATCATGACCTGAGCCGGAGTCAGACGCTCAACCAACTGAGCCACCCGGGCGCCCCATGTGGGTATCCTCTTTACTCCTGTCCTATGTCTGTGCCCACCCTGACTGCTCTCTGGGCCGGGCCCTGGCAGTTATTCTGAGTTCATGTGTGTAAGTCCTGGCATTACTTCACTAGATGCCCTAAGACTTGGAGACTATTTTAAGACAGGCCATGTTAGTATTTTTGTTACTTTGTATACATGATGATCAACACCCATATATCCTTAAGATGACCCACAAGAATGGAAACTAAGTAAATCTAACAGAACAGCACTGTCTTGGGAGGCAAGGGGCAAAATTTGAGGACTAGATGTTAAAATGTTCTGACTTCCTCTCCTAGTTAATTCAGTATTTCCCAGTAATCACTTTCAGTGGCTACACAAAACCATATAAGACATACTCAATTTAACTGCCTGCCATTAAGAGGATTCCATAAATACTGAGATGAGACCCAGGCCAAGGAACTATTTTAGCTACGTTCACAGCACACTAATTAACCATTTTGCCTGGGAAAAGCTCCCTATTCTAAGACATACTCATAAAATAGCTTTGAAGCAAAATTTAATGAAAACTTTTGTCTAGAGGCTTTGGTACACATGGGTACCCATATCTATTAAGGATCAGTTTATTCCTGAATATAATAAGGAATGAGTATTAAAATAAATTTCTCCCTAATGCAACATACTTTCATCTTTAGGTATATCATAAAGTAAATTTTGCTGTGTGATCCCAATCATTTTCTCATTTATTACACATTTATTAGGCACTTATGAAGTGTAGAGTTCTGGGCTATGCCGTGGAGATATGAAGACAAACCAGACCATCTCTTCCTTGTAGGAATTTCATAGTCTAATTGGGAAGAGATGGGTTACTAGGGAATAAACAAATACATGCTTTCATTCATTAATATGTGAACTACAACAGACTTTGATGGGATGCTTCATAATAACCTTCACGTTGGGGGACCATCCTCCGTGGATCTCTCTGCATGTCTTGTTAGTGGGGGCACCGGCAGCCTTTTGTGTTGGATTATCTTTTCAAGGATGTTTGTATAGAGAACAGCCTTAGAAGATAGGAATAATATTTCTCTATGGAGTGTGTGTGTGCGTGCGCGCACGCACGCGCACACACACACACACACACACACACACACACAACTAGATTTGTTTACTTGCTAGAATAATAATAAAAGATTTGGGATTCCTCAGCTGTAATGCAAACCCACTGCATGCCCAGCATCCACCTCAACAGTTACCTGTTGCCTCCGTGCCATGTGTGGGTGGGAGAAAGAGGGGCACAGACATAAAATGCTGTGAGTTATAAAGTCTTTTGTCTCTGACCCAGGCATCTCATAGGTGTCTACCAGCATCTATGATAACTGTGCCTGGGTAAGTTGTTACCTTACACGTAGGGAGAAAATCTGACCTTTCACAGTTTTTGACACTTTGACCCTTAAATTTGGAAGGTATTCAAATATTGTAAATTTTTAAAAGAGACCCTGCTAGGAAATGTATCTTCCAATCTTTCACTTATACTTCATTTTTGGTCTTTTTTTTTTTTAATGTTTATGTATTTTTGAGAGAGAGAGCAAGCACAAGCGGGGGAGAGGCAGAGAGAGAGAGGGCAGAGGATCGGAAGCAGGCTCCACACTGACAGCAGCGAGCCTGATGCGGGGCTTGAACTCATGAGTCTTGAGATCATGACCTGAGCCAAAGTGAGATACTTAACCAACAGAGCCACCCAGGTCCCTTCATTTTTGGTCCTGCGTGACATATTTTCATCGTTGTTGATATGAAATGAAAGTTTGGGCTGCTAACTTATCCAATTGGCCTCTGTGCCCTTTTCCTAGAGAGCTGAGGTGTAAAACAAACATTTGGAGAGGGAAATTGAATCACATTATAATGAAATAACTGCAATGTTCTCATTTGCTAATGTTCTCATTCATTTGTAATTTAGTCTACAGTACCATGAAAAATATCTGCCTTTATTCTACTCTGAGGTGGATAATAACAAATTAAATAAAATGGGAGCTTGTTAAAACAAATAAGCAAACAAAACAACCAAGTGTTGCTTTCACCTTATTATTACTGCATAATTCAGAAAAATAAAATTGACTTTTTAAAGGTAAGAGTAGAGCTTCCGGGTTGGGAAACACATGGAAGGGACCCAGAGTATGTGGAAACTCCAAGCCCCTTCGCATATACTGGCCCTTGCACCTCTGCCATCTAGCTATTCCCAAATTACATCCTTTTATATTAAACCAACCTTCTAGTAAGTTAAACAACAACAACAACAACAACAACGAGTAATAGTCTGGTACCAGATTCTAGAAATCAGTGCTCAGTGACCTCTGAGCTTTGGTTCTTAATTTACATCTTACAAAGAATATTTGTCCGTTTATTGTTATATTTTTAGCCAACATCAGAGGATGTGTAGGGTTTCAGATATCCATAGGTAAAATATAGGGAAAGACATACAGAATTTTGCATTTTAACAAAAATTACAGTCTCTAGCTTTTTTTAGGTAAAAAGTGTCATTCAAATCAGTGCTTAGAAATAGTAGGCTAACTAGGACAGGCAGAAAAGGCAAGTCAAAACATTTATTTGATATAGCAATCTAATGCAATATAAGGCATGGGTTTTAGTAAACCCGACAACTCCAGATGAGCAAGGAGCAGGGATAAGGAAGTATTGGTGAAAATAGAGGGCACCAACAATGATTGCTAATTGTTGCATATATCATTGATAGGGTTAGAAATGGCCAAGATCCTAATCTCTGCATTTTTCAGCCAGTACTGCTAATATTGTGGTTTTGTGAAGAAGCTCTACATTCAGTTTAGTTGGGGATCTGGCCCCACCATTTCTCTGGTTTCCTATCACGAAGACCTTGTTTCTAAATGCAGTGAACTGGAATAGATGAAATGAGAATCTTAGTGATTCCATTTGTGTATCTATCCCAAGAGCTTTGACTAGGAGCAGGCCAAAGGACTCTCTTGACTCCTTCCCCAGGGTCACACCTTCTTTTTGACTGGAGTTTTATTATTATTTAAAGAAAAAATTTTTAAACATTTATTTATTTTTGAGAGACAGAGAGAGACAGAGTGTGAGTGGGGTAGGGGCAGAGAGAAGGAGACACAGAATCCAAAGCAGGTTCCAGACTCTGAGCTGTCAGCACAAGGCCCGATGCAGGACTTGAACCACGAACCCTGAGATAATGACCTGAGCCAAAGTCAGATGCTTAACCAACTGAGCCACCCAGGCATCTCTTGACTGGAGTTTTATTATCTTTTGTGTCTGGAAAGATGAATCCGAGAGGAAGAAAGCTCTCATTTCAGCCTACAGTGGAGAAGCTCTAAATCACCCATTTCTTTCCTCCATTCTCCCTTGAACTCTAAAACTTGTAGAATTGAAAGGGAGGATGCTTTTCCTTCTGGAGAATCTGTATGATTGGCTCTTGTTCCACTAGGACTAAGGGAAGAGATAAAGTAGAGCAAAGAAAGACAAAGCAAACCAAAAGGAAAGAGTAAGAATGTAAGCTAGAGTAAGGTAGATCCAGAAGAGAGAGAGATCTCAAACAAAGGTAGAGATTCCTTTTCATTTCACTGAAAACTCCACTAGCATTTAGCACCATAACCCAATTAATGTTCTTGACTTACACCAGACAACTGGCTCTTTTTGTACCTTATCTGCCTTGAGTTTCTTTTAAAAGAAATTACTTAATCCAATGACTTAATCTAACTCCTCCTGAGAAGTCCCCCTTAAAGGAGAAGGCAATCACAGTCTAAGATGTCTTGCATGTACTTTGAGAAACTACTGCTCCAACCCATCATTGTTTCTGTATATTCATTTAGGTGAGGAAATGAGCAGGTCATATTCGAAAAGAACTTCATAAATACTTTTGCTTATTTTCTCCAGAAATTTCCAAAAGTTCTCAAGACACTATTTTAATTAAATTACACTGGGGCAAAATATCCCCTTTATAATATAACCAGTCAAACTTCCCAGCTTCCCATGCTTGACTAGGAAATTAATCTCATGAAGAAATTAAAGCCCCACTCCCCACCTAATGAATTTCTTCTTCCTGTTACCCTAAAGAAATTGGTCACTCAAGGTATATACAGAATGATTTTTCTCTTCCACTTCTTTTTCTTATTCTTTTCAATATCATCCAAAGGGACTTCTTTCAACAGCCTGGTTGGAATCGAACTCACTTTTGGCAGCTTCTGCCTAGGGCATCCATGGGAGTTTCTGTAATTCCTTCTGAATTTCCAAAAGTGGATTAATTTTACCTTTATTCTTTCATATGCTCTACTTTTCCAAAGTTCTACAAGGACAACAGGATACATAGGAATGCATCAATGCAAGGTCTTTACCTGCAACATTTAGGAAACTCAAGTACATTTCCTTAAAATATGTGACCATGCAACAGTTTATAATATAAACATTAATTCTTATATACCAAAGCATTTCCCAAACAAAGTTAGTTTTTCCAAGATTCATTACATGTTGCATTCTAGATTGTGGTTCTCAACGCTGTTAGCCATACATTAAAATTACCAGGGGTATTTTTATTTATTTAAAAAAATTTTTAATGTTTATTTATTTTTGAGAGAGAGAGAGAGAGAGAGAGAGAGCTGGGGAGTGGCAGAGAGAGAAGGAGACAGAATCTGCAGGAGGCCCCAGGTTCTGAGCTGTCAGCACAGAGCCAGACCTGGGGCTTGAACCCATGAACTGTGAGATCATGACCTGAGCTGAAGTCCAACTGAGCCACCCAGGTGCCCCACCCAGGGATATTTTTAAAAGTTTTTCTACCCAAGTAAATATCTGAGAGTGGGATCCAGGTATTAAGTTTTTGAAAGGATTGAAAAATCACTGATGGGGGGCACCTGGGTGGCTCAGTTGAACGTCTGACTTCGGCTCAGGTCATGATTTCATGGTTCACGAGTTCGAGCCCCACGTCAGGCTCACTGCTGTCAGCCTGTCAGCGCAGAGCCTGCATCAGATCCTCTGTCCCCCTCTTTCTGCCCCTCCCCCACTTGCACTCTCCCAAAAAATAAATAAATATTTTTTTTAAAAACTCACTGGTGAAACACAATCTAAATCTGCTTCCAGGTATATATTATAACACAGACTAAATTGTCTGGAGGAATGGAATAGAATAATGAGGGAAAGGCAGAAGCAGATGGAAGATTTTACCTCTCCTAGGGTCTCATAAATCCATACCTGTTACTCAGAATCTGCCACCTGCCACCTTAGACATTAGAACTTACTTGGAATAACCTTCCTAAGAAGAGGCTCATTGTGCATTGTTTTCCATGTTCCAGAAAGGAAAATAAACCTTCAAGAGCGGCATGTGCCTAGGGAGTTGAATACAGTGAAGGCCAAGTCCATCTATGCAGGCAGATCCTGTGTTTGTTCCCTTACCATATTCTCTTTCAGAGAAGGAGAAAATGAAAAGTAAAGCCAAATGAGGCGGGATTTGGCAATGAATGAAATGTGTTAATGAGGGGCATTTGTTAAGGAAACAAGATATTAAAATTCTTCCTTACTTGGGGCGCCTGGGTGGCGCAGTCGGTTAAGAGTCCGACTTCAGCCAGGTCACGATCTCGCAGTCCGTGAGTTCGAGCCCCGCGTCGGGCTCTGGGCTGATGGCTCAGAGCCTGGAGCCTGTTTCTGATTCTGTGTCTCCCTCTCTCTCTGCCCCTCCCCTGTTCATGCTCTGTCTCTCTCTGTCCCAAAAAAATAAATAAACGTTAAAAAAAAAAAAATTAAAAAAAAAAAAATTCTTCCTTACTTAAAAGTTTGCATTTAAAGTTATAATGGTTTCTATGCTTAATGAAAACTGTCTTATTGTCCTACACATCAAAACGAAATATACACAAGCACACAAAGATATTCACGTTGGAACATCATGCCTTCTCCAAGAGTGGTAACAATATTATCAACTCTTTTAGGTAGGTTCAGAAATAGAACCTCGTGCTCTTCTCACTCGTGGAGGAGAACACTGTTGGGGCTCGTATCTCTGATACGCTAGGAAAAGAAAAATGTGAGACCCTCCTCAGAATGTTTCCGGTCCTCTGAGCCAGACCCATGTCCGTCAGGGTTTACACATAATTCCAAGTGTCTTACTGTGACTTTGTCAACATAACCCTTTCATCGGTTGGAAACTTCTGATGCTTGCAGAGAAGAAGAGATAAAACAACCATTTCTCACCCTTTCCTTTCAAGAGAAAAATGGTTCAGAAGCTGCAAAGTTCTGTCCTTCGTAACTGTAGGCCTATAATACTCTTGATTGGTTCAGTAGATTTATCTGCTGATGGACCATAATTGAGGAAAACATTGATTAATTGATCTGTTCCTCGCTTGTAAGGCTCTATATGGCAATGAAGAATATGTGGTATGCAGATCAGCTTTTAATTATTTTTTATTTAGGGGTTGGTCAGATGAAATAAGCAGCCAGGCAGTATTATCATTGATCTGTGGCACAGAAAGAAATAGTTCACATTACACACTGCAGATTTAGAAATGGTTTACAATGTTTATTCTTGAAGTTTAGAATGGATCTTTGCCCAGTAAGGCTTTGACCTGTGGAAAATGCAAATTATAATAACAACTTGCATTTGTGCAAAGCTTGGCAGTTTACAAATCATTGTCTCATGCATTATCCCATTTGACCCTCACAACAAATCTGAGAGGCAGGCCAGACAGGTGTTATTATTCCCAGAGAGACTAAGGCTAAAAGAGATTCCATGCCCTACCACCCCCAAGTCATTTGCCCTATTTTGGTCTGTAGACTATAGAGAGCAGAGGAGAGTTTAAAATTATTTAGTGATTCTGGCTGGTCAAACATATTGAAGGTATTGATTACCACGACAAGCAACATCATATTTATCAACACTTTCTTAGTATGAAATATGCTGAAATAGAACTCTACCGTTATAATGTGAAATATTATTATATAGATTTGAATGTGCTAAAGAGGCTATCTCCTCTAATTTGATTACGAAGTATAAGGGAAGTTTCAAATAAGACCCATGAACTGGAGTTATTAAAGCCTTTCCCACTGTATTTATGAAACCCATGGAAAAAAGACATTGCCGTTGACATAGACCTGGTGAAAAATTAGTGTGGATTCTTGACACTCAGGAAACAGAGGTTGAATATAGAATATTAATATTGGACAACTTATGTGCTATACAATCAAACAAGAACTACTGAGTATTGTTTCTGAAGTTTCACATATCAGTGAAACCGTGTGGTGTTTTTCTTTCTCTGGCTGACTTATTTCACTTAGCATTATACCATCTAGCTCCATCCATGCTGTTGCAAATGGCAAGATCTCATTCTTTTTTTACAGCTAACAAATAAAGCAAAAAGAGACAAACAAGCAAACAAGAAAACCAGACTCTTAACTATAGAGAAGAAACTGATGATTACCAGAGGGGAGGTAGGTTATCGTGATGAATGCTGAGTAATGTATAGAATTTTTGAATCATTATATATTGTATACCTGAAGCTAATATAGTGTTGTATATGAATCGCACTTCAATTAAAGAGAAAAAATTACTGAGTACTTTCTTTGTGCCTAGGAGTATGCTGAGTGCTGTTGGGGTTTAAAACAAGTTTCCCACCCACAGAGTTTGCAATCTATATAACCCATTCAGATCCCATTCCTTAGTGAGAAGCAAAGAGATGGGAGCATGGGCACCAATAACTCTTCTGCTAATATTAAAAATGGTAACAAGTGGAAGACTTTTAATTTTTCTGCCCCATTTTCCTGGTGTAATTTGTCAGAGCATCAAAGCCTGAGCAGAAGCTGTGTCAACAGGAATCTGTGCTAAGGAAGCAAAATTTTTATCCTTTTTAATGTTGATCTGCAAGCCAAAGTGACAACTGATAACTGTTCAACGAAAGGTCAGAAAACAAGCATGAAGCTGGATTTGTTTAGGGCTTACTTTATCTTTTTTTTTTTTTTTTTTTTTTGATAAATGAAACTGTTGCCCTAAGTCGCATAACCAGAGGCTCTTCACGTCTTACTAAACTGCAGTCATAGAGTTGAAGATGATTATGATTTTTTTTCTTCATGCCCTTCCCACTGATATGGCTACATAGTTTTACACGACTTCCAAAGGAGGATGAGTTTCCTTTTCATTAGAAAATAAGTAGTTTTGCTTTTTACAGTGATCGAAAAGGATTAATAAAAGAGGTAGTTCAGAAATAAGAACGACTGCCCTTGAAGGGGAGAAAGACAAAAGAATCATGGTAGGAAAGGGAGGTTTGACATCACTGTGATGTCCAGGCTGCCCAGGGAATCAAGGGGAGCTAGAAGAGTAATTATAGTTTTGCTTCCCCTGGGAATAATTAAGGGATTAGTGGTCCCAGCGAGGACAAAGAGATACTGTCAATAGAGTGATAAAACTCCTTCTTCAGTACCCACAGACATTGATAAACGGCTCTCCCAAAAGACAAGACTTTGTTGTAAATCCTAGCATCTCTGGCCCATTTTCCTCCTCTCCACCCACCCATTTACCCACAGATATGACTAAGTTTCCTGCACTTCTTTCCATCTTTCCTCAGGGTGTTTATGGATGCTTCCATGATTTTGCTTCTTTCCTGAATGAGGCTTCACAGATAGGAACTAGATGACCAGCAAGGTGCACAAAAATCCCATGGTGCAATTGGATGCTTTAGGGATGCAGCTGGAGAGACCTGGTCAGAGGCAGGGCTAAAATGAAAATCTGCCAGAACAGAGCATGGTTCCTAGCTCACCAGTCTGGTAGGAATTCCCTGGCAGGGCTGATGGGGGCTATCAGCACAAACCTGAAATTCAGTGTTGAAAACCAGTGGAAAGTGTAGGTCTGTCAGTAATGGCCAAATAGCTTGCATTAAACTAATTCTCCTGCTGACAACTCTTACAGACTCTCTCTCTACAGAGACTAATAACTATATATATATATTTCCTTCTCTTCTTCTTCTTCTTCTTCTTCTTCTTCTTCTGATAATCCCCAAATACTAGCAACAACTGGAGGGGTTCAACCCTTGAAAACACAAAACCATGCTGGGTAAAATCCACATACATAAGCCTCTTCTCCTGAAAGTGCTTCTTTCTGTCCTCATGAAGCTTATAGGAAAGTCACAGTCTTCTCGACCTAAGGAATTAGAAGGCAAAGCTTGGGGTGATGAGGTGACTGGAAACCGAGACCAAATATTCGGAAAAGAAGGAGCCAAGCAATCTTGAAAACTAACCCTATTAGATTTCAGGACATTCTATAAAACCACAACATTTAAGACAAGGTAGAATCAGCATAAGGAGAGAACAAGAAAGAAACTCTGGAATTGAATAGAGTCCAGAAGTAGACCCACGTAATTGATTTTTTTTTAACCAAGGAGCATATTAATTTAATAGGAAGAATTTTTTTGCCAATAACTGTGTTGGAAGAATTGGATAAACATATGGAAGAAAATGAACCTTGATCTTTATATCATATTATATACAAAAGCAAATTTTAGATGAATTGCAGATCTAAGCATAAATTCTAAAACTATAAAACTTCTAGAAGAAAACATATGAGAATATCTTTGTGACCTAGGAATAGGCAAACATAGATTATTTATTAGTATAGACTCATGGATATTTGTTTTCTCAGTGATTTATAATTTATTAAACCAATGTTCAGTTTGATGCCCAATTATTTGATTTGGCCAGAGAGAGCTCCTCGAACTGGATCCTATATCTATTTTTATATTTCCCCATTATTCTTTGAGCACATCTTTATATTCTAAGACAGAAAGATGTTCCATACTTATTTTCGTCTTTTCCTTCTACAAGCTCTAGAATCAGCTATTTCTCCAAGGAGCTCTGGCTCCTTTTAGGGGGAATGATATATAGAGCTAAGCCTTTACTTTGCCCATATTTGATTTCATGATAAGAGGGATAATGGATATCAATATCCATTGAAGGATACTCTCTCAAAGATGTTCACTATCTTCTGACAGTATCCTTTTCAACTTCACTCAGAATATGAATCTTTCCCTTGAAGGAACTTAGTTTCATGAGAGGGACAAAACAAGCATATCTAAAACAAGTGAGAACTATAAAAGAAATATTTTTGCATGCTCAATGTACAGCATCTAGTTGCCATGGGATTCTGCATTGTGGGGTTTGCAGTGGCCAAAGAATGACATCTTTAAGAATGAAAGGCATGATGTGATCACAGGCTGAAGGAAATATGGTGCCCAATGGAAAAAGTGAGATGAAATTAAATTGATGGATGATTGATGCAGAAGGTTGGACAGGGTGATGAAACAATTTCATTTTAACAGCAAGATGTAAGAATGTCCTGTTAGCCACCCAGCTCACCCTATCCTATCAGCCTGCCCCTGACCCAGATAGAAGGCTGACCAGACAGAGAAGAGTGGTTGACTGCCCCTCCATTTTAAACAGAATACGTTGCTTAGCTAGAACTCTGAGGCACACTAAGAAGAAAATAGAGAAAGTCCCTTCTTGTTATCCTTCCAAAGACAACTCCGTGGCTTCCAGGATAGGAACTGAATACCCAGAACCAGGCATTATTTTCTTGAGGTCATTAACAGATCCCTCAAATCTCATTTTACAGTCTTCAAACATACTCTACAATCAAGTTAGAAATAATTTGACAATCACCTCTTTCATATCTAGGTCTGGTAATTTTCCCTCATTTCTTTTTGGACATAGGTGTTTTTTTTTTCCTAGCATCCCCAAAGAGAAGGGCCACAGATACTACAAAATCTTTCTGAGGCTTAAAGTTGAAAACAGGAGACTCAGGCTTGCAGATAAACTACAGTTGGAGAAAAGGCAGGGCAAATAAGAAAGCTCTCTTACAGCACAAGTTTTAGGAAACGCCAAAGGATAGACTTTCTAGATTCTAGTGATAGTGATGTCCCTAATGATAATGCAAACCCAGAGTTAATCTGTAATAGGACCCCATAAGAATGAACTCTTATTGAATATTGCATGAATTAGGCATTATAGTAAATGCTTTGCAAGTAGCTTTTCATTTACTCCTCATAGCAACCCTATAAGATAGGTGTTGTTATGAGCTTTACAAATACAGCAACCAAGGCTCATGGGATTGTCTTAGGTTGGGTACCTCTAGAAAGAGATTCTGTGGTCCGTATACAGAAGATGTATAGAGAAATGCTGAGCAGCACCCGTAAAAGAGAGAGGGGAGCAGAGCTGGGCAGAGGAAAATGTTGAATTGGCACGATGGGACTAAAGCCTCAGCAAATCCTCCAGGAAGCTCTGGCACTGGGATGGCCTTCCAGTGCTATGTCATTTCAAGGTGAGGGGCTGGTCTTTTGAAATCCCCCAGGGTCCAGTCACTGGATAGCAGCTGCCCCTAGATGAGGCAGCTCTCTTTGGTTGACAGTCATTTCTGGAACTGTCATCAGCACACATGCTCAGAAGATAAGGGAATGAGTGCCTTACTGTTGGAGGGGAGATCTAGATGGCACATCCCTCCACTTACCATAATCCATCCCTAGGATCCACTTGTTTCACACAGTAATCCTCTCCTTGGGGAACAACTCCAAAATTCTGATTGGTCTTGTTTCCTTGTGAAACTTAAAAGGAAAAGGTTAGGGATCTAGCTCAGCTCTTTGCCACTGTAGTTATCTGAAAGTCACTACCAAAACTCATCTTCTCCCTCTACCACCCGCTTTAGCTCCCCCTCATCCTTGGTTAGCATGTATTCTATTTATGTGGCTTACCTGGCAGAGTGACCCGGACTCTCATCCCTGAGAGTTCTGAGTTCCTGGTCACCATATCTTTCTCAGGTTGTAGCTGCTTTATTTCTCCATTTTCCAACAATATCGGGTAGGGGAGTACCAACAGATGCCCAGTGGGTTACCTGGGTGCTAATCATATTCTTCCACACCCCACTGTATAAAAGCAGTCCTACCTCCTCCTTACGATCAAGGTTATTAGTCTTGCCAATTTAATGGCACTTTTCCTTGCCAACCTGTCTTTTGGCACAAAGGACTCAATGAAACTGGGGGGCAACCATAGCTTAAAGTTAAATGGGACTCTAACCATGTCCTCTGTTTAGAGGCATTCTGCTTTTGTGACCCAGGACTTCTGGATATGCAGAGCTTAAAGATGCAGTGTTAGGAAGCACACATTCTCAGGTAGGTCACTGGGAATGATGACAAGCCTCTACCACTCCCATCCCCTGCTTCTTGGACCTGTGTTTTATAGTATATATGGTATCTTGGAGGATCCTTACCATCCTCAGAGAGTATCATCTCCAAGGTGATGTCTCAGCAGTATCTTCCAAAGACCTTTCTATTGCTGTATCAGGCCTACAGCTGCAGTAAAATGAATCTTCTGTTCTGAAGTGATGTTATGTAGCATCCTATGTCAGCAGAATAAATATTGCATAAGCCCTTTACAATGGTGCCTGGCAAAGTCCTGTGGGCAGGAAAGAGGGTGTTTTATCCCCACACTGAGGGCAGTAAAAGTCAAGATAAGAGGAAAGGTAAGGGGGGTGATGGCAAGGTTGAATCCCGGCAGCAGCAGTGGGCTCTGAAGAGAAATCTGCGGTAAATGTAGCCGAAGCAGCCTCCCTCAGCCCATTAAATGGTAGACAGCAAGACCATGGCAGTACGTGAAGATGAAGGGCGCCACAGAGAACATGGGGTTTGGAGGAGGAATAGGAGTTTCCTGCCAGGGAAAGGGGGGACCTTGTCATTCCTCTCCAGTGAGAAACAAGGCTGTTTTTGTTAGTCACATCACTTGATTGTTCTCTTCTGTTTCTTCTTTCTTTTTTTGTATGGCTGCAGAAACATAGGTTATACAAGGCCATGTTCTTGTTCAAGTATAGCCTTGATGGTACTGGGGTTGGGGACAGGGGTCATGGGAATGCAGGATCCTTGGTGTGGTTTTGGATCTGGGATGTGGATTCAAAGAGACTCTGCCCATGTTACTTGTACTTCAGTTTCCAGAGTTTGAAAAAAATCTCACAGAAATCAATCAGATGGTACTTGGTGATGTTGAAAGGTCTGATTCTAACACAAATATTTTCAGAAGGAACATGGGAAATGTCAAAAATTGTCAGCTCAGTGAATACCATTTGGTGATAATGCTTTCCAGCGGTAAATTTCCACTGGTTCTCTTGCTTATTGTCAGTTGAACAAAGCACTTGCATGCTTTGCTGGTTTCTAACTAATGAGTTGGTTTTGCTCTTTTAAAACAGTAATATATAATATAGAGTATCTATTGAGTCAATAACCCTTTAATCAGAACTGTCTTAATGACAAACAGCACAGCATCCCATGAAATAAGGTTAAAGGTTCTTAAATTGAATCATATTTCTGGTTTTGAATCTTTTCCACAGGCATACAAGAATGATAAAAGGGATCATGTCATATTTGTTGTGCCTGAGGAAGTACAAAGATATTTGTTTCACACTTCCTTCTCCTTAGGATTTTAAAGTGAGATGGCCATATATATATATATATATTTTTTTTTTTTTTAAAGCTGCATTTAAATGTGCAATTTTCAATACCAGAAATGGCAAGTTCCAAATGCAACTCTTTTTTACACTCTAGTCATTAAATTAATTCTTGACCACTTTTATGGCTTGAAGATTATTTTAGTATTGTTATAACAAGCACCCTGGGTATCTTGCTAAGAGTTGTATGTAGAACATGTATACTTTTCTATTTTCTCAACTATGTGGTATTTGTCAAGTGAAATAACCTGTCTTCTCCAGTCCATCTTCATTTTATGGGAGGATTTAATTTCATGGAGGATTTGAAAGCCTTGTTGGATGTAATGGTATTCTATTGTCACAAGCCATCTAGAGATTTCACATTTTGCATGCTGCATGCCTTAAGCATTGCTATCGAAACTCTGTTGTCATCTGCTCCCCTCTCATTGGCACTTTGTCTCTTTCAGATAGATGTTCTTCAAATGGCCTATACATGTCTAAACCAGCTCAATGACACATTTCCTCAACATGTGGGAAATTTGGGAAAGTCATAACAGCACATCAGTTAAACTGAATGGAGGTCTCATGACTATTTTCCCCTCGTTCCTCCCCTAGTTCACAAAATTTCTTCAAACCTCACGATGACCTACTGGCCAGTCTCTCTCCCATCCTTGAGTTCTTATACTTGCTGTTATAAGAGCTAGCTTTCCTTGGCACAGTTCTAAGCAGAAATCTTAAATGATGAAGAATATTTGAATACTGTCGTATTTTTAAATGTACTTTGATATTGTTTGAATGATATTTCCTGGGACAAATCTAATTAATTGGAACAGCAGAAATAAGCAGAGGGTGTTGCCTGAGCATTCCTTAGCTCTGCATATTCTAGGTTTTTTTCTGTTCTTCTAAGGAAGTGGAATTCCAGAAATTCAAGGGCATGTCCCACAGTTCATAAGCTTTCCAAAGAGAATTTATGCCAATCTTTGATGAGGTAGTTAGGGAAGACCCACAATAGGAGAGCCCATGAGAAACTAGCTCCACGTACTGTCCTAGAGCAGAGCAACATGTGAAGAAGTTGAACTTTCTTGGAGGATGGGACCAGTTTTAGAATTATGTGGTGAATATGCCTCACGTAAGTAAATAAACCTAATAAATAAAAATGATTTAAGGGCCAAAGGTCAACTTCCCTGGGCTAAGATCAAAGATGTCTCTAGTAGTGATGAAGGAGGAATCTGTAAATTTAGGGTAGGATAATCTGATGACAAAGAACCTTCCTGTCCTTGGAGTCAGAATAGAAGTGCTTCATCCAGAGGATCAGGGATAGAAGGACTGAGTGGCAAAGATCATTTCAGAGCTGAAGTATAGTTTGATAGAGGGTCCTAGAGTAAAGTTTGAAGGAAGTTGAGGTGAATCCTAGTAAAGGAAGATCTCCAGAAATGTGACCATATTTGGAAGTAGAGTCTTTGCAGATGTAATTAATTAAAATAAGATCATGCTACATCAGAGTAAGCCATAAAGCCAATGACTGGTGTCCTTATAGAAAGCCATGTGAACATACAGAGATATAGATACACAGGGAGGAAGGTCATGTAACAATGGAGGCAGAAGTTGGAGTGATACATCAACAAGCCAAACAATGTTAACAATTGCCAGAAATCACCAGAAGCTAGGAGGAGGCAAGGAAGGACTTTTCTCTAGAGCTTTCAAGAGAACATGGCCTTGCTGACACCTTGATTTTTTGGAGTTGTGGCCTCTTGAACTGTGCAAAAATAAATCTGTTTTGTTTTTTTGTTTAATTGTGCAAAAAATCACATATAAAGTTAGATTTATTCTCAACACATTTTTAAGTGTAAGTACAATATTGTTAACTATAAACACTATATTGTACAGCAGATTTCTAGAATTTCTTCATCTTACATGACTGAAATTCTGTACTCATTAAACAGCAAATCCCATTTTCCCCTCCTTCCAGCTTCTGGCAATTACCTTTCTACCTTCTGTTTCTATGAGTTTTAATGTTTTAGATATCTCATATTGGTAGAATCATGAAGTATTTGTCTTTCTGTGACTGACTTATTTTACCTTACATGTTCAAGTTTCATCTATGTTGTAGCATAGGACAGGATTTCCTTTTTTTAAATAGCTGAATAATAGTTCAGAGTGTGTGTGTGTGTGTGTGTGTGTGCACGTGTATACACCAAATTTTCTTTATCCACTCATTCATTCATCAATAGTCATTTAGGTTATTTCCATCTCTTCACTATTGTGAATAATGATGCAATGAACAAAGAAGTGCACATATCTCTTCAAGATTCAGATTTCAATTCTTTTGGATATATACCCATAAGTGGGATTGCCAGATCATATGTTAAGTCTACTTTTAATTTTTTTGAGAAACTATTTTCCATAGTGACTGCACCATTTTACCTTCCCACCAATAGTGTCCAAGGTATCTCATTGTGGTTTTGATTTGCATTTCCCTAATGATTAGTGATGTTGAACATTTTTTCATTGGTCAATAGTATGTCGCTTTTGAAGAAATGTGTATTCGAGTTTTTTTGTCCATTTTTAAATTGGACTGTTACTTTTGCTATTGAGTTGTAGGAATTCCTTATATATTTTTCATATTAATCCCTTATCAGACATATGGCTTGCAGATATTTTCTCCCATTTTTTAAGTTGCTTTATCTTTGTTATTTTAAGCCCTGATGTTTGTGGTAATTTCTAATAGCAGAGGAAAATAATCAGTATGGAATATAATTTAAATTATGAAAAATGCCTCTCTTTATGTTCAGTAGAAAAAAATGCATAAAGAAAGTGGATCAAATTGTCAATAGTTATCATCCCTGGTTGGAAATAAAGGTGATTTTTGTTTTCTCCTTCATAATCTTTTGTATCTTCCAAATTATCCTAAATAAGAATTTGTTACTTTCTTTTGGAACATAGTAATATCTGTTTTAAAATTAAAACCTCATAAAAATATTCAAAGGTATTTTGTAAGTCTGTCATTTAGTGAATAATTATTAAATATCTATTATGTTCCTGGTACAGTTCTAAATGCTGGGGATAAGACAGAGTTCCTACCCTTGACTTGTTGACATTCAGATATGAGGAAATGGACAATATGCAGTTAAGGGAGTAAATCAATAAAATAATTTCCTGGACATGTAGGCAGTAGAAAATAAAACGGAAGAATGTATTAGAGACGGCCCGGGGCGGTAAAGGAAGCCCTCTGTGAGACGATGAGTATTTTATTGAGATCTCAGTGCAATTCTATATGAATTTGAAGAGTGGCTTTTCTCTTTCTGCAGAAAAGGCTGAAACAAAGGTAAGGTAATTTTCAGCAATGCGAAATTCTAGAGAAGGAGTGTTGGAAGCAGAAGGAACAGGAAGTGCAAAGACCTTGAGATGGACAGAAGCCGGGATGTTTGAGGGACAGAAAGGTCAGTGTAGCTGGAGTGGAGTGATTAGCAGGAAGAGGGGAAGGGGAGGAGGTAGGGCAGGCAGTAGGGGCATGTAGGCTATGGCAGAGGTCTCTGGAGTCAAAACCTGGACCCACAGTCCTGACAGGGAGTCTGGGCTGTAGTATAGCAGCACTGAGAAGTCCATTAGAGGGTTTTATCAAGAGGTTGTCATGTATTGTCATGTTATTTACCTGGAAGTCTCACTCTGGCCATTGTGTGGAGGATGCATTTTGTGTATGTTTCTCTGTGTCAGGGTGTTCAAAAATAAAGGGCGACCTAGACAGTTTAAACAGAAAATAAAGAGCCCCGAGGATGCTCACAGATGCTGTGGGAGGGCCAGAGAATTAGGCGTGGAGTCTGCACAGCCAGACCATTCTCCAATGACATGGTTAGCCATCCCAGTAGGGACCCTACTGGACCTCAGGGGATGCAGGTCCCACAGCCTGTACTTGGGTGCTGGACCCAGAACCTATGAAAACATATCTGGCTCTGTGCTTTAAAATTAATAAAAATGCAAATTCAGATATGAGGCAAACCATTGATATAGTTTAAGCGTTCTTCTGCTAGCTAAGAAACCTAGAGTAAGTTTACTGTTAATTTTTATTCTTTGAAAAGGATTGCTCTAATGAGTTCTTTTCAATTGCTTTCTTTGTTTTCCTAAACCATTGTGGATGTCTGCATTTATAATCAACTTTATTTTTGAAATGTCTATTATTTTTCAGACTGCCTGTTTTTCACCTGAATGATATTGGTGAGGTGGGGGAAGTTATATTTTTTCTTCTGGGTTTATTCTTTTTAATAGAAATATTTATACAAAACATTAACTTTGATTTTAAGAAATCTCTAGAGTAATCTGACATAATCTATTAATGGCCAGATTAGGCAATCCAGCATTTCAAGGTAGATAAAGTGCTATATTTATAAAAATGCTTAACGGAGATACCAACCAATATAGCTGTACATGCAACATGAGACAAAGGTAAGAAGATACAGCATTTGTATATCCTATATAGAAGTGTCCTGACCAGTTTTTCTCTCTCTCTCTCTTACACGCACTCTCACACACACACACACACACTCACACAAATATATGTGTACATAGATATCACCCAGAATTCCCTGCTTGGTGTAGTGGAATGACTGTAGGACTGTGAGGCTGGTTCAAATTCTCCCTCCACTACCTACACCTCTATAATGGCCTCGAGTAGGTCATTTCACATCTTAAGCCTCTGCTTGGTTAACTGTAGTACCTTACCTCAGTAGATCGTTGAAAGATGAAATAGATCATGAGCTTAAAAGTGCTTTGTAGCTGTAATTTCTTTCTCTAGTAAACTATGGGTTCTTGGTAGTCCTATTCTCGGTTTCTACCCCCAAGGGGAGGAGTCATGCCAGAGCCAGATAACTGTAGTGTCATTGCCCTTCTGCAAATAATCAGCTTTTTGTGGGTCCGGAATTTACTGTTGGAGACTTATCTTTTTTTAATGTTTTATTTTTTAACTTATTTTTGAGAGAGAGAGCGAGCAGGGGAGAGACAGGGAGAGGAGGACAGAGGATCTGAAGCAGGATCCACACTGACCGCAGATAGCCCCATGTGGGTCTCAAACTCAGGAACCATGGGATCATGACCTGACCTGAAGTCAAGTGAGCCACCCAGGTGAGCCACCCAGGCTCCCCTACTGTTGGAGACTTCTTAATGTGCACTGAGCTCTTTCATCATTTTAAGGTGCCCTTGATACATTTGTTCCATGGGCCATGTGTATCATGAAACTGTTTTTTCTTCTCTGGGATTTTAACAGGTAACTGACTCTCCACTCCTTTCCCCCCCATTTTCTACACCAATAGATTGATGAGATATTACTCATTTGCAAGGCTCAATTAGAAGCAGTCTATCAGGCCAGGAAGAAACCTTTAACTGTGAATAACAACAGAGGGAGAAGGGTGCTCATGGACAATTGGTGGGAAACTGGAAAGAACAAAGTTAGAAACCATAGTTATTTTTGCTGTTTACTCTGAAGTTATGCAGATTAGCTGGGTGGGTGAATATTTAATGTCATCACATCATATATATAATTTGTACTGTCTGCTTTTAATCTTTATACAGTTTTATAATCTTAATAACATTTTAATTAAAAATAAATGAACTGAATACTCCAACAGAACATTTTAAATGCAGACTATCAGGCTGGAAGCCCAAGCTCAGCTGGAGAGACAAACAAAACTAAAATATTCTGAAAATATATGGCTGAGATATCTGTCCCTTTATGCTCAGAGATCGCAGCATTTCAGTGACCAAGACCTCCAAAAAATTCAATTCACAAAGTGTGACATCCAGACCTACCTCTATAATTTTTAAAAAATATTTATTTATTTATATTGAGAGGGAGAGAGAGTGAGGGGAGAGGGGCAGAGAGAGAAGGAGAGAAAGAATCCCAAGCAGTCTTCATGCCTAACATGCAGAGCCCAACGTGGGGCTCCATCTCACTTGAGATGGTGACCCAAGCTGAAATTAAGAGTCGGTTTAAGTGACTGAGCCACCCAGGTGCCCCTGTCATTCTGTTTTATGGAATGTTACTTGAATGTACAGGTAAGGATACTCTCATCCCTCTTGGCCCATTCCTCCCCGGGTCTTATTGACTTCTGGCGCTTTCTTTCTGTCCTAACCAACCCTTTGAGGTAGCTGACTCAGATGTGCACCTTCACCTGATATCTATCAAGTGTCAAAATCATATGCCTTTATTTGACTAAATTCACAGTATATAGATGGATATATATAAATGAGTAATGCACTATACCTCCTAGAGAAGTTGACATTAAAAAATGCTGCTGGTTTCAAATATATGTCTAATGGAATTTCAAACAGAAGTAGAGAGTAAGTACACAATTGAAACAGGGTGTGTAGAGAGACTTTAGGGGTCATCACCAATGTTCTAGATTTTCAGTGGGGGGGGGTAGTTCTAGTTTTAAATAAGTCATACCATTGTTCATAGAATATTTTAATTTGTTTGAAATACATGACCATTTACCTGCAATATATATGCCATGGTCTCTAATGACTTCATTTTAAAATTATACTATTGTAAGTTTTAATTGTATGTAGTTTGGGACTGCAGTTTTGGAGAAAATGCATAATTTTGGAATCTCATTGACAATAAGGTTTGGATTTTAGTAATAGTCTACCTTACCTCTCTGGATTCTGATTCTATTAAAATTGTTAAGGGCTGAGAAATAAATGACCACCAACTTAAGGTTTGAAGCAAAGCTGAGTTTATTGCTTGCCTAGTAAGGGATCTCTGCATTAGTCAGCTACAAGGTCAATGAGTGCCTTCAAGCAGAAATTAAAAGGGCACAAAAGGAGGAATCACCCCAAATACATCACGCAAGATTCTTATCCAGAGTTCTGATTGCCTCTCATGGCAGAGACACTACCTCTATATAAGTGGTCACTATCAGGTTTCACATGGCTGCTGGGAGATGAGATTTCTCACCAGTTTAGGAGGAGTTGTGTGAGATTCCAGTGGGCCTAGGGTCACTTGTCTGACATGCTTGTACGCTCATGTTTGAAGCTTAGCAGAAGATTATGCTGAAATAAGAAGTCATTATGATACTGAACATTAAAAAATCTAGAGCTTTCAGGCTTTGAATTAAACAGTGTTAGAGTGGTGTACTAATTTATTCACTTATTCACTCCTTTTAAATAAGTATTTGTAGAGTCCCTACTATGTGCTTTTCATTACTGGGTACTAGGGATAATATATATACATACAATATATGAAATGTAACCTCAATGTCACATGAGATCAAATTTCCCCTTCTAAATCCTCTGAAAAGTCTAATGTCGTCTACAGGGTTTGCATTTGCTGGTAACTCACAACTGAAACTTGTTAATGTCTACATCAGCATGACCTTACCATTCAACTCTCTGCATTCCTCTGACTTTATTTTTCAAGGAAATTCTTGCCAAGTAGGATGTCTGTTTCATGAACTTTCCAAAACTCTCTTATTTTAATAGTAGACTACCAAAGTAGCCTTCATCAGGGTAAACAGCCTCTTGTGAACAATAGATTATTCCCTTGGATTTATCAAAGAGCTGTTCACTCTCTAACGCTCCCTTTAAGACCTTGTCTTCACTGTGTTTGCCAATCCTGAAGTATTATATCACGAACTCTATCCAATTCTGTTCTCATATTGAAGGACCCACCTTAAACCAGACCCTTATAAATATCTTTTCTTTGTACTCTCTCTTTCAAGATGCTGATAACACTTTGTCAAGGTAATGAGCTCCTTTATTACAAAGAGCAATAAACGTGGCTTTGCTTAATCTATAAATTTTTGGTGGTCTTTTCGGGGACTCAGCAATCTACAGAACTTGCATTCTCAAGGTCACTCTGGCGTCAGTTTCTTGGTCTCATTGAACTTGTATCACCATCTATTTCTTCTCTTTGTCTCCACTCTGTGATGACCAAGACATAAAACTGTATCCTTTCTTTGTTTTTCAACAACCCCCCCCCCCAACCCACTACAACGAAAACAAAATCTATTCTTACAAAGTGTTTATGTGTTGGCTGCAATTTAAAAAGTTGGTAACTTAAAGGGAGCATATTTATCGGGCAATAACAACTTGAAATTGAATATTAGACATTCTTGTTCTTCAACCTCCCACCCTCTAGGTAAGTGCTACTCAAAGTGTGGTCTGTTATCAGTCCACCATGAAGTAAGTACAGAAATCAAGAGTAATCATTTATAAGCAATTTCTCAGTGATGATTGAGCATTAAACCACCCCCTTCAAACAAACAAACAAACAACAAATAAACACACAATAGAAAGATGCTCCTTCACCACAGATATTGTGAGGGCCATGCTCTAGACTCTCAGATTTTCAGTATAGTAGGAACCACTGCCATCCTTAAACTCTCCCCTTAAACTTCATCTTCTCACTGCATTATGTTGAACAACTTACTTTCCATTCTTATGCTTTGAACATGGGTAGATACAGTTAAGGCATTCTGCTAAACAATGAGATGTGTACCCTAGTTCCTACTGTGTAACAACACAAAAGAGACTGGAAGAGGTCTTGCAATTTCAGTCTTGTCTTTTGTCTCTCCTACAAAAATAAAAAATTCTTTTTGTCTAATAGCACTGTGGCATTTTTCTTAATGTGTAGAAGTTGGCACAGTCAGCTTTGTCTTTAAATATCTTTTGGCCCATCCCTTCGTAATGCATTAGATATTGTCCTGGACCGTAAGGAATCCATCATTTTGTGAGGAAGTAGCCATGTACGTGTGTCATTACAACACTGCAAGGTAAGGGCAGAGAGAGCTCCCAAGTGTCTGAGGGTGGAGGACTAATTGTCCCTGGGGATTAAGGGGATTCACTGTTTCATATCATTGAATAAGTATTGAGAAAATGAAACGTAGTGGATGAAATTTATAGTGCAAATAGTTCATGGATCTATGTTAGGATTCACACTATTTCCCTTCTTAGATAGTCATAGTTTACCCTCTAGTAGAGTCAACATGCGATAGAGATAATACTTAGAGTGGAGTGATGGCAGGGGGTTTGTGGTTATGGAAACTAAATAGGACTTAATTGAATTTCTAACAGATGGAGAATAATTAAATCATTTATTATCTTTTCACAATGAGTTAACTCATAGGTAAACCTCAAATGATCAAATGGTTTTATCCAGCCTCCTGATAAAGATGTAATATTTTCATCTGCTTCAACTCTGTTATTTCCTGGCTCAATTTAATGATTAACATGGCATAAAAGTAACAATTTCTTGATTATTAAAATCATATTTGCTGCAGATTACAAATATTCCGAAGCCATTACTAAATAAATAGTCTGTAATAATAAAGTTACATGGAGCAATCATCTTAGAAAACCTTAATAAGTTTATTAGAGAATTTTAATTTCAAACATTAACGCAGAAATAAGCAAACTCAATCACTAATGTGTTTCTCACTAAAACAATTTTTTGATCTTGAGTAATACCTCAAATAACTCACCTCGCCCATAACAGTCTATGGCACTTCTTGCTGAATCCCATGAGCAAAGCAGGGTACATGCGAGTCGAAGAGTCAAGGGATCCAACCACAGTGGTCCTGAAATGGTTTAGCGCCTCAGTTAAAACTACTAACATCTTTCTAACGTTTAACGTTACCTTTAACGTTTAACGTTTAACGTTTACCTTGTGTTTCTGACAAGTAGCACTCATTTATGAGAGTTAAGTATGAAACATTTAACCATGAATCAGCATCTTCAAACTCTTCCTGTGGAAACGGCACTTCCCATGGAAGAAACATAAGCGGATGATGATATCCAGTGGTGCCAATATTCACTATCTCACATTAAACTATGTAAGTATTTGTTTCTAAAATGATCCATTTGGCTGCAGAAAGATTAAGACTGCAGAGAACCCAGAGGGGGGGGGGGGAAAGCAAAGAGAGAGAAAAGGAAAGAAAAAAGAAATCAATAAGATAATCACCATCAACATTTTGGTGTACATCCTTTTTTTTTTTTTTAATGTTTATTTATTTTTGAGAGAGAGAGATAGAGCACCAGCAGAAGAGCTGCAGAGAGAGAGAGGCAGAATCTGAAGCAAACTACAGATCCTGAGCTGTCAGCACAGAGCCCAATGCGGGGCTCGAACCCTGGAACGGTGAGATCATGACCTGAGCTTAAGTGGGATGCTTAACTGACTGAGCCACCCAGGCACCCCATGGTGTATGTTGTTTCTGGTCTATATCTGTTTTGGTCACTTACTGTGGATGTAAATATCAAGGAAATAATGCAAATATTTAGATACACCGTTCTGCAATATGCTTCTTTTAATTTTATTAACTTATTTTGGGTGGGCTCAAAATGCTATATATTGCTAATGGGATTAGATTGGAAAACATAGCTTGATCCTGTAGTCAAAAAAAGCATCCTGCTCATTTTCTTCTCCAGAATTAAATTGCCCCAAGGGTGCACACCACATATCACAGAGAGGAGACAAAGAACTCAATCATGAATTGCGGTTTAATTAATATGCCTCAGCATCAGTTTTATGTCCTTACCCACTATTTCATTTTAGTGAGAATCTTTCTGATTTTAAGAAACTGTCTTGCTTGAGGCTCCTCAATGAGAAGGTGTGTTATTGTAATGATATATATGTGGCCGGAACTGCACATAGAAATCTGCTGCAGTGTAAGGCAGCCCTAGAATAGCTGCTTCTCTCTGTTTCTCTATTTCATTCTATCTTCTTTTTTTTTTTTTTCAACGTTTATTTATTTTTGGGACAGAGAGAGACAGAGCATGAACGGGGGAGGGGCAGAGAGAGAGGGAGACACAGAATCGGAAACAGGCTCCAGGCTCTGAGCCATCAGCCCAGAGCCCGACGCGGGGCTCGAACTCACGGACCGCGAGATCGTGACCTGGCTGAAGTCGGACGCTCAACCGACTGCGCCACCCAGGCGCCCCTCATTCTATCTTCTTTTAATGAACATGTTTCTCTATTCCCTGATTATTCCCATCTCTGTCTATGCTGGCTTTCTCTGTCCCTATATATACATCATGGCAACCCTTAATCTATCTTTTTGGCTCCTGTCCCTGTAACCAACAGCTCTACTCTTTGTTTCCTGTTGTCCCTGCCCATCATTTTATGCCTGATCAATCAGACCTCTGTCCATAGGTATACAATAAACCACCTCAAAACTTCATGGCTTAAAGCAAAAATGGCCTGTTATTTTTTAAAAATCATTCTTTGGGTTGGCCAGACTGTTAATGAGCTAATTTTGTCTGGGCTCACTCATGAGACTGTGTAGCTGGCAGGAGACTGTGGAGACTGGACTCAGCTGCTATAGTTGGGACAGATGGACCTTCTTTTCCACAGCCCGAGTTTCTTCCAGCATAGTTGTCTCAGGGCAGTGTTAAAAGGGTGAAAGCAGGAGACAAAAGCTCTGAAAGTTGCATGACATCAATTCTGCCATGTTCTATTGGTCAAAAGGGTCACTAGACAATCCCAGATTTAATGAGTGAGGAAATGGCCTCCCTTTCTGGAAGGGAAGCATAGCAAAGTTGACATAGCAAGTGGAAATGAACAAAAAAGGTCATGATTTAAAAGGGGGGGCATTATTTTATTTATAGTAATCTTTGAGTATTTTATGATCATGCTGTTTTTACCCTTTCAACTCTGTACAAATTATCTATAACCACTAGATATAACTATCCCAAAATTCAAGGGATTGTTTATTTTTTAATATGGATTCTCTGAGTTTTTGAAGGATAGCTCCTGATAATTTCCCAAATGATGACACTCTGGTAAAGTTATAACCTGCAGTTCATATCTGCTTGGCCTGTTTTCTAAGATCTCAGTAGTCCCCGTGATAGTCAATTTTATGTGTCAACTTAGTTAGGCCATGGTACCCAGATGTTTGGTTAAACATATCTGGATGTTGCTGAGAAGGTTTTTTTTAGATGATATTAATTTTTAAATCAGCACACTTGAGTAAAGCAGATTATCCTTCATAATGTGGTGGGCCTCATCTAATCAGTTGAAGGACTTAAGAAAAAACAAAACAAAACACAACACTTGACATCCCTGGAAGAAGAGGGAATTCTGCCAGCTAATGGCCTTTAGACTCAGTCTACCACATCAACTCTTCCCTGGGTTCTTTGTGGTTCTTTTTCTCTGGGGAAACTTAACCAACATATTCCTTAGAAAAATGGCTCTCTTATTCCAGTTTGATCTACTCGTCCTTTTGTTTTTTCATCCTTTCTCTGCTCCTGTTCTGATAGCATGAGTGATGTATATTTTTCCGACCATCCAGCTCCCCTTTGTGTTTCTGAGAAAATTTGACTTCTACAGAGAGTGTCCATGCACAAGCCTATCTAATTCCCTTTTTAAACTTTGAATCTGCAATAATTGTATGGGGTTGTTTCTTTCTTACAACAACCCCCAAAAGGTGGCCTATTCTCTTTATAAAAGGGATCTCCTTCCTTTTTACTTGTGTATTAACAAACTGGCCTTTTTTTTTTTTCTGTGGGAAAAGATATAATTTGTATCTGGAATTCCAAATATAGCTAGAAAGAACTTTTCCTGAATTATCTGACAAAACTAACTTCATGAGGAGGTCTGCCTAGAATGTAGATGCTATCATGGAGGCGAAGCAGCCACTGTAGGATCAGAAAGAAGAAAACCAAACTCTAGGTTTGGGGTGGCAGGAAGACAGAATTGACTTGGGTCCCTAACAGCATGGTTGAGTTTTAGACCATGAGTTTAGACTGCCTACCTCCATATTTTTTATCTGGCAAAAATAAGTGTATTCCAGCTAAACCACTTTCCTTTGGCTTTTCTCTGGAAGTCAGTCCACTTAAATCTTAGCTAATACAAAAGGTATTTCAGAATGTAGTAAAACAAATACATGAACAAAGCAAAAACATTCGTTAACCAAACATTTCTGTGGTCTTCTCAGCATTTATATTTTTGAAACCTTTTCAATTATTCACAGGATTTCATGTCTATTATGGTCTTTTGATCGTCATCACAGTCCTGGGAAGAAAAAGACTTTTTATAATTCTCAGTATACAGAGAATATACAGTAAGTCAGTAAGTCCCAGAATAACCATAATTCGTGATTTAAAAAAAAAAAAAAATCCTGGCATGTTATTATGCAGAGATCAGAACCCTGGCTTCTCAATTTTTTTTTTTACTATGGCCGCTGGCACATGGTAGATGCTCAATAAATAAATGCGTTAATGGTGTATCTAAAACATTTAGTTCAGAACCTGGCACATAACTCTGTGTTGAATAAATGGAATTTAATAGCAATAATAGTGACCACATGGACCTATCGAATTTAACTTTTCTCTAGCACAGACCTAAAGCTAGCTTCTCATGCAGAAACAGCACCTACAAAGGCATCCTTTGCCAAGTAATAACAGAAATGAATTTATTCAATATTCCAAAGACAGCAGTAAACAAATGCACAAAGCTTAGATGAATTTCAAAGATGATAGGTCCTTTGATTTAAGAATATGTATTAATGAAAACTGTTTAATTAATTAACTCCCCCCCACCCCGTAAGTATTTAAGAAATGATTTTCAGAATATAAAATGGAAGTCACTTTGGTTGGCTGCTTGGCCAGTTGATGGGATTTCTGTACCAAAAATCGTGGATATGATTTCCTTGTAGTAATAATGCCCTTTTAAAATATCTATCCTTTATTGTGTAAAGCACTCCGCACAAGCTATTTTATAAATATTCCTACTACTGCTGCAAGGCAGCTGCTACACTCTTTGTGACAGATACGGTAACTTAGAGCACATGACTATGGGGACAGGTCCTCCCCTGAGCAAGTGACCATCAGGGTGAAAAGAACAAGGACATTGGCTCAGTGAAAATTCACCCTTGATCCCGTAGAAGCAGTTTATGGCTTATGTTCCATTCTGCTGATGACTCAGTCTGGGTATCTCGGTGTAGGAAAGACAAAGCCTTCACAGTATCTGCTGGAGAAAGTCGGCTGTAGAGGTCAGGTGTAGGTTCCCTACACTGAAAACGTTAAGCAGACATTACAACAATTTCGACCACTGAACATGCAGTGCAGGTCTTTCGGACAAATTCTCTTACCAGTGGACATTCAAAACCGTGACTCCTCAGGGCGTCGTCTGGGTGGCTCAGTCAGTTAAGCATCCAACTCTTGGATTTGGCTCAGGTCATGATTTCACAGTTTGTGGGTTTGGCCCGCAACTGGCTCCCACTGACCGTGCAGAGTCCTCCCTCCCTCGACCCCTCCCCTACTTGTACTGTCTCTGTCTCTCTCGAAATAAATAAATAAACTTAAAACAAAACAAAACCGTGACTCCTCCCTGACTTTGTCATCAACTTTGACTACCTTACAATGGCAAAGAAGTAGAAAATAATGCGATTACTTAGGAAAACCTAGCCAAGAAATAACCTAGGAAATTACAACTACATAGCCTTCTTTCCAGAGTTTTCCTTAATATCAACACAATGTCTTACATTAGGAACGTGCTTTACAATAGACCTTATGACTTTTTCACAAGGTGGTGGGTATATAACAGGAAAACAAACCTTAACGAAATATTGGCCATGATAAAGATCTAGGTTCGGTATAACTCTCCCTTGATTAACTGAGGTACTTCAAGTTAATCAGTTAAGTTCTAAACCCCCTTATCTATACAATAATAACAATGAAAGTAATAAAACACCTCATGCAGCTGTTAGGCTGCCAAAATCGGATGTCATGTGGGCAAGTCACTTATGAGTTATAAAATGCCATATAAATCTGACCAATTGTTCATGCTCATCATTTTATTCTATCCTCACAACAGCTCTGTAAGGCAGAGTGGAAATCCCATACAAACTTACCAGCCTTCAACCACATAGCTGTGATAAACCCATTCACTTATCCAAGGAAACAAGGACATGAAGAATGCCACAGACATGTCCATGATATAGAAACTCTAAGTCATGGTGGCCCAGACTCAGACTCATATACTCATATACTGGCACCATGACAAAGCCAGTCAGACATAGTAACATGGTGAATGTTTCTCAAAATTGATCCTGTACCCCTTCACAATATCACAGACAATACACACATGCATTCTTGGCTTACAAGTGGAGGAATTGAGGTTAGATCATTTAATTAATTGACCTAAGGCAATCCTAAATGACAGATCTGGGATTTGAGATAGGGACATCTGCTCCAAAGAATTAAGCATTTACTGCACCACCAGCCTAATATCAGAAAAGGAGTTCCATATATGGCAATACTAAGCACTGTTCTCATGTATCATGAGTCATTATGCCGTTTGTTGACCTGAGTTTAGAATGTAAGCTCCTTGCCACAACTACTTTGTACTCTGTCTAAAATACTTTGGATGGTAAAGAGTCTGTTGACCACGGAGTTTCCGAACTTAGAGATGATCTTTATAACTCCTTCATATTAGAGAAGAATTCAGAGGAGTTAATTGACTTTCCCCAGGTTGCTCAGCTAGTCTATGATAGAACTAGACCAGATCTAGGTCTTAGACACATCATCCCGGACTCCTTTCACTCCCTCTCCTCAGCCTCGAACCATCCTTAGAATCTTGGCTGATGTGCGCAATGGAGGGGAGCCATGTTCCCATTGGATATGACCAGGGAGACGCCTCTACAGTGCCTCTAGCGCGGTATGCACGCTGAATGACAGGTGGAAACAAAGGAAAATTATTTAGACCCTGAAGTCATGACATAAGTGTCCATTGTGAAGTATTGGTTTGGCTTTTCTGTAACAATAAGAGAGGAAATAAAAAAGAGCCAAGAGGAAAAACCATTTTGTTGCCAAGGTAATAATTCACATCTCGGGACATTTAAACGATTAATGCAATATTTAAAAGAGAAGTTGTCGCCTTGCATGAGGTGATCTATTGGTTAAATAGGCTCCATGACATTTTGAAGAAACAAAAAGTAGTAATTACCATACAAGAGGTGTTTAATGGGAGGTGTTTAATGGGAGCCCAGAAGAAAGCAGGCAAACAGAGACAGGAAGGCCGAGTTAGCAATCTCCGTGCTTGTTACCACAGCAGGATAGACCAGGAGCTTTTATTTCCTTCTGTGTCCTAAGATCCAAGCTCATTTCCCAGGACTCATTTCAGATTTATGGGTGGCCCCCTGAAAGATGTTATTGCTGGTGCAACCCAGCCAAGCTTCTTTACACACTCGCCTTTACAAAAAAGAGCTGCATTTCTGGCCGGTCTCTCTGACTCCGAGACTTGCATGCACTGGGCTATTTTCCTGGGCAAAGTCGAACTGGCTCCTTTTCCTTTCATTAAAGAGAAAAGAGAAAGGCCAGGATGTGGCCAAAAGGAGAAAAGAGCATTTATCCTTGGAACCAGGATTAGGGCTGGAAGGAGAAGATGATTATCCTTAGGTCAGACGCTTCTTGGTGAAGACCATCGAGGAGAGAAGGCCAAGCTGAACGTCTGCCATAGGGTGACTGTGTGTGCACAAAAGGCAGTTAGGAAAAACGAATGGCCACTTTTGTGGATAAAGTGTTATTTATAGCATTCTAGAACTTTGAAATGGAGCACAAATCCTGCATTTCAGGAAATTAAGGCCCAGGGAAGAGAAATAACTTTTCCAGATTCTGGGTGGTTAGTAGCAGACTATGGGGACCCAGGTCCCTGTCTCCCAGCCTTGGGCTTTTCTATAACTCCAACACAGAGATTTGAAAGTTGTTAAGGGGAGAAACCTTGTCCTTCCCTCCCTCTCTCCTCCCTTCCCTCTGCCTTTTCTCCTTATCTTCTATTTTTTCCAGGGTTTAACCAGAACCCACTGTTCTAAGGCACTGTTTTAAGTCTTGGAGGCATTATGCTTGATGCAAAATTTCTTTTCTGTTTCCTCTCTTGTTTTTCATATCCCTAGTGCTCAGTATGTGATAACTAACCATAAATGTTGAATGATAAAATAAGGCTTATAAGTAAGAATGAAAAAGCCAATTATTTCTTTGGAATTAAGCAATGAATTTTTGGCTGGGTCAAATTAAATTCTATTGGACAATAAACTGAATTAAATTAAATTGCTATAGGTAATCTGTATTTATAAAAATACAGAAACACTGAATTTATCATTTTGAAAGAACTTGATCATTGAGGTTTAGAGGAAATAACGTACTGTTCAAAAAGGTTTTGAAAATGTAGTCACATCTTGATAAAGTATGGATGTTTCTAATAGAGTTTCAAGGGCACATTAGCTTGTTGGACACAATTTAACTAAACTAGTGGCAACAAGAAAGGCAGCCAGTGAGTAATTTAGAAATAGTTTTTTTTTTTTTAATTTTTTTAACGTTTATTTATTTTTGAGGCAGAGAGAGACAGAGCATGAACGGGGGGAAGGTCAGAGAGAGAGGGAGACACAGAATCTGAAAGAGGCTCCAGGCTCTGAGTGTTCAGCACAGAGCCTGACGCGGGGCTTGAACTCACGGACTGCAAGATCATGACCTGAGCTGAAGTCGGACGCTTAACCGACTGAGCCACCCAGGCGCCCCTAGAAATAGTTTTAATTCACAATCACAGTTGGTGCTTCCTGCATTTATCCTCTGACTCCACAGTACAGAGGAACTTAACAGAGAAAGGTACAGCGTCTGCTTAAAATTTCAGGACAAATGATGTGGGGAGATCAATTCATAATGTGGATTAGGGTGATGTTATTTCTAGCAGCATTTGCGGCCAATGTGGATATCTTTGGTGTGGAGCCATCTCACCTGAAGATGCGAAGGAAACCCAAGGTATGACTGCCAATGCTATTTTCCTATTTCAGATTATTATGATCTTGGCACGTTCCAAACAATAGCAATATTTGTTTCTTTTAGTTAATGAATCCTTTGCTTTCTCTTTACTTCCTCCCAATGACATCACATTCCGCTCTTTCATTTTCTGTCTTGAGTCAGCAGAAAGTTTTTTTCCTTCTCATCAAAGGCACGTTTCTCAGTAGTAATTTTAACTTTGATGAAAAACCACGTGATGGAATGAATATCCAACTAGCCTTCTCACTGAACCTAGCTCAGTTTAAATTATTTAATTAAAGAAATTTGATTTGGGGAAAATGATCCAGATAGCAATTGGTAAAAAAAATAAATCGAAGAATAAATACTGAAAGTTGTTATATTGATTTCCCCTTACCTAATGAGGTCATTGATTTATTACGGTTGACGTTTTGTGAACGTAGCATCTTCAGATGAAACATTTTGTGCTTTTTAAAGAATTTTGTACTTTTTTAGATTTTTAAATTACTTTCAGATTTTACTGCTAATTCCTTTCCAAGAAATTATTCCTATTTTTCATTATTTTCTAAAAGGTGGAGACAGCCTAAATTCACAATAGGAAATTGGTTAAACAAAATAATGGCATCTCTATATGATGAAATACTATGTAGCCATTAAAAAGAATATTTCCGAAATATATATCTTAATGTGAAATTTCATGATCTGCTGTTAGGCTTAAAAATGAGTTTATGAAGTATTTTTTACAGTATGATTATATTTAGAATAACATATAATATAAATATAATAAATATAACACATATAATTTAGAGATCTATAGTAGATTTACTAAGAAGTTAATAGAATAGCATTTCTGAGTGTAGAATTATTGATGTTTATGTTTTTATGCTTTTCTGTGTTTCTGATTTTTCTATGATGAACAATGCATTATAATAACAAAAAAGAAGAAACAATTATTTAAAACCTTAAGAGGATAGTAAGTAATTTTTTCAGTTTGAATTTTTCTTTAAAATTGCTATTTTTCAAACAATTTTACCTGTTTTGATTCATCGTCAGTGTTTACAAAATGTGAAATAGATTGAAAACTATTCTTTTCCATAATCACGTTATATTTTATAATTTCTTTGCACTAAGTAAATGATAATAACTAGGACATAATGATTTTACTGGTGGCAAGCATTGAGTTTGTCTCCAATATTTATTTATTTTTTTATTACAAATGGTTCAGAAGAAACACAAAATAAGTGAGAAATTTTTGAAAAGAAAAAAAAAGTAAGGGAAACTGGGAAATTGCTTAAGTAACACATAAAAAGTTGCCTGCCAAAACTTCCCCCACAATGTACCAGAAGTACCAGAAAAACAGTGACTCAGAAGATTCACTTTTTTTTTTTTTTTTTTTTTTTTTTTTAGTTTATTGAGGAGGGGGGAGAGAGAGAGCGTTAGCAGGAGAGGGACAGGGAGAGAGAGAAAGATAGAATTCCATGCAGGTTCTGTGCTGTCAGTGCCGAGCCCAATGCAGGGCTCGGTCCCATGAACCATGAGATCATATCTCCTTCCATCTGAGCATTCAAATGGTCCATTTATTTTGTTTTCCACTGATAATAGAATCTTCTAGCAGCTGAGAGCCATCTCATCTACTCACTGCACCATTTGTTCCTATGAGAACCAATAACTTGGAATACTATAGAGACTGTATAAATTCTTAGATCTACTTATAAGCCCAAACCCCAACAGAAACACTGATAACATCTATGCAGACATAAATGCTTAAAGGTATGTTGGAAAAGTCTGAAACATAATGTCTGAGAGAGGCTTAGTTTTATCTAAACGTGGGATAGGTACACGCACATAGCCATGGAACTATAGTTGTGTGATAGACTCCACACTTACTAGCTTTGGAAGTGTACTCAGTTTCTCTGAGCCTTTTTCTTATCAGCAATATAAAGGTAATAAAATCAGTCATCTCATAGGATTGTTATGAAGATTAAATGAGGTAGTATAAGTGTGGTTGGTAGAATAATGGCTCCCAAAGATGTCCACATCCTAAGTCCTGGAACCTGTGAATGTGTATAGGGGAATTATGTTGTAAACAGAATTAATCTTGCTAACAAGATAATCTTCAGATAAGGAGATCATCCTGGATTATCTGGATGGGCCCAGTGTAGTCTCAAAAAAACTTAGATGGGGAAGAGAAAGCAGAAGAGTCACAGTCCAAGTGTTACAATATGAGAAAGACATGATTGGCCATTACTAGTTTTGAAGGTAGAAGGGGACCTCGAACCAAGTGATGCAGTTAGCCTCTAGAAACTAGAAAACATAAGAAAATGGATTTCTTCTAGAACCTCTATAAAGGAACACAGCTTTGATGGCACTTTGATTTTAGTTCAGTGAGACCCATTTCAGACTTCTGACCTCTCAAACTGTAAGATAATACATTTACATTGTTTTAAGCCACTCTGTGTCAATTTGGTACAATAGCCATGGGAAACAAATAGAGGTTTTGGTGCCTGCAAGTGTGGTGCTACTGTAACAAATTCCTAAAAATGTGGATGTGGCTTAGGAATCAGGCAATGGGCAGCAGCCGCAAGAAGTTTTATAGAAAGCAGCATGAAAAGAAGAGTCTAGATTGCCTTGGGTGGAATGTGAGTAGAAATATGGATTTTGATGACTCTGCTAGTGAAAGGAACCAGGGCTTGATGATTTTGGAAATTCTCAGCCTATCATTATTGCAAATGATGCTAAATTGGGGGTTTCAATGTCAGAAAAGCAGGCTTTGGAGAAAAGGCCAAGGGTGTGGCTGGACAGACAACCTTTTGCTAATGCTTCAGGAGGATCAGAAAGTCAGAATATTCAGTCATACAGAAGGATCTTTGAAGAAATTAGGTATGTAACTCAGGTATTCCTCCACTACTCAGGAGAAGCCAGAAAGAGAGACAGTATGGTCCAGGAAAGATCTGTGGAGGGGCCCCTAGTCTAATGGAGTGAATACTCATGGGGGAGACTCACACATTTTGTAAGAAATTTTTATCATTTCTAGTTCTGACTGAAAGGGACAGAGGGTATGAAATAAAGGAAGGCTCTTGGGCTTCCAACATTCTACAAGCAAGAAATAGGCTGATAAAACTACTCAGCTGAATTAAATCCTATAATGTGAAGAAAGAATTATTCACCATGATCAAATGGGATCTATCACAGATATGAAACTTTGGTTCAGCGTTTTAAAATCAATTAATATAATCCATCACATCAAGAGGCTAAAAAAGAAAAATCACATGATTTTATCAATACATGCAGAAAAAACATTTGACAAAATCCAATACACAAGGAAGCCAGATATACAGGAGAACTTCCTCAACTTAATAACGAATTTTTACCAAAAAAACAAAAACAAAAAACCTTACAACTAACATCATAATTAATGGTAAGAAACTTAAAGCTTTCCCACTAATATCAGATATAAGGCAAAGATGTCCCTTCTTTGCTCTCTTTATCAACATCATATCTGAAGTTCTAGTTAATGCTAGTTAATGCAATAAGGAAAAAAGAAAGAAAGAAAGAAAGAAAGAAAGAAAGAAAGAAAGAAATACAGATTGAGAAGTAAGAAATAGAACTGTTTTTGTTTGCAGATGACATGATTATCTGTATATAAAATCTAAAAGAATTGATGAAAACAACTCCTGGGACTAATAAGTGACTATAGCAAGGTTGCAGGTTGCAAGGTTAATATACAAGTCAGTTGCTTTCCTGTATACCAGCAATGAAAATAAATTTACTTTGAAGTTAAAAGCACAGTAGCATTTATATTAGCACCCACCAATGAGATACTTAGGTATAAATCTAACAAAATATGTATAAGATCTACAGGAGGAAAACTACAAAATTCTGATGAGTGAAATCGAGGAAGGACTAAATAAATACAGATAGATTGCTTATTTATGCATAGGAAGTCTCAGTATTGTCAAGATGTCAGTTCTTTCCAACTTGATCTATAGATTACTGCAATCCCAGTCCAATTACCAGCAAGTTATTTTGTAGATATCAACAAACTGATTCTAAAATTTATACAGAAAGGCAAAAGACTCAGAATAGCCAGCTCAATATTAAAGGAGAACAAAGTTGGAAGACTGACACTAACTGACTTCAAGACCTAACTATAAAGCTACAATAATCAGGATAGTGTGGTATTGGAAAAAGAATAGACAAATAGATGAATGGAACAGAATAGAAAGCCCAGATATAGACCCACATAAGTATGATCAACAAATCTTTGACAAAGGAACAGAGAAAATACAATGGAGCAAAAATAGTCTTTTCAACCAATGTTTCTGGAAAACTGGACATCCACATAGACCTTATACATTTCATGGAAATTAACTCCAAATTGATCATAAATGTAAAACGCAAAACTATAAAAAAACTCTTATAGGGCAACATAGGAGACAACCTAGATAGCCTTGGTATGGCAATGACGTTTTAGAGACAACACCAAAGTCATGATCAATGAAGGAAATGCATGATAAACTAGACTTCACCAAAATTTACAAACTTCTCTAGTAAAGACAGTGTCAAGAGAATGAGAAGACAAGCCACAGACTGGGAGAAAATATTAGAATAAGACACATCTGGTAAAGAACTGTTATACAGAATATACAAAGAACTCTTAAAACTCAACAATAAGAAAATAAACAGCTCAATTAAAAATGAACCAAAGACCTTAACAGAGAGTTTACCAAAGAAGATATGTAAATGGTAAATAAACATATGAGAAGATGCTCCACATCATATGTTATCAAGGAAATGCAAATTAAAACAACAATGAGGTACCACTATATACCTATTAGAATTACCAAAATCCAGAAAACTGACCACACCAAATAATGGTTAGGGTGTGAACTGACAGGAATTTTCATTCATTGCTAGTACAGATGCAAAATGGTACAGCCACTTTGAAAGACAGTTTGACAATTTCTTACAAAACTGACCATACTCTTACCACATGATCCAGCAGTTGTGCTCCTTGGTATTTACTCAGAGGAGTTGCGAATTCATGTCCACACAAAACCCTGCATGTTTTAAATGTTTGTAGCAGCTTTATTTATAATTGCCAAAACTTGGAAGCAGCGAAGATGTCTTTAGGAGGTGAATGGATACATCCAGACAACGGAATATTATCCAGCATGAAAAAGAAATGAGATATCAAGCCATGAAAAGACATGGAGCAACCTTAAGGGTATAGTATTAAGTGAAATAAGCCCTGAAAAGACTACATACTCTAGGATTCCAACTATGTGACCTTTTGAAAAGGCAAAACCGTGGACACAGGAGGAGGATCAGTGGTTGCTGGGGGCTGGGAGGAGCAGAGAAATGAATAGGCAGGGCGTGGGGATTTTTAGGGCAGTGAAAATTGTCTGTATGATACCATAATGATAGATAGAAGTCATTTTACATTTGTCCAGACTCATAGAATTACAACACCAAGAATGAATTGTAATGTGAAACTATGGACTTTGGGTGAATATGATGTGTCAATATTGGTTCGTTAATTGTAACAAATATACCACTCTGGTGAGGGACGTTGACGATGGGGGAGGCCATGCATGGTTGGGAGCATATGGGAAATCTATGTACTTCCCTTTAATTTTGCTATGAATCTCAAACTGTTTTAAAACAATCTTGAGAGAAAACCTACTTAGTTGCAAACATATGCTGCATTTCATGAGGAAGGAAGGACGACTCCTAGGGTTCAGCCTTGATCTTAGGAGGTGGAGCCTTGAGCCACAGAGAATTATTCCCAGGCTTTGAAACCAAATGGAATTTGCTTGGCTGGCTTTTGAAATTTCTTGGGACTGGTGACTTCTTTTTCTTCTATTTTTCTCTGCATTCTGTGCAAGCAGGGTGATCAACATCCTAACTCTCTTACCATTGAGGTTTATAGTTACTAATCTAAACCTAAAGATCCAGAGTAATACTGACCCAGAGCTGAGGGGCACCTGGGTGGCTCAGTTGGTTAAGCGTCCAATCCTTGATTTCAGCCCAAGTCATGATCTCACGGTTTGAGTTTGTCCCATGTCAGGGTCTGCATAGACAGTGTGGAGCCTCCTTGGGATTCTCTTTCTCCCCCTCTCTCTCTTTCCTACCCTGCTTGCTCTTTCTCTCAAAATAAATTAATAAACTTAAAAAAAAAAATTACTGATCTGGAGATGAGTGGTGGGGAGACCCCAGAAGATAATTCACATCTACGGCAAATGAAGCCTGGGCGGCTGGACCAGCCTCCATACCCACGCAAGACATTATGGGCTTCTGGGTGGAAATGGATCATCCTGATACAGCAGGAGCAAATGGCCATCTCTTTGGATAGGCGAAGTCTGTGGACAGGAAAGTCAAACTTCTGTCTTTGGTGGTGGCAGAAACAGTGGTAATAAGTTGGGGACCCAATAAGATTTGGGTGCAAAGCTGTGGAATCCTCTGATCTCAAGAAGAACATCTGGTTCAGGCCTCATCGGTAATGTGGAAGTCACAAAAACCAAATTTTGCACCCAAGTCAGTACTTCCTGATACCGCTGGATACTCCGGGCGATTGAGAAACCCAGGGAAAGCTTAAGGCTTCCCTGCCGCTCTGGATAGAGACGTACTCTGGGATCGTTATTGTGGAGCGACATCGTTTATTCTGCAAATAACTAGCTTGCTCGAACCTGATGGTTCTCACATCATCGCCACCATTCTTTCATGACCATCCTCATTGCCCTCATTAGTGTCTCGTGACAAGAGCTAATTTGCATTATTTTACCGAGACATTGTCGAGTATTGACATTTCAAAGATTTTAAACAGTGAAGACAATCCTGTAATATCTTATCATAACATTGGCCCTTTAGTTATATTGTTTCGCGAGGTTTCTATGTAATATTTCATATCCCATTTTTAAAGCTATTCCCTATGACTTCCCAGAAGCATTGAGGACTCTATTATTGTTATTCCTTTAATTCCCTTTGGGATCATAGCTTCGGGTCACAGTCACTTTCCCCTCACATGATATTGCTGGCAGGCTGTTCTTTGTTTTACACTGAATGACAGAAGGCACCACCTACATATAACCTATAGCATGAGAGGCTACTGCAGCTGCCTGGTGTTCAATATCACCTTCCTCTCCCTTCCATCACGATCGTTTATTTCCGGCTGTAATCCAAATGCGCACAACGATGAAATAATGAGCTTTTCTGTCTATGTCAGGTTTTTCCAAAGTTTTGTGCCTATTTCTTCTATTGTACTATGATCCTGGGGTGTGATTAATTTTCCAACTTTACTTCTCAGGCATCTATGGCATGTGTTGGAGCCAAGGAAGAGGACTTTGTGGGAGATTTTGTGAGCTCATTATCAGTTCCCTTGCATTTGGATTGACACCCTTTTCCCCTCGCTGTGCTCTGAAATAGGGTGATGCTGCATTATGGAGAATTGCAGAGGGCTCCTTGGAGAAGTAGGAGAATAAACCCAAACCACCAGAGAGCCAGTGGATATATGCCTTGCTTCAGGCAAGAGAGATGGTGATAAGAGCTGAGATATTATAACAATAATAGTGATAGTATGATAAAACAACTATTCCAGCATTTATTAAGTGACTTCTAAAAACATTACATGTATTATCTCATTTAATCCTCCCACTAACCTTGTAAATGTCATTAGTGTAAATCCCATTTTGCAGATGATGAGACCAAAGACCAAGGAAGTTATGGAATCTGCCCCAGGTCACTCAATGAACAATGCTAGAGGCACGGTTCAAATCCAGGCAGGCTGATTCACACATGGCCTCCTCCTGCTTGATAGGACTGTGCCCCACCTATTAATGATAACTCGTTCTGTCATCATGAGGCAGCTGCAAAAGTAGAGTTAGTTGCAGCGGCCAAAGATCAGCTGCCTTTAATGCTAGTAAATTCCAAAGAGTTCATAGGCACAACCAGAATGGAGATCTTGAGGTCTTCAGGGGCACAAGGGAATGGGGACACCAGGGTCAAGTGGTAGTGATTCTACAGCAGGCAACCTGAGCCAGACCTGAGCTAGGCTTACCAAAAGTGCTAACAAGTGAATTGTTTCTAATGCCTGGGGAGAGAGAAGCAATCTTGGGTTTTTCTACTGACTGTTCACATTCCCTCTATGAGGAGCATGACAAGCAGCTTCCAGCAGGATTAAAACAGTGGCTACGTATATTCTGGTTGGAGTAAGAGGATCATGATGGGTGGAAGGTCCCAAACACTTTAACAATCTGACGAAATTTATGAGTCCCTCCCCAGAAATAGGTACATTGGTCATACCAATCTCACATCTAGGTGTAAGCTATAGAGATTAAAATATAAAAGTATCAGTGAGGAGTTGGGCTCACACTAAATAAAAAGCATGTATCCTGGTCTTTGAATCTTCAGTATTGGGTGGTAATGATTCTTAAGGAAGAAAGGAAGCATCATTCTTGACCTTGGACAGGTAGTACCATGCCATCTGTGGTAGGGAGAATTCTGATGGCCTACCGAGATTCTTGGCTCCTGATACGGATAAATTTTCTGGCAATTATTCAGTCAAACCCTAAACTAAGGACTGGTGTGAGGGAGTTTTGCAGATGTCATTAAGGTCACAACATAATTGATCTTAAGGTAGAGAGATTATCAGGGTGGGCCTTACCTAATCACCTGAGTCTTCTTCTGCTGATCAGAGAAGAGGAAGTCAGACTCTCAAAGTGTGAGAAGGATTTGAGGCACCATTGCTACCTTGACAATGGAGAAGGCCACATGGCAAGGAATGCGAGTACTCTCCAGGGGCTGAAAGTAGCCTCTGAGTGACAGCCAGCAAGGAAGCAGGGATCCCAGTCCCATAGCTGCAAGGAGATGAATTCTGCCAACAAGAATTAGCTGGGAAACAGTGTCTTTTTGAAGCTTCCATATGAGAACTCAGCTCAGCCAACCCCCTCATTTCAACCTGGTGATACCCTGAGCAGAGATCCCATGCTGTACAAGATTTTGGATCTACAGAATTGTGAGCTAATAAATGGGTATTGTTTTAAGCTGCTAAGTTTGTGGTAATTCGTTTCACAGCAATAGAAAACGAATACACCATCTCCCCAAGATGTTCATGGGAGCTGCAGAGATGACAAAGTATTCCCACCGCAACAAATGCCCAAAGAGGGCAAACTAATTTTTTCCTTGGCTTTGTGTACATACATGGTAGGTAGGACCTTCAGAATTTTTTTTTTCTTTCCTAAGCTTGAGGAGCTAGATTTAAAACAGCTGGCATGGAAACAGGAAAAACCTTACCATGAGGACCCTTGGGATTTAAAATGGGGTTTCTGAGCTTTAGTTTCACCCATTCCCCTCTTTTGTATTGGATATGAAATTTTTTATTTTAAATATGTATTCTAGCTTCCTTCCTTCCTCTTTTGTTAAAATTCTCCAGATAAGCCTATGGGACTCACAGGATAGACTTCAGCATAGCTCAGCAAGTATTCGAGATTTTATAGCCACGCCCACGGGCCTGGATGTGAGTCACAGCACATAGGTTACCGTTGTCTCCCTGGTTCAGTATATCATGGCAAAGTCCCTCAACTCTCTCAGCTCTATGTACTCATATGGCAAGTGAGGGGTTTGGTTTAATGATTTAATCTCTGGTGTTCCATCCAGAGCGAACATCCTCACATTAGAGATTCCCAGGAGAAGCAGACCCACAGTTGTTGTTGTTGTTGTTGTTTTCAAGCCAGTGATGTTCAGTGAGCATTTGACTTGTGATTTCTAAGGAGTTAATGCCCATCCCGAACAACCTTACACCCTTCTATCGTGTCCATGCGGGGGCTTCCATTTTTGCTGGCACCGGGGATGCATCTCTCCATCAAAGGGGACAGTAAACTTCCTTTCCACCCTAGTAACACTGCACAGACTCTGTCATGGAGTCCAATAGCAGCACGATCATGGCCCGCAAATACTCAGAGAGAGTGTGTGGCACTTTTTGTAATAGGTGGAAAAGCTGTTCTCTCTTGGTTAGGAAACTTTATGAGAGACCCTACCCTCTACCTCAATCCCTTTTCATATCAAATTTAATAAAAAATTAGGATCAATACATAATTAAACAATAAATTTATCAGGTTACCTTGAGATGGTGGCACCTTTGTTCCTGCAAGATGCCTGACATGCAAGGAGGTATGTTGCACAGAAATGCTAAACCCTTAATCAATACAACAAAGCATTTCCAGACTCCCCAGCCTGATAAAACTGAGCAATCAATTATCCTGTAATATAGGTCTGAGGCAAGCAGGATTAAAAATTTTATTAAGAACAGTTCTACCTCTTGTGTAACTCTCACTGGAAGTTCTCCGATTCAATTCTTCACTTTTTGCTTTTACTCAAAGTTGGAAACCACATGCCCCATGTGATCACATTTCACAAAAGCGAGAAAGCTCCCAGGTATAAAAAGGAAAACGATCTGCCACCTGTGATGAAAAAACAATGAAGCCGCCCCTGTCACTAATGCCATTTCTAACAGTCCAAGCTGGTCATACAGAAAACTATGTTGTTCTAAAGGCAATCATGAAGTTGAGAAAAATCTCATGTTTCCAGGATTATATTATTCTGCATTCTCCCAACAAAGCCTCATTAATTTCTCTATCGACTCAGACTTTTCTGGAGCTGTTTTAAGTGAACAATGAAACATTTAAATATTTTATATAAATAAAAGAAGAAGGACGAGTAGTGTCAAAGAGCTTTATTACTTGGCAGTGCTAAATTCCTATGACAGCTTGGTTAGCCGCTGAAAAATCACTCTAATGATATACCCACTAGAAACATTCCTAGTTGCCTTAGAAAAAAAGACCCAGCTGGAAAAAACTCAATATCCAGCCCCAGTATGAAAACAGGCAGAATCTGCAGCCAAAAGATGCTTGTAAAACTATGTGAGAAAGTCTGCAGAAAACATGCAGAGATGAGAGAAGTGTCCTGTGTGCAGAGGAAGATAGATGCAGAGAAACCCAGAGACACTGCTTCAAAGGGGGTGGGGGGGTAGCAGAATCTGAGTCCTTATTTATTCCTTCATTCAACAAACATGTTGAATACTTACTGTTTACCAGCCACTGCATTAGGGCAAGGGCTAAAAGTTGGATAAGACACAGGCCTTGGAACGTTTGCATTGTAGAGAAAAACACCAGCTTGGGTTGGGAAAGAGAAATAAAATGGTAAAGAACCCAAACCAGCATTGGGTTCTGCTCAAGGGAACACCAGCATGGCTATCATTTTTGCATAGGTCTCACTGTGGGACAAATTTTAAAAGTTGTACAGTATATAGAAAACTGAAACCCGAAACAGCAGTTCTGGCATCGTTTAATCGGGGACTTTTTGGCCTCAGAAGAGCATACAGTTAGTTGACTGGACGAAACTCAGTGGTGAGAAAAGGCCATCGGGGACAGTGTATGGACAGTGAGGAGAATGAATAAGAATGTGTGATGAGCTTTCCTACAGCCTCGATCTCCATGGAGATGAGAAGTTTTGTCAAGACCTGAGTCTTTGGTCCTCACCCACTGGGCTCTGCCAGCTCAGCCATGGAGTGCTACTACTTAAACTAAGTCACTTTAAGCAACCATGCAAAATACGTATGCAATCAGGTTGAATCCATCTCTAATGAAGAGAAGAAGGCTGCCAGCTGCATTGATGGCTCTTGAACTCTGATAGCACACTTCTCGCAGAGATCCCCAGAAGCTGGCTCTGAGCAACTCTTCACATTTGCTCTCTGATTCATTAAACATAAATGGCGGGTGTCTCCCTACTAGATTGTTTGAGAGAAACTGACTAACTTTGGTTGGATTCTACAGCAGGAGAGGGAAAGAAAGGGCTGGAAACAAGAAGAAGAGAGAAGAAATGCAAGGATGGAGAACAAAGAAAGACCTTTTGGTAGCAAATTTATTCCTTGTTTATTTTAATACATGATTAGGAGGCCTTCAAGCTGGAGATTACTTTGATTTGGCTTCATATCATCCTTCTTCCATCCTCACGCCAAATAAGAGGTTTTATTCAACAGTGGATGAGATTTTTTTTGTTTGTTTTCTTAAAAACCTGGTTTCTCTGATAAACTCCGGGCAAATCTCAACAGGCTCACCTCGTATGTATGATATTAGATGTGGTTTGGTTTAATGGCATGACTTAAATGAGTCATGAGACTTTCATCAACTTTTAACACTAATAAAATAATTGGGCAAGCTCCTTTACCTGTCTGAGCCTCAGTTTCCTAAGAGGGATGCCTTTGATGATCGCTCACAGTTCTGGAATTGTATGATTTCCATTTCTGGGCAACTGAGCATCACTGATATCCTGTGTCTTTTATATCAGGTATGAGCCTTTGTTTTGCTACAGTGATTCTTGCAAGTTCTAACAACGTATTTTGTTGCCATAATATAATATCAAAAAAAAAAAAAAACAACCCACATAATTCTGGGTAGATTTAGAGTAGTTATTTGTCATAAAGCTAATATGAAGTTATTATCTAGTTTAGGCCTGTAAGTTTTACTTGACCCAAATGAATTTAGAAGGTGGTGGGAAAATATTTTACTACCGTGTGCACAGGTATGCTTTGATACGGCCCATCAAATCTCCCCTGAACTGAGGCCTGCTTTGTTCAAAATTTGTACCACTTGTAGTCTGATATCCTAAGCCCCCCAAACAAAAGCAAAGGCAGAAAGCATGCTCAGGCAAAGGACTTGAGACCCTGTGAGCAGGAATGTGAGAAACAGCATGCCAAGGACAAATTCAAATGCGAGCATTCGGAGGATTAGCAATCCCAGGGAAAAGCTTTTTCGGATTCTCTGTTTTTGAATAATCAAAATAAATCTTTAAAAATACACTTCAGCTGAGAATTCCTTTTCTGTTTTCTTTAGAGAAAAGCAGAAAGAAAACTCAAAAGCATACAGAGACAGATCAATAGCTATGGTGACAGTTATAAATAAGTAGGATCCTTCAGGGTGGATTCCAGGAACTAAATACAGTTCAGGAAGATCTTGAGCTTGCAATTAATTATTTAGAAAATGCTCTCCTTGCTGCTAAGTAAATACATAATGTTGTCTGGCGAGGGAATTTGTTTGAATTCTCAGCCCTGAAGCTAAGCAATCAAGCAGGGCTGCTGCGCATTTCTAACAGCAAAAGAGAAAGGCTCTAAGAGAGGTGTCCCCACCACCCCTCCTCCCCTCCCAGGTTTGCAGCCTGCTCTAACGATCGTAGCCTAAGGAAAAGGAAGATCTTTGAGGTTGATGGGAAAAGTGGTGGTTAAAAAGAAATGATTAGCAATTTTAAGTGAAATGGAAATGGGAGATGTAAACATGACGCATCAACTGAAATTCCTCATCCTTTATCGAAGGAGAGTCATTATTAAGGTGAGCAGTGCTGGGCATTTGGTGACACTGTCCCTCGGAGGGAGGGTACTACGGTGCAAAAGGGAGCCAGGCTTACCGAGAGGGCATGATGGAGACTTGCTGAGATGGGTGGCCATCTGAGCAATATTTGAAGTGATAAGACAGTCACGGAGGATATACTAGGTCAATACAATGAACAGTAGCAGGAAGGGAGCCACACAATCACATGATAAACGTCTCTACAATATGCACAGTTACAACTGTACTAAAAGATAATGCGATAGAGCTATGAGAAAGGAACAGATAAGGTGGTTATGAAGCAGAGAAGTGAAAAATGTTATTTTATGTGGAAGAACCAAGGGAAACTTCCTGAAGGAGCACCTTGAAGAAAGAGGAGAAGGATTTGGTGGGCCAAGTTAGGGACAATGCATTCTAGGTGGAAGGCACCATAGGGGCAAAAACACCAGGGCAGTAAGTCTGAGTAAGGGGAGTGATTTGGTGCAACTGAAACATAGCACATGACAGGGGAAAGATAGAAAATTGAGTGGGAAGGGGTATTTGGGGCCAGATTGTTAAAAGTTTTAGATGCAAAGATTTCGAGCTTTATTCCAGAAGCAACAGAAGGAGAGGAACACAATTAGAACTGCTTAAGCGTGAAGGATGGACTGGAGGATGAGGGGGAGGCTGAGAACTGCTGTAAGGCCAGGGTGTAGATAAGAGTTAATGTTGACCACAACAGAAGGAGTGGGAAGAAAGGGATGGTAAGTGAGAAGCAACATGGAACCGAAGTGCATTGGATCCGATGGCTCATTGCATATGGGGACAAAGGACAGGAATGAGTAGTCATGGGTGTGGAGTCTTTAAGCCTGGGTAAGTAGAGAGACAGCAATGCCATGAGCAGAGGAGCACAGCAAGAGGAAGAGGATGGTGGAGAATAAAAGACTTGAGGATAAAGAATTCTATTTTGGAGCTACTACATATAAGAGAACAGAGAAACATGCCCCCCGCCCCCCCCCCCCCAAAAATGTCTTGCTCATATAAATGTAGACCTGGAAGCCATCCTGGAGCATGACCAGGAGACAAAGTAGTGGAATCCCTTACAAAGATGATAATTGAAGTCATGATTAAAGCAAAAACAGCAGGTTAACTAAAGGAGACGAGACGAGGAAGAAAGATTATACTCTCTGGTGGTTGACAACGTGTAGGGAGAAGGGAGAGAGAAGAAGGATATATGCAGGAAGACAGGGAAGGAGGACTAGGAGAGTATAAAGAACCAAAGGTCCAACCTTCTGAAAACCAAAAGAGCGGACAGTCTCAAAAGAGGACTGATGTGTTCGTCAGGGTCCAAGGGCTTGCCTGGAAGCCAAGGAGGATAGGACAGAACTGAGGTCCTAAAGTGGCATTAGTGATCATCAAAAAAGAGGTGTCCATGATGGGAGCAAGAGGTTGAAGAGTGGACAGGGAGCTTAGACATGGAAACAGCACAAGTAGGGAGTAAAATATAAAGCTATCTTCATTGCATACAGAGAAAATAGATTGGGCATTGAAACACCACAGTGAAGGACAAGGGCTGGAAAAAGGTAAATGCTTATTTAAAATAAGAGTATTTACATTCTTATTTCAACCTGGAAATCCACTTACTCTCATATAATCTAAAGTAAACTAAACCAATAAGCAAAACATTAATTAAACATGTTCGAGTCTTGTGCAGCACATGGCATAAAACTAAATACCTACGGAGATGCAGCATTTCCATGGCTAATAATGTTGAATCTTATGGGTTACCTTTAGAAATTAGAGTAGTAAGTACAATTAATATTCTACAAATATTATTTGAGTCCTTACTACTTTCTGGATTATAGTGGGGACCAAACAGTCCACTCCTGCCTCTGTAGACCTCCCATTTTTGCCACGGATACAGTGGGAGTGCTATAACTTAGCTTTAGAACCACTCTGCAAACACAGTGCTGTGGGGCTGAGAAGTGAAGTCTCAAGCTCTGAGTTCAGGGTCTAGCGATACTATTAACCTGCTGCTGACTCTGGGTCAGTTATCCAGTCTCCACTACTCCTTTTGCTTTCTCTACTAACTGAGTCCTTTAGAATCTTCTAGGTACCTCATCAAGGACTATACACAGCTTCACTTAACACTCCCAACAAACCTTGAGGAGGCAAACAATCCTCGCTTCACAGATGGAAACCTAAGGTAATTGCATCTAACTCCAAATAAGATACGTGGGATTATCTTTCTCTCTGCTTCCCCAACTAAAACTATATCCGCATGCCAACACTTTTGGCATATTTTTCCTGTAATTTGTCTGCATAGTCTTTATCTTCTATAGTCTGCCTTCTCCACTACAATGTAAGCTATCATTGTAAGTTATCATTTTACTATTTTGTATACACTGTGTCTTCAATATGTAAAACATATTAATGTGTAAAACACAATAGATATTTAGGGGCGCCTGAGTGGCGCAGTCGGTTAAGCGTCCGACTTCAGCCAGGTCACGATCTCGCGGTCCGTGAGTTCGAGCCCCGCGTCGGGCTCTGGGCTGATGGCTCAGAGCCTGGAGCCGGTTTCCGATTCTGTGTCTCCCTCTCTCTCTGCCCCTCCCCCGTTCATGCTCTGTCTCTCTCTGTCCCAAAAATAAATAAACGTTGAAAAAAAAAATTAAAAAAAAAACCACAATAGATATTTAATAAATATTTGTTTAATGAAAAATTGCATTGAATATATGAATATACACATCGATATATAACATATGTAACTATGTATATTTGAACAGATATGTAGGCGCGTGTTAGATACAGCATTCACACAAAAGAAGACCAGGTTCTCAAGTTTAGTTTGTCGATTTCCTGCAAAGGGTAGGGTTGGAAACTTAAAAGCAGAATCAGCCATATCCTGAACTCTACCACAGCTAAACTGTTTTGTCAACAAACTGGGTGCTTCCTTTCTTATTAGTTTCCTCCTAAGCCCATGGAAGGTTGACATTTGGGATGCCTGGCTCTTTCTTCCAGCTCAGTTCCTCATGTTAAGTCCCTGGCTGCCTACCAGCTGTTTCCAGTCTATCATCCTTAATCACTTTAGTGCCTTTGTCATGAGATATTTCTGTGATCTGAGAAACCAAGATAATCCCACTCAAGTCATTTGTAGGTATTGAAAATGATAAACTTTGAAAGCTAGATGATATCTGTAGGGGATTTAGTCCAAGTGAAAGAAGGGAATAGAGAGAAGGGGGCCATCCACATTTTATGGTAGGAGAAACTCAACCCAAAGGACTAGGTGGTTTGTTCAAGGTCACAGCATAAGTGAGTGATAGAGCAGAGATTAGCATCCAGTTCTTTTTTTTTTTAACGTTTTAATTATTTATTTATTTATTGAGAGAGAGAGAGCACGAGCATGAGCAGGGGAGGGGCAGAGAGAGGGAGAGGGAGAGGGAGAGAGAGAGAGAGAGAGAGAGAGAGAGAGAGAATCCCAAGCAGGCTCCGTACTGTCAGCACAGAGCCTGATGTGGGGCTTGAACTCATGAAGCACAAGATCATGACCTGAGCCGAAATCAAGAGTCAGACCCTTAACCAACTGAGCCACCCAAATGCCCCAATTATTACATTACTATTCCTCTGAGTATGAGATCAGTGTTCCTCAACCTGCTTCATTTATTTTGTGGTGAGCCATTATAGATCAGTGACAGTGGAGCCCCCCAGTCTCCTTCCCCGGAACTATACTCAGCATGTCAGTATTAAGTTGCCACAGCTTTGAAATGTGTCTGTGAGCATCTGTGCTTTATCTCGATTTATTTTGCACATCTGTTAGCAAGATGTGTGCTAAGGCATCAGAGAAGCCTAAGAAAGTTTTTTGGAGTGTTTGGGAATCTTGAAAAAATTTTCCATATTAAGTAATGGTAACTGCTCACTTTATACCATTTCGGCTTACAAAAGGCTTCATATCAATGCTCTGCTATTGGATAGTGGGAAACCTGTATTCTGATTTAACTGGTCTGGAGTGGGACCTGGCTGGGTATTGGTATTTTTTAAAAGCCACACATTGGTAATTTTCAAAAGGGCATCTAGGGCTGAGAACCACTGAATTACACCCTGTCCTTTCTTAGTATGTTACCTAGAGGGAGCCATTTTTGGATCCATTAAAATGCTATATTCAACTTACTTATCTACGCTGTTTTAAGAAAAGGCAAACCCTCAACTTACATAACATCTATGGGTTATAACTACAATTTCCAAAGTATGATTGGTTCATGCTTATTGTACGGACCGGGAGGAATGTCAGATTCATTTCAATTGAGAGAGTGCTTGATTGTTACTCTCATGGCTACCAGAGTTTACTTGGTAAACCAAGTTTTCCACTTGGTGAGTTCTGGGGGAAAATATGACAGAAGAAAAAAGGTGAGAAAAAATGAACAAGGTGAGGGTAGCAAGTGGGCGTTTGTGGGAAGCTGCAGGAAAAACTCCATTGGAATGTATCATAGGGGTTTGTACCTACCTTCCTCCTCCAACGTTTTAGACCTACGTGAGCATAGGATCTGTGGAACACCAAGAAGACAACCTCCAAGGTGCTTGGAAGAATCTGAAATCAAAATTTAAAGGAATTAAAGATAAGCAAGACACAGGAAGGCTTTGGGCGGGAGTCAGGAAGCAGCACCTGTTACAAGTCTTTTAGAGCAAGACCCAGATTGAGACACATGATATTTAAGTATTGAGCTTCCCCAGGAATTCTACGTTGGCATGTAGTTTGTGGAAAATATTTAGGGGCCCCCAGAGTGGCTCAGTTGGTCAAGTGTGCAACTCTTGGTTTCAGCTCAGGTCATGATCTCACGGTTCATGGGTTCAAACCCTGCATCAGACTCTGCACTGACAGCTTGGAGCCTGCTTGCGATTCTCTCTCTCCCTCTCTCTCTGCCCCGCCCCCGCTTGTGCACTCACTCTCTGTCAACATAAATGAACTTTAAAAAAAGAAAATATTTATTATTTCCCTCAATTAATGTACAATTTCTAAATCTGCTGACTTAGCCTACTGTATTCCTGGTTTTGTTTCACTGTGTCTGTCTAGTCATTGACCTCTTACCCCATAGGCTGACTTTTGTTTTGTCCTGACCTCATTCCTTCAGCGTATCTAGCTCTTAGCTTCAGCTTCTTTCCTTGTCACGTTTTCATCTTTTCTACTAGGAAATCAATGGAAAGTTACCTAAGTTACCTCCTTTTTTTTTAGCCTTGCCCCCACCCACCTTCTCAGCTACCAACTTTCTTGAGGAATGCCTTTCAAATGCAGAACCTCGAAGGTGGCTGGTATGGGTCATTAGAGACAATGCTAAGGAGGCACCCGCTGTAAATGGACTTCAGACCTGCCAGTGCAGGATTTTGAGTTAAACTCAAGAGTCTTTCTCCTGTTCTGGAGTAAGTAGCTAGACTCGGGGAAGTTGCTTTCCCCTCCTCGGTGTTGAGAGGACTAGTGAGCTCACTAAGGCAATCAGGCGTCTATCAAATGCTCCTTGCCCCCATCAGAGTTATTCATGAGGCTGCCCAAGGTCTCATCTTACTCCCAGGGATCAGCCAAATCCCGGGAGGCTCTGGGTCAATGTGTCACTCTGCCAACTTGAGGCAGCGAAAGCATCAGTCATCAGAAGGGCGTTTTCTGTGAGCCAAACTCATCCCTTTCTGAACACTGAGCTTTCAATATTGACATCTGCTCCCAGAAGAGACCCTTAGGAAAAGTCAGTTTGATGACCCCACCAAAATGCTGATAACTGGAAGCCTGAGGTGGAAATGCAAATTTCCTAATGTAGGCTAAAAAAGCCACAAAACAATGTCAAGTTAAAGAAGCTGAAATCTACCTAATTGCTTGTTGCCTTGAGTCTTGATGCAACCTTTACTTAACCGGCTCCTCCAGCCTGTTACCGAGCTGGTGCCTCCTCCTTTCACAGCCAGATTCCCAGAGAATTGGAAATTCTAGGCCTGCTTTTCTCTTTCTTCAGAGCGTTACGCCTTGTCCTCGTTTGATTTGACTTCAGTTGCCATTAGTCTCTGACAATTCCATTTTAGGGAATAGGAACCACTCCATGCTGCTTTTGGCCTAGGTCAGTGTGTTGTACATGATAGGAATTTAGTGAATGTTTTAATGCAACAAATGTGTTGGTTGATTCCTCGCCTTATCAGAAGCCACTCCTGACCTCCTCATCAGTACATTTTCTCTTTGCTGAGTCTCCAAGATCGTGTTGACTTTCCTCACACTCTTGAAACTGTCTTTGCCACTTTGGGACATGGAGTAAAAGTGGCTGCTGGATTGTGAAGTCAAATGACTTTGGTTGAATCCTTGATCTAACACTTTACCATTTATGTGACTTTGGTGAAATCACGAGCTTTCTGGTTCCATTTCTTTCCTCTGAAAATCTGTTTCTACCTGACATAATGGAGGTAGGATCAAATGGACCCATTTTAAAGTACTCTGTAAACTAATCAATGAATACAGGCACACACACACACACACACATGCATATATGCATATGTACCTTTTAAATTCAGTCGATCCTTTCTCACTCTGCCTACCTCACTGTGTTGCAGGGATGATAAAGTTAATGATAGGTACAAATGAAAGTACCTAGCACAGAGGAGGCCTGGAAGATGAGAAAGTGTGGGTCTTGCATCCATGGGGAGAAACTCCCAGCAGGGGGCACAGCTAGTTCAATGATGCTGTAGCAGGAAAGAGTTTGCATGCACGAGGAAAAACAAAAGGCTCGACACAGCTTGAGTATAGGGAGCTGGGGCAGAAGTGATATATGATGATACGGAAATAGAAGAAAGAGAAAGATCACACAGAAACGGCAGAAATTTGGCTTTTATTCTAAGTGCAATGGTATGTCATTCGAAGATTTTGAGTAAGGGAGTGGAATGATCCCATTTACAGTTTTTAAAATATCCCAATGGCTACTAGGTGGGGAACAGACATGAGTAGGGTAGGGCCAGCATAGAGGCAGGGAGAGGAGTTAGGAGGTGTTGCAGTCACTCAGAGACTAACTGAAGGAGGCTTGTCTGAGGCAGGCAATCACGGAGGTGAGAGCAGTGGACACATAAGGATATGCTGTCGAGAGAGAGTCAATAATCAAAACATAAATACTCTTACTGACACTGAATGCTCCTCATAATTTGACCACAGCCCTCTCTTCTAACTTGAACTTACACCTCACTTCTACATGCTCCTTGGGCTATCCAAAATATGGTACAGTTATGCCCTTTTGTGCATAACTCGGTAAAGTAACCTCTTAATTTAAATAATCTTTAAACTTTCTGATTATAAACATGCCCCCATAATCTGTGCTTGTTTATTTTATAAATTGGATGCATGAATACTGTTAATTCACATGGTAAATAGTAGTGAAGCCCAGTTTTTAATACAAAAAGTGAATGAAGGCTCTAACAATTTCTCCATTCTAGTAGACGTCTTGTGAGCCTTCTCCTCCACTCCATTAAGGTAAGCACATCTCACTCGGTCTAGGCTGTCAATTCCTACTGAATCTTGAAGGTTTAACTCATGATACTTTTCCCATGACATTTTCCTTAACCGCTTATTCTTTTGTTCTGAAGTCTTATAAACACTTGAATTCTGTCACCTTAATTAAATTCAGGATCTATCATTCATTATCTGTCGTGCTTTGCTCTGTCAGGTCCTGTCTTTCTTCACCTGGACGTTGGCTCCTTAAGGACACCGACTCATGTCTTGCTTTAAGTCACATTAATATTTGTTGGCAGGAGGAAGAATCTAATAATACGATTTTTTTTTTTCAGTCATGGACATCAAGGGTCATTCATTAATTCAATAAAAATTACCATTGAGTGTCTGATTATAGATCAGGCGTTCACATTGCTGGGTGCTAAGAAGTGACAGGACCAGCAAGTTCTCTTCTGTCATAGAGCTGGCATTCAAGAGGGAGGCTGACAGAAAATAAATAAATAAATAAATAAATAAATACATAGTTGTCCAAGATCCTTTAAAATGAAGAGTGATTGGGGCGCCTGAGTGGCTCAGTCAGTTGGGCGCCCGACTTCGGCTCAGGTCATGTTCTGGCAGTTCACGAGTTTGAGCCCCGCATCGGGCTCTGCGCTGACATGACAGCCCAGAGCCTGGAGCCCGCTTCGGATTCTGTGTCTCCCTCTCTCTCTGCCCCTCCCCCACTCACACTCTGTCTCTCTCTCTCAAAAATAAATAAACATTAAAAAATTTTTTTAAAAATGATGAGTGATTGTTTCTATATAGAAAGCCTTGGAGCAGGGGTGTTAGTTGGGGTTAGTGTGATGAATGTAGGTCTCTGAGGAGGCACTGTTGTCCTATACGATGGGAGGATTCAGAAGAGTTAAGTGTCACTGATGTGAGTTGAAAGATGCTTGCCACTCCAGGTATATGGTTTACCTGTCATTGTTGATTTAGCTCTATTTCCACCTCCACGGTCATTAAGACTATTTGAAATTCTTTTACCATAGTGACCCATTCTAATTTTGAAAGGCTAGCCAGTAACTTATAAGTAAGTACAATAAATCAGTAAGCCCAATGCTGCTGCTGTAACAACCAAATCCCAAAGTCTCAGTGGCTAAACATGATAAAGTCTTATTTCTTATTTATGTAACAGTTCCTTGTTAGCACGTGACCTTTTGCGATCCAGCCTCCTTCCATATTCTAGCTTCATCCTCTCCGAACTCAGAGTTCTCTACACTCAACCAGAGGATGCGGAAAGAAATGGAAGAATCACACACAGGAGGATTTTGTGGTTGTGCAATGAAACTGGTGATGTGTACATTGTAGACCAAGGCTGTGTCTCAAAGAAAGGTAGCCTCAGTGTGGTCTTGGAAGAAATATTTTTTTTAAATTTTTTAAAAATTGCTTTTAATGTTTATTTATTTTTCAGAGAGAGAGAGAGAGCTAGAGAGAGAGAGAGACGGGGCACGAGCAGGGGAGGGGCAGAGAGAGGGGGAGACACAGAATCCGAAGCAGGCTCCAGGCTCTGAGCTGTCAGCACAGAGCCCGACACGGGGCTTGAACTCAGGAACTGTGAGATCATGACTTGGTCCTAAGTATGATGCTTAATGGACTGAGTCACTCAAGTGTCCCTTTAAAAAAAATTTCTTTTGAGTTTATTTATTTATTTCAAGAGAGAGAAAGAGAGTGAACAGGGGAAGGACAGGGAGAGAGACAGAGAGAGAGAGAGAGAGAGAGAGAGAGAGAGAGAATCCCAAGCAGGCTCCACACTCTCAGTGCAGAGAGGGATGTGGGGGCTCAAATTCACAAACCCGTGAGATCATGACCTGAGCAGAAACCGAGATTTGGAGGCTCAACCGACCTAAGCCACCTGGGTGCTCTGAGAAAATAGGTTTTGTGGAAAGCTGGTCAGTTTCTGCCACAGTCTACTTCCCCAGGGCTCCTTTTCCTAAGGCCTGAGAAAGTATCCAAATTCACTGACCACCATAAAGCCAGAAAAAGTGCATGTGATAAAACAAACCTTTGATTCTAACCCCAGTGATTATTTTAACTTGCTACTGTGAATATCATGCAACCCACTTATCCCCACAAACTGGCTCATTTTCACAAATCTCAACAATACATCAAGATTCAGTCCTGAATTCCAAATGTAATACTTCAGTGCAAAACTTCTTGCCACAAGTAGAAATTCACAGCATATACTTTCCAGCTCCTTAAACTCGGTGCCTCACAATGACCTGAAGCAGCACCTTTTCTTCAGAGAAGGAAATGTTTGGCTCCACTAGCTGCTAGAACGACTAACAATAAAATGTGCGAATTTATTCACACATGAAGCTCTGTGCCATATGGTGCTACAATAATCTTTGTTGCTCTCTTTACTCATGACATGTACTTTGAAAAATCAGGTTTAATTATTTTGCCTTGATTTCTTTATTTATCATTTCTTTTGATTTTGGGGCGAAGGGACAAGTGGCTGGTAACTTGGAAGCCTCAATTCTTGGACTTTTTTCTTTATCTCTTTTGTTGATGGTCACCACAGCTTTTGCATCTCACTCGCTGTTTATACTTCCTAGAGCCTCTGCAAATAAATGAAGCATTTACCATTATTCCTGGACTGAGGGAGAGAGGGAACTATTCTTCTAATTTTATCAGGATTAAAGATGAAATGGAGAAAAGTTAGGCAAAAATAGGTACAAGCATCATGGCTCTTAAGGAGGGGGCCGGGCTGGGTATGGTTGTGACTTAGCCCGGAAGGGCAGCCAAAGGAAAAGACTTTGAGGACTGAGCTTAGACAGAGGTGGAGTCTAGGAAGTAACTTCCATCAAGGAGATTGGGTAGGAAACTGAACTGTAGCCGGAGAACCACAGCTACGCATGAACTCAGAAGGAGTAGTGGTCAGCAGTCTCCAGCAGGCAGGAGACAGGGGTAGAATCTCTTACGAAGATGGGTTGAGGAAAGCAGTTAAGAATTAATTTTCCCTCTTCGCCTCACCTTCTCTCCTCCCCAACCACTCTAGGCAACCATGTTTGAACTCCACAAAATGCTGAGTTCTTTATAAAGTTTCACTCTCTGCTTAGCACAAGAGACGTGCAATGAACATGGAAAAAAATTTCCTCTCCTATCACTTTGCGGCAAGTTGAAGAGATGACTGACTCTTCTATTACCTACTTATGTACACTTATGTAATAAAATATTCATTTATAGTCATTCTACATAATTTATTCAGTTATTCTTTTTTTGAGAGAGAGAAAGAGAGAGAGAGAAGGTGCAAGTGAATGAGAGGCAGAGAGAGAGAGAGAGAGAATCGACAAGTGGCAGAGAGAGAGAGAGGAAGCGGGGCTGACCTGATGCGGGGCTCGAGCTTACAAACCTGTGAGATCATGACCTGAGCTGGAGTCAGACACTTAACTGACTGAGCCACCCAGGCACCCCTATTCAGTTCTTTCTTTAAAAAAAATATTTTATTTTATTTATTTTTGAGAGAACACAAGTTGGGGAGGGACAGAGAGAGGGAAGACAGAGGATCCGAAGCAGGCCCTGTGCTGAGAGCGGCAAGCCCAATGCAGAGCTTGAACTCACTAACCTTAAGATCATGACCTGAGCCAAAGCCCGATGTTTAGCCAATGGAGCCACCCAGGTGCCCCCGGTTATTCTTTACATAACCTCTGTTTTGTATCTTGTGTGTGTCAGGGGCAGGTATAGAAAGATGAAGTAATATAGCAGCAGGGGGCTTATATTATACTGCAGATAGACGCACATGTAAATGAGCAATTAAAACACAATTCGACAACTCCAGTTCAAGATGTCTGCCAAGGAAAATCCATTTGCCTTTTCTCCTTCCGTGATCCCACTGAAATGATAGGAAAAAAAACAAATGAAAATAAAGATAAACCCGTAGTGAAACTAGGAACCCAAAAATGGCAGAGCCACTGCATACCATTGGGCAGTAAAAAAACCTCACAAACTTGTTTTTGGCAGTCCTTGGAAAGGGCACCATCAGCAGGCCTGGAATGCGAAAGAATTTCTGGAAGACACAGAGCAGATGGACTTGGATTGATAGAGTGCCTGTGGCCCATAAAAACGAAATTGGATACCATTCAAGAGTGAATTTTCCCAGCTGAATTCAGGAAAAATCCCTACGTCAGAGATCCAAACTTGCAAGCAGAAAGAGGCCAAAGGACGGTTAGGGTGGTGCTTATAGGACTTTAAGACACAGAACAGATGAACACAAGGGAAGGGAAGCAAAAAGAATATGAAAACAGGGAGGGGGACAAAACATAAGAGACTCTTAAATATGGAGAACAAACACAGGGTTCCTGGAGGGGGTGTGGGAGGGGGGACGGGCTAAATGGATAAGGGGCACTAAGGAATCTACTCCTGAAATCACTGTTGCACCAGATGCTAACTAACTTGGATGAAAATTAAAAAAAATAATAATAAAATAAAATAATTTTAAAAATTTACAGAAATTATATACAGATAAAAAAATAAAATTATTTTGTTACTTGCTTAAAAAAAAAAAAAAAAAAAGGCCAATGGGCCCAGCGGCTCCCATCTCCACTGTTAAGTGGCTGAATCAGCATTTGCCGCAGTTTGGCAATACAGAAACAGTTCTTTAAACAAATGAGGCAATTGATTAATGAGCAAACCCAGCATGAGTATCGATTCCGGGGAAAGAAGTGGAACAAAGCAGTGGACGAGGAGCTCCTAGGATCAGAGGCAAGCTCTGTCTTTGCTCACATTCCCCTGTCCACTGCAGAGTTTCTATGATTAGAAACTTCTGTACTCTAAGGGAGAAAATGGTTGCCCCCTTTGCTGAGATTTGGAAGAAATGTCTCACGTAGCCAATCTGTCTAATAATAGTTAAAGGAGAGAAGAAAACAGAGAAATGAGCAAGGAAAAGAAATAGAAGTCAGATTTCCTGATATGAACAAAGACTTGACAGAGAAGGAGGAAAATTAAAACAAACCGGGAAAGAGACATACCTAGGAACATAATTATGAAACATCACAACAGGGGGCGCCTGGGTGGCTCAGTTGGCTGAGCTTCCGACTTCAGCTCAGATCATGATCTCACAGCTCGTGAGTTTGAGCCCCGCGTCGGGCTCTGTGCTGACAGCTCAGAGCCTGGAGCCCGCTTCGGATTCTGTGTCTCCCTCTCTCTCTGCCCCTCCCCTACTCGTGCCATGTCTCTGTCTCTCAAAAATAAATAAACATTAAAAAAAGTTAAAAAAAGAGAAACATCAGAACAAAAGTAAAGAGAAATACTGTAAGAGAAAGGGAAAGAAAACTTGTTTACAAAAACAGGAATGAGACTAATAGCAGAATGCTCAATTGTCACACAGGATGTTGAAAAATAATGAGGGGCACTTGGGTGGCTCAGTCAGTTAAGCATCCAACTGCAGCTCAAGTCATGATCTTACAGTTCATGCGTTCCAGCCTCACACGGGGCTCTCTGTTGTCAGTGTGGAACCCACTTCAAATCCTCTGTCTCCCTCTCTCTCTGCCTTTCCCCCACTTGCACTCTTTCTCAAAAATAAACAAACATTAAAATAATAATAACAACAATATGACAATTCTGCAATGTTTTGAAGGAAAATGTTTTGGAACTGAGGGTCCTATATGCACTGACTTACCATTGAAGTATTAAGGCAAAAGTAAGCCTTCAAGTTTATCACTCATGTGTTTCCTTCCTTCCTTCCTTCCTTCCTTCCTTCCTTCCTTCTGTGCCATAGTTGGTCATGTGTTCTGGGTTCTTGTTAACATATGTTATTGGAAGATGATGAAGATCATGTTGACGTTGATTTTCAGGTTTAAGAGAGAGCTTGATGAAATGAACAGAATAGAGATCTAGAAAAAGGAATAGAGAGTGTTATAACATTTCAGAAAATGAAAGTAAATGGATATTTCAGGCAGAGCTATTTTACACAAAGAGAAGAATAAACATGAAGTGAGTTATCAGGGAAAGGAATTGGAGAAAAAGATTGTAAATGGGTTTGAGTCGCTTAGATTTATTTTTCAAGGAAGTTTAGGATTAGTGGGAATAGAGAACAGTAGAATTGAGGTCCATTGGTAAGATGGGACTAGTGATATGATGCCTTTGCTTTCTATTTCACCTCCTAGTCAGGCCTAGGCCAGACTGAGCGCCTCAGTAAGCTTTGAAAATGCCCATGTCCAAGGAAGTGATGAGAGAAATTTCTAGGGTTAAGAAAATATCTGCCCTTTCTTCAGCTCCAGCCAGAAATGTCAATGGCAAATGGCAAAAGGGCAGAAGCTATGAATAAAGACAGAGTAAATCTCCATTGTTGTTGAAGGAGGTATTTTGGTTTGGATTTTCATTTTCCCACTAAGGTACGTTTGTCGGTAAGTTCTTTCCAGACAAGGTATGCTGTTAATCTACAACAATTTGTACTAGGGAAAAATTCATTTTTGAAAATTTGACAATGCATACCATAGTTTTAAGGAGACACAAGAGAAAGCATACTGGCATAATTTTTGTGTTCTTCTAAGAAAAATTGGCCCAAACCTGTCTTATGTGGGTTCTACCCAGCTCAGTTAAATGCAGCTGAATCCTTCCAGATGCTTAGGCCAAAAATTTAGGAGTCACTGCGACTTCTCTTTTCCTTTTACACCCCACCTTCAACAAATAGGCAAATGCATTGGAGCTGCCTTTAAAATTAATCCCAAATCTGGCCCCCGGGCATGACAACCACCATCACCCTGGCCCAGACCACCATCATCTCTTGCCTGACCTATTGCAGTAGCCTCCTAACTGGTCTATGTCCACTCTCATCATCCTGGGCTGAATCCTCAACACAGCTGCCAGAGCAATGTCCCAGCCTGTCATGCCTCTACTCAAAACCTGCAAGGGCTTCCCCTCCGACGCAGTGTAGAAGCCAAAATGTCCTTCCAACGCATGTAGGGTCCTACATAATCTGACCCTTGTTTACTCTTGCTCACTCTACTCCAGCTACCATCCTCCTTGAGGCTCCTGGAACATGCCAGGCCAGCCCAGAGTCTTTCTAGTATTTTCTTTGCCTGGAACACTCTTCCTGCCGATAACCACATGGCTGTTCTCCCTCTTCCTTCCAGGGACTGCTTAAGCATTACCTTCTAACCATCCTATTTATTTTTTTAACGTTTATTTTTGAGAGAGAGAGAGAGAGAGAGACAGATGTGAGCAGGGGAGGGACCGAGAGGGAGACACAGAATCTGAAGCAGGCTCTAGGCTCTGAGCTGTCAGCACAGAGCCCAAGGCAGGGCTCAAACTCATGAACCATGTGATCATGACCTGAGTCGAAGTCGGACGCTAAACCAACTGAGCCACCCAGGCGTCCCCCAACCATCCTGTTTAAAATAGCAATCCCACCCCAGCCTTCTCTATTCCTTTACCTGCTGTATTTTTCCTGACAATTCTTGTGACTTTCTAATATATCATATATTTTGTTTTATTCATTTGTTTTATCTCCCCAAGCAAAATAAAAAGTTTTTTGTTTGGGTGGTTTTGATCTGTCTTATGTTGCTATACCTCTAGAATAGCTCATGGCATATTGTAGGTATTCAAAAAAATCCTTTGGGGATAAATGGTATTTTGAAATAACACATGTTTATGAAAGGAACATTTTGCAAAGCCAACAGCATTGTTTCTTTGGTCTCATTTGGCAAAAAAAAAAAAAAAAAAAAAAAAAGTGGGTGAACTGTAAGATAGGACGGTAAGATTTGTCACAGTGCTCAGGATGATAAACAATGACTAACATTTTCAATAATTAGATTCTGGAGCAACACCATTGAATATTAAAAACTAAAGTTTTATTTGCTCAGTTTTTTTTAAAAACTATATATTTCATAAACAATGCCCCCTGAAACAAGGAAGTTAACTGAAATGAACTTTATATATTTTATATAGTCTGGGAAAAAACCCATAATGGCATGTAATAGTCTTTGGTATACACTTCTCTTTTTTTTTTTTAATTTTTTTAACGTTTATTTATTTTTGAGAGAAAGAGACAGAGTGTGAGGGGGAGAAGGTCAGAGAGAGAGGGAGACACAGAATTGGAAGCAGGCTCCAGGCTCTGAGCTGTCAGCACAGAACCCGATGCGGGGCTCGAAGTCACAAACTGTGAGATCATGACCTGAGCTGAAATCAGACGCTCAACTGACTGAGCCACTCAGGCACCCCTGGTATACACTTATAATTGCATCTTGATTTTCAAGTAAGCATCAGTTTTTAATAGGAGTAAAAATGGAATATGAGAGCCTAAGGAATCTGGCACAAAATGAATGTCGAGCAATGTGAACCCTCAGTTCAAAATTAGAAGATTCCACTCTTTTTATGGACTGCTTTTCAGCCAGTCCAAAAGTCGGGATTCCAAGAGTTTTAGAGGTTCTGGTCCAGGGAACCCCATGGTCAGCAGATGCAACCTTGGGTTTCTCTTCTTAGCAATGTCAGCCAGAGCAAGCCATCAGATTGTCAGACCCAGGCATTTGGTGAGAATTCCAGAGGGACTTTTTCCATAGCAAGTCAATGAGAGTCTACCTTCTGCAGAAGCTCCCAGTGTTATTTGTTAAATGCTTGTTTAATTTCTTATTCTTATTTACAATGCACAGATAGGAAATGACTAAATAGCAGGGGACCTTCTCCATAAGGTCCATTATGTATCCTTCCGAACATTCCTCATCAGTCATACTCCTAGTGATTTTCCACATCTCATGATAGTTGTTTCCTCTGGAAAGCATTTCCCATTTCCTGCAAACCTGGGTTAGGGGCCCTTCCTCTGGGTCTCCACAGCATCCTACTTCCCACATCAGTGCACCTGCCTTGTCACTGGCCTTATGTTACCTCTGTTCCCCAAGGGTGGCTGGGAGTGGCTGTGAAGGCAAGCAGGGAGTTGGTGTTTCTTCCGGTTGGATCCATAGTACCTGGCACGCTATCTAACGGGGTTAGTCGTTCAAAACACGTAGGTAGAATATATCAATAATCGAATATCTTCCTAAATGGATTAGCCCATCCAGATAATAGTTTGAAATGAGGAAAGGAGTTCCTAAAGTGTTAGGCAACAAGCCACTTACAATTCTAGAAGTGATATTTAAAAACTTCATTTTTCTCCATCAATAACAGGACTGGAGCCCTCCAGCAGTACTTCTTCCATTTCCTTGTCCCTAACACTCGGAACCAATCCCGAAAGGAATTTGTTTTAAAAAGAAAATCCATGGCTTTACATTATTAGACAGAAAATGGAATTAAAGTTATTTGTTTTGGGGCTCCTTGGTTATCTCTACTGCCCACTGCTGATAAGAGATACATATCAGATGTTGTTGAGAGTTTGATTTCACCTACAGATATCCTTTTCTGAATGCATTTAAGTTGTTCTCTTCCCCTTTTAGCTTCATGCTTTCAGCTTCCAGCGACTTAAATTAACTCTTATGCAAAGGCAGAAAAAAAAAGAGCAAGAATTCAAAGAAATGTGTCCCTTGTGTGCGATTGATTCTCAGCAGTTTGTTATTAAATCTTTAAATAATTAAATACAAGAGAAAACATTAAAGCGACATTAAAAAGCCAACCATATGTTGAAAATATAAATGGAGAGGAGTGAAGTGGAGATGACCATGGAATTAAAACTGCTCTTCATTAACCTTGCTCCACGGTGCCCGTGCCCATGATTTCTATGCACGGCCTGCATGTGGGATCCTCTGTGGGGGGGGCCGTGCTAGAGGAAGAGGGAAACTCTGTGCGAAGCAGTTTGCCAAGAGGAAAGGTCAATGAGTAAGGCGACACAAGCCAAGACCTGAGTGTAGGAATGATGAGTGGGTCATCAAAGGGTCTTTCCAACAAGTTGCTCTGTTTATGTTGTATAAGCTAGAATGTGACCAAAATAAAAAAAAAAAAAAACTTCCTTCCTTCCAGAGCACAAGACCTGAACTATAAGGTGACAAGTCAGCAGTAGTAAGAATACCGAGTGCTGCCATAGGTGATTCAAGTGTCGGCTTATTAAATAGTTGTTAGAAAACTGAGCTGTATCTAGAAGAGGAGGAAAGCAGCAGAAAGCCAGGGTTCTGGACACAGAAAGCATGCAGAAGGCTGTGATGTGGATTTAATTGTGTTCCCCAATATTCACGTGGTGAAGTCCCAACCCACAGGGCTTTAGAATGTGGCCTTATTTGGAAATAAGGTCATTGCAGATGTAGTTAGTTAAGACGGGGTCATACTGAAGTAGAGTGGGCCTCTAATCCAGTCTGATTTGTAGTCTTATGAAAATGGAAAATTTGGACGCAGATATCCACAGAATGCCATGTGAAGATGAAGGCAGAGATGGGGGCAATGATTTTATGAGCCAAAGAATGTCAAGATTGCCAGAAAGCCAGCAGAAAGAAGGAGAGAGGCCTGGCACAGATTCTCCTCCACAGCCCTCAGGAGAACTCAACCCCATTTTGGGCTTGGTGCTTAGTGATGGCAGCCCTTCCAAACTAGTAAACTGAAGAAGGGCAAAGCTGTGAGGTTTGTGTCATTTTTCCTCATCTGTACGCTTTAGGTAGCATTCCACCACACGCTGCATTGCTGCTGGTCAATCAGCAAATGCTCCCAGAATGCACTGCTGCATGCCAATTGGCAGACCTCCTCATACCGTATTGCTGCGTGTCAAGGAGCAAAGGCATCCTCCACTCTTCTGGCACTCAGCACATTGCCAGGCACTTAGGGAGTGTGGAGAATATAAAAATGGTTCTTGCCATTGAGAGGTTCATAGCGTAGACCAGATATGTCTTTGCAAAGAATACACTGATTAGTAAGCGCTCTGATGAGTGAAGCACACTTGCAGAGCCCTCGGGAGTCTTTGCAGAGGAAGTAACAGCAAAGGTGGCAAAGGCTGGATCCTGAGAGCCACGTGTCCCATGTACCATCGCAAGTACATCATCTTCAAGGACGGTCCATGAGTTAGCCAGCATGGTCATTCAGAATTGGCAGAGGGAACTGGGCTTGGAGCATGTAGGGAACTTGCCCAGTGTCTCACTGCTAATAAAGGATGGAGCTGTGGGGCGTCTGGGTGCCTCAGTCAGTTAAGTGTCTGACTCTTGGTTTTGGCTCAGGTCAAGATCTCACGGTTCGTTTGTGCCACGTGGGGCTCTGTGCTGACATTGTGGAGCCTGCTTGGGATTCTCTCTCCCCGCCCCCCCCCCCCCCCGTCCCTTCCCCACTTGCTCTGTCTCTCACTCAAAAATAAATAATCTTAAAAAATTTTTTTTTTAAATAAATGATGGAGCTGTTATTTGAACCCAGGTCTATCAAACCAAACTGAGTTAGAAAAAGTAAACTTTTGTATTTGTATTGTTTTGGCCACTATGGTTACCTGGCCCCAAACTGCACAATTACAGAAGAATTTAGATTTTAATCTTGGCCTCAACAAACCATTCAGAGATAGTTTCATTGGACACTGTACTGCTTATTTTTTTAATAAAATTGGACGCATATTTTTCAAACTGTGAGATTTATAGTTAATTCGCTGTTTAAATATTATTGCTTAACTTTCCCCACTTTTCATTTGGGTCTTACTTTCCCAAATGGTTGTAAGTTCTTTTGAGGTCAGAAATTATGTCACATATATTAGGAGCTCGATGAATAAGTTTTTAGGAAAAGTAAATGTTAAGTTAGATTTCTGATTCCTGTCTTCTCCTTCCCTCACTCCCAAAAGAAAACCTGCTTTGAGCTTGGAATGAGTCCTCACTCATGTTATTCTCTATACCTCATATCCCATCCAATGCATCAGCAATCCTTTGGCTTTATCTTAAAAAGATATTCACCTTCACCTCCCTGATCCAAATTATCACAAATACTTGCTGCATTGCTGAAAAATGCTTTTAAATGGTCTCTTTGCTTTCATTCCTGCTCTTTAATGATTGACCCTCTAGTCTGAGAGCGCCCTTTCCAAAGACAGATAGTCCTTGTTTCTCCTCTCTTCAAAGCACTCTAATGCCTTTTATCATACCCAGGACAATATTGAGTCCATACTTTGAGTAGTTTCTGTCCCTTTATCACCAGACTGTTTCCTTGACCACTATGATCCTCAGTCACGGGGCCCCAGCCACACCAAACCAGCTTCCTGTTCCTCGAGGGCATTGAGCACACTCCCTTCTCAGGGCCTTTGCACTGTCCTTTCTGTGTGGAATGCTGCTTCTCCAGATGTTTCCATGTCTTTGTCCCTCATTTCCTTCATCCGCCCAGATGTCAGTATATCAGAGAAGCCTTCCTTGACTACCCTATATGCAATAGCATACTGTCCTACCAAAATCAGGTCCTACTCTCAACAATACTTCATTTTGTTTCATATCATTTATCTTATTGTTTGTCTACACTAGCATGTAAGCTTCATGAGGGCAAGGGCTTTGTTTTGTTTACTTCTATATCCCTTAAATCTGGAACACGACCTGTCACACAGGCATTTGATGCATATTTGTTGACTGACTGAATGAATGAATGAACAAATGCATGAATGAAGAGAGTTCAGTAGTTACAGGATTGTGGTCCCATCTCTGTGAATATCAGAGTGAAGCCATTCATTGCCTTATATGTGGTTAATATTTCAAAGCATTTTCATATACATTAACCCCAAAAAATCTTAAGAAGGTTGATGAGAATTTGGAGGACACAGGTTCACTCTGAAATAAGAGGGTTAGGAGATACTGGGTGTTTCAGTTGGTTAAGTGTCCAATTCTTGATTTCAGTTCAGGTCATGGTCCCAGGGTTGTGGGATCAAGCCCTACATTGGGCTCCATTATGGGCATGGAGGGTCATCGAGCCTGCTTAAGGTTCTCGCTCTCTCACTCTCTCTCTGCCATTCTTCTGCTTGTGCGCACTCTCTCTCTCTCTTAAACAATGTTTTAAAACATGAAATAAGAGGGTTATACACAGGTAAAGTGACTTAGCCTGGATCACATAGTTAATAATTGACTCATCAGAATCGAAAACAGGGTCTTTTCTTTCCTTTAATCTGGGAGTCTTTTCACAAAGCCACTCTACCCTTGCAAGTCCTGACAAATCTAGTAGCTACTTCACTATCTTGGTGCACCATGCTTGTTTAATATACCCTTGGCTAGTTGAGGTACTGAATGCAAATCGAGGACCTAGCCCATTTAGAGGATGTAGCTTGGGACACCAGGGTTTGCAATCTTGCTGATGACATCAGTAGAATGTACTTGGGACTATTCTTAAAGAGACACCTGTTCTCAGAAAGGTTTAGGTGACTTTGAATGCTTTTGAGTGTGTCAACTCTGAAGGAATCATTTAAATCTCTTCAGATTGAGACTTCTCTTTGAGTCATGAGATCTTTGGTGGGGAAAAAAAAAGAAAAGTAAGAACTTTTCTTGTTAGTTATCCCAAAGGATATAGGAGGGTAATAAGGTGGTGAGAGGTGGCGTCCTATGCTTTCAAGGAACTTCTAAGGAGCCAGCCAAAAAGATGGACTTGTCATGCAAGAAGACAATCCAACAGGTTGAAGAAAATGTAGCCTCCTGTGAAGAGATAGGGAAATGGTCCTAATATGGGTTTAGTTCCTATTTTTTATCAGGCACGGTGCTGGTACCCCAGTGGTGACAAAGTAGAGGTGTGAACCAGTAAGGAGAAGGTGGGATAGACAACAGAAGCAGCTGTGTCTTGAAGGTCCATTGGAGGTCCAACTGAGCCTTATTTTCTCTTGGGGCTTGTGGGTTTGCCATGTGCATTGACATAAACATTTCTTCTTGCTTGTTTATTTCTGACTCTTAATTAGCCAATAAACATGAATCAAGCATGCTCAGAAGTGTGTAGGAGCAATGGAAGCTACACAAGATATATGAGTTGTATACCCTGCCCTTGAGAAGCTTATAATTGCTGGTGTAATTGGATATTGCCAAATAGATTGGAAAATGAAAGTTGACAGGATATGTTAAGTGATGTTTCTCCGGCCTTCTTCTGAAGTCTCATCACTTGGATAACCCCAAGGATAAGCTCTTTAGGTTTATAAGGTATCCTTCCAGCATCTGACCCAGCCTCTGTACGTTCCAGTGATAAGAAGCCAGACTTCATTCAACGTTGCCCTCTGAGCAAGTATCTATTGTCTACTATTTGCCCAACACAATGCTGGGCACAGAAGTACAGTGTCAGCAGAACCGTTTTCTGCATAGGAGAGCTTCCCCTGTGTTTCCTGCCTTCCACGTCTTGCTTGTCACTGGGAATTCTGCCTTTTAGCCTTTCAGTAAACATAGGGGACCCGTCACTGGATACCTACGGAACAACATTTCACGTTCCTCAGGGGTATAACCGCTTGACAACCAGCCTGGGAGCCAGGAAACGGGCCTGTCCACCAGCCTGCGTGTAGTGCAGAAATTTATTACTATTTCCTATTTCTTCCATGGGAAAAAAAAGAGCTATAGCCTGTATTTTGACATTTTAAGAAGACTTACAGGAGTTATGCCACATCAAATGAGCTGACGTTATGACACGCTGACACTAATGTTCAACAAAGCACATTTATTGCAGAATTTAGAGGCTAGTCACATACCTCCAAGGCTTTTTTATTACTATGATTTCTTCTTGGGCCTGCCTATCTTGAGGCTTCAAGAAAGGAAACTCTTCAGCTTTATTCCTGAGAATTAAGCTGACATGGGCAACTTGTGCATATTCTCTTATCTTCAGTTCACCAACGAGGCTGATAAATCATACATGGGCTTGTAATTATTCCAGCACCTTCCTCTGAAGGGTAATTCAAAGTGTTCTGGCTCCTTCTTCTAATATTAAGGCTATTTTGAGAAAACACATTTATATTTTGCCTGTTTTTCTCTGCCTTGGTATCCACAAAGCCTATTCTGTATTGCAGAGAATGATCTGCAGTAGTTGAAGTACCTAATGTCAATCAGTGTTGAGCATCAACTTTGTGCTCATCCCTGTGGAGGAATTCAATTCAGTCCAATAACACTTTGATGAGCACCAGCCATGTGTACAACCCTACGGCAGATGCTGCAAGGGCACAATGGATGAATTGACAGTTTCAGAGAGGACACAAGACATGCACATAAATAATATATACAAGGTTGGTGTCATAAAGAAAGCATAAACAAAGTGCAGTAACAGTTCAAAGGCATAAATCAGCTAAAAATGTAAGCTCCATGAAGGCTGTACTTTGTGAGGCATTGTTCACCAGTGCTTGCTTACTCGCCACCAGGCACATAGTCGCTTCTCTGTAGATACTTGTTGACTGAATAAAGATTCCGTCTGGGGGCGAAGGTGGAGGATGAGGGCTGAGAAAGGCCCTGATGTGGAGGGTTATCAATAGCTGATGGAGGTTGGAGGAGAGTGTTCCAGGTAGAGGGCAAGGTATTTGTTAAATGATGGAGGCCTGAAGTCTTGCAGAACGTCTTGGCAGGGTTTGGCTGGGGTATATGGTACATACATGGCAGTGATGGTAAGAAAAGTAGATCATTGTTGGGGCCAAATTATGGTTATTTTGTATATCAGACTGGGGATTTCAAATTTAATTTGTAGGCCTGGGAGGAACATTAAAGTATTTTGAGCAGGAGCTTGGCACGATCTGAACCATGATTTGGGGAAACAGATGTGGTAATGACATGTAAAGTGTAGCTTCCAAACTTAAATGTATATTAGGACTGGCTGGGGAAGCAAGCTTTTTAATCATATATATTTCTACTCCCCACACAAGAACGAATGAATTGGTAAGCCCATCATATCTGTATTTATACCAAGTTCTCAGAGTAAAAGCCAACTAAGTAGTTCATAGAATTCAAGATTACATGTGTTTGGGGTCAGTGCTTTAGGGAGAGATGAGGGGAAAGATTGTAGGCTCATGTGGGTCGATCAGTGAGAAAAGACCAAAAGAAAGAGAATTCTGAGATCGGGAGAGTCTATAGAGCCCTGCAGTAGAAGGATGGGAGCCAAGCTTGAGTCAGGAGCCAAGGAAATAATCTTTTTAAAGCTTATTTATTTTTGAGTAAGTAAGGCAGGGGAAGGACACACAGAGAGAATCCCAAGCAGGATCCGCGCTGTCAGTAAAGAGCCCAACAGGGCTCGATCACACAAACCAGGAGATCATGACCTGAGTTGAAATTATGAGCAGAAATCAAGAGTCAGACGCTTAACCAACTGAGCCACCCAGATGCCCTACGGAAGTAATTCTTGAAAGGAGAATCTGAACCTAAGAGTATCTACAGGTACAGGTTAGTGACACGAGCAGGAGTGAGGACTGGAAAGTGGAGGTGTGACTTGTGGCTGCTGGGAACACAGACACACCGCTCTTCTTGTCTATAGCTGCCAGGAGAGCCCCAGGGAAGATCTTCCCAGCAAGTAATCGAGTACATCAGTCATTATTTCCCCATATCAGAACTTTCATTTGTATCTGGCACTTGAGTGGAGATTTTGTGTGAAACTCATAGGTACTCAGATAGAGAACCAGCAAGAGGTGTTGGTAAGTGTCCTCGAATCCACTGACTTTTTTTTTTTCTAACTTGAGAATACTGCAATAATAACACTGCAAGAAGACTTAGCCTTATTTCAAGGGCAATTCAAGACTGCAGAATTAACAGCAGCACTATTCTAAAGTCAAGGCATTATTTTCTACCTGTAATGAAAGAAACTTGAAGCACAACTAGAAAAATAAGAGGTTTCAAAGATGTATCAACTCCTGGAAATGGTATTCTAAGCAGTATGTTTAAAACTCTTTTGTAGGAAAAGGTGTAAAAATAGGGGTGGGGATTACACGTGAAAATTTTTATTTTATTTTATTCCTTTAAAGGAACCAAGATTTATTTAGGCACTGATGGCCAAGTAGTTTGGTTTTGGAAAGAAGGACCTGGGAAACGTGAAATAATGGAAAGAGCAATGCACAGGGAATCAAAGAACTGAATGATATTATAAATAGCAACAGCAATACTAGCAGCAATGCTACACTTAATTTACTGATCTCTATTTACCAGCTACTGTGCTAAGTGCTTTACATACATCATCTGGTGTTATCCTCATAATGATCCCGTGAAGCTGGTATGATTATCATCTCCAATTCACAGAGGGGAAATTGTGGTTCAGCGATGGTAGATAGCTTGCTTATGCCCAAACGACTCCTAAGTGGTAAGTGGTAGCACAACCTAAATCTAAATGCAGCACAACCTAAATCTCAATCTAAACCCCTAACCAACACTTCCTGACTTTACCAGTAATCAGCTGTCTTATCTTGCTCTCATTGAATCTTCGTAAAAACCCTAGGAGTCAGGTACTGTCATTATTTTATTCCCATTTTATAAATGAGATTTCTGAGGCACAGGAAATTCATAACTTCCCTGAAGTCATGCCACTCACAAGTACAGAAGCTGCCATTGGGATCGGATAGTCAAGTGAGAGTCTGCCTCTCAGTCTAGTGACACGGGTACAAAACAAAACAAAACAAAACAAAAAGAAAAAAATTGTATTTTCTAATGGTATGCCACCAGGCTCACCTCTCATTTTTGCCCCAGTCCATATTTTTACTAACGTTGTGTTAAAATACTGATGTCATAAATCTGTCGAAATGCCGCGATTGCATGGGATGGGTGATTTGGGATTTGAGTAAAATCTAAGGGCAGGGCAGATCGACTCTAACACAAGGATGTGCAAGAGAGATAAATATCCGATCTTTCTCATGGACCAAGAACCATAGCTACCCAATTAGTGACATGGTACCAAGAAATAGAAGGGGATCTTTTGTAGGTAATGGGGGGGGGGGGTTAGATGACAATAAGCACAACGTGACTCGAAGGCGGTTAATAACACCTTGCTCCCAACCTCTCAAAAATACAAACAAATCTAGTGCCAACTTAGGGCAGTAATACCACCCCTCTGCCTGTGGCCCATCAGAAGAAATCTGGAGTGTTGCATAATAAAAGGAAGATCTTTCTAGAAGTTGGAACTTTGGAAAAATGAAACCGGTTGGCTAGTGTGAGATTTTAACATAATTCGGATGTTTATCAGAATCATGTATGGGCCATTCTAATACTGCAGATACTCAGGCCTCAATTCTAGGGAGGTGTGAGGAGGGAATGTTGTATTTTTTTAAAAGTTACCCAAGTGATTCTGATGTTTGGCTTGGACTGAGAACCAGTCACTTGATGGATAATGATAATAATGACTATTTATGGGTGCTAACCATGTACCGTGGGTTACTCTACGTGCTCTATTGTGCAATCTCATTTATAACCTCATTCTATCTTCTTATAACAATTTGTAATGTAGTTTTTATGATCTCATTTTACTGATGGATAAACTGAGCCAAATTTAATGATTTGCCCAAGGTCTTCTAGGGTAGTAGATATAACAGGGTTGGTACCACCACTTGGTAACCAGGGGGATGGAGGTTCTTGGTAGGTAGAGATCCAGACTCAAATCCAGTTTAGATGAACAGGCATGAGAATTAGTTACCTCTATGCTGCTTTGGGGTTGCAATGACATGTTGGAGTAAGTGAAATTTAAGGGGGATTCCAAAATGAAAATTTTGTGATTTTGTTACCAACTGAGAGTTCTAACATACACCAGATCTTTAGGTTAGAGTCTAGGAACATAATGAAGCTTAAAAAGACATTTTTAAAAGTTTAAAAAGTTTATTTAATGAATAATGAAGTTTAAAAAGATATTTTAAAAAGTTTAAAAAGATATTTCTGGTACTTCTGGTACCAGAAATAATGGATTATATTAAGATTAAGGAAAATCATATTATAGCCAGAATAGATGTATGGAAAGACAAATACTCCAGGCCAGTAAAATGAATTCACTGTAGAAAGAGTTCCAGGAAAGTAGAAATAAGATTTGAGAGATAAAGTTGAGGGGAGAGTCCAGAAAAAAAGTAGAGAAATCTCTGAAGTTTTCATGACTCAGGTAAAATGATTCTCTGAAATCAAGTTCTCAGAAAAACTGTTATCTGAAAAGAAGAGTGGATATGGTCTCTCTTTTCATATTACTGGCTCAAAACAAATAATTATAGCTCATGCTCAATCTCTCTCTCCTCCTCTTTCCATCTCCGTGGTGGGCTTCATTCTTAATTTATTTCAGGATTTGACATATGGCATGAAGCATGATGGCATTAAATATGGCTGCTAGCAGTATCAGATTCACATACTTCTGGTGTTATTACCTGAAAAGTTAGAGAGATTTTTCTCTTGCAAGTACCTGTTGAAAAATTCTGAGGAAGACTTTGGCTGAGCTTGAGTCATGTGCTCATCTGTCAACCAATCACTGTGTCCAACTGATGGATACTGTAATTGGCTCAAAGGGGATCACATTCCCAGAAACATAAATAGGAGGCAGGGCCTATTACCAGCCTAGGAGGATATGAGGGGCTGCTGGGAAGAGAAGGATAATGGCCAGTCAAAACAGCAAACATCCTTCTTAAACATCTTGGGCCATGAGGGATTGTCCAGTTACAGTCAAGAAAAAGGCACAGATCTTCCCTGGAAGCACTACTTAACATTATTCTGGAAGTTTTATCTAATAGGCTAAAATTAAAAAAATAACACCAAAGTGAAATATGAGGTGTAAGTATTAGAATAGTAGAGACAAATGTATTTTTAAAAAGATTAATAAAGGGGGTATAACTTAAAAATATCAAATAATGACAAGGCATACTATTTAGGACAGTGTGATAGTGTAAGAATGGGTTCTAGAATAGATCCTTTTGACATTTATTTATTTTTGGGACAGAGAGAGACAGAGCATGAACGGGGGAGGGGCAGAGGGAGAGGGAGACACAGAACCGGAAACAGGCTCCAGGCTCTGAGCCATCAGCCCAGAGCCTGACGCGGGGCTCGAACTCACGGACCACGAGATTGTGACCTGGCTGAAGTCGGACGCTTAACCGACTGCGCCACCCAGGCGCCCCTAGAATAGATCCTTTTGTATGATAAAAGTGAAATTTCAGATCGGTAGAAAGATGATGAATTATTCAGTAAATGGTTTTGGACCAATTCAGTAAATGGCCTTTCCCTAACTGGAAAAAGGAAAATATACTATTATTTCACATCTTGGACAAAAATATTTTAAAGCTGTAATTTTCATTGAATAAAATATACAAACTTTTTCTGAAATTTAGGGATAGGGATAGATTAAAAAGGAAAATCTCAAACCCAAAAACCAAAAAAGAAAAAAAGATTGAAAGTTTAAAACTTCTTTACAAGGAAAGATATTATAAGCAAAACATCAAGAAGAAACTGGGATTATACACATATGTAACTTACTCCCCCAAATAATATTCTAAACACATTACAAATCAATCTGAAAAACACAAATGACCAGATTATTAAAATGTGCAAAAAATAAGAACAGGAAATTCATAGAGATAATACAAAAGCCAATCATGATGAAAAAATTAAAAGATTAATATAATTTTGTAGTGAAAATGGGTGAAGATGATTGTCCTGTACCATTGGGGGAAGTGAACTTTGGTACAATTCTTTGGGGGATAATATAGCAAATATCTCTCAACATTTAAAATGTGCTTACTCTTTGATCTAGCAATTCCAGTTAGAAATTATATTTGTATGTATAAAGATACAACGAAGGGGTTTAGAGTATTGTTTGTTAGAACAAACATTTAGAGGTAATGTAAATGTCCATTAATAGATAATGTAAATGCCCATTAATAGGGAATGGATAAAAGCAATTATGGTCCCTCGATATTACGCACTACTATGAAGATTTTAAAAGGAATAAAGTAGGTCTTCTGGACTTGAACGGAAAGTTATTGATGATATATTATTTAGTAATAATACGACTTGCAAAGTATGTATAGCATGATCCAATATTTGCTTACAGATAGAAATCCTGTAGATGTATATATCTATATACTTATCTGCATGCATTATAAGGTTTTTTTTACATGCACAGAGAGGTTTAGTGGTGTTTTTGCCAGAGAATGAGAATGGAATATAATTTTATTTTCTTTTTTCAATGTGCATGAAAGTATTTTTTGAAAAAAATTAAAACCTAGTAATTTGTCTTAATAGAAGAGTTTCAAAAGCAAAATTGATTTCAAGTTTTATTTGGTTGCTTTTTTTGATATTTATAACAATAAATACTTTAAATTAATTGAGAACTTTACATGTAATGTAGCATTTTCGCATGTATTAAAAACTAGTGATATCAAGATATGTGCTTTGAGTACATAGACAGCAGGAAATGTTTGAAGCACAGATCTTTATCGGAATGTAGAATTCCTTTCTTTTTTAAAAATCTCAGTGAAGCTGGTGGAAATATTTAGTTCCACAAGCAGAAAGGAATTCATAGAACCATTATATTCTAACCTGTTTTATCCACTAGAGACTGTCATGTAAATGTCTGACAGAGCTACGCATATGAGAAGTTACACAACATCAGTATTCATTAAGATGGGTCATTCAGTACAAAGTGAGCTCATTTTACCAATATAAATTTGCAGGGATTGAATGAAGGGAAATCAAAGATGAAGGAAAATCCAAAGTGTGACCTTGAGCCATCGCCTGTGGGTATAGTCTTGTTGCATCAATGTCAAGTAAAGCAGAGATAACTTTTAAGTTATCTCGGAGCATCAGAGCATGCAAATTTCCTTACGGCTCTCTCCCCCAATGAGAAATCAAACTAATACATACCTGCCTATTTCATACAGAAGCATAATCTCTCACCTCACGCTAATGACAAGGGGACCCAATGTGGGTTACAAAATTTCAAGTTCAGAAAGCATGTAAAAGAAAATGACAAGCACGAGTCAACCAAAGCATATTACAGGATTGTGCTAATTGATTTGGACAGAATTTCTTCAGTGTATGTTACTAGGGTGTCACAGATACATCCAAAGGGAGAATAGTGCATAGAATGTGAACACGGTGCAGTGATTTGTACTCAACCCTGCCCCAACGAAGTACTTTGGCCTCCCTGGATACTGGGGTTAATAAGGTTAATAATGAAGTTTCCCTAAGTGGTAAGCAAGGCATGTAAGAAAAATTAAAATCAGTATCAGATTGCACATCTGGCATTTTTCTGGATTCCTCTCATTTCCTGTGAGCCTGTATCACTGCTCCATTTATCTCATGCATCCTTTCCCTTATTATACTGTCCTCTTCTCTTTTTGTTTCCCTCTCTCCCTTTCTTTTTTTTCTTTCTTCCTCTTTTTTCTGCTTTCTTCCTTTTTCTTTCTTTCTTATTTTCTTTCTCTTTTTTTCTTTCCTTCTTTCTGTTGTCTTCCTCTCTTTAAAAAAATTTTTTTGGGGGACGCCTGGGTGGCTCAGTCAGTGAAGCATCCGACTTCGGCTCAGGTCATGATCTCACATGAGTGGGGGAGGAGCAGAGAGAGAGGGAAACACAGAATCTGAAGCAGGCTCCAGGCTCCGAGCTGTCAGCACATAGCCTGACGTGGGGCTCAAACCCACGAACGGTGAGATCATGACCTGAGCGGAAGTTGGACACTTAAGGGACTGAGCCAGCCAGGTGCCCCTGTCTTTTTCTCTTTTTAAACATATTCCTTTGTTTCCAATAACCAACGCCTGTCTTTTGTGTATGTGTGGCCTGCCCTCAGGCTGCCACAGGATACTTCACCTTTCTTTCTTCTCCTTCATTGTTCTTTCCCCCATTTCCCTTCCATGGTTTTTAAGGAACTTCCTTCATAAATTACTTGAATACAAATTATTATCTTCTCTTAGGACACAGTTTCTACTGTCAAAAATAAGCTAAATTGGCAAATATCTAATGAAATGTGACCTTAAAAATATTTTTAAAAACTCTTTATTTGAAAACATTTTTCAATCACCAAAAATTCCTTTTCCAGATGACATATCCATATTTTTAGTTGAAAAACAGATTGCCACCATAGCTACAGGTAAAGCTTAAAACAATTGTGAAAGAGAGTACTATTCTGACTCTAACCAAGATGGAGCTTAATGGTGGAAATACCCTTCTCAGTCCACAACCCTGCCCCCCATCCACACTAATTTAGCAGAAATCCAATTGTCCAAATTTTCTTTTCTCCCGCTCACTTGACTTCGTGATTTCCTCATGAACTCAAGTTCTTTTGTTGAAGTCCCTGACCATTCATCTCAGTCTCCTTTCCTTTATGCATTTTTGGCAGTGTCCAGTAGTAACTGAAGTGCAAAAATATAAACACAAGGCAATGTCTCTACAGATTAGCAAAAGGTTTAGGAATCTTTAGTATACTTAATTCCACAAAAGAAGAAGTAAACTTAGGCTTTACAACTACAAGTGGTGAAACAAAGGACTTTTTAGGTAACTGTCTACACGGATAATCTGAGCATTCTGGTTAACCAAGATGTCTCTTCATGTAGTATTGCATCCATCTTGCACAAAAGGGCTGGTGTCTATTCTTGACAGCCGTTGTACATGTTTTTCCAGAGGGTCAGATTTTGTAGCTCCGTGTCAACTAACATTAGATTTCTCAATTCATGCCTTTCTATGCCCTCCAAATAAAGGCATTCTGTCTAAACAGGTGTCTTACTTAGAGGGGCATTTCATTACTTTGATATTCGGAAGATTAACTTCTAGTTCTCTTACAGGGTCGTGTCCAGGCAGGCAATTAGGTGACTGTGTTTCTATTCAAGTGTAAACAGGCAAAGTCTTGGTGCTCCTAAGAAAGTGGCCATAGGGAAGTAGTACATCTGGGTCAGGAGATGAAATCCCAGGGAAAATGTGTCCACCTCTCAAAACTCCCATGCCATTTTATGGCTTTCTAGTCTGTCTTGTATGGAATGATCTCTTCTTCACTTAGCAACCTGTAGGCATCCAGAAAGACACAGGCCCAATGTCTTTTCCTTTGCAACGCTTTCTCTGACTCACCTTGACAAAGCTAGGTTTTTTGACCTCTGGTTCTCTCATTATATTATATATGATATCCTTATTATAAGCAATTACTCTCTATATAATTTAACATGGCCAGATTGCCATATAAAGACTGACATACAGAATGCACTTAGGAAATGTTTATTAAAAGATGAATGGATGGATGAGTAGGTGAATAGATGTACAAATGAGTAGATAATTAAGTTATTAATGGTTATGGAGAATAAAAGATAAAAAACAAATGCATGGGCAGAAAATATGTACTCAAAGAGATTAGATATCTTTGAAGCCGGGGTGATTAGAGACAGTTTTATGGAGGAGGTTGGATTTAAATTGGGCCTCAAAGGATCAGTGAAATTTTGCTAGTCTAGCAATCAATAATATTATTCATGAAAATGCTTTCGGAAGCATGGCAAGGGCCATAAGCTGCAAATACTTCATTAATACTTATTATAGCGCATTGAATGTACTGAACTACTTGTAATTGATACTCCAGAGAATATTTATAATGGAAAAAAAAGGAAACCTAAAACACAGCAAAAGTAAATTAAAAATTTAGGTAGATGGTAAATTTACCTAAAGCATCTTTTTAATATTAATATATTTAGACACTAATAAACATTTTCAGGAGAAAAAATAAGTCCTAAATAGTTTTTCTTAATTTTAGTTTTTGACAAGGCAATTATTTGATTTTGCAATTTTATCTGTAGCAATATTTGCCTCGTGTCCCACTCAGGGACTGAAATTAATTTTAAGGGCTATGGTTGGACTCTAAAAAGTATAACACCTTCAAATGCCACGTCGCCCTCTTCCATCAGCTTTTCAAGTGTCTTTATTTGCAAAATAATTTTGGAAGTCTTTATTTCTAAAACTCATAATTATGCTATAATGTTCTGGAGAGGAAAGACATATCACTTGCAGCAGTGCTTATATATGCTAATTGGTATGTATAAGCATGTATTTAGAAAAATATCAGAAACAGGCATAGTCAGGCAGAAAGGCCTGGTTCAGGTTAGAGCAATTATCCAGTTGATTTTGTATTTATCTGGAAGATTGACTCCCCAACCTCAAAACTGTCAGATTTAACTAACAGCCATTTTATTAACATTTTCACAAATGTTCATGTGCATGTATGATATAGTTGCTGTGTGGTTTCAGAAGAAGCTGACCTGACCAAGTGGAGTTGGTGTGGTGTAAATGCCAGTCTGAGAGTATTGCACGCTTCTCAGTCTTTGAATGCAATGCCTAAGTTTGGAGAACACTGTTCATCTGACTTCAGCTAATTCATCTTCGGGGTTCCATGACTAAAGCAAGCAGTACAGCTTCCGACATATGTAAATCACCCTAGCACTGAAAAAATTTTGCAATGAAACTTAGGATGGGACTATTAAGTGGGCAGAAACTGGGATTGTTTCTCATGAACTGTGTTCTGAGTGCTAGACCAAATGTTTTACATAGATTATCTCATTTAATCCTCACTATAACTTTATGAGGCAGGTTTTACAAATGAGTATTTCATAAATGGGTAGCCTTAGATGTAAGTAATCCATCCAAGGTCACATGGCTGGTAAGTGGGGCTAATGGGATAGGAGAGCAGGTGCAATCTGGTTCTAGAATTGATGCTCAGTTGCACCCTGCATTTATTTACCCTTTAGAAACATTAACAAAATTGACTCCTCTAATGGTGTAAACTGGTAGATATATGACTGAGGAGAACTTTGGGGAGGGTCAGTTTTTTGGCACTTACAGTGTTGGGACACCTGGTGTTCAAAGATATATTCCTAACTTTGTGGTCTTAGAAACTGGTTCACATCAACCAAGCTCAAGAGAGCTGAGATTATCACACAGAAGAGCTTTTTATAGTTTCCAGTGGGTGGTTATTTCTTTCCTATGGCAAGAATAAGCAGTGGTTAATAGCATGGGTATTAGAGACAATCAGTCTTGGATTTAAATTAAGGCCTACTGCTTATTAGCTGTGTAACCTTCTACAATTTTCTAAGCCTTGGTTTCTCCATTTATGAAATGAAGATAGTAGTCCCGTTTATCAAATTGTCATGATTTCCTTCAGATAAAGTGCTTTTTATGGGGTTAGAGTTATAGTCAACCTTCAGTAAGTAGTAGTTATTATTAATGCAGATTATGGGAGCATGATCTATTTCTGTTTTCCGAGTATCTAGAAAATCATATGAATAATTAGTAGGTAGTTTGACAAACACCAAATCTGGTAAAAGAGAGTTGCTACTTTATGGAATATTCTATGGAATATTTTAGTCAAGCTTGGAAGAGTATTCTCTTCCATTACCATGTTTACTGTATTAGGCACTGAAATACTCCCGTCTGCCAGAGTCAGCTTCTCTCCTTTAAACAGTATTGGATAAACATCAATGCATTCCTAAGCTTTAACTCTACTTAACAAAATTTCTGTTGAAACAAACTTTCTTATGAAAGGAATACTGTATTTCTTCAAATCTTAGATGCCATCTATAGTAAAATGGCACCATGGATTAAAAAATAGTTTTAAGGGGCGCCTGAGGGGCCCAGTCGGCTAAGTGTCTGACTTCAGCTCCAGTCATGATTTCTCGATCTGTGAGTTCAAGCCCCACATCGGGCTCGGAGAGGACAGTATCTGAGCGGTCAGCTCTGAGCTTGGAGCCTGTTTCGGATTCTGTGTCTCCCTCTTTCTGTCCCTCCCTCGCTTCTGCTCTGTCTTTCTCTCAAAAATAAATACACATTTAAAAAATTAATTTTAAAAAAGGATACCTTTAAGAGAAAAAAGTGGTGATGTATTAAGCGTGCACTATTAAAACAACTAACAGAAACTAACTTATATCTGTACTATTATTTACTTTTTTCTTCCTAAATCTCATAAAGTATGAGTCTTCTATTAACGTTTTATTTTATTTTTAAGAGAGACAGAGAAAGAGAGAGGGAGGGAGGGGCAGAGAGAGAGGGAGACAAGATCTGAAGCCGGTTCTGTGCTGACAGCAGAGAGCCCGAAACAAGGCCTGAACTTATGAATGATGAGATCATGACCTGAGCCAAAGTCGTACACTTAACCAACTGAGCCTTGACCTTCACCTTCATTCTAAAATTTCTTTTAAAGGACTTTTGGCCATCAGCAATTAGGCAATTAGGCCTAATCTCATTGTTGAACATTGTTTTTTATAACATTTGTTCATGATCTTTACCTTTTCAGCGCTTTTGGAATTTACAGTATAATTTCAAGACATATTCAAAGCGGACAAGGGTTTATGCTACATTTTCTATTTGGTTTAATGCATAGTTTGATTTTTTTTTCTTTATTTGAATTGACTATCCCAGAAGTTAAATAGCTCCTTTTGAAAGCCAGCCAAAGCTTTTGTCTAAAAGGTATCTGATCCTTTAGGTTGCATGAATTTGTTTCACAAACCCTCCTAGACTTGGAGACCCTATGATCCAGTCCAGGGATTAAGAAAGTATAATTTGCAGCCCAAACCTGCAGTGATTTGACCCACAAAATGCTTTTGTAAGTAAAGTTTTATTGGAACACAACCACGCTTCAGGAGTGCTGACAACACTGACTCTATCTTGGCCTTTCCTCTTGTTCATGTTTGTTTGATGACCTTTCTTGGGGCTACGTGTCCCAGGCCCCTTGGAGATGAACACACCTACCTCAGAAGTGCCCACCAAAGTCAGGGTAGGGAAGGCTTGTTTTGTTGTTTTGGCCTCCCATGCATCTGTTAAAGATAACGAAGTCTTTGCCCCTCCTGATGCATAGGTGGTACCACGAGATTTATTAAATGTTAGCTGTCAATTAGGTGCATATAAACACTTGGATCTCACTACTAGGCCCTTCTATGCATCCCCTCGCTCTATAAAATCTGTGTACTAAAGTCCAGACTTTGCAGAGCGTTACTGCAGCTGGATCATGGTTCACCTGACCTTCCCTGACCTCCCACGCCCCACCCTCCCATCAGTCAGTTACCCTGAATAAAATTGTGCAAATTGTACCAAGTTGCCTGCTTTGTTTCTGATATCAAAGTGCCTTCTCAGTTTGGGGGCTGTTTTACTGTCCCTCTCCCACCTTTTGACACATGCCCATTTATTTAGATATAGTCTATGACTGCATACTACAGTGGCAGAGCTGAACAGTTCCCACAAAACCCATATAGCCTTCAAAGCCTGGCATATTCACATCTGGCTCTTTATTAAAAAAAAAAAAAGTTGTGGACCTCAAGAGATTCAGTAATTTCTAATGTCTAACACATAGTCATTCTCTCTCATTACCTTCTCCTCCTCATTATCATTACCATCATCAACAACATAGCTAAGAGATATTACTATGTATCCATCACTATACTGAGCTCCCAACACGAATTGTTTTATTTAATACTCATGGAACATCCTTTACTTCACAGATGAGGAAATTGAGGCTAAGGAGGTAATTTATCCAAGTACACATAGCTGGTAAGAAGAGATGACACCAGACTATATAGCTTTATAAACATGACAGGACAGAAATAAATGAGCAAGGAAATATGCAGTGACTTAGCAGATCTAGAACAGTTGGCCCAACAAGGGTAGAAGTGGGGGGCCCGAGAAAAGATTGAGCAATGTTTCAAGGAAGTCAAACTTACAGGGGAATATACACCTGAAAATCCACTCTCTTCCATAGGGTAGAATGCCTCGTTTCTCTACAGTTTTTGGTTACATTATACACCTCCATGAAAATATAAGCTCTTTTCTCCCCCCACTGTTTTATCCTCTGTGCTTGGAGGGGTAGACAGGCAATGGACAATTGCTGAATAAGTGAATGAGTAAGTCCTCAACTGCAAACTGTGGGAAAAGGGACAAGGAAAAGACATGATCTCTGGTGGAACTCCCTTTGACTACCTGAATATTTTGGCAACTGTAAGTACCTAATAAGTGGCAAAAGAAAAACCCAAAGAGGTTATAATTTGAGGTTTCCACGGGGTCAGGTTTTATCATAATCTTTGGTTTAAAAGCAGGTGCTGTGTTTGTTTTCTTTTTTCCTGTTTGCATTATTCAAGGACACTTAGTTATAAGTGAAAAGAGAAAAAACAAAGTGCAAAGAGCAATTTGCTGGTAACATTTGGACAACGACGGACATCTCTCACTTCTATTTCTTTGTGAATTATGGTGTCATTATCTTTTACCATAGACTGGCCTCTTAGGTTAGGGGACAAATTTGCCAGCAGTCCCAAATTTGTATTATAATCCTCCATAATCAGAGGACAAAAGCTTTTCCTAACTCCATAGCAAAACACTTTAATTTATTCAAGTTCATTGCCACTGGAACTACCACATCCTTTACTTCAGGCTTCATCGTTTTCCATCTGGATTATACCCATCGCCTACTTCATCCATTTTCTGCTTCCCTTTTTAATTTATTTCCCCAAGCTTATCAGGTCATTCTTTTGTTTAAAATCTGCAAGGACTCCTCATTCCCTTCATACCAAAACACAAACTATTTGCAAAGCACACACAGCCCCCTTTGATTTCATCCTACTTAATTCTCCAAGTTCATCTTTCAACATCTCCACTCCTTCCCCCACATTAAACCCTGAACTCTAGCCATACTGTATTACTTACTGGAAGCTTCCCACTAATGACTTCTTCTATCTGGAATGGCTTTCCCATCTTTATCTAATTCATTGACTCCTATCCATCCTTAAAGATTCAGCACAGTCTTCTTTTCCTTTCCAGTCTAGGAAGTATTTTTCTTATATGTTCTTACAAAATTTTGTTTTATTCATATCACTTGCAGTATTTTTTTATCTGGATAAGCTTGCCTCACAAACTGAATTGTGAACTTGAGAGCAAGAACTATGTTTTCTATTTTTTTTTTAGTTTTTTTTTTTTTAATGTGTATTTACTTTTGAAAGGGGTGGGGAGGGGCAGGGAGAGAGGGAGACACAGAATCCAAAGCAGACTCCAGGCTCTGGGCTGTCCGCTGGGCTCCACATGGTCAGCTTGGAGCCAGATGTGGGACTCCATCTCACAAACCATGAGACCATGACCTGAGCCAAAATCAAGAGTCAGACGCTTAACCGACTGAGCCATCCAGGCACCCCAATTTTAAAACTTGAATCAAAAGTTTGCAGAACTTTGCAGAATCCTTAAATAATTTGGGTTTTTTTTAAAGATCATAGTTGAAACTATTGGTCTAGATGGTCACAATCTTTCAATCAAGTGCCTTTAACTTTAGCCTTTCAGTAGTGTGTGTGTGTGTGTGTGTGTGTGCACATGTGTGTGTGTGGTCATAATTATTCTTGGGGAACACTCTCTGGCTCATAGTGCTCCTTAGTGGCACCATATTCAAATTGCAGGGACAGTTACTGAAGAGCAAACATTGCCTTCAGTGTATTGAAGACATAAAAAAAAAAAACCCAGAAGTTTTGAGATCAGTAACTTAATCCACTAGGTCCACTGACGGTCCTTGTATTTCTGGTGACAGAGCTGGAAATAGCAGATGGCATTGTATATCTTTATTGCAGATTTATTTGTTTGACATGAATCAAAGATAAAAGGATTCTCTTAAGAATTTTGATTGGCTGGTCCAGGATTTGAACTAATCGTCTCGGCACTAAATACACTTTGCAAGTAAAAGGGTAGAACAGTCTTTGCCTAAAATCAAAATGGAGCTTTCCACATTAATGAAACTCAATTTATAAAAGTCAGTTAAAAATCCTGCCTACCAATTTGTATTATAAAGTCTCCCAGCCCTCAGGTGTTTGTTAAGAAAAGGGTAGGTATTTGTTTCTGGATGAGTTATTAGGAAACCTAATGCATTGCCGATAAAGAGTTAAAATTTAAAGCTGTTTTGTTTTAAATTAATAAAGCCCATTATTAAACTCAAAGCTTTGTCTTCATTTTGCATTGTAGCATGTACATTAGAATACACACATAACTGTAGGTAGTTAGAGCTACGGGTATTTATATCTTCAATGGAAAAGGAAACAGTTTTTAAAATAAGATACACACTCACATATGCATTATGTACCTAAAATGCTTACTGACCATGTGTGAAAAGATGGAGCACTTATTTTAATAAGTCTGCAAACGCACAATGGGTGATATAAAATGCATATAAAATTAAACCAAACAGGTGCATTAATCACTGCCACCAGGACAAATGGATTCAAGCAGCAAGCATTTATTTAAATGACCTACGGCAGGACGGAGGAGACTGGCAGAAGATAAAAAGCACTGGGAAAAGCTTATAGGTTTTTCACTCAAATACCTCAGGGGGAAGGGGAGAAACAATGGGAAATGAGCACGCTCTCGTTTGGCCTTCTTTCTGACAGAGATGGAGGAAAGGGGTGAGCGGGGTGGCCATCTTCTTAATGACCTAATTGTAAATCCATTTGTTTCAGATAGCTAATCTGTTTTTATTGTGTCAGTGTAGATGACTTGGGTAATTGCTGGCCCTGTGGCTCGGGAGTGATCAGATGGCACATTATAAATTGGAAGGTAGCCAGGTCTTGCCCAATACAGAGTTGGTTAAAACCTTTGATGACATAAGTGTCTGATAAATAAAATATACCTCGTCAGTGAAAGCTTAGCTTGATAATTAGATTGGAGAGCAGGTTGTTTCATGTCTGAAATCCCATGAGCTCCGAGACACTCAAGAGTTGAATCAAACTCAAGAACAAATTCTAATAACTTGAGGTAAAGTACGGTTTCTTCACATCCGAAGAATTACCTTTTACAGCGACTTAACAAAGAGGCCTGTAGTCTGTCTGTTATCTGAGACTTATCTGAAAAATGTGGCTTTGAAAAATTAACTGTAAAGGACCCATAAAAGGATCATAGGTGGTGGAATTAGTTTTCTCTTGAGAGATATACCGATTCCAGAATTGAAGATGAAAAAAAAAAATGTGGCAATTGTTGTCCCTACCTTCAGGTTTGTAAAATAGCTCTATAATAGTCTGTGTGTCTTTCTCAGTCCCTCCCTTCTCATGGGACTTGTACACTTAAGAAATGTTGAAGACCTTAAGTAGGACTGTAATGTGACAAAGACCCAACTTAAATCGGCGTTTAAAGGGGAACAAGAAGACATCAGCTTTTACCCTCTTTAAAATACCACATAAAATTCCCATAAGTTAATTCCCTTCCCTACTTTAATTTCTTTGCATTGTCCCATTGTTAAGGGGGGAGAAAAACCCTAGAAGTAAAATACAAATTCTGTTAGTCTCAGTGGGGTCCTTCATAGCCAAGAGCGTACAACTTTGGCAACCGATCCTGTCAAAACCCATCTGACTCCGTATTTGACATCGCAGGACCCTTACATAGCTGCTCGCCAGTGTGTTTATCGGGGTCTGGGTGAAGTGGGAAACAGCAGTATGTACGTTTCTGAAAACTACTATTCACCTTGTGCCTCATTTGTCCCACGCTGATTCCACACCTAGGACTGTTTGTCCCTCCAGGATGTCAGAAAGGAGGTGAGCGAATCTATGGCAAATCCCTGCCCTGGCCTGCCAGCCGGTCCTCAGCATGGCAAGAATTCGGATCATGTCTGCCCTACCAAATGCCTCCACATCACTGCTAGAAATCAAAAGTGCCAGCTTGCTAATGTCTTGATCCGCCAGCCTTCATTCTCAATAGATTAACTCACTTCCTATTTTGGTAACATAACTCTTTATCTTCTCAGTTTTTTCCTCCCTTATCTCCTTTCCTTCATTTCCTCGCATTAGCTGCTCCATCGTTGTCCTTCTCCGTCTCTCCCTTTCCAGCGACACATGTTACCTATGGGCAGGAGGAGCTTTACAAATATTACTCGAGTAAGAGGCTTCGGAGAAAGAGACTGCAGGCAGCCCCTTACCGACTTCTGAGTGTCCCCTCACACTCTCTTCAGCCTTTTCACCGACCAGAGGGAGCCAAACGGGCGCATACTGCTCGTTATGGGGCCCTCATGGTCTTGGAAGGTCTCACCAACTCAAATAAGTCTAACAGTCTCTTCTCTGGGCTGTGGGATTTCAGAACTAAAATCTCTGTATTGCCACAGAATCGTGGAAATTTGTTCCCCTGTTCCACAGTGACAGAATGAAGAAGAATAATGCCGCATAGACAGGAACAGGATTTTCACTGGCCAGAAAATAAATAACAACCGGAATGGTTCTAAGGGACACATGCGTTGTCAGGTCAAAGATGTCCAAGGGAGAGTCCCAGAGACATGAGGCCTGAGAGCTTGCTACCTGGCTGCAACTGCACCCGCAGGGGCAATGACTGGCATTTGTAACCAGGGTATGGCTATGCCTCTCCTCTTAAAATAAAGCCCTGAGGGAAAAAAAGCTCTAAAGTCTTATTTAGATGGTGGTCTTACGTTCAGGTGGACTTCCTGAATCCTGGTGTTAATGGTCTCCCAGTGGAAAATTCTCAAATAGGTATAGACTTCCTAGAGGGAGTGAATGAGATTGGTGGTCCGTCTGGACCCCTCTCGCGATCACTTCTGCTTCCTGTCGGTCAACAGGTCTTTTAATTTCTTCTGCTGTCAGCCCCTCCTGTCCAACCACTATAGCATCTTCCTTCTTGGTCCCTGTGACTTAAGGCCTTCCACACTGTTGAATACGTACCACCACCAGATTGGCTTTCTTTAACTAGCGGGCCACATCTGTCCATTATTTGCCATACAATGGAGCCCCCAGGCGATTTGGTCTCATTTTAACATTTTTTCCTCGGCTTTCACTCCCTTCAGTATTCAGACACTCTGCTCTAAAAAATGATCATTTTTCTACTCCTGCACATTCTTATATAACATGAGACTGTGGGATACCTGAAAGAAAAAAAAAGGTATTTTACCCATTTCTTTCAGCACTGTCTTTACATGTCAAACGGAAGTCCTTTGTCTATTGTAATTTTTGTTTATGATATATAGGAAACTTCTCTTTATTTGAGCTGTGGGAAATGGGTTATCCCACTCCTCCCTAACCAGCATAAATTAGTGCAGCAAAGCATTCTTAACAGCAGGCACTTCAATAAAGACAAGAGGAGGGGTGTGATGGGCAAAGGGGAAGAGAACGATCTCTGGTGGCCAAACTAAGTGTTTTTTTTTTTTTTAATTTTTTTTTTCAACATTTATTTATTTTTGGGACAGGGAGAGACAGAGCATGAACGGGGGAGGGGCAGAGAGAGAGGGAGACACAGAATCGGAAACAGGCTCCAGGCTCTGAGCCATCAGCCCAGAGCCTGACGCGGGGCTCGAACTCACGGACCGTGAGATCGTGACCTGGCTGAAGTCGGACGCTTAACCGACTGCGCCACCTAGGTGCCCCCAAACTAAGTGTTTTTGACATTAAGGTGTTTCCTTTTGGGAAAGGAACGGTTGGCCATGGAAAAGAGTAATGACTCCTCTGGATAGTGATTTGAATACAGCTGGGTCTAATTCATTAGTTATTTGTTTGAAGCAGAAAGTCCAAGGGACTACATTGAGTCTCAGGGCATTTGCTGAACAAGTAAGATGTGTATTACAGCAACTCCACTCATTGTCTGGGGATTTACCCTGTTAATTATTCCTCCCCCAACTTTGCTTCTCGCTAAACCATAACCTTCACTATTACACTAGAACTTGGAGCTTTAGTCTCATTGGCTTAATGACCATTTAATCAACTGTTTTATCTGCTTACTATGATAGACTGTCTATATTTGGTGCCTCTGCATGCACAAGGATGATACATTCCCAATCTGTTGAGTTTGGGCAGCCATGTGACTTGTTTCGGCCAGTGAAATATGAGCAGTGATGTGTGTCCCTTCCGGACAGAAGATTCACTAGCCATTATGCTTGTCTATTGTGTTCTCTTAACCCCCGATTCCCCAAACATGGAAACCTGTATCACATGAAGACTTCATTAGCCCCAACCCCAACTGAGCGCCATAAAGGCTTCTTTTGTCAAATAAAATGCTCCTAAAGCATGAGCGAAAATAAACTTTGTTGTTGTTAAACCGCTGAGATTTTCAGGTTGTCTGTTCCTGCAGGATAACTTAGCCTACTCTGCCTGAGACACTTATATAGCGAAGACTAGCAATAATAAAAGCCAAAATATTTGTGTTCTAGTCTCAATAATAAGTAAGGAATTACATCTAATGAATAAACTCCAAGAAATACATTTGGAATACAAAAGTATATTCAATATGATATTTACTCTTCTAATAAGGTTAAGATATTCATAAACCATATTCTTTACGAGATTCTCACAAACCAGCCTCCTTCTGCCCTCCTTCCCTCTTTTGAGATGAGATACAAGCAAAATGCTGAGAAAACTCCAAAATATTGCTTTACCAGTTTTCCTTAAGGAATGAGTCCATATCCTATCACAGTTCTGTTTTTCCAATGCAGCCCCTGACATATAATAGAAAATTAATAAATGAACATTCAGTTAATGAATCACTGTAGCTATAATACAATAATTTACCCACAGCAGATGTTAAATGAATATTTGTTGAATGTAGTTGAGATGCATTGGAATACAATTCTAATTTTGGGGGGAGGGGGCAAATCTAAGCATTTTTTTTTTTTACTTTTGTGATCATTCTAACATGTATCAGAACATTCTTTTATTCTTCCTCAACATTTACAAACGCATTATTCAATGCTTACATATATATTTGCATGTTACTTATTGAAAAAGAACTACAACTCCATAATTATTAAATTCTACTTCATTTCTAGGTAGGATAGCCAAGGTTTTTAAATGGGGGGGGGAGGGGCTTTATGGAACTGCACACTCCTGGGTTTGACCCTCAGAAAGTATGATTTTACAGGTCTCAGCTGAATCTGCATTTTTAACTAGTGTCTTCAAGTGATCTGATGCAGGTCATCTGTTGACTGCTTTGAAAAATATTTTACCAGAACAGTGACTCAAAAAGTTTAACATGCATACCGATGACCCAGGGGCCCGGTTAAAACGCAGATTCTGATTCAGGAGTTCCAGGATCATGCCTGAGAACCATTTTTAACAAGCTTTTCATTGATGGTGGCGCTGTTGGTTCTTAGGCCACCCTTGGAGAAGCAAGGAAGCAAAAAAGAAAAAAAAAATACGTGTCATGTTTTCTTACGTTTGCGTAGAGATTTGCAGCCATCACATAATCATTTAGATTTGTAGAAATCAGTTTGTACATGTCAGTTAACTCCTTAACTAGATTTCACACTGCCTGAGGCCAGGAAGCAGGCTAATTATGCTATTTCTGTCTTCCGCCTTGGCTTCCACCTTGGTACTGAGCACTTGCCTGGCAGGCACTCAATAAGTGTTGTTGATTGATTGATGAAATACTAAAGAACAGCTGTAGAGCAACATGATGTACATAATTATACGCAGTAAAATACCATTTTTACAGAATGGGTTTGGATCAATGTCAAAATGGATTTTCAGGGAAAATGAAAATTGACAACATACATTAAAATTTTTGAAAAACGTATCTTACTCAATGTGGATAGTGTGATCAAACTAAAAATAAATCTATTCCCCTCCCCCCTCAGCAATGAAATGGAATACACAGAAACTCAATTTAATGTTATAAATAAATGTACGCTAAGACTTCTATGTCACCTGAGGTTGGTAGTTTTGTTATAATAGCATTGTACAAAACCTAGAAACCCATTATCGTGTAAACAGCACGGCACGGGAGACACCCTATAAGAAAGTGATCTTAGCTATATATTGTAGCTTTAGATGTAAACTCATCAGGATGAAAAATAATCTTGAAGAAATGAAACAGAAGGAATTTAGTATTCTTATAGCTGAGTTACGCATTCACAGCTCTGGGGCACACTGCTAGACTATACATTTGTTCATTCATTCACTCCCATGTATTTACTGTGCCCTGTAGACTCCACATTCATTCATTCATCCACACTCATTCATTCATTCACTCACGCAAATGTATCTATTTTATACTTGCTCTGCTGGTGTTGTATCAGCGATATATGCTGCTGTCTCTGAGCTAACTGTCTAGCGCAAAATACAAGAGGACAGGCAGTTACACTACCAGGTAGTAATTGCTAACACAGGAGAAATTCAAGTTGATAAAGAGTCACATAAGAATGGCTTGAGGCATCAGCGAAGGTTCACCATGGGACTCTGAACTGAAATCTGAAGCACTGGGAGTAAGCCAGAAACTAGGCAAAGGGGAAGGAGTCGGCCGCGGGGGGTTGGGGTGGGTATGGGGCGGGGGGGGGGGGGGTGGGGGACAAGGGAGGAAATGCTTTTCCTGCCAAAAGAGCAGCATATACGAAGGCCTGGAAGTGATGGCGAGCTCAGTGGTTTTGCTGAGCCGGAAAGGAATCGTAACGATCACCTGCTGCTGGGTGTAAGGTAGAGAAGGTAAAAATGGTGCTGGATGCTAATCAGAAGCTAGATTATAAAGTTTATTTAAACCATGTTTTATCCTGAAGACTGTGCTTTAAGTGGGAATAGCATGATTGGGTTTTTATTTTCGGAAGTTTACTCTGGGAGAGCCTTTGTACCCAGGTGGTGACGCTCCCGCAGCCCTTGCATTCTTGTTTTCTGTGTAGGAGTCTATCTCCCCAACTAGACTGTGACCTCCTATAAAGCAGGGCTGTGTCTTTTTCAGCGTGGTATCAATCTTAGAGCGTGACACACACCAGTAACAAACTGAGCTAAAAAGTTTGCTTAACAAAGTGAAGGGTTTTGGCCTCTCTCATTACACATGTTCAATATGTGGGTACTAAGTAAATTCTTGCTGACTATAAAAGGGAGGCCGGTGTCAAGTAAAATTTAGGTTGAAACCATAGTAATAGATCTTTCCCATAGTCACAGGATAAAAGAATGTCATTTAATTTAAACCCTTCTTGTCTTCGGGGGGAAAAATCACACTTGAAAGTTGCTGTAAACAATCTGAAGTAATCATGGTACAGCAGACTCAAAACACTGTCACCTCCACCCTGCAAATGCAATTCAATTCTCCTTTTGTCTGGCCTAGCAGGAAATTAACCAGACAAGCCATTGGGATTTGGTATAATAATACTTCTTAGCATTTATATAGTTCTTTCTGGTTTCAATGAACTTTACGCACATTAATTACTTAATCACAAAGGCCATTGTGAGGTGCAGAAGCAAATATAGTTATCCCCATTTCTCCGGTAAGGAAATTGAAAATGCAAAGGGGGCAGCTAGCTGCAGATTGGTCTGCCAGTCAGCAGTAAACTCAAGATTAACTCCCAGAAGGCCAGTCCACAGTCCATTAGCCCAAATTGTCTCAAGACGAAAACTATTCCTGGAGTCCTGAAAGAGAAAGGGCTCTGCATTACCATAAGGGAAAGCAAATATAGTAGCCCAAATTGTTCCCTCGTTTCTCCTTTTCCCTCTGAGCACAGAAACAATTTCATGGATCCTTGAGACAATTATTAACCTTGGGGCTAGATCCTGTGCATGAGTAACCTGTTCCCGAAAGTATAACTGAATTTCTGTTTGCAGGTGCCTTCATTCGTTGAGGACGCAGGGTACAGATTCTTGCTCCTGAGAAACAAACGGTACCTTTGTGGCTCAGAAGCTTGGCCATTGATAGGATCTTGCCCCAGGGATCGTTTCTTTAAACCAGCGGGATTCCTGGGTATTAGACAGTAGAAGTTGCCCATTCTTGGGATGCTTGGGTGACTCAGTCGGTTAAGCGTCCCGACTTCGGCTCAGTTCATGATCTTCCAGTTCGTGGGTTCCAGCCCCACATCGGGCTCTGTGCTGACAGCTCAGAGCCTGGAGCCTGCTTCAGATTCTGTGTCTCCCTCTCTCTCTGCCCCTCCCCCACTTGCGCTCTGTCTCTCTCTGCCTCAAAAATAAATAAACATTAAAAAGTATTTTAAAAAAGAAGCTGCCCACTCTTCCTTTTTATGTCATCTGTTGACTGAGAATAGCTTGCCGTATGACGTGGTCACGTTCATTTCACATGGGCTTTGGAAGAAAAGCTCATTTGGGGCTCAGCTTACTGGAAGGCTTAGAGCCACTGGTTGGATAACTTCATGTATGTCACATATACGGCGACAGCTTCCAAGTATCTGGAGAACAACCAGGAATTAAAAAGCGGTCCCAAGTGGTGATTTGCAGCAAGATGCATTATAGATACATGATAGGCAAGGTGGGAATATTAGCTGCGTATCAGCTGTGTTTAACCCTGGAGGGTGGTCTAATTAAGCATAGAGAATCCTCAGAGCTGTAGTAGATATTTCCCTTTGTGCCCTTGGGCACTGCTAACTGAATACTTAACATTTTCTAACCCTTGGGTGATTGGAATTTATCAGGAAATCCCCCCACCTTCATTTGACCTCTTTAAGTGTTTGGAGTAGTGAACTATTAAAAGATTTAACTTTTTTTTTTTTTTGTTTTCTGTTTTGTTGTTGTTTATTATGCGATTTCTTTCCATTAGGAACACCTCAGAATCTCCCCACCCCAAATCCTTCGTGGTTCTGCTGCTTCCTGTCTTTAAGCCTCTCCTGCCTCTGGTTTGCACACTGAGTGTGGAGAGAAGAAAATGTCAGGACCATGAGTAGGGGCCCAAGTCCTGAAGGAAATAGAGTAGAAGACATTTTGGCAAAAGGAGTGGAAATATTCCTGCTTCCTTGGCAGAAATGAAAACATTAAGAGCTATCAGTTTCTGAATATCAGGCATGTTCAGGTCTCCGCCCCCATCTCGTTTAATGATTATTGTCCATCTTTCAAAAAGGATTAGGAGAGGAAATATGGAATTTTGCGTTTTTTTCAAAATAAATTTGTCTTTCCCAGATCAAAATGTGCAAGTTTCTGCCTCGAACGCTCAGAATTTTATTATTACACAGGACCTGAAAATCATCTGGTCTACCCTCCCTCATTTCCCAGAAGGAGAAACTGAGCCCACTGTTGGCGGAAAGCCAAGACCACGTTTTCTGACTCCCACACCACTGGAGTGAAGAGAACAGACGTGGATTCAGAGCCTGAGTTCCACTTCTGCCATTCGCTGGCACTCAGGGAACTGTTGAACCTTGCCACACTGCCTCTGTGCGCAAAAGAATTCACCCATACGCTTTCCGAGGTAGGTCACTCGCAGCCCTGAAGACTTCATGTCATCTCTCCGCTAGACCACGCTGCCTCTTACAATAGCAACAATTGCCTTTAGAAGCTACGCTTAAAACCAGCCGCGCAAAGGCCTGTGCGCCTACCTGCACAAGTTCTTACCTCCTGTACCTTCACGAGTGCTTTCAGTTTCTCATTAGAAGTGAAAAGACTAAGAAAAAAAAAAACCCAAAAAGCAAAAAACTCTGCACAAAGCATATTATCCCAGAAGTCAAAACTGCAAGGTCTCATAAAATAAAAACTACCTGGTCACGTACCTTTGATGTCCAGCTCCCGTAAAATACAAAGTGTTAGAGCATGGGCAACTTCTGATTTTTGGCTTTCAAAATCAATACCAGGGATTCCCGGCTGAAACAGGAAACTCTGGTTCTGAAGTATATAGGAACTGAGACTGTGGTCCAAAGCAGGACAATCAGGCCTTTTTGAGAAACTCCCGGGGCTCTTTTGGAAAGAGGAGGATCCGCAGGGAAAGCCTGGGCACAGACCGGCGAGGCTCGCTGATTGCTGTCCCCGGCTGACCGCGCTTGCCTCCGTGTTGCGCAGCTGTCGCTGTGGGGTTTTTCCCTCCACCGGTCAGCGGGATGCCGGTGGGTCTGGAGACAGTAGCGAAGCCTGAGCTCCACAAAGCGCTCGCCGCTGCAGACGACCCCGTGTACAGAATTGTCGCAAGCCTATGGAGGTTGTTTGTCGTCATCGTCGCGTACGGTCGTACACGTTGATAACGGATGCCCCCATCTTCTATTTTGCCGGTGATGTTTGAAACCGACGACGTAGATATATTTGGCACTGCACTAAATTAATGATTTATATTCAAATGCCACGCTGACTAGAACACGTGACTCGTGGTTAAAATTCCCTGCCACGAGGTTTTTAGAATTCTTTTCAAAGGGTGTATTTGGTGTTAGACATGAGATAAACGTTACCACGTCGGAAGGGATGGTTCATCAGTGAGCATCTGTATGTTTATTGTATTGGGAATGTTATGCTCTTTGGTAGTTTTCACTATGAAATATTTCAGGCGGCTTTAAATGGTGGCACTAAAAATAAAGTAGTGGGCACTGAACAGATGGATTGAATTAACAACGGATTTAATGCCAAGTTCACTCACGTCTGAATGGTGAAAAGAGGTATTCATTTAAAAGTCTTGCTATTATTTTTAAATAACCCAGTGACTTTTCCCCCTTCTTTCCTTTTTGACAACAAAAACCATTTTAATAACTGTGAGATACATATTCTTAAGGATTATGAGAAAATGTAAAATAAAATCACTTTATATAGCACATAAGGAGTTTGGAAAAAAATTTAAATGAAGAGTAAGTTTGAACAATGAACAGTTTCTATTAAGTTTGAAATCTAATAAAATATTATGAAAACTAATTTTGAAGCATGCATGATGCTTTTTGGGGTTAAATTTATTTCATCTTAATGAACTATGATTTCCACTTTTGGGAGAAACTATCTTGAAGCCACAGTGAAACATCTAAGCATCAAATAACTATTTCAAAGTAAAAGATTGGGTTAATTGTAAATGAATCAGAAACACATGTTTTAATTTTCCCTTAAAATATATACACAGCTTTGTAAATTAAAGTGTTCTTCATAAATATGATTTATATCAGAGATACCTCATATCTCTGAAAAGTACTTCAAGTCATTTGACAGACTTAGAATTGAATTGGACAAACTAAATATTAAATGTATATTACAAAGAAAAAAGATGCATTGGCATATCTATTTGCACAGGAAAAGTTAATGTGGTCTGTACGTCGCTCTTGAGTCAGAAGATTTTGGTTCCGATATTAATTGTCTAAGCAAGTCACAGTGTCACGTTTGCTCATCTGTACACCTGCTGGAGATGATCTCTGTGTCTCTTTCAGCTGAAAATGTCCCAAACACTGTGGAGCAAATGAGATAACATATACAAAAGCAATCTGCAAAACATTCGGTATGTGTGAAACTACTGCTTAAAATTACACATTGTGCTTCTCAGCCACGTTATGACTTCCTTAAGTACAGAAATCACTTAGTTATGTCCTACCTACCAGTACTTAGCATAGTGGAGATCTACAAATAGCTAATTAACAAATGATTACTTAATGAATAAATGTATTTCCTTTAAAATCAAAGGATAATTGCTTAATTATACACCCAGATATAAACATTACATATATACATATATACATATATGTATATTAATAGCTTTGCATCTGAAATGGCTTCTGAGGGTATTATTTATTTAGGTGTAAATGAATAAAACAATGGATTGAGGACCACCAGCATCCTAAAAGCCATATGTGCCTTCTTAATTGTCTCGCTGTTGTTAGAACACCACAGGCAGAGTCCATGTTGCTCTGGAAATAGCACCATGGCTTGAGCGTGATGCATCATTCTCTGCTTCAGAAGGGAAGAGAAGTTAATCTTTCTCAAGTTTCTTTTCATATCATCACTCTAGATTCTCACGCCCCAGAGGGCATCCTGTGCTCCTGAGCCTAGAGAATTTCCATAAAACCAACACTGTTTCTAAGCATAATTAGTTGCTTATAAAGTTTGCCATCCACAGACCGTTAGCGTCAGAAATTTCTACTCGGCCTTTGCGTCTTCCTGCCATCAGAACCAGGAACTTTAACTAACCTATAATCTTAAACTAAGGTCTGTCCATTCTTTGAAAGTATGATACGACTTTGGCAGGAAAGAGAGAAAGACTTCCTGCTTTGGACAAAAGTTTCCCTGTAACAAGCCACTTCCTTCCTTGCTGGTATTCTTCCTTGACATCGATACCCAAGGATGAAATTTCAGCTCCCATTATGTATCTTTTGATTCCTGCTGCCTGAGCCCTTTCCCCATGCCACACTTGTTAGCCTGAACTCTTTATTCAAGAACCAATGCAAACTGGGGGCACCTGGGTGGCTCAGTCGGTTGAGCGTGTGACTTCAGCTCAGGTCATGATCTCACAGTTTGTTGTTCAAGCCCTGCATCGGGCTCTGTGCTGACCGCTTGCTAGGAGCCTGGAGCCTGCTTCAGCTTCTGTGTCTCCTCTTTCTGCCCCTCCCCCCACTCACACTTTGTCTCACTCTGTTTCTCAAAAATAAATGTAAAAAAAAAATTTTTAAAAAGAGCCAATCCAAACTTACTCCAGCTTTCTCTTGATTCCAAGTTCACACCCTGCCTCAATGTGACAACAATGGTCCACATATACTCTCCAATCATCACACACCCTGTCAATGAATGCATCACTGCATAAAATACAGCAATATATAAATCAAGAAATTGGATCATACAGATACAATCCTTTCAAAATTTTGCAAAAATTTAGCATCTTAGAACTAGATAGATTCTAAAGGAGAGTCTAGTGCATTGGTTTTAATCTTCCTTTCACAAAACCATAAGGTTGCAGAGATAGTTCAAGGAGTCTGTAATTGTTTTATTGAAAACAATTTTTTCAACCTGTATTTTATGGATTTACAAATTATTAAAGTAAAGATATGGGGCGCCTGGGTGGCGCAGTCGGTTAAGCGTCCGACTTCAGCCAGGTCACGATCTCGCGGTCCGTGAGTTCGAGCCCCGCGTCAGGCTCTGGGCTGATGGCTCGGAGCCTGGAGCCTGTTTCCGATTCTGTGTCTCCCTCTCTCTCTGCCCCTCCCCCGTTCATGCTCTGTCTCTCTCTGTCCCAAAAATAAAATAAACGTAAAAAAAAAAAAAAAAAAAAGTAAAGATATGTCCACATATGTCTGATACCTAAGTTTTAAACATTATTTGAGACCACCAGTTTTCAAATTTCTTAACTGACTTCATGATTAGTAAGTATCAAAAGTTTGAATGTATTAAATCACACTTATGCTAATAAAATGATGCTCTTGTGTATGAATGGTTCACATAAATTTGCAGGAAAATTTCCATTTTAAAAACAAACAGAAAGCTTAACAAATTTTGATCTAATCTATTTCCCATCCAAAATAAGAATCCCTTCTAAAAGATCCTCAACAGACATCTTTCCAGCCCCACTTGAAAATCAGGATTGCAAACTCATCATTCTACACCTTGACCTATTTCATTGCTTCAAAGTTCACATGTTGAGTGGATATTTGTCCTGGACCTTCCCACCATTTGTCCTGGTTCCATTCTTGGGGAAAACAGAACCATTATAAATCTTCTGTGTGACGTCTCTTCAAATATTTCCTGTTATTTCCATATTAGGACATCAGTAAAATTCCAGATAAAGAAGAAAACTAGGTGGTTGGTGAGTAGGTGGATGCATGGTTAATTTATAATGCAGAAAACAGCAGAAAGAGTGCTTGGAAATATGCAAAGTGGAACCAATTTTAAGGGTTATGTCTCCTCTTAATGTTCATTACAGCATTGCTTGGGGTAGCCAAACAGTTGGACATGTCCTCAGTATAAGGTTATGTAAATTGCAGTGGGGTTATCCTGGAATATCAAGTGCACTTAAAAATAAAGCAGTGGGGGGCACCTGGATGGCTCAGTCAGTTAAGCGTCCGACTTCAGCTCCGGTCATGATCTCATGGTTCATGGGTTCAAGCCCTGCATCGGGCTCTGTGCTGACAGCTCAGAGCCTGGAGTCTGTTTCAGATTCTGGGTCTCTCTCTCTCTCTCTCTCTCTCTCTGCCCTTCCCCAGCTGGTGCTCTGTCTCTCTCTGTCTCAAAAATAAACATTAAAAAAAAAGCAGTGGAAGAATGTCTTGGGAAGATGATCACAATCTTTTGTTGAGGACAAATGAAAGCAGATTGGATATTTTTGTACTTCATATTTTATATATTTTAAATTAATCATATACACACATATGGAGAATACACTAGAAGGATAGTAAATAAACTACTGACAGTTTATTGGAGATGGTGAGAATGACAGGTAACTTTTATATCCTTCTTCCTACATTTTTGCATTCTTAATTTTTTAACAAAAATGCCTGTCTTTTATAATAATGAACAAGGAATAAGGGAACACTTTCTCCTCTCATTTTTTTTTTTGAGAGAGAGATAAGAAAGGATCAGTTCCCTTCATAGTCAGAAAATACCAATTTTCACAGCTCTGCCATTCTTATTACTTATTCAACAGCCAGTCAAATAAAAAAGCATTTGGTTCTATAGATTGCTATGAACGTCTTGAGTTTGGTGCAAACTGTGGATGCAAGTTTCATATTAAGCTGGCTGTGCCTATTCAAGATAAAAATCCCTTCCCCTGACACGCATGGGCACACTCCAGTTCTGCCTCAGATACCTGGCTGTGTTTTTCCCTCTGAGGATTCCATGTGTTTAGCACACACACTCTCATACTCCATGAACCATTCTTGGCTTCCAAATGCATTTATTTCTTTTTGTAAACCTTGACACTCCTGGGAGGTCTCCGTTGAGATGGTCTGCATATCTGCATGCTGGTCCCTCATGAATTCCACTCGTGTAACTTATTACAATTGTGAGTTTGGACCAAACTGTAAATGTCAAAGGTGCTCGTTGCCTCTGGTGGCCCAGTGTACCCAAAGTGCCCTGCCTTCTGTGCCAGGCCCTTGCTGGAAGGACTACATGAAAAGATGGTCAGAACTGTGAAGCCCTGTCTGTGTTTGGCAGGCACATGGTCCTCTAGGAAAACCCTACAATCACTCTGATATTGGGCCACAGTGCCGACAGCCGAAGTGGGGCTACATTCGGGTGGCATATCAGCTTACCAGACTGATACAAATGAGCACTTAAATGCCATACCATATATTCTAGCCCATTCATTAACAACCCGTGGTGCTATCCTCTGCCTTCCAAACCCTGACAGACACAAAGGGCAAATGTTTCCAGCTGATTGTGAGATCCAAGTCACTTAGCTGAAAGAGAGCACAATGCAGCATCTCGAAAGATGAACATAAAATTACTACAAAAGCTCTGAAAGGGAAAATGATCATGAAAATTGCTGCGGCACAGAGTAGCTAAATCAAATAGGCATGGACCAGAAACATCGTGCAGTAAACATTTTAACACTATCCTTAAAAATATGATTTAAATCTCAACGGGTCTGGAAAGGGTAGCATGTGCCAAAGTATATTTGTGTATGCCTCTGTTAAAACTCAGGTTGTAAAAATCAGGCACCCTACAATCTTCAATTGTTTAACCTTCAAGTCTATAGAATTAACATATATATATATATATTTTTTTTTTAATCACCCAGTGGTTACCTCTCAGAATTCCCAGGCACTTTTGGCTCACTGTGAAGTCTTTACACCAATTAATTTTGATCAAGGTGTAAAATTTATTTTGGCTACAAGTGAGTATACACATTGCCACGGTGATGCTGTTGAATGAATGTGGGATTGAGAAGCTTATGTATCCAGCTGTAAGGAGGGTACACATCAGTGGGATTGTAAGTAGGAGGCTCGGCATGTGGGCCAGCCAGGGCCAAATCTAGAGCACTTGTTTTTTGGAATATGCAAGAGGAGACCTCAGTCTCTCAGGTACTGTTCACATAAGACCTCAGTGCAGTGCTGATGGCCCACCAAGTGAGTGATGGGTTAAATCATGGATTCTTTCATAGATGATGTGAGTCATTGTTAGACTATAATTAGCTCGTCATTGTTATGACGTTTTGAAAGTTGTCTTTTTGAATGTGTTTGCATGTGTTTCAAGAAATTCGAGCTTTGTGAGTGTGTTACAAAGCCCAATAGTCTGGAGTTGGTAAAATCTGGGCAGTGAAACTTAACACACCATGGCTTCTCAACTCACGAATGGGTTGACTTTCTATTTTGGGCACGGCCATGCCCTTCAGAGGCTACTTGAGTGGCAGGCACACTGCTTAAATAGAGACCTGTCCCCTAGATAAAGATATAAACAAGAACTTTCTGCTGTTTGTCACCTCTTCTCCCTAAAACCCCCTCCACCTAACATTCCAAATTAAAGAATCTCTATGTCCTCTTTTAAAAAAAGCATTATAGCTTAACATAAAGCATTATAGCAGGGATCCTGGGTGGCTCAATTGGTTGAGCATCCAACTTCGGCTCAGGTCATGGTCTTGAGGTTCGTGGGTTGGAACCCCATGTCGGGCTCGGTGCTGACAGCTCAGAGCCTGGAGCCTGCTTAGGACTCTATGTCTCCCTCTTCCTCTACTGCTTTCCTTCTCATGCTCTGTCTTTCTCTGTCTCTCAAAAATAAACAAATGTTAAAACAAATTTTAAAGCATTATAGCAGTTCCATACCTGGGTGTTTATCCAAAGAAAACAAAAACTCAAATTCAAAAAGATATGTGCACCCCTATGTTTTTTGCAGCATTATTATAATAGCCAAGATAGGGAGGCAACCCAAGCGTCCATAGATAGATGAATGGATAAAGAAGATGCAGTATATATATAAAATGGAATATTCCTCACCCATAGAGAAAGAATGAGATCTTGCTATTTGCAATAACCTTATAGACTTAGAGAGTGTTATGCTAAGTGAAATAAGTATGTTAGAGAAAGATCAATACCACACAATTTCACTTATATGTCGAATCTAAAAAACAAAACAAAATGAATGGAAATAGACCCAAATACAGAGACCACACTGGTGGTTTCCAGAAAGGGGTGAAGTGAGGGGATGGGCAAAAGAGGGGAAAGGAATTAAGAGGTACAAACTTCCAGTTTAAAAAAAATTTTTTTTTCAACGTTTATTTATTTTTTGGGGGACAGAGAGAGACAGAGCATGAACGGGGGAGGGGCAGAGAGAGAGGGAGACACAGAATCGGAAACAGGCTCCAGGCTCTGAGCCATCAGCCCAGAGCCCGACGCGGGGCTCGAACTCACGGACTGCAAGATCGTGACCTGGCTGAAGTCGGTCGCTCAACCGACTGCGCCACCCAGGCGCCCCCAAACTTCCAGTTTTAAAAGAAATAAGTCACAGAGATGAAAAGTGCAGAATAGGGAATATAGTCAATAATATTGTGATAATGTTGTGTCGTGACAGACGGTGACCGCACGCATCATGGTGAGCGCTGAGCACTGTATGGAACATTGTTGAATCAATCTGTCATACACCTAAAGCTAATATGACGTTGTATGTCAACTACAATAATAAACGCTTTTAAAAAGCATTATGAATCCATTTGTAAGGACTCATTTACTGGATTCGATAGATTACAAAAACAAAAGACTAGTTTTTTGCTCTCTTTTTAATTTTAAAGAGGTTTAAACAGAACTGAAAGCACTCTTGAAATTGTACCTGAAAAATATAGTCTCCGGTGTATCACTGATCAATGTGGTCCATGAACATGGGCCCAAAGGCTTCTTTACATTATTTAGGGCCAGATACTTGTGCTCAGTATATTCATCATTCAAGAATGGAATTTGAGGAATGTGTCACAGCCCAAAATTCAATACTTTTAATCCTGTTCTCTCAAAATAGGATAAAAAATAAAGATTTCTCATATGTTTCAAGAGTAGTTTGGGATTTTTGTTTTATGTCATCAAATTCAAACATCTACACTTTCACCTTATTTTCATTTCCCAGATCATCATGTTGTCTTTTTCTTCTTCATTCAACCAAATAGCCTTTCATCTTTGTCTCCCCTGCCCCCACAAAGACTTCCTTGGATGTATTTCTTCCCCCTTTTATTGAAGCTATTGCTTTGAAAACATTGAATAAATCTGACATTTAAACTCCTCCAGTATGCTGTCATATATGTTTCCTCTGCTGGGAGCCTAGAAGCTTATGTTAAAATATAGCTTGAGGTGTAAAAATTATTGCTAAGAAAAGTAAGTCATTTCTTTTTCTTTGCAAGAAACTGTTGGCCTAGATCTAAAAAGACTATGCGAGCTATTTTTTTTTCCTTCTCCACAATGTTTGAACCTGTTTGATATCAAGGGTTCTCAGAGGGGGTGACCAATTAGCCTCTTTTCTTTAGGACAAAGACCATTGCTTCAGGAAGCTGGGCCGTTAGTGACTTTAACGCAGGTCAAATTCTGCTTGAATAGACTCCATTTCGGCAAGTTTTAAGTGCCCTTTACAGTCAGTTCTGGGTTGTATAGCATCATAAAAATCCTACAGTTATAAGGGACCTCAGAGATGATCTACTGTGCCTGATGTTGGAAGGGAGAGAGGAAAATACAGAAAAATTAAAGGGATAGTTTAAGGTCATGACGTGCTTTTGGGTAGAACCGGAACTGAAATCCAGGCAACTTCACTCCTAAGTTAGAGTTCATTCCATTATATGCTGTTTTCCATGAGACACTAATAGAAGGTTTCAGTGTCCTTGCCCAGCGATTTGGTTGCTGACACGGTATGTGGGGAAGTTCAAGCAGCAGACCCTTGGGCAGCAGGAGGCTTCCTAGTGGAGGGAAGCTAGCGGTGTGAGCATAGCAATGTTCCTGGGAACTGTTTCAGACTGGTTTCCTTCCCCATCCAGCTTGGCTACAGTATCCGCAAGTACCTTTAGTTCCTGGGAGATGCTTCCCCTATAAAAGGCTGGAGACGGAAAGCTTAATGTGAGGCCCCACGGTTTCTGGTTTTGTGTGGAAGGACGGCAGGAGTTCCATCTTGGCAGCAAGCACAGGGACTGCTAGTCCCTGAGATTTCTGTTTTTGTATAACAGAGATGGAGGTGGAGAGTGGCCAAAAATAGCAGTAGTGTGGCAGAAATGGTAGCAGTAGCCACAGAGGACACAATTTAAGCACATAGGAGTCTCGTAGGCTTGCCAAAGTTATAGGGCAAAAGGAATTTGAACCTTGGCACTCTGGTTCTGAAGTCGGCACCCTTACTCTTAGGCCAATTTTCCAAAATAAAATGTCAGCAGAAGCGGGGAATGGAGAAACAAAAATGGAGGCAAAACTTCCAGAGAGTTAGAAAGGAAGAAAGCAAGAGTTTCCTGAATTCCTCTGCACAGGTCACGAGTTGGCAAACTTTTCTATAAATGGCCAGATAGTAAACACTTTTGGCTTTGTAAGCCATAGGATCTCTGTCACACTACTTTTTTAATGCAAAAGTAGCCATAGACAATACATAAATGGATGGGTGTGGCTATTTTCCAGCAACTTTATTTAGAGAAACAGGCAACAAACAGAAGTTTACCAACCTCAGAAGTAGATCCTTGTAGCTCCAATGGTGAGAGATGAAGAAAAGGAATCAAGAGACTCAAAAAGACATCAGGTTGTCTTTATGTCACTGGACTTCTCTGAGGATTAAATGAGTTTGTAGATGGAAAATGATCAGAGCAGTTCCTGGCATCTAATAAGTGCTCAATAAAATGATTGCTGATGGTTTCATTGCTTTGTTGTTTTTATATACATATATTTTGGGGGGGTGGTGGCTATTATTCACATTAAGTGCCTCCAAGACATTCTGACCTTTTCCAGGATAAGCTAGGAAAAAGCAGAAGCTACCAAAACCCGTATTGACTCTCTCCTTGGACATATTACTAGAACTTTTTCACATTCAAAACTATCAAACCCAGAGAGGGTGGAGGGATGGGTTAAATAGGTGGTGGGGATTAAGCACTGCACTCTTTGTGATGAGCACTAGGTGTTGTATGGAAGTCTTGAATCACTATATTGTACACCTGAAACTAATGGAGCACTGGATGGTAACTAACTGGAATTTTTTCAAAAAAATTAATCAAACTCATACCTGATTCCATTTAACTGCATCCTCAAGAAAATTTTCCCTGTTAGGCAGAAGTAATAGTTTCTGAGAGGAGGTAGGAATCTACCCGGACACAAATTTTGATAATCCATTGCATTTCTGAAATATCTCCAGAGTTGGTATGTTCGATGCTAGTTGAGATGTATTTGTTCAGAAAAGTTCATTCTGTCAACACACAGTTATTCTCTGTACTACTAAGTTATTCAGTATAAGACATAGATTATCCAATTGACTACCTCTCCTTAGTGTATTTGACAACCTGAAAATTCATTCATTCAACAAACATAAGGAATGTCATCTATAAGGCCTGATGCTGTCCAGATGCTGGGGAGAAAACAGCAAACAAAAGTAAAGAAATAAATATCTGACCTCACGTAGTTTACCTTCCGACCATATCAAAAATAACAATATGCTCCATAAAATACCTTTGTGATATCTACAAAGGTAGATATCTACTTGACAGAAATTTAAAGACTAATGGAAAAAAAAAAGTGAGGGTTAATGAGCCACGCTTGCTTTTCAAATCTCTTTTGTTTTCCCTTCTTTTTCCTTTTCTTCCTAATTGCCTTCCCTAGTCCCTCCCCCCTCTCCCCCTCCCTCTCCCTCCCCTCCCCCTTCTCTCCCTCCCCTTCCCTTCTGCTTCATTTCTTCTCCTTCTTCTCGTCTTCACTCTTTCTCTTCTTCATCATCTTGTCCACCTTTCTTTGTTCCTTTTCTCTTTCTTTCTTCTTGAACTGTTGCCCTTTTCTCAGAGGCAAGAGTCATAGTAGCTTGAACATCTTTATTTAAATGAACATTTTCTAAATATCCAAGTTTCAAAAGCAGTTCTTTTCCTTTACACCGTTTTAATGCTGAAATAGCAAGGTTGCTCCAAGAACTTCAATCTCATTTTCTAACAGACTTTTCTTCCAAAAAAGATCTTTCTCCTTTCTGAGTGAAATTGCTTACATCGAAGATCACTATGTTTTTAGCTCAATTGAGTCCTCTTTCCCTGTATGTGTGAACTTAAAATTGTCAGAATCTCAGACTTAAAATTCTAAGTATTACTTTTTTGTGTGTGAAGCCTATAGATTGAAAAATGCAAATGTAGCATGAACTGTCTAATTTTATGGCCACCTGAATACAGAATGAGTGGTCTTATTAGGTGATCTTTAAGGTAAGGTCACTGTGGGATGATATGTTTTCTTAGTGGAATTCATGACATCTGGTTTCTTTAGAGGGCAGTGGCCAAATCAGACAGCCTGGGTTTGAATCTCAGATCTGTCTTTTACAAATGTATGACCTTGAGCAATTTATTACAGTTCTTGGAATCTCAATTTCTTCATCCATAAGCAGTCATGACAATACCTAACCCATAGGTTTGTTGTGAAATAGTGTCTGTGTGAAACTTTGTTCTGTGTAAGTTATAAATATTCAGTAAGTGAAAACTTGTGATAATGGTAGTATTCAGATTTGTTCCACTCACAATGCCTGAAACAATATCACCATGCAAGTGACTCAAAATACCAAAGTGGATATGCCCTAATGAAGTGGTTCAAGAATGCCACCATTGTCTTTATGTATTTGTTGCCATTATTCTTTGTGTTGCAGTCATTTTTAAAAAATATTTATATCAAAGCTACTCTTCCAGAGGACTAAGAGTAGGATGCCACCAAAAATGTATATTTGAAAGAGGCAGAAATTGAAATCTCTTATTAGGTTTACTGTGGAGGCATTGTGTGTTTGTTTTGATATTTATCCCAGAGACTGATTCTCAAATAGCAAGGCTGGATAGTAATCCAAATAATAGTTGTATATTTTTTTTACCTGAAACATCGTGTCTCCCAAAACATACTTGAGTTGAAAAGGCAAATTTCCAATTCATGATGACTCTGTTATCCAATCTTATTGTAAAGGACTGGCAGGATAGATGTCACAAATGAGTTAAATTTTATAGTCTGTCACATGGAACCAATGTTTGGGCTGCCTCAGGATTAATATGAACACACCCTAAGAAACCACCTTAGAGACTTTCTCGGTATTTCTACAGATGTCTAAGACCTTCGTAACAATGAACTGACTTCACAGACAACTGAAACCTGAGTTGGCAATCTGGAAGAAAGACAAAGTAGCTCTAGTTTCCTCTTGCTTAAATTTCCAAATGCATAAGCTTAAAAGCAAAGCCCGGTTTTCAGCAGGGCTAAGGAAACCACCTATTTTTTAACAAAAGAAATAATACACTGTGGCCAAAAAGAATCTCCCTCTCAAAGTTTAATTTCCATGTCCATATTGGCTGAGAAAAAAATGTTGGGGGGAACTGGGTCAATATTGCAATGGAAGCTGGTTAACCAGGCCGCAGAAAATTTCAACATCTATGAAACCCTGTCATTGCCAACAGCAGCCTCAACCACATTTCAGTTTGTTTGAAAGTCCCTACAACTATGTTGCATTTGGGGTAATGACAGGCAATTTGAAATATTTTTTATATACGGCACAGAGCAGTATTGATCTGGCAGATAAATAAATACAGGCTTCTGGTCATAGACAACTCTCATTGACACATGTGTTGTTTGCATAGTGTCTTGAACCAACCTCCTCATTTGCAGATGGGAACTGAGGGGCAGAGAAGCAAAGTAACCTGTCAGAGATCATCACTCATAGTAGCGCCAGGAGGGAAATCTGAACACTTCTTCTTTACTATTATTTTTATTTTTATGAAGTTTCTTTTGTAAAAAGAAGGGAAAAACATATAGTTAGTATTTCGATACGTGCTTCTTAGAGTAACACCTTCAATGCTGTTTTTTTAAATTGTGGTAAAAACAGTTAACATGACATCTAGCCACTTGACAGATTTTTCAGTGTGCAAGACAGTATTATTAACTATAGACACCACGTTGCAGAGCGGATCTCTAGAACTTGTTCATCTTGCAGAAATGAAACTTCATACTAGGTGAACACTCCCCATTTTCCCTTCCCCTCAGCCCCTGACAACCACCATTCTACTCTCTTCTATGAGTCTGAATGTTTTAGGTGTCTCGTGTAAGTGGGACCATGTGGTATTTTTACTTCGGTGACTGGCTTATTTCACTGAGCATAATGCCATCCAGGGTCATTTATATTGTTACATGTTGCAGGATTTCCATCTTACTAAAGGCTGAATTATATATATATATATATATATATATATATATATATATATATAATAAAAATTATATATATAATTATATATAATAATAAAATATATATATATAATATATAATAATAATATATATTATTATTTTGCTTTTTCTTTGTCCATTCATCCACTGATGGACACTTAGGATGTTTCCATGTCTCGGCTATTGTGAATAACGCTGCCATGAACATAGGGGTGCAGATCTCTCTTCAAGATCCTGATTGCCTTTCCTTCAGATAAATACCCACAAGTGGGACTGCTGGATCATATAGTAGTTCTATTTTTAACTTTTTGAGGAACTTTCATACCTTTTCCCATAGTGGCTGCACTCTATTATATTCCCACCGACAGTGCACAAAATTTCCCTTTTCTCCACATCCTCATCAACACCTGTTATCTTTGTTTCGGTTTGTTTTTTAATAATAGTCATGCTAACAGATATGAGGCGATTTCTCATTGTGGTTTTGATTTGCATTTCCCTGATGACTAGTGATGCTGAGTATCTTCTCACATACTTGTTTGCCATCATATACTTTCTTCCATTCCATCCATAGGTTGTCTTTTCTTTTTGATGATGGTTTCCTCTGCTGTGCAGGAAGCTTCTCCCTACTCAATGGAGAATACAGCGAATAAAGGAGGAAGTAGAAAAAAGCATCCTAAAATAAAGTTTCCATCAGGTGACATATTTCATTTTCTTTCTTTCTTTTCTTTTTTTTTTTTTTTTTGTAAACAAGAATTATAATGAGAGAAACATGAAAAGCCTGAAGTGCTTGGTGCATTCTCTTCCTGGGCAGCAAATCCACACAGGAAGATGAACCACCAAGAGGTTGCTTGCGAGATATGGCTTGCAGGAAGGGTAGCATGCTGGGAGATCTGGAGGCCGGGGTCAGTAAATAATGACAGTCTAGGACATCTCTTTGGATGGGCCAGATATTATTAGCATTTTCTCCTTTGAACAATACAGGAGAAACCCCTGAGAGTAAGATAACTTGTTTTAACCAAACCAACAGATACCAAGGGTTCATTTTTTAGTGCTCTTTATAAGCTAGTGTAACTACTGTTTACCACCAGTTATGACCACTGCTTCTACTGCCTGACTGTCACTAGTGATCAATTATTAAAAGCAGACAGTAGAGCAGGCATTATACATCTATTATTATATCTCATATATATATGTATATATATAATATTGTCATAACTATAATAGATGTATATATGTATATATATATACATCTTGGGTTAAGTAAAATATGGCAACTTGGACACAAGGTTAGCATAGTCCTGGATGTACCATCAGGAGAGGAGACCAAATTGACTCAGGCACAAGAAACACAGGCTGTTTTAAGTCAAGAGTCATGCACACAGTTCCAGTACAAGTATTGAGGGAGGGGGAGAGCATAAAACAATTACCTTGGAAGTTGGTTTTTAACAGTATCATATTATCATTAGCAGTAAAGGAGCAATTATCACAGTTAATAAAATCACATTAAAACATATGACAGATAAAGAAAGCACAATGGGAGAAATTTAATGGACTACATTTCCTGCCAGATTTTATATTGGGTGTTAGATTATTTATAGGACATATGTTCTAGGAAAACAAATGTTTAAACTGGAAATGAGCAAATTTGAAGACATTTGCTTCCTTGAAGCATTGTGGTTTTACATTATTCCGGTAATTTATATGCCCTAAAAAAATATGCTGTTTCTTTCATTAAAGCATATATGGCATTCTAAATATATTTTTAAAGGGCATTATTTTATCTTGTAAATAGAAATTTCCATTTTAATTTAAAGTAAACCGATTTCATAATATTAGTGGTATTACGTCATCCTGTAGCCCCCTCCTCTCTGCCCCCCCAGCCCCCTCCCTCTCCCACCCCACTTACCTCCCTCTTGCAAACAGCCCTCCCTCTGTTATCTGCTCCCCCACACCACTTTAGCTGCTGCTTCTGCTGTTTTTGCTGCTGCTATGATTCACCTTTCCCCTACCATTTTCATTCTTATATCCTGTACCAGGGAACCCAAGTGGTACTATGATTTAAGCTACATTTTGAAATTGAGCTTAGCCAGATGAAAGACCCGAGTTAGAAGCCCTGCTTGATTACTTATCAGATATATGACATTGAGCAGTTAATGTCTCTGGACCTTGGGTTCCTCATATATAACCTGAGGATAATAACAGCTGTTTTGTGGGACTATTGTGAAGATCGAATTAGAGAACGTCTAGAACGTTCCCAGTGTCATGCCTCCTACAGCGCAGGTGCTCCACGAAGGGCGGCTAAGAAACTGGTGTCTGTCTGGAAGGCAGGAAACGTCTTGCCTCTCACAAAGAGGCCCTGGCGCCCCACACCTATCTACACTGTGCTCCTTTCCAGGTTGTTATCATCTATACCACCAGTCTGCAAACTAGTGTTTCTCCAACTTTACTATGCATACCTGGTGAAAAGTACAGAATTCTGGGTCCTCCAAGAAGAGATTCTGATTCCATTGTTTCTGGGGTGGGAGCCAGAAAACTGTGTTCTTTTTCTTTAAAAAAATTTTTTTTAATGTTTATTTATTTTTGACAGAGAGAAAGGCAGAGCATGAGCGGGGGAGGGGAAGAGAGGGAGACACAGAATCCGAAGCAGGCCCCAGGCTCTGAGCTGTCAGCACAGGGGCACGAACTCAAGAGCTGTGAGATCATGACCTGAGCTGAAGTCAAGACACTGAACCAACTGAGCTACCCAGGTGCCACGTAGAACAGATGTAGTCTTCAGACGTACTTCTAAGTACTCTTTCTCTTACTTCTGCATTTAGCACCCTAGAACTTGTTATTATATTGACATTTCTGTTTGGGATGAGAGGAGAGACTTTCTGCATGGACTGCCTTCTGTGGATTACTCCCTGGTAACAAAACCCCCTTTCTCTAAGATGATGGTTCTCAAAGTATGAGGTCAACCAGCAGTACTGGCATTACCTGGGAACTTTTTAGAAATGCAGACTATCAGGCACTACCCTAGACTTACTGACACAAAAGCTCTGGTGGTGGAAGCCAGAAATTTGCATTTTTTAAATGAAATATCTTATTTGGAGGAATTGTAGTTTCACAGGCACTTGTAAAAAACAATAAAGAGATCCCCTGTATCCTTTACTCGGTTTTTCCCAATGAAAACATCTTGCAAAGCTATAGTACAATATCACAACAAGGATATAGATATCAATAGAGCTAAGATACAGAACTCTCCTGTCCCCGCAAGGACCCTGCTCTTGCCTTTTTATAGCCATATATCCACTTCCCTTCTGCCTTCACCCGCTCCTTAACTCCTGCCAACCACTAATCTGGGCTCGATTTCCATAATTTGTTATTTCCTGGATGTTGTATACATGGAATCATACAGTATGTAAACTTTTGAAATTTTTTTTTCGCTCAAGCATAATTCTCTGGAGGTTGCTGGATCAATAGCGTATTCCCTTTTATTGCCGAGAAGATTCATAGCATGGATGGATCACAGTTTACAGTTTCTGCATGGTTACACTCATGCATTAAGGGCATCTGGGTTTTCTGTTTTGACTGTTGCAAATAAAGCTAAAATAAACACTTGTGGGTACATTTGTGTGAATATAAGTCTTCATCTCTCTGACATAAATACCTATGGGTACAGTTGCTGTCTTGTATAGTAGCTGCATCATAAAATTTTAAAGGAATTTCCGGACTATTTTCCAGAGTGACTGTATCATTTTACATTCCTGTTATATATGCATAACTTATCAAAGTCTTGGCATCATTTTAACAGTTTGGTTAAAGTATGAAAACTTACTTCCCTATGTCCTCTTACCTTGCCTATTTATAATATAATCGTGTTAAGTATTTCTTCAACATACATTGAGAATCACATCGATACTACAGCAGTGTTATAATTTTTGTTTCAACCATCAAACATAATTTAGAAAATCTGAGATGAGAAGAAAAGCCTATTGTGTTCATCCATAATTTTGCTTACCATGTTCTTCTTCCCTTCCTGATGTTCCAAAGTTTCTTCTTTTATTAGTTTTTCTTTTTTAGAGAATTTCCTTTAGCCATTCTTTGTAGATCTGCTTGAAACAAATTCTCTCAGTTTTCCCTTGTCTGAGAATGTCTTGATTTTCCTTTATTTCCTGGAGGATATATATATATATATATATATATATATATATATATATATATACACACGTGTTCCTATACTCAAGTTGATATTTCTTTTCTTTCCCCCTAACTCCTGAAAAGTATTGCCACCTTCTCCGGCCTCCATGGTTTCTGATAAGAAGTTTACAGTCATTTGAATAGTTTTGCCCTCATAAGTAAGATCTCATTTTTCCCTAGCTACTATCAAAATATTTTTCTTTGACTTTGGTTTTCAGGAGTTTAATTATGATGCGTCTCAGCATAGATTTCTTTGGGTTTATCTTGTTTGGAATTCTTGCCAAATTGGAAACGTTTTTGTCTATTATATCTTTGAGTACTTTTTTAGCCCCTTCCTGTTTGTCCTCTCCTCTGGGACTTCAATGACACAAAAATTAGATCTTTTTGTATAGCTCTGTTCCTGTATAAGCCTGTTCCTGAGGCTTATTGGGTTCAGGGAGGTGGGAGGAGTTTCTCTTCGTTGTTCAGACTGGGTCATTTCTGTAGCCCTATCTTCCAGTTCACTGATTCTTTCATCTATTCTCTCCATTCTACTGTTGATCCCATCATTGAACTTTTAAATTTCAGGTATTGTATTTTCTATCTCTAAAATTTCCACGTGTGTTTTTTTTTTTTTTATATCTTCCATTATTTTGCCAAGACTTTCTATTCTTTGCTGAGGCTTTCGATTTTATCATTTGTGATTATCTCAGGCATGTTCTTTACTGTTCATTGAAGCATTTTCATGATAACTTTTAAAATCTTTGTCTAATAATTTAAGCATGCCCATCCTCTTAAGGTTCGCATCAATTGATTGTCGTTTTTTTTTCATGTAGTTGGAGATTTTCCTGATTATAGATACGATGAGTAATTTGCAATTGAAATGTGGACTTTTTTTTATTATGTTAGAAGACTCTGGATCTTATATAAAACTTTTGGTTTTGTTGGCTTTCTCTGACACCGTTCTGGTAGGGGAATGAGGGACAATGTGTCACCTTGTTAGTGCCAGATGGGAGTAAAAGTCCAGGTTAACTGCTCAGTCTCCACTGATAGTTGGGGCGATGGGGGGGGGGGGTCCTAGTTACAGGTGGGGGTGAGGGTTTGAGCTCACATGGCCTCCCTTGATACTGTGGTGAGGACAGCTTAATTATCAGTGGGTAGTAGGTGAAAATCCTTCTTCTCCACTGGGCCTCCTCTGATACCACCTTAGTGAGGCGAGAGAAGGGTACCTCATTACTTCTAGGTGGTGATGGAAGTTCAGGAATGTGGTCTCCACTGACATGGGGTGGAGCTCACTGCTGGCTGGAGGCAAAGAAATTCCTGCCTCCTTGCCTAGCCTTCTTTAACACCACCCCGCCAAGGGACTTGGAGCATTTCATTACAGTCTCACCAGGATGGAAGTTACATTCCCCACTCAGCCTTCGCAGGTCCAGGTGAGAGTGTGGCCTCAGTTTTTGGTGTTTTGCTGGAGTAGGACTGTTATTTTCTAAAAGTTTCTATCTTGCTGGATGACCCATTCTGAGCCCTTTTTTTGAGGTGTTTTGGGTTTTTTCTTTCGGTTTTGGTTTTTGGTTTTTTTGGCCTGAGACCATTGGCATTTCCCGGTCGCTGGGTTCTTTCACTCCAAGCCTGGGATATATGAGGCAAAAAAGAAAACTCAGGGAACTTACTGTGTACTTCCTTGGGTCTCAAGGTCCCAGTCTCTCTCAGAGCCTGTCTTATGTCTGATACACACACACACACACACACTCACACGCACACACAATGTCCAGTGTTTTTAATTGCACTTAGTGGAAGGAATAGGGGAAGGCGTCAACTCCATCTTCTCAGAAGCAGAGGTTACCCAGTGTGCATTGAACGAGTCCTCCAGGTGTTTGTGGTGCGTGCTGAAGTACTCAAGAACCCATGCCACCTTTCTGTGGGGCAAATAAATGAGTGTCTGTTGCTAACATGAAAAGCCTGGGGTCGCTGTTACTATCTTAGCAGAAAAGCTCCTTCCTTATCAGTAAGTCCTTTTACAGTTCCCTGCTGTGCACGTGCCTTACATCACTTTATACTCAAGGTTGTAGGTTCAGTTTGGAAGCTAAGGTGGGCTTCAGGGCCCCAGGTTAGACAGAGAACACAGTCAAGAGTAGCTTTTGAGTGTAGTGCCCCAGGCCAGCGTTTGTGGTTTATACTAAACATGAGAAACCATGCAGAAAATATGGTACTGATTTGGATATTATTCAGAAATGTGGCTGAGTCTTCTCAAAAACAAAGCAGGGGATGTGACCCTCATTCCCAGTGGGGACGTGTTTGCCACATGCTCTTTCCTTCCCCGTGAGGCATGGTTGGGAATTAGCAGCAGCTGGGAGTCCCCTGGGGAAACTGTCTAGTTGGAACAACATTGCAGAAGATATTTTGTTTTCTTGGAGAAGATAAAAATGATATCTTTACATTGGCCTTAATCATCCAGTCATTTAGAAGTTATGTATTGCTCTCACTAGATCAATAAGATTGCCCTAACAGCCACATATATTTTTTTAAGTTTTTAAAAATTTTATTTATTCTTAGAGAGAAAGAGAGAGAGAGAGAGAGAACGAGCAGGGGAGGGACAGAGAAAGGGAGACACAGAATCTGAGGCAGGCTCCAGGCTCTGAGCTGTCAGCACAGACCCCCCACATGGGGCTTGAATTCATGGACTTGGAGATCATGACCCAAGCTGAAGTTGGACGCTTAACCGACTGAGCCACCCAGGTGCCCCTACGCATTTTGTTTTTAAGATTACAATGCAATCATTATAATTGGAATTTTCTAAAGCAATACTGTACATGAATATAGTCACTTCGTTGGTTTTTTCAGAAAGTCAAGATTAATCATCAAGACATTCCTTCATTGTTAACGTACTGTCATCATCACCCCCTTAACAGATGAAGAAACTGAGGAAGTGAGGTAAACAGATTTAGTTCTCAACAATTGTTTGTTAAGTTTATTAAAAACGATAGGCTCAGTCAGTTAAGTGTCTGACTTGGGCTCAGGTCATTATCTCACGTGTCGTGAGTTTGAGCCCCACGTTGGGCTCTGTGCTGACAGCTCGGAGCCTGGAGTCTGTTTAGGATTCTGTCTCCCTTTCTCTCTGTTCATCCCCTGCTCACACTCTATCTCTCAAAAATAAATAAAGATTAAAAAAAATGTTTTTCAATGATAAGCAGCATCAATTAAGCACCAACTGTGCATGGAGTGGATGTCCTTAGGACTTTATACCCATGTGCACCTTGTTGAGCCTTTTCATCGTCGTAGCAACCTATTGTTACTATCGTCCTGATTTTTCAGTGTTGTCTCATGTGTGCCCATGGGGTTTTTCTGGAGCAGTGACACAGAGAGGTCAGTGCCATTGAAAGTAGAGTTTGTTACTTACGTTTCCCACCAGAAGAGGGCATGCTACGTCACACAGGACCACAGGAGAAGCACTGGGTTTGGTCAGGAAGCAGAAGCGGGAACAAAGGAAAGCCTAGGACGGAGCCTTTACTGAGCGTTCCACAGGAAAGGCGAGGCAGGGCAGACTTGGTAAATTTGAGTAAGGGCTGTCTCTAGTTGTCTGGTACCTGGCCCTGAGGTGATTTAGGGCAGGGGAATATAGGCTTGGTGTGTGAGTTAAGTAAAGAGGGGGGTTTAGGGATATAGGGATATAGATATTTAGGGATATCGGTTAGTTTGCATATGAAAGGCTTTGCTCCAGAAGCAAGTTGTTCACTCTCTTTAGGAATTAACTAGCCCTGGGAGAAAACAGTCTCTCCCCAGGTCTGTAAGGCCTCCAAAATGTCAAAACATCACAAGATGCAGAAAATTTAAAAAAATTGACTAATACAAGTGTGCACACCGAGGCATGGAAAGTTTGAAGGACTAGCCCAGGTTACACAGCCGGGAAGGGGCAGAGCCTGGACATACATGAGCTCCAGCTGCCTACGAAGATCCTGCATAGATTCAGCTTCAGGACTGTATCCTCCTTTTTGTCGTTATGCCACAGTTCCTTTAGTGATCTCTGGCACAAAAGGCCGATGAAATAGGAAATATGCTTTTAAGGAGTGTGAAGAATAAAACCCTTGAAACTCAACCTTGGGAGATAAAGCTAAGAGAACTGGGATCATTTAGCCAGGTGAAGAGAAGGGTGAGGTGCCATGTTGGTTTGTGAAGGATGGTGACACACTGGACTGTGAAGGGCTGGGACTTATCCCCATCTCCATGAAGGACTCAGGACAGCAATGAGAAGGCTCCTAGGAACATTGTAAAACAGTGGTGGATTGCTGGGTAAGGACACGAATCTACTTCTTAGAAAACAATCTCATCCCCCACAAGCCCCCCCCCCCCCACCATCTGTGCTTATCTACTATTCTTATTTCTCATAATTATTATAATAATTAAAGTGCAGAGTGAAATGGAATTATATATTCAAAACCCTCTATTTTATATTATTCTACCTTAAATAATTGTCTTCTCACATAATTATTTGTGAAGGGTTTGAATTTTAATCTACTATACTCTTATGCAAGAAATAACTCCCTATCATTTTAACCAGATTCCAAATCTCTAATTATTGAGATGGTGAGAAATTCACTACCAGTCATAAATGTATAGGACAGGACTTGGGGAGAAGGTGTCCCAGCTCTGCATTTCCAAGATCACACAAGAGAATAGGGGTTAGGATAGTTTCTGAAAAAAATTTAAAAAGTAGAGAGTTTCCTGCTTTCCTTATGATGATTACAAATAAACGTATTATTCAAGTTTCATAACATTTAAAAAGCAGAGGACTATGCTTCTCTATGGTTCCTTTAAAATCTGGGTAGTTCTGTTATACCTGTGCCAAACCCTAGGCACAGAAGGGGCAGTCTTGGGGCCTGGCACACCAAGCCTCTCAAGGATGCACCGTATGGTTTGTAAAGGAGTTGGGTCAATTCTGCTACTCTGTCAAGTGCTAACATCCTGTTCCCAAGCTTGCAGAATCTCCCCTACCAAATATATGGAAACTTTCTTCTAGGTTTCCAGTCCCAAAGACCTTCTTTCCCCTCTTTCTGCTCTTATCCTTTTCTCTAATTCAGGCTTTCAAGAATAAGTGAATAAGAGGGGTTGTCTTGGAGTGATTTCTGCCTTTGGCCTTGGAACTCAAATACAGTAAACCCAAAGCCCTCCCCATTTTAATGAGAGAAAATTTTAATGAGAGAAAATGAGGAAAAATATGGAGAGAACCAAATGTAAATTAACATCTCAATAAACCAACCTGCCATCATTCTTAAAGACTCAGAGAAAGGCTGGATATCTCACATCAACAAGGTACTGCAAACCTATTCTTAGTGAGACTTGAACCTAACATTGCCATCTGCCATCGTCTGCTGCCTCCAATAAAGGGCTTTGTAACTCCTCAAGACCAGCTGGTCATTTCTCTCATTATTCACTGCAAATATGTTATACAAAGAAAGTATGGCATGAAATGACATTTCAAAATATAATGCCACATTAGGAAAAAAAAACCTAAATACCAGCAGAATGCATTTTTTGGGCCATGGGACTAAAAACAGCTTGTTGGAACTCATTTTGTTTGTTATAACTAAGCCACTCTGGAATTATTTCTTCTTTTCCAATGTGTAATGGTTCGTTTCATGCATGGAACAACTGTAATGAAAACAGTTCTTCACTAAGTCTTTGCCTTTTGGCTTTAAATTGCAATTAAAACAACATTACCCAGGTCTTGATTGTCCTCCATCTTTACCTCTGGTGCTTAGGTTGTGGCATTTATCTAAAATTCTTTGTCTCATATAGAAATGCGTGAGAAGCTGAGAAAATCAATTGTAATGAAAGCGTGGGTGGGAGAAACCGACACTACTCCAAAAACTCAGAGATTGCAAGAAGCTTTTAAACAGAAGCAACAACCATCATGAACTGCATCAATAAAGGAATTAAAGACTTGGGAGGCAGCCAAGATATATAGTTGCAGGCAAGTGACCAAAGGGTGTTAATAAATTTGCATCCCATTATGGGGGACAGTCAAGGTTAGGCATCATGGCCATCCAGGAGATGTTCAGAAATGAAACAGCCTCCACCCTGTTGGAAGTGGGGGTGGTGGGCAGTTCTGTTTTGTGGACTCTGGGACCACATGGGGATATTCGGGAGGAGGCAGCAGCTAACTCTCCACTCTCCAAAGCCATTCCCATCTGTGATTTTCCTTCTTCCCCTTCACAAAAGACAAGCCGCTGAAGCCACGACTTTTCAAAGTATCCAGAAATCCGTGCCCACAGCCGGCAGAGCACCTCTTCTCTGCCACCATTCTGAGCAATCCCGATTCTGAAATCTGTTCTTTCCTGCTCTCCTCCTCACCCACTACCGCTGCGTTTACTGAGGTCCCCATCCTCTCTCAGTTACACCACTGCGGCAGCTCTCAATCTCCTGTCCCTACCTTCAACTACGTCTTTAGAGAAATAATACAAAATGGAACATGTCAATCCCTTTTATGACTCCTGGTTAGCTACCCAATGAAATTCAAGTTCTTCAGAATGCGTTTTTGTTTTATTCTCTTTTTTTCGTCTTATTTCCTTTACATCTACATCTGATCCCCTATTTTATTTTGGGAAACCCACCAGTGTGTGCTGTCGGTAGGGAACAACACATTGCTGATGTCTGAGAGTTTTCCAAAAAATCTCTTCTTTTCATGTGATCCTGGGTCTATTTCTGTGGCTTGCCAGCATGACTCTGGTCTGCAGAGACAACAATGCCCTCGTGGTCTCTTATTTGCTTTTTTTCTCCAGCCTTGTTTCTTGACACCCTAATTCCTTCCTTAGTTTGAATCCCGCCCTCCCAATGTGCTTGGAGCCCACCTTATGCTCTCTCTCTTCCGGGAATTCGTACATGGTACCTCGTCATCCCACAACATGCTTCCCCTGGTGCCTTCACATACATTCTTCAGTGTAGATGTCAGCCCCTTCTGGAAGCCGGTGCTGCTATGTGGACAATGGGCTGTCTCTTTTAGCGGGTTGTTGCTTTCTTCCTCTTTTGACGTGCAAATTACCTGCTCACCTCTCCTTTGACTGTAAGTTCTGGGAGGATATGGACTTCAGACTTTTTAACAAGATTTTTCTTTTCTTTTTAATTACTTGATTATTAATTTCACTATTATTTCTCTAGTATCTAGCTCTTCAAGGTAGCACACAGGAAAACAGTAATTAGCCCCTCAACAAGTAACTTGTCACATTAATTTAGTTGTAGGTGACATAGAAACATGTATGTTTTCCCTTTTTTGATATAAGTATTATCAGATATTATTACATGCCAGGATGAGGTTTCCTACATTTCAGTTATTCCCCTATCATCTTCATAACTTTTGTCAGCTGTAAACAATGCCTTTGCTATTATTATCTACTTAAGAGTTCTCGTTGCATAAATACATTCTTATTAGAATATGTTTACTTTTTTAAAGTTTATTTATTTATTTTGAGAGGGGAAGGGACAGAGAGAAGGAGAGAGAGAGAATCCCAAGCAGGCTCCGCACTGTCAGCACAGAGCCCGAAGCGGGGCTGAACTCACGAACCGCGAGATCGTGACCTGGGCGGAAACCAAGAGTCAGATGCTTAACCGACTGAGCCACCCAGGTGCCTCTAAAACATTTATTTAACAAGACAACTTGAGGGGTGCTTGGGTGGCTCAGTTGAATATATGTCTGACTCTTGATTTCAGTTCAGATCATGATGGCACAGTTTGTGAGATTGAGCCCCACATCAGGCTCCGCACTGTCAATGCAGAGCCTGCTTGGGATTTTCCCTCTCCCTCTCTCTCTTCCTCTTGCCCTTGATGCGTGCTCTCTCTCTCTTAAAAATAAATAAATAAACATAAAAAATTTAAAGTGGAAAAGGTAATTTTATACCATTATTGTAAGTAAAAAAAAAAAATTTTCCATAAAGAAATGTTTAGATCAATACAAATGAAAAACAATATACAAATATTAAAATATTGCACATTAATATTAATATTAAACAATGTACACATGCTTTGAAATGTGTCTTGTGTTCAACCACTGGTGTATGAGCCGTGCCTTGGAACCAATGTTTTATATTGTAAGAACATCTATAGTTTTGTTTTGAGCTAGGCTTTGCCCTGCAGACTTCACAGGGTTGTTGAGATAAACATGTGAGATAAAATTAAGCTCTTCTATACAAGGGTACATGGTTGTTAGTTTTATCCTATTTCTATTGAAGAAGATAAGCAAGTGACGTAATAAGACCACAAAGAAGTCAGGATATGGAGAAGGAATCATATTTCATTCATATAGTTGCTCATGAAGATGTTATTCAGTTTTCCTCAGACTTCTGGAGAATTCCACAATTCAAAGCTCTTCCAGGAAAATTGCTTTTCCTGTCACTAACTCATCATCAAAGTGATTTTTCAGATTGCGAAGTCGAAAATATTTCATTTTCAATTGATTACAAATTCAGTCTCAGGGAGTATGTTAGTTGGAAATAAAAGCTATTAGTACATCAACTCTACCATCAATATCAATTTTTATTTAGAAATAAATACACAGAGTAAAAGCTCACACAAACGCACACCACACTTTATCAAACAAATCCTACATGATGTGATGATGGAGGGGTCATCGTTCTTCTTCCTCGTGTGGTTAGTTTTGAATACCCTTGGTAAAAATATGAGGAGCAACCACAAACTCACTATCCAGTCCAAGAATTGGAACACTGACAATGACTCACATCTACCTGTCTGCTTTCCCTCCTCTCATTGTTCCCTCCCTCCCTGGAGGTGATTACAGTACTGAATTCTGTGCTTATCTTTCCCTTTATCAGTACCTTTCTTCCCCTTGGTTTTATGATACACCTATGTCTAACCAGTGCATCACTTTGCTTTATTGAATTTGGAAAATTATACAAAGGGTGTCAAGCTATAAGTAGCCTTCTGAGAATTGATTTTTGCACTTGATACTGATTTACATCACGGAGGTCACTGCATATTGTTACATATAGCCACAGTTCATTATTTTTTTATTGCACATATGAACACACTGTGTGTGTGTGTGTGTGTGTGTGTATGTATGTGTGTGCAATATAAAGTAAATTACTTACCCATTCTTCTTACTTATCCATTCTTGGGCATAATTACTTATCCATTCTTGGGCATCTGAATTGTTTCCAATTTTGTTGCCACCACAACTACACTACTATTATTGAGTGAACACAGGTGAATAATTATAACACAGGTGAATAATCTGAGAGCATACCCAACAGTGTTTCCTAAGCACCCCTGGGGAAACTTGTGGTCATAGGGGCATTAGTCATCTAAAGACCCACAAAACTGTCCTTTGGTATTGCCATCACCTGTGATCATTAATATGAAGCAAGTAGGGGCTTGTTATAATATGTAGCTCCTGTATTGAGGAGATAAAGACAGTGAATCCTTGGCTACCCTCAAGAAGAAGGAAAATGGATATGACATTTTATTTTCACAGTCTGCATTATAAAAGTTAATTACTCAAAATAAATAATAAATTTCATATTCATTTGGTTTTGAGAAAAGTTACAGAGAGGGAGGGAGGCAAACTATAAGAGACTCTTAAATACTGAGAACAGAGAGCTGATGGGGGGTGGGGGAGAGGGGAAAGTGGGTGATGGGCATTGAGAAGGGCACCTGTTGGGATGAGCATTGGGTGTTGTATGGAAACCAATTTGACAATAAATCATATTTAATAAAAAATAATAAAATAAAACAAAAATGAAAGGCTGGAACATGCTATCAATCAGTAGCTCTTAAACTTTACTGCATATTAGAAATCACTTGAGGGGGGGAGATTTTTAAAAATTCTGATGCCTATGCCATTCTACAAACCAATTCGAACAGACTCTGGGAGATGCAGTTCCCTGGTGATTCCGATATACAACCAAGATTGAGAACCCATGCTCTGAGCCGTAGGCTCTAACCTATCACCCATCCTTACACTGGGCATGTGCAGGCTGGGGTTGACTACTGTGAACCTGGGAGAAGGAAAGAGCACTCAGAAGACAATATCAAACAAACATAAGGAAAGAGAAGTAAAAATTTTCTAATCCATGACCATTTAAACTACAGGAGTTCACAAACTGAGAAAATCCCAGTCACCTTGATTCTTAAGTGATAGAAGCAGCTGCTCTCCTGGAAACTTTGCTGGAGTTTCTGTTTCTGTTTCCATCTCTCTCTCTCTCTTCAAAGTACATTTTGACGTTTTCTTCCTCACTCCACCCATCCCAACCTTGGCAGGCAAGCTCTGGAAGGAATTAGAAAACCAACAGCATCTAGGACTAAGGTTTTTGCATTGAAATGCATTTCCCTCTTGGTTACTTCGCTGTTGTTCTTCTGTGTCCTTTTCACAGAACGTCACTCACACTCATTCCATAAAGAACTCTGGAAATTAAGGCAGGATGTTTGCCCTTCCTTCCAGAAAGTTTGATCTCCAGCATTTTATTGCTCAGTGTTTATCTAGTACGCATTGGTTGAACAGGTGCTGGGCGCTGTGCACTCGGCGACATAATGAGACTGTGGAAAGGAACAAGTCTACAATTGGGTGGGGCAAAGGGATTTCCAAACAAACAGTATCTTTAAAAAGTAATCACTACATTTAATTTTGGAAATAATTGTATACTTCAATGTTTTAAAACCCAGAAGGTAAGCGTCCGACTTCAGCCAGGTCACGATCTCGCGGTCCGTGAGTTCGAGCCCCGCGTCGGGCTCTGGGCTGATGGCTCAGAGCCTGGAGACTGTTTCGGATTGTGTGTCTCCCTCTCTCTCTGCCCCTCCCCCGTTCATGCTCTGTCTCTCTCTGTCCCAAAAATAAATAAATGTTGAAAAAAAAAATTTAAAACCCAGAAGGTAGAAAAGTAAAAAGTCTCCCTTCTACCATTGTCCAGTTCACCAACACCCCCAACAGATAAGCAGTATGATTGATTTCTTGTGTATGTTTCCAGAGATTTTAGCATAAATGCAAATACAAATATGAACATATATTTTTCACTCTCCCCTTTATTCACAAATGATAGATTATTCCACACACTGCAATCTTTCCATAGAAATACATGAAGACCTTTCTCATTGTTTTATATAAGTATATACTTTCATTATACTGATATTCCATAATTCATTTTACCAGCCTCAAAAATACAAACGTTCAAATTTTTTTCTCTAGTATTTTTCTATAACAAATAATGCCACATTGAAAACCTGTATGCACATGCCATTTCATCATCTCATACATGTAAAGTCTAGGATAAATTCTTAGCAGTGGGACTATTTAGTCAATGAGCTTGTACTTTTTAAAAAATTTATAATTATCCCATTATAAGATATTTTCTAAGCTTGCCTATTTATTTATTTATTTATTTGCTTGTTTTTTTTATGTGATCTCTATACCCAACGTGGGGTTCGAACACATGACCCCGAGAACGAGTCACATGTTCTACCGACTGAGCCACGGCACCCCTGAACTTGTACTTCTGATAGATATTGCCAGTAATATATGGAGCTACCTATATCCTCACTCATTGCCTGCACACAATGTTCATTGAAATTTGAATTTTTGCTGATATGATGGGTGGTGATTTTTGCTGATACTGTGTGATATTAGTTCACATAACCTTTATTATGAATGAAATTGAACATTTCTTTATAGTACCAGTGTTATGTAAGTGGGGGTAAAAGATGTACTTGAATTAAATAGAATAGAAACAAGAACTTATCATTTCTACATCTGGGGTGGGGATACTCAGACAATCCTTAGCAGTTTGTATTGGATTCTTTTTCTTTTCTTTAAAAAAAAATTGTTTTAATGCTTATTTGGGGGGGGGGGTAGAGAGAGAGGGAGACACAGAATCCAAAGCAGGCTCCAGACTCTGAGCTGTCAGCACAGAGCCTGATGTGGGGTTCCAACCCATGAACTGAGAGGTCATGACCTGAGCTGAGCTCAGATGCCCAAGTGACTGAGCCATCCAGACGCCCCAGCATTGGATTCTTTTCCAAAATGCCTTAACGAGTCATGGTGAGAGCATGAGAAGCATGTGGCGTTTTCGCCTTTTTTTTCTTTTCTATCCAATTCGTTCTACTTGATCTTTTAAAATACACCATGGCCTCAGCTTCTGGATTGCTACCCATGTTGTCTATAAGCTTGAACTTATGCCTTTTAGGGTTTACAAAGAGCCTTTGGACAGATAATCTCATTTAAGGCACTCAACAGCTGTCATTTACTGTTGAGAAACTGCCTCTATTTTAATACAGAGAAATTAAATTACTTGCTGTCAGCCTCACAGCTAGCCTAACCTGGGTCATGTTGCAATCCATACGCAAGAACTTGAACTCCAAATCGAGTGCATTTTCTAACTAGACTTGAAGTAGTTGACTGTGACAAAAGAATCTTTGGTTTCCCCTTGCCTCTGCGTCTCCTGCATCCACAGAGAGGTCATTAGCAGCCCGGTGAGCAAAGACACTAACAGGGTCTCATACCCCTGATTTCCACCCTCCCACCCCCAACCTCACTCGCATTGACTTTTCTTTGGGTCCAGCTGTCAGAACACACATTCCGGTCAGAGTGACTTAAGAGACTTACTTCATAGGCAAGTTGGTGCACAATTGATTAGGAATTTCTTGCAGCTTCCTTCTGACCTGGTCTTGCTACGAGGTTTGTCACTACAATCAGAAGGACTGAATCACCCACCTTGCCAATTGGGATATTTGTTCTTTGGTCTACAATAAATTAACTCAGTCCTGAAAGAAACTTTTTATCCCATTGGTATCCATCCTTGCCATTCCTGAAAGCGTTTTTGAGAGGAGCAGGTGAATCAGAGCATTTTATGAAATTGTCAGCCTGATTCCTTGGAGGGCCAGACCTAAACAGCAATGTGAAACGAGCCGGCACACATTATTTTTCTCAGCTTTAGAGTCTTTGATCTTCAGCACAGAAAGCTGTATGTGGTTTCCTTCTTTGTACAAGGGCGCTCTATTTTTATTTTGGTCTGAGCCTCCATGGCATCTTCTGACAATTTCATAAAAGATTCTAGTTCAACTGAATTAAATGGTGAGCTGCCTCAGGTGCAGAGGGTGTGACCTGATCCCCATTATTATTATTATTGGGCTGCATAGCCGTCTTATCTGGTCATATTAGTGATTTGCGATGAGTCTCTTGGGAAGAGTCCACAACCCTGCGGACGCTTGAGAAACAAATCCAGCTGAGTGGTGAGTCCTGCTTTGTAATAAGTGAACTGCCATGTGTAAAGCCCAGAAGAAAACACCGAGGGGGTGAACAAGTTGACCAATTCAATAGGCATGGAAAGTGATAAAGACACAGAAGTGATTTTGGAGAAAGCTTACAAACAAAGCACAGTTATGGATAATCAGCTGGAAAAATGCTATTAACTTCAATGCCTCCCAAATAATTAATGCTCCCATTTAAAATCAAATTTCATTCTTACCACATTCACCTTCAGTTTCTCTGTTTTTCACCTTTTCTTCCACAACACTTGTTTATTTACTTTTTCCCCGTCTCTGTCTCCTTTCACTTCTGTATCTCCAGAATGGAGCAAACATTCAATAAACATTTGCCAAGTTAGTAATTGAAGGGATCCAAGGCGGATACATCTTTACTTGGCTCTGGTCTCCCCACTTTCCTCTTCCAGGTGAGGGTCTTCTCTGACCTATACTTTCTACCTTTCTGTTTTCTACTATGTTGCTTCTTCCATTTCAACATTTAAAATTACTCATTTAGGGGTGCTTGGGTGGCTCAGTCAGTTAAGCATCTGACTTTGGCTCAGGTCATGATTTCAGGGTTTTGTGAGTTTAAGCCCCGCATCAGGCTCTGTGCTGACAGCTCAGTCTGGAGCCTGCTTTGGATTCTGTGTCTCCCTCTCTGCCCCTCTCCATCTTGTACTCTCTCTCTCTCTCTCTTTCTCTGTCTCTGTCTCTGTCTCTCTCAAAACTAAGTATATATTGAAAAAATTTTTAATTACTCATTTAAAATTACTCTCATCTTGGAAAAAGTAGCAAGAGGTTTTTGTCAATCCAATGTGCCCTGCACCTATCACTTATCATTCTATTCTTCTTCCAGTCAACCTTCATGAAATGCTTATCTGTACTCACTGCCTCGTTTTCCTGCTTCTGCTGCATTTTCCAATTCCGTGCAGTGTTATTTCTGTCCCTTACAGTGTCCCAGGGAACCCCTGGACCCCTTCCCTGTGCTTATCGAATTTGTTCCTTTAGTAGCATTAACAGTGTCAGTCACTCACTCCTGGAAACACCACTTTACCTTGGCTCCTGACCCCATGTTTTCCTACTTACTCTCTTTACCCTCCTTATGTTTCCTTTGAAAGCTTCTCTCCTTTGCCTGTTTCGTAGACGTTGGTACCCTTATTTTTTTATGGGAAATTTATTTTTATTTTTATTTTTTTAATATGAAATTTATTGTCAGATTGATTTCCATACAACACCCAGTGCTCATCCCAACAGGTGCCTTCAATACCCATCACCCACCAACCCCTCCCTCCCACCCCCTTAAACCCTCAGTTTGTTCTGTTTTTAAGAGTCTCTTATGTTTTTGCTCCCTCCCTCTCTAACCTCTTTTTTTTTTTTGCTTCCCCTCCCCCATGGTCTTCTGTTAAGTTTCTCAGGATCCACATAAATATTGCTGTCCTTCAGAGTCACTCTACCTTCTCTCCCCAGGCAGTTTCTCTTTCTCTCCCGGCTTCCATGATCTCCCCCTCAGAGCTCTCTCAGACCTGTTTACAGAGCTGCACAGAAGTATGACAAGGATCTTGGGGCCCCTGGGTGGCTCAGTCAGTTAATCGACCAACTCTTAATTTCAGCTGAGGTCATGATCTCACCATCGTGGAGTTGAGTTCCGAGTCCGGCTCTGTGCTGATGGTGTGGAGCCTGCTTGGGATGCTCTCTCTTGTGTCTCTCTGCCCCTTCCCCACCTGTGCTCTCTCTTTCTCTCTCAAAATAAATAACTAAACATTAAAAACAATAAATATTACAAGTATCTGCACCCAGCTGCCTCTCAGCATTTCCGTTTCAAAATGCTGAGAATTTTGTCATCTCTTCCAGAATTTTTCTTCTCTTCCTACTTCCCGGTTTCAGTGAATGGTGCCCTCATCCTTCTTCTGGTGGTCTAGTCCCAACCAGAAAAACAGGTGTTAGCCATAACCTCTCCTCCAGTCTCACCCCTCTAACGGATCACAAGGTGCATCCACTGAAACGTTTACAATGCTTCTTCCTCCAATCCCCACTGGCTCTGCCCAGGGACGGGCCACTGCCCCTTCACATAACTAAGACTTTGCTCTGAGTGGCCTGTCCAACCTTTACTCTTGCAGGCCCAAAGTCCATCTCCATACACTGCCAGGCTGATCTTTCCAGAACGCGGATTGGGCAACATCCCTCTTTACTCAACGTCCTGCTTCTCCCTTTGTATTAAACCAAAACACGTCAGCATGTCAGACAAGACCTACAGAAGACCTACAGCATTGCTGCTACGCCTCTTGTACCCTGCTTAAGACCCTCATCCTCCAGGTCTGGGCTAGCTGTTAACTTCCTCCAGAAATCTATCCTGACTTCACCAGTGGCTGAGTAAAGAGTCCTTTTTGTGTTTTCACCACAGCATGCTAGTATCACTTTTTTAGTGCCTGTAATTCGTTTTTTACTCATAAATCCTCTCAGATAATAAGTTCCTTGAAGGCACTGGCTGCTTTAATCCTTCTTATCACTATGTCCCAAGGATATTTCTTGGCATATACTAGATACTCATTTAATATTTATACGACAAAAAAGATGAGTGTGCCTAAAGTACTTGACATAGGTCCTACTGTTCAATGAAAGGTTGGAATCGAATAATATATATAAAATGATCAGGGTAGTCCTCCAATAAATATTATTTCTTTTTCCTTTCTTATTTGATTCCTAAGAAACATTTACTTCGAGCTGTGGAGTGGGTTAACTTATCTTACAATGATTTCAATTTTTATACTAAAACCTATTGCCATTTAGAGCCAATAGAAGTATAGAACTTTATGGCTGCAATTGTCTTATCTATAGTTCAATGCTCCGTGAAAGTACTGCAATCATATTTCTAGAATAAATTGAAGCCTATTGAGAATGAACAGAATGTACTAGCCATAGGGTAGCTGTTCCATAGAGTGACACTTGCATTGGTTCTTGGATTTCCCAGGTGGAAACTTAGTCAATGATCAGATGACTTCACAAAAGAAAATAATAACAATAGTTATTAGCAATGATAAAAATATCTCGTGGATGGATGCATCTATGCTATTTACTAAACACATGAGTGCACATGCAGATTCCATTCAATTAGTATTTACTGAGAAGCAGAAAGGCACTGCCAGATAATGTAGCTTTATAAACCATAGCAAAGCATATGGAGAAGGCTGTTCAAATAATACTTTTGTTCTTTCTTCCTACTTCAACATTTTTTAAACTGATAATAAAAATGACACGTCTCACAAAGAATGATAACGTTTATATAAGCCTCAATTGTTGCGTTTGACCCTCACAACAATCCCAAAAGTACTAAGGAGATATTATTTTCACTTTCAATATGAGGAAACTGAGGCAACGTCTATTTATTTGTCTATTTATTCCTCACTTACTGAACATGTCTTATGTCCTAGATACCTTGACAGACACTGAGATGTGAAAACAAAAAGGATTACCACCTGCTCAATCACTTCTAGTTTTAAGATAATTTACCTCCTTCCCTCACCCTCACATATCCTTATCCCCAGTCTCCAGTTGTTTAATTTATGCTACAGAGCTCTGTGTACCTGGGGTGGGGTAGCGGATGGAGGCAAAGGGGGAAAGAGCAGAGGGAGGCGGGGGAGAGCAAGAGGGAGAGAAGAGGAGAAGAGAAAGAATGGGGATAAAAATGTACAGCTCTTGGGGTGCCAGGGTGGCTCAGTCAGTTGAGTGTCTGACTTCAGCTCAGGTCATTATCTCACACTCTGTGAGTTCAAGCCCCACATCGGGCTCTGTGCTGACAGCTCAGAGCCTGGAGCCTGCTTCAGATTCTGTGTCTCCCTCTCTCTCTCTGCCCCTCCCCCACTTGTGCTCTGTCTCTCTCTGCCTCTCAAAAATAAAGAAATGTAATAAAAAAATTTTTTAATGTACAGCTCTTGAAAAGCAATGAATACCCTTGGGTCACTGACTGATTTTTCCCTTTCCAGTTTGCACCCGAATACATCCAGCCACCTCTTCTCCATCTCTTGTCCTTACACACCACAAAGTTCTTTACAGACTTATAAATCACACCCCTTCCATGCTCTAGGTTGAGATATGGTCCAGTGGTGGTGCTCTGCTCTTATTCTTACCTCCTTGGAGGTGCTTTGTGGAATTTTAGAGTCTGGAAAGCCAAAGTCTACATTTGTAGATGCTTTTGCAGCGAATTCTGGATACCAACTAGATATACTTCTGCAAGATTTGGAAACTGGTAGTGAGGTGGATGCTACCTCACTTCTGCTGTTTCTGCTGGCAAACAAGGTCTAGCTAGGGGCATGAATGCTGAGAAGCAGTATGGTGTGGATTCCTGATCCCTGCATCATATCTATGGCTTTAGTTATTGCACTCAGTGGTTTCAGTGGAAGTCCCCTCCTTCCACTCCTCTAAAACTTCTCATGATTTTAGAAGCATTTAATTTCTGTATTAAATTCCTTGCTATTTAAAATACCTGTAGAGTTTTCTGTTTGCTCTACAGAACTGTGAAAAATACGCAAACTTTTGCTTAAATTAATTTGAAGAATTTCTGTTTTCCCAACCAAATTTGTCCTGACTGAGACAGGGAAGATATCAAGAAAATACCATTGATGCAGAGAAAGTCTTAAAGAATGTATGTTCTAGTAGCTTACTTGGTTTCATGCAGCTTGTAATGAGGAAGCCTGGGTTGTTGGTTTTTTTTTTAAGGGATCTAGTATAAATTTTTGTTTGTTTGTTTGGTTTGAGACAGACAGAGAGAGAGAGAGAGGCAGAGGCAGAGAGAGGAGACGGAGGGGATCCCATCAGGCTCTGTACTGTCAGTGCAGAGCCCGATGTGGGGCTTGATTCCATGACCCTGGGATCATGACCTGAGCCAAAAATAAATAGATGCTTAACCAAGTGAGCCATCCAGGCACCTCCAGGAGGTATGGATTTGAATCCACATACTTGGACCCTGGATTCCAGAGTCTTTTACTTATATTACCTATCACTTTTCCAAGGCAGTTAGCATATTACTTCAGTACCTGGCAGAAAGTAGAAAATCAACGTATGTTTTTCCATTCGAACTGGATTTTCAACATCTCACAGGATATATTTTAAATATAAACACAGGGATTGCTATGTGAAAACCATTACATTCTTTTTGGAAACAAGTAAAGAAAATACTTTATATTTAGAAAAGCAAAGTAGAAGTGAGAAAAGAGTAGAAAGGTAAGACTTTAAATATTAGAAAGTAGTGGTAATTTTTCCTATTATAGTAAAAATAAGTTTTCATTATAAAATAAAACAATTCAACTTTCAAAGATTTAGAATTCATAGACATATCATTTTTGAAAATTCCTTCTGACTTTTACTTTTTATTTAAACTCCTTCTCATACCAGAGTCAACTGAATTATTCAGCAAAACGTCCATTATTTCAGAGCAATATAGTGTAACAGCTAACATGGACCCACTGAATGTTGTCTAAGGTCACCGGACTGACTACTGACCTGATAGAATCATGTAGAATTGCTTTATGTGTCCATTTAACTCATAGAACTTCCATTACATCTTGTGGATATTTTATGCAATTTGAAAGCCCTACAGATAAGATCTATGATAAATTTTATACAGCACATGTATACTATAAATTATGGATGATTTAAGTGAATTACTGTCAAAAATAATAAGTGACATGATATAGGTAGGAACAAATAACTGGACGGAGAAATGACTTACTCTACCCACAAGAGAAAAGCAAGACATCTGTTCCAGGTTTCAAACATAAGCAGGAGTGGACCAGCCCTCGGGAGTGGGAGCAAGAAACATTCCAGTTAGATAGAACGGAACAGCACTGAGTACAGAAAATCCCTGTCTACCAGCAAAGTGTGACACATCAGAAGAAGGTATATCTGTGTCACTATAGTGACAGTCTGTAGAACAGACTGAGTCCAGGTCGTGAGGGTAAAGAGGCTGTGCCTGTATTCTCTGGGTGGTGAGTAGGCACTGAGGCATTAACAGAGGACTGCCACATGCGGATTTACGGTCAGAGGTAAATCTGGTGTCAGTGTTAAAGACACACGGGGAGTTTCAAAAGGTCTATGCAAGGGTCTGGTTAATGATAATGACAATAATGGTTCTGGAAGGCAGGAACTGAGAGAAATCTTGAAACAGAATACCTTTTATGAATAAATGTGGTGTGTGTGTGTGTGTATGTGTAGTATGCGTTAGGATGTCTGAATGAGAAATAATTCTGTGTCCCAGGTTTCTGGCTTGGAAAACTGAGTGATGGTGACACTGTGGATCTGAAAAGGAATGAAGGAGAACCTTAGTTTCTGGAAATGATGAACAAGCTGGATTTGAGATGACTATAGAAAATCAAGATAGGCTTGTTCAGTAAGAAATTATATATGTATATTAACCATTGTATATATGTTATATATTATATATTATGTATATTATATATATTCTATGTTTTACATGTATATGTAAACTTGGAGGTTGGTCTACAGATTAGGGCTAAAGCAAGAAATTTGTTTTTCATCAACAGAAAAATACTGAAGAAGTTGCACCAGATTAAAGTAATTTCATTCAGACCACAAAGATATTTTATAACAGGGGCATTGATATGAATAAAGATTATAAAGATTATTATATTTCTACACCATTATTTTCCACCCTTCTGAATTACTACAGGGAAGAAACAGAGAAACTCTTTACTCAAATTAAGTAAGAGTTGTTTTTGTCCTTTCATCTATAAGATGTATATAGGTGTGTGTGAGTGTGTGTGTGTGTGTGTGTGTGTGTATGTGTGTGTGAGTGCATGCACACCCATTCGCATTCACTGCTGTACCACTATTGTATTGATCTTGATATCATTAACATCAATCTTAAAACACGCCTTAAAATGCCTAAACTCATCAAATATTGTTGTTCACCCATTAAAGAGTTGAATATTATTTGAATTCATTGTTTGATTAGAGTTTCATGATATAATAAAGCATGTACCACAAAACCTTTAAACTTTATAGCTTTGTGATATTTGTCATCACTCAATTGATTCATGTTTGCCAGTTTAACTCAGAAAAAATGGCTATTCTTCCCTAGATATGTTATAACTGCAATCTGAATACTGAGATAAGATGACTACCAGTGAGTCAGTGGTATGTCTGCCTTTGATTGCACTGGGTAGACTGTTATCAATAATTTAGCCAGGTCTGGGGTGCCTGGGTGGCTCAATCAGTTCAGCATTTGACTCTTGATTTCATCTCAGGTCATGATTTCAGTTTTGTGAGTTCAACCTCTGTTGTCGGGCTTTGTGCTGACTGTGTGGAGCCCACTTGGGATTCTCCCTCTCTCTCTGCCTCTCCCCCACGCACACTGTCTCCTTCTGTCTACCAATATAAATAAATAAACTTAAAAAAATAATCTAGCCAGGTGTAATGAAAGAATAGCAAACTCTCTGTATGGGTGAGATGCTGGCTCGACAATGGGATAAAATGAAAGTTATCATATTGAGCAGTGGCGTCTGTTCCAGTATGTTCCTTGCCAGAATGATGGCAACCAAGCTTATATTCCCACCTCTATTTCCAAGTCATGACAAGAGACATGTATACCCTTCTCTGAGAAACAACTATTCCAACTATCCCCAAATACTGCACTTTCTTAAATCAAGTGTCCTCTAACAAAAAATTCAGTCATTATTCAATTCAGCTAGAGTAAAACCTACCAGTTAATAAACTATATTCATACAAATTCCTTAATTAGCTTTTCAGAATGTCATCATTAAGAATAAATAGGCAGCCAAAGATCATCTGATATTTAAGACATATTAAAAATGATACACTGAAACAAGTAAAAGTGAACTTAGAAAAAAAATTTATTTTTTATTTTTTTAATGTTTATTTATTTATTTTGAGAGAGAGAGAGAGAGAGAACATGTGTGTGAGCAGGGGAGGGGCAGAGAGAGAGGGAGAGAGAGAATCCCAAGTAGGCTCTGTGCTGCCAGCACAGAGCCCAATGTGGGGCTCAATCCCACAAACTGTGAGATCATGACCTGAGCTGAAATCAGGAGTTGGATGCATAACCAACTGAGCCACACATTGTAAAATGTAGGGAACATAAAATTTCAAAGAAACTAAAAATCAATATATGCAGAAAGATGGGAGAAAGTATTATAATAATTACACAATAAAGTATTTATAAATTTCAGGACCCTTGGTCATAAAAATCCTAAAACTTTTTTTCAAAGAAAGTAAGTCACATACAAAGATTAAGAATAAGAATGACATCAGACTTTTCACATACATCAGAAGCTACAAAACAATAGCTTCAATTTTGAGTGAAAATTATTGGCAATCTCAATTCTCTACCCAGCCAAACTATCAAGCTAGTGTGGAGACAGAATAAAAATATTTCCAGACAAACCCCATCTCAAAAAATGTTCTTTTATGAACTCTTCTGAGACTTCTGAAGGATGTGCTTTGCCAAAATAAGGGAGCAAAGAAAAACAGGAGCAGTATACAGGATACAAAAGAAGAGAGAAGCAGAGGGAATTCTCAGGATGAAAATGGTTAAATATGCTTAGTGAGCAAGTCATAAAGGTTAGAACAAAAAGATGGAGGTCCAGTATGGATTCTTCCAGGAAAAGAATAAAGAACCAATAAATTGTTTAATAGTTTTGACTGTGTGGAAATATTATGTGCAGAATATTTACAAAGTTATTATATGGTGTGGAAAAACAGCTATAAATTCAAAGAAAACAAAGAAAATTGAAAAAAATAAGGTAATATTAACTTCAGGAACAGCAGAATGCTGTTCAAGTAAGAAAATAAAATCAAAATACTCTACTCAGCACAAGAGTGATCAATATTCACATAGTCATAATAAGAAAAGCACAGAAAAAGAATTTTTAAAGTTTTATTACAAAAATGTCAGACAGACACAAAATTACAAAGAATGGTATAATAAATCTCCATGTACATTTTACTCAACTTTCAACAATTATTAATCCTTTTAAAATTATAACGTCTTTAAAAAATAACCACATTCTCATCATTCTATTTCCCCAAATCAACAATAATTTCTTAGTGTCAGTAGTTGCCCATTCAATATACACACTTCTCTCATTTTCCTAGAAGAGTTTTTTCTTTTTCTTTTTTTTATAATATTTTTGTTTGGGTCAGGACCCAAATGATCATTCATTGCAACTTACATTTCCCCTCCACGTCTTTTTTTGTTTGTTTTTAATTTTTCTTTCCTTGCAATTTTTTAAAAATAGAAAACAGATTTTTTTTTTCCGTAGAGTCACTCGCAGTTTAAATTTCACTAATTGCATCCTATGGCATTCCTGAACCTACTTGAAATACATAAAATATGTTTAAATCTATGCTTTCATAATGATACCTGCTGGAAGTACATTACCTAGGAGATCATCTTCCTATAAAAATATGATTTTTTCTGAAATCTGATTTTCCTGAATCTGATTAAGCCTTAAAAATGTAGGGGCACTTGGGTGGCTCAGTCGGTTAAGTGGCTGACTTCCACTCAGGGCATGATCTTACCATTTGTGAGTTCAAGCCTTGCATCAGCCTCTCTGCTGTCAACACAGCTGCTGCTTCAGATCCCCTGTCTCCCCCTCACTCTGCCCTTCCCTTGCTCATGCACACTGTCTCTCAAAAATAAATAAACATTAAAAAAGTTGAAAGAAATCTATCTATAGATATATAAAATAATATATAAAGTATGTAAGGGAAAAGGACTAGAATTTTAATGTAACCAAATATGATAAAACCATATATGGAGAATAGAGGGGGCCATAGGACAGGGTTAAAAATCCTTGTTGGCCTGATTAAAAGCAATGGATAACATCAAGCTATGCAATGTAGGATACATATATTATTTAGACATTGGAAGATAAATATTAACCACTAAAATAGTTTAAAGGTACTGCCCCTGGTGACTAGGTAAAGCAGGGAGAGGTCAGAGGTCAGAGTATCATGGGTTTTTGTTTTTTGGTTTTTGGGGTATTTTTCTTTTGCTTTGTAGCATTATTTGATTTTTTTAAAACCACATACCGCTTTGATGAAATAATTTTAAAATTAAAGAAATGAAGAACAAAAAGGTAGAAACATCTAAATTGAGTGCCTTCTCCCAAAATTAGACATCTCCTCCCAACATAGTCAACAGATATTACTCACCATTTATCCTGTATACATTTTATGTGTGTCGCTGTTGTTATTTAGTAGAGACTTTCTTTTTGTTTTCTAGTGTCTCCAACCTTTTGTGTGCAACATTTATGTCATTACATCACTCCATTGCCCTGCAGACCTTTCCTTCTCAAGAGTGTCCAGGCTTGGACAATGAATTTTAGAGTTACTCTCTAAATAACTTTTTTTTTTTTCCTACTTGGACTTGTTCCAAATAGCTTCAGCTCCCTAGACATTTCAGAATAGAATTGGAAAAAAAGCTCTTAAAATTCTTTCTTTTTTTTTTTTTTTAATTTATTTACGTTAAGAGGGAGAGAGTGCATGCTTGTGAACATACGCACACTTGGGAGGAGCAGAGAGAGAATCCCAAGCAGATTTTGCCTCCATCCCATCAATTCGTGAGATCATGACCTGAGTCAAAATCAAGAGTCAGTCAGTCACTTAACCGACTGGCCACACAGGCGCCCCAAGAATTGGAAACAGGCTCTTAACCATCAGTTATTGGAGAGGTTCACAGGTTATTGGAGAGAAGACAGCTCTTTTGTAATTTTAACTCAGTACTTCACCTCAAAATGATTAGCTTGGGGGTAGAGGGAATGGGTGGAGATTTCTCTAAATGAAGGTCATGTTTCATACTTGATCTCCTAGGCTAGCAGAAAAGTAAAATGGTCATAAAGGTATAAACTTTATTTTTAATATCTTTTCCAATTACATCTCATGAAAGTTCTTTTTCCAGAATTATCAGAGATTCTTGGAAATCAAGTTACTGCTTTACATCAGTTCCTTCTTGATTGACTTATGAGGCCCAGAATCACAGTAAACGCTCATCTGCATAAAGCCAAAATGACTATGTAACCCACTCCAAACTCCTTTCAATTTTCACATAGAGATTCCCTCTTTTTCCTTCTGAACTTTTTAAACAGACAGAGCAGTCCCTTTTATTTACATTAAATATGTATAAACATTCTTCTAAAACTTGGGAAGCTATAAAGAAAGGTAAGTTATTATTTTATTATTTCCTCTCAAACACATATAATAAACACAGAAAACAAAGGTTGCATTTCATCATGCACTTTCCATGACCTATGCAAAAGGTTCATAGAGATTTTAGGGTGATCCATGTATTGAGAAATTTGTTAAAGATTAGATAATATTTTAATCATTTACTGTTATTAACTTTGTATTATTTATATCAATTTTGTATCTTTGCCATCTTGTAAAAAGTGTTAGAAAAAGAAGTTTATAGTCCAAGACGGAGAAAGAAAAAATATGCAAGTTAGTCCTAGAAGATGTCATAAGTTGATGAGTTAATTCAGTGGAAATCTGATGTAGAACAGGATTTTTAGCAAACTGTGACTTTAAGAAAATTATTATGATCAAATAGCCAATAAAAATGGTAATGGATGGAATGTTTTTATTTGAAAATCTCCCTCTCTCTCTCTCTCTCTGTGGTTATCAGGTACATTTCGAGTTTATTTTTACGTATGTGGTTCCTGTTTACCAGCCATTTAAGAACTTGAGCTATAATTGTCCTACAAATGAAATGTGAATTTTATTTTTGTAAATTTTATTGTGCTGGCAATCTGATTTTTATTTTTAAAGTTCAAAAAATGTTCTTGTTTTATTTGAAAGGCCTTTACAGAACTTCTGTGCTTCTCTGAAAATGTAACCCTGTTCCTGTCACTTGGTTTAATGTTCCACACATGTTTTCTCACTTAAACTTTGCCTCATTTGGCTGTGGGTTTTTTTTTTTTTTTTTTTTAATGTAGCCTTTGAAACCATCTCTAATGGAAAAATGCAGCTGTGAGCAAGATTTCCTAAAATGTACATGGAATTAATTTTCCAGGCATTTCTTGCAAGGGCCGTGATGTATCTACAGGAGAGATTTTTGCCAAAAGGAGTTTTAATGTAACTAAATGAAAGAAGGAAACCGCCAGAAAAGAGGTTAAAGAGGCAAGCAAAACCCTAATGCAGAAAGGAGAGGAGAAAAGTCATGGAGAAAAAGAGGAGGATTAGAAAAGCATGTGAATGATGGAGCAAGGAAGGAAAAAACTAACACTTCCTACAGGAGGGAAGAAGAAAAAGGAAGGAGAGTGGAAGAAAGTGGGGGTCTGGGGGGAACCTTGCTACAGAAGAGAAATGTTATCTCCTGGTTTCCATTAAAGCATTTGCTTCAGTGAATCAGTGTCTCAACTCTGCCACCAAAATCATTATTTTACATCAGATCAGTGATTTTATAGTCTATGAATTTCAACAAAATAATTTCAGCTTAACTGAAATTTAAAAATAACACTATTTATTAAATATTATTTAACATAATATTAAACATTATTAAAATAACAACATTTTAAGTATCACTGTTGAGATTTTTTTTTCATCAATAGCATCCCCTGGCAAGATACTGTGTTTTTATTGACACTATAAGGCTAAAACCTGAAACTACAATGTTTGAGTTTACTAATGCACAGCTGGTGAGCTTTTCGTGCCCAGGGGATTGTAAAAATATAGAATTGTGTGGCTGACTTCAGACCATAAACACAAAGACTTTATTTTGTCGATTCTTTCTATCTCTGTTTTTTTGCCTCTTATTTACTCTAAGCTCTTAAGATAAATGGCAAAAATCTGAAAGTCACAGAAGAAACAAAATGTATTTTTAATATGCATGTGAGGGTAAAGTGATGTATTTTCCAGCATTGCTCCCAGGGAGACTATAAACTTCAAATGTATGTGTAGCACATTTTCCATAGTATAAAATATTTAACATATTAATATAATACAAAGAAATTAATACTTTGTAACGATGTGGGACTACTGGGTTCATTTATACAAGTTTATGATCACTTCACATATACTCTGCTAATAGAGATGGTTTTACAAATGACCAAATTAACACAATTCCTTGGATGCAGTCTGAGCAAAGAAATTACCTATGTGCGTGGAAACTACAGAATGGTTCCAGGAGGCATTATTTCAATATTGAAGGATTGGTCATATGGAACAGAGAATAAAGCAAGCAGTGTGACATGACCTGTTTAATGTTAGGTGAACACAAAATATTAGATTTCTCAAATACTCCAAGTTTTTAAAAATCATCATAAAAGCCTGAAGAAAAAAAGATGAGAAAAAAGTTGAAAATTTGACTAAAATACAGGAGTATATATTAATGTCAAAAGTAAAGCTACGATTCCATTATCTACACACTGCAGATGAAATATACCCTTAATAATCCTCATGTAATTAAATTACTGTAAAATGTAATAATTTGTCACCCTCTACATGTGAAAAAAATGTAGAGACTCTAAAATCAGTCTGATGACTTCATATAAAATAGTCAGGCTTGAAAACAACATTTCCTCTTCTTCTTTTCTGTTACCATGTTCTTCTTGAAACTTGACCCTGCAATTATATCTTTATGAGGTGAATCTGTGTGTGTGTGTGTGTGTGTGTGTGTGTGTGTGTGTGTGTGTGTGTTGTTTTTGTTTGACTAGTGTTTGGTTTAGTTGGTTGGTTAGCTTTTTTTTTTTCTATGACACACTAATTTTTATAATCTTATCAAAATGTGTGAAATATTCGTGGACATGACTGAACCTTCTGAAGAAGATCTGACACTACAGATGAATTTACACTATAACCTGAGAAAACATTGATGCATTAAACACTGTGCAGGGTCCTTTTAAAATATTTTTACTTGGTAGAGAGAGTATAAGGGCCAGCACTTTGTCCACTATGTTGCTAACAGTCCTTGGAATCCTAGAACTGATTTGTCAGCCACTCTGTGTATCTTGAGACAATGTGAGTTAATAGAACTCTCTATTGAAAGACAGAACACAGGCTTTAATCTACCTCTGCCATGGCGGTTAATTCGTTTTCTTAGGAAAAGCAATAGGAATTTTTTTCCCCTTAAAAATAGTGGACAGATCAAGGAAAAAGAAAAGAGGAAAAGCGCTACTTGCATTAGAACCACATTTAGGGGCGCCTGGGTGGCTCAGTCGCTTAAGCACCGGACTCTTGATTTCGGCTCAAGGTCATCGTCTCATGGGTTCCTGAGTTCAAGCCCCGTGTTGGGCTCCCCTCTGCCAGTGCGGAGCCTGCTTGGGATTCTCTCTCTCTCCCTCTCTTTCTGCCCCTTCCTCACCTGCACTTGCTTTCTCTCTCAAAATAAACAAACAAACATTAAAAAAAAGAGACAACTGTATTTAATTTTCACTAGCTCATGGCAAGATTGGTGGTACCTTTTAATTGTAAAAGAAAATATCTTCTATTAAAAAAATATTTGAATGTCTTCAACAATGGGTTCCCTCCCCTCTGAGCACCCTCTGAATTCCTTAGTACTTGCCTCATGATACAGGAGCAACTTCATTCATTAGCTCATCTAATCATTCATTCTATTTCTCATTGAACTTGGAACCCTTCCCATGGCCTACAAGGTGGCACAGGATCTGTCCCCCGCCCTTGCCTCTCTGACCTCCTCTCCCCACGGCTCACTCTACAATGAGTGAGGGAGCTTGCTGTTACTAGTGTGGGGGGCACACTCCTGCCTTACTCCCTTTGCCCTTGCTCCCGAGTGTCCCGAGTGTCCACTAGACTCACCTTCTCACAGTCCTTGCACAAATGTCACCTTCGCAAAGGGGCCTGTCCTGGCGCCTGAATTAATAATACAGCTGGCCGTCCTACTTCATTACGTTTATTGTTTATTGCCCGTGGTCTCCCCTTCCCTCTTCCTGCGTGTAAACTTCTTGAAAATGGGAAATTGTGTCTAGAACGACGTCTGGCCCGTAGAAAGCGCTTAAATATTTGTGGGACGATTGAAGTTAATAAATAGGTGTCATGTGTCTGCTCTGTCTCAAGATGTGTGCTTAGTGCTGGGAATAAACTGAAGAACACGACACAGCCTCCAGCCCACAAGAAGTGGGATAATTCCCAGGACCGTCACCACAGATTCTGATTCAGTAGATTTGGGGGGCAGCCTAGACATTTGCCATTCTGCCAGCTACACCAGAGCTTTCAAACGTCCCCTGTTCTCACTGCGACCTCCTGGCAGGCAATGAAGTTGTCTTGTCATTGGCTCTTGGGCACCTAGTACAAAGCCGGCAACATGCTGGGTTGGAGTAAGTCTCCCTCAGTGATGAAAGGAACATTGTGATAAATAAGATGTACCGTCTGCCTTCCAGAAACTCATAACACTGATGAAATTTTCACCTGGCAATTGCTTACGCTTTTTTCCCAAAAAGCACTTCTAACATGATGAGAAATGAGTGCTCTGCACACAGCACAGTTAAATGATGAAACAAGGAAGTGTGTGAATATGGAAATTCAGAGGAGGGAACACAGCTCAGACACATTCTGCTAAGACTTCCACTGCTCTGATCTTAAAAGCCATAGTTTAAAATCAGTATCAATGCTGTCTTTAAATATTATTTAAGAAGTCAATAAATGCAGCGCTTAGTACATGTGGAAAAAATGACTTTTTTGATAGCATTTCACTTTGATGAGGGGGGTGGGGCAGCAGTGGCTATACTGCAGACACAAGCAGTAAATGGACAGGCTGTTATTACCAGGTTCACAATATGCATATATGTCACTCCCAGATTCACCCCTGTCTGTCCGAGGTAATGTGCAGGCGAGACTGCTCACAAGTGCTTGAATTGTCACCCAATGAGAACTCAAATTTCCCCTTTTATCACTTGATACCTGGGCCAGGAATTGTGTTGCTTTGCTTCAAATTCACTTGGGCTATAGTTCAGAGAGGGAAAGGTTTCATGCACCACAATAAAATGTTACTCTAACACAACTTGTCATGGCAGTGCCTTCAGAACAAAGCCTGTGTTTATTATTGGCAGTGACAAGAAAGCCTTATTACGTAGCACAGATTCATTTAGCACATGGTTGATGAGCATAATATGCCGCCCAAAGACCAAGATCACGCAAGAATAGTATTACAAGCTAGATTCTGAGACACATAGCCATTCTCAGACGAAAAGTTAAGATAGGTAAAGCTAACTTTCAGTGGATTCAGGTCTCCTCCTATCCCTACCCATTCCTTTCTGACTTTAGACATCCAGTGCTCCCATCACTCACTCTCTCTCCTTTTTTCTGATCAACCCCTATTTTCTGGAAAGAGATTTGTATCGATAAATTATACCTCACTGTGACTTTGTCAATAGGTTGCTTATCCCAAGCATAACTTACCCCAACTGTATTTGCCTTGTAGGGTGTCTCCCTAATTGTGCAACTGGGAGTATTTTCCCTAAATTGAGTGAATTGCAATATCTGGGCTTGGGAACGATGCAGGTTTTGAAGAGAATGGAAGAGTGAGTTATTGAATATCTACTGTGTGCCCCATGCTAGATATTTGGTATTCATTATTCACTTTAGTCATCATGGAGAATCCTATCAGATGGGTAATGCTACCTCCTTTTTACAGAGGAGACCACTGAGACTTAATGAGGTTAATTTATTTGTCTAAGTCCACGGGACTCAACCCAGTTCTTTCTGGTTCCAGAAACTCATAAGCTCCTGCCACATACCACTACAGCCACAGGGACATAAAGCTGTGGGTGACATATTCTGGTGGGAATCGGGAGAGAAAGCAAGAATCAAGAGGAAAAGGGAAACAGTGAAATGCATTACTGTGCACACCTGTAACTAGAGTTATGAGATCTGAGTTATTAGATCATTTGGAAGTACTGTTCTGAATGAAGTTGTTAAAGAGTGTCTGGAATTTATGATGGAAAAATGAGTATTTATCATGTACTAATTTCCTACTCCGGGCCTGGCACTTTTCATACACTATCTCTAATCCTGATAATAAGAGTTGTATTATCATCCTCATTTTGTCTTTTCAACTCACTGATTCCTTCTTCAACCATAGCCATCTTACTCTTATCCCACATATTGTGAACTTTATTTCAACTGTTATATTTGGAATAGCTAATATTTCCCCCTTGTTCTTTTTTTATAATCTTTTGTGTTCTTGTGCTTCAGATGGCATATACTGTTGAGCTGTTGAATTTCTTTTAGATAATTATATTCCTCAAGTGTTGAGTTATTTCTGCCCATGAGTACATGTACGTGAGGCTGTCAGCTCCTGTTGGTAGGTCAGATATATTTGGAAAGGGCCAATAGCCAGGGCCAAGTATAAGTTCTAGGATGAGAACCTCAATCAGCGTTGGTAACTTCTACTGACTAATAAGTTTTTTTAAGAAAAATGTTTTTATTAAGGGAAAGTCTACCAATATACAATTATTAAAATGCCTAGTATTAAAAAAAATAAAACATGAAAATATCAATGCTGATGCAGATGCAGAGAGTTGAACTTTTCATACATTCTTGAAGGAATACAACTGGTAGAATTACTTTGGAGGTTGGTTTGGCACTCTCTTATCAAGTTAAAAATGCTTTTATCATTTGACCCAGCAATTTCCCATTTAGTAATTTAGCCAAGGGAATTGAAAACTCATTTTACACAAATGCATATATTCAAATATTATAACAGTGTTGTTCATAATTGCACCAAACTAGAAATAACCCATTCTTCAACCAGGAAATGGATAAACAGCCTGTGATACATGAACACAATGGAATGTTACTCAACAATACAAAGGAATATACTATGTGATATAATACCATGAATCTCGAATGAATTATGCTCTGCGAATGAGCTGGACCCCCAAAACTACATACTGAATAAGTACATGTCCATTTCATTCTTTAAAAAAATAAAAGGGAGCCTGGGTGGCTCAGTTGGTTGAGTTGCTGACTCTTGATTTCAGCGCAAGTCATGCATGATCTCACAAACTGTGAAATCAAGCCTTGCATCAGGGTCTGTACTGACAGCTTGTATGCACACATGCTCTCCCTCAAAAATAAATAAACTTTAAAATAAATAAACTTTAAAAAGGTTAAAAAAAAAGATGGTTGCCGTGAGTTGGGGGTGAGAAAAGGGGTAGACTACACAATGCTGTTATGGGTTTGGGTTGATACCAAATCGCACTGAAATGTACATCAGAAAAGCGAATTTTACTGCATTTAAGTTAAAAATAAATACAAGTCCTTTTAAAAAGCAAAATCTACTGGAGCCCCTGGCTGGCTGAATTGGTAGAGCATGGGACTCTTGATGTCAGGGTCATGAGCTCAAGCCCCACATTAGGAGTGAAGCCTACTTACACACGAAAATTTTTTTTTAGAAAAGGAAAAGTCTACTTTATTTGGATGACTATTACACTTACTTTTCAGATAATAAAAATGGGCTTAAAAAATACTTTGAAATATTTTGTGTTTTAAATTTAAGAAAACGTCTCTTGGTTTTGCCACAAAGTCACACCTGAACTATTTTCATTGGATTTATTCTAAATGTTTAATAAGCACTAGTTTTATGATTTTTTTGTATTGTGCCAAATCTTGCTTGCATGTGTGTGTGTGTGTGTGTGTGTGTGTGTGTGTGTTTTAAGATCACTTTGTTTTCTTAACAAGTTCCTTTTGAAGAGAAAACTTTCAGTGCCATTAATGGATTCTTCCTTTCCCTCAGCTTATTAAATTTGATGGAGATGAATGAGCTCGAGTGCAGGTGGCCATAAAAAAGGTCAATTCCCACCCACCTGGGGTTGGCTGGCCCTTTATTCAAAATTATGGGCAGAAAATGTGAAGGTGATCTCATGCTCATAAAGGTGGGCCAGCATTCTCTAACACAGGTGTTAAAAAATAATTCAGACAATCAGAGAACTATTGAAACCACATCTGTCACCTTTAGTGTGCACAGCTGTACGAATATATATTGAAACTCTCAGGCCTTTTTTTGCAGGAACTTGCTTGAAATGATGGATGAACAAACCACGTTTAGAATTTTGAGTTCTAATAAACCTACTGAAATGGACATTAAAATCCAGAAAGCAGATCCTTCTCTCACCTCAGTAGCCCGTGCCTTGCATAGCCCTTGGTAATTACTGGGTATCTAGTAAATACTTGAAGAAGGAATTAAATAAAACTTTCTAGGTCTACTAAATATGTGACTTTTCCCAGATCAATCACTTTTTTGTGTATCTTCTATAGTATAAAAATAATACCTGATGTCACAGGACATGGAGTATAAAAAATAAGCTGGTTGCTAATATAAAAGCATGCTGAGATAATACAGAGGTTTTAAAAAACAAAATTGAATCTGTGGTGAGAATTCTAACATTATAACTGACTTACTTTGGGGTTGTCACATTCTCTGAGTCCTTCATTTTATTTAAATGTATTTTCATAAATTTTCAAAATGGTATTGTTACTTTGGATCTCAATGTATCCAACAGGTGATTCTTACAACATCTGTTTACAGAGCCATAACGGGTTTCAAAGAAAATGAAATAAGGCGCCATGAGATCTTGGGCTCTTTCTTTCACAACTCTCAAACTTCGCTTGGTAATAGAATCCTTGTTTCAACTTGGGTGGGAGGTAAAGAAAGGGAGAAGAAAGAGGCAGACAAAGAACAATAAGTTAATTATTTATAAATGTCTAAGTCTAAGCAATTCTCCGTATGGTGACTATTTCTCAACATCCTGATCCACCCACTGTCTATGCACTACTTGATTTTTTTCCTTTTGAGGGTTAGCTGACTTCTCGAAATATCCCAAATGTTCCAGGCTTAAAAGTAAAAATAAAAAGAATGACCACAGTGCATCATGGGTGGAATCCACTTCAGAGCACGATGGCTGCCATGGCCATTTAGACATTGTTTATTATTTTTGTCTTGGGCTAGTAGAGTTTGGAGGAGGAGGGAGCTGAATATTATTTACAATCTTCAAGCCCATTGGTAAATGCTTCTCTTTTGCTTATATAAACCTTACCTGGAAAATTAGAAAATCAATAATTTCAACTGGTAGATCCAACTGGGAATAACCGGGATGACGGTTGGAACATTGTTCTTCATGAGGGTGGATGGTGATGGTGATGATGATAGAAATAATAATAATGATTGTAGCTCTCCTTTCTTGAGTACTTTTTATAAGCCAGGTACTCACTAGCATAATATATGCATTATATAACTCATACTCAAAAGTTGCAAGAGTCAGGTATTTGAATGGGTCTCCCCAAACTCTGTGATGCTAGCTTTATGATCAGATCACTGTTCTTATCACCATGGCAGCCCCAAGCAGTGTCTCCCCTACCCCACAGCAGTCAGCCAACTCATCTAACCCTGGTGTGCCAAGGGACCTACAGCTTCCAAGGTTGAAGCAAACTGGCACAGGAGCCTTCCTTGGGGAACACCTCATGCAGTGGCGACCGTGGAAGCATACTGGTAACACTTAGATGCTATAGTTACCCAAAATAGTCAGAAAGCTTTGTCAGATAATTCACTTGAACTCACCTACTCTTCATTTCTACTGATTCCTCCAGCTCCTTCCCTACAGGCAGGGGAAGTTCTCAAAAGGAACCTGACTGAGCATCACAGGTTTGTCCTTAGATGCATATGTTGTGTTCTGCTTCCTCCAGTTCCTCACTAGGGACACAGCCGCAATGGGGGTTGCTTAGTGCAAAGGAGGCACTGACACTAATGTCAGATCTCTCTGGCCCTAGAGCTGGTTTTCTTTTTATCCCCTATTTGCAGCATGATCCCTAAAGGGACTGAAAGAAGACTCAAAAAAAAGAGGAGGAAGTCTAGGAAAGAAAAACTGTGGTAATTTCCATGGTCAATATATTCTTTTAAAACAGTGTCTAAATGAGGAACTCTTACTATGTTTTATTTGTAGTGCCTCGTGAACAGTCGGGCCCTCAGCACATGTTTGTTGAATGAATTATACCAGTTCTGAATGAGCCAGTAACCAATTTTGAAGCCTATGGGTTTTCTGGATGGCTGCTTCTCGTAGTTGTCAATTTGTATACATTATTCTACCATTTAGTGTATTTCACTGAGTCTAAAAGAAACTAAAGAGAATATAAATCCAATTTGATAAACTAATAAAAAATATAGTCCTCTTGCATTATTTGTCACTTTGAGTATTTTGGGGACGGGGCTGACATCTAGATAATAAGAATTTTTGCTTCAGGTTCTAATTTTCAGAAATATTAAGTTTGGTTTAAAAAGCATTTTCAAGCTAGTGCTTAATATTATGGCCTAGTATTCAAAGATGAATAAGCCGTGTCCCCACCTGCTGGTGGGGTGAATAATCTGATGTGTGGAGGACACAGGGTTAGATGGCCATTTCTGCCCATCTACCACATTTATAAATTTCCTGTCTAGTTTCCCCTTCTTTTAGTTAGATCCAAATTGGGATTACTAACTGGACATTAGATCTTTAGTTTTGAGGCTAGAGTGATTTTTTAAGTGAAAATATGATTGTATTCCTTTTTACTTAAAAACTTTCCCAGCCCTACCTACTCTCCTTCAAAGCTCCAAACCTTCAGAGAAAACTCTCAGATAGATACTTTCTCACCGTAAAGAGCCTCTGTGTTGGCACCTACCAAAATATATTAGCTATTTGTCAGCCTTTCCATTTAGATATTACCTTGTTAAAGGAAGGCATCGTATCTTTTATCCCTGTATTGTCAGCACCATGCTGGCAGGTAGAAGATACTTAAAAATGTTTGTCGAATAAAACATGGAATAAATAAAGAAAATATAACCCAGTGTGGATTATGAAAAGTCAGCCAAAGCAAAATGTTGATGTGAGCAGGTAATGTTGGTACATGCAAGTGGTAATCGATGAGGCAGAAGTATTTTTATTTTGGCAAAAGCTTTTTGGAAAATACTTGCCAGGGGTGTAGGATACTTTGAGAAAACTGCTTTATAGACTGAGTTGAAATATCAGTTATCAGGGAATAAAGTAATAGTCTGTGGTTAGGCTGAGTATATTCAGAGCCCAATGGAAATGAATTGTAAGGCACATGTTGTGTTTATTTCCCCATCAAATAAATTCTAGCTATTTTGATGGCAAGAGTATTACTGGCAATTCCTAATAGGCTTTTACAGATATTTAGAGGTATTAAACAATAGCATAGCTACATTTAATTTGCCATAAGAACACACGTTCAGCAAAATAATATCTACTATTATGGAGACTTCTCAAGTGTTTTTGTGCAGTTTAATTCACATATGAAATATTTTCACCCAGAGAAATATATCTTTAAAATATAATGTATTTAAAAATTTTTTGTTTTAAAACTAAAAAACAAATCAAGAAAATAGAATTTGCATAATTGGCCTGACTTAGTAGTTGCTTAAATTATACCTTTAGCAAGTATTTGATCTTATTAAAACTCATTAATTTGTTACTGGATGATGATTTTCACAACTATGATCAGTGTAATTAAGAGATTAAAGCATAAAATTTTAGAAGGATACAAAAAGTATAGCATAGAATAAACATTTGTGCTTTTTTTTGTCCTACAGAAACTTGGAGAAAACCTATTGTTGGCAAGATAGTTATAAAACCAGCAGTTGGTTCTTAGTTATTCTGAATTTTTCCCAGTGTGGGGCTGGAACTCATGACCTCAAGATCAAAAGTCTTGTGCTGTACTAACTGAGCCGGCCAGGCACCCCTATTCTGAATTTTTAAAAGAGATTTGGAGTGGGGTATTTTTATCAACAAGAAACATCAACCCACCGAGGCTCATAAAACAACACAAAACCAAAAAAAAAAAAAAAAAAAAAAGAAATGGAAAGGGTAATATTTGAAATGCCTCAATTCAAGGACTACTAAGAACCAGACACATATCTACAGCAATGGATCAAATAATACCAAAATTTGTTATGGCTCAGCCATCTTCTTTGACATTTTCCAAAATAAAAACTCCAGAATATTTTATCAAATATAATAGAAATTTAAGATGAGTTTTCTGGTGAAGACATTTAGTGGCAGTTTTTCAACTCTGGAGACATCTGAAAGCTGCTGGAAGAAACAAAGACTTACTATAGAAATTTCTAGATTTATAGTGAATTGGGATTTTTATGAATCTCTGCCAAACTTATAATTATTTCCCATCCATCACTATCCATTATTTCAAAATCTCTTGTTAGTTCAGCATCAGTCTTTCCAGGAATGAGAAAGCAGGCCAAGAAAGATTCCTTTATTTTTTTTATCATCTTCAATGTGGACATATCCTTTCACTTGGGCGTGTGAAACATCGTGAATGCTGTTGGGAAGAAGGAATTATAGAGGCTGGGCTCAGCTCCATTTCCTCCCTTAGTACGAATGAAGCACTCCTGTAGAAGCAAGAAAAGACTCCTTGTCAACTGGACCTCCAGGTAAATAAACTAATGATGTTTACCAGGAGGAGGAAGTCTGATCGGCAGGCTGTCTCTGGCTAAAAGATTATTTATAATAAATGAACCCATAACCCATGAGGCATGACTCCTTAGAGAAATTCACCTAAGCTATATACCACATCCTGAGTTATAACATGGAAATATTTCATGAATTTAATGTTCTTTGCAGTGTGAAGAACCCCACAAAGCCTCATGGTGGAACTTGTCTTTTGTTTTTGTGTCCAATGTGGTAAAACAGATAGAACCATGGAGACACGTGACAGGCTCCAGACCTCTCTGCTCAATCTGAGTCTCTTGATTGTCTCTTTCCTAAAACGCTGTTAGTAAAGGGTCTCCTGTGTGGCTCAGTTGGCTGAGCATCGGACTCTTGATTTCAGCTCAAGTCATTATCTGGAGGTTTGTGGGAATGAACCCCATGTTGGGCTCTTGCACTGACAGCACAGAACAGCTTGAGATTCTTGCTGTCTCTTTGCCCCTCCCCCCTCTCAAAATAAATTTTTAAAAAGTTGTTATAAAGATTGATACTGGCTAAAAACCTCTGACTCTTGAGAGTGGGATTGACAAACTATCCTTTGCATTATTAGCTCAGCCATCACAAATAATTCCAACATGCGTATTTTTTTATACCCACTACTATATTTTCATTGATGTGATTTTTAAGAAGATGATATTTGGTGACAAATATGAAATTATTTTCCCTTCAGAAGGAATAATATGTTACTTTAACAAGATGTTTCTTCAAAATTGGGTTGCAATTTGAGAGTACTTCTATCAACTCCAAAAATGTCCTCTGTTTGTAGATGACATCCACTCTGTGGCCACAGAAGGGAAGGTGCTATGTAACTGAAAACAGAATTATGTCAAAAAGATGATATGAAATGCCCCCTCATTTTTTGTCTCTTTATTCATTTCCTTATGATGGGTTTTAGCGACAACTGTTTTGGAGTTATCAGTACCATTGCTGTTGTTTTCCATTTTTGTAAGTGACAGAAGTGTTCGTATACCTCAAATTCAGGGATTTGAGAATTTCATTTCCAGTATGTTTTAAAGCTAATTATAAAGCTAGGTGTTCCAGCTTTCTCTCAATATCTTCAATATCTTCAATATCTGTAATATCTTTATTACAGTCTGTAATAAAAACAAAGCAAATAAATTTTTGATTTTGAATAAACCAAGTCCTCAATATACATTTTTTTGCCATTTGATAAAGATCTATATAACCATGTCATGTGTTGACCATATCTTCTGCTATTTTTTTCCTTCTCATTGAACTGGAAAAGATCATCTTTAATCAAAAGAGGTTCAGTTCCTCTCTTAACCAAATTAATTCTCAAATCATCTGGAACCAGTACTGCCCAAGCAGAAATATCAGAATAAATTAAAATATCATTAACTGTCTCTTCTGCATCAAATTGTGGTCTTTGCTAGTGTCTCTGTTTCTCTCTGTCTCTTTCTGTCTTTCTGTCTCCGTGTGTGTGTGTGTGTGTGTGTGTGTGTGTATCTATCTATATCTATCTATATCTATAGTTGATAGTGATTCTTTCTAGCATTTTCTTTCTCTTCCTTATTGTCAGTGTTTATAGAAGATGATTCATTGTTCTCTTTTAGTCCTGCTCTATCTGAATCTTGTGTTGTTTCTTGTATAGGTCCTTTATATGAATAAATTTTCATTTCTACAGAATTTTTGTTAACTATACACATCTTTGAAAGATATAATGATGTTGCAACAATGAATAGTATTTTCACTGGAGTTTAGTGAAATATTAAACAATTAATTCTGAGTTTTTATTTGACCTTATGAATCATCATTATTTGAATCTTTGCAGAAATCATTCTGGTGGGAGTTTTTATCCTCAGGTGTGTCATTTTTTGGAGCTTTGAGGAAAAATTGTTTATTCTTTTTTTTATTTTTGCCTCACCTCATTATTGGAAAATGCTGCAGAATGAAGGTATAAGAGTGGAAAGACTTTCCCAGACAAGCTGGGATGCTCATTATGAAGGCTGTGCATGTAATACAGACACATTTTTAGAAGTTAATCTCAACCTTTGAAGTACTGTGTGATCTAATAGGAAATATAGATCCAAGAAAATCAGCTTATATTTTGCCTCTGATGAATGGGATTTGTCTCTTCTGAGTTATTTTTTTACTTGTTTGAAGTTTATAGTGAAATTAATCAAACACAAACATATTTGCAAACATCTGGAATCAGAGTTGAACTATAAACAGTGAAACACCAACTTTTAGAGTGGCTCCTTCAAGAACAGCACCCAGACGGTGAGCAGTCATCTACGCAACAAGTATGTGTGATAAAGTGTATATTTGTATGGAAAAATGAATCAAATGTGAAGAACAATGCCAGGAAAAGTGACAAAAGGTGATGGTCTTTCACTGTCAGGAGAAATAAGAAAAGCAATGCTTGAATCCATCAATTGTTTTCACTACGAACTAGACACTCATTCTAAATCAATAGATCAAATAAGGTGAATGTTCACATCTTTCAGCCATTTTCTCTGAGTTTTGCATAAAAGAAGTTCCAGAAGATTTTACCAAATATTATGTAAATTTATAATGAATGTTGTCATGAAGATAGTGGGGAGTTTTCAAGTGTGGTGATATTTGAAAGTTGAGAGAAGAAACAAAGATGTGGATAGAAGTGAAATTTCCAACATATGTGGTGAATGGGCTTTTTATGAATTGATGCTAACCTTCTTATCATAGCCAGGTAGTAGAAGGGATGTAAAGGAAGGGAGAGAATGGATCTGAGAAATATGGGAACTGGACTCAACAGAACTTGGATGGGGGGAGAAAGGGAAGGATCCAGCATGACTCTTACTTTCTGACTTAGATGATTGGATGAATGTTAGACTCATTATCTGGGAAAGTACTGAATATAAGCAAGTCAAGGGCATGAAGGAGGTAACCCTGAAGTTGAAGTACCTTGAGACTTGAAAGTAGAAGAGTACACTAAACGGATGGACCTAAGATCCTAGAGTTTAGGAGAGAGGACTAGGTTACAGGTTCAGATGTTGGACTATTGTGGAAAATGAGTTGAACACATAGAAGTGCATGAGTTCATTGAGTGGTGAGAATAGGGACATGCATGGGACCCTGGGTAAAGGCAACACTTATGGGGTGGAAGGCGCAGGCCATGCAAGTAAAGTTGATGTTCAATCAGATGACAAAAGAAGAAGTGGCCAAAGATGATCAAGTGCCACAAGAGGTTAGAGAAGTGACACTGAGGAGGTGACTGTAAAACTGAACAGGATATGAAGATGTAGGGACATCAGTGGCCACTACTCTTTCAAGAAGTTAGCCCCAAAGGGAAGGAGAGATTAATAATTAGAGTAAGAAACAGAGTTTGGATCAGGGATATTGGTTTGATAAGTTTTTTTAATGTAAAAGATCTTCATCCTGTTTATTTTCTGATTATGAAAGAAATACATGTTTCTTATAAATAATCCAAAGATGGTCTACATTAAAATGTGAAAGCCATTGATTAGTCCAACACCTAGTAACAGTGTTACAGTTACTAGAAACCACGCCTTTCCCTTTAGTTTTTGGTAGCTCTTTGAATTTCTCGGGTAACTTAACCAAAGAGGCAGAAAGAGGTTTGTTGAAGAGGAGTCTTTACCATGGTATCTCTTCTGCCAGATCTCAGTCAAGCCTGACTCCAGAAAGAAGAACTTTTACAAAGTTTTCAAAAGCACAAATAGTACAATGCTTTATCCACTACCTTTCAGTAACTGCCACTTTCTATCACCCTAAAATCAATAACAAAGGGCCAGTCCAAAGCAGTCTTGTCTCAGCTTTGAGTATTCAAGACTTAATTTGTATCTGGATTTGTATTGGAATTTATTCCTACCAGAGATCTATAAGAAATAACAGGAATACCAAAAGTCCTCGATAGGCAAAAACACACACACAAAGCCAACAAACAGAAACAAAAGAAACTTCCAGTGCCACATAGTAAATTTAATTATGTAGAGACATTAAACCCAGATTGAGAAACATTCTACAAAATAACCAAGAGATACTCTTCAAAATGTCAATGTCACGAAGGATAAAGAAAGACTCTGAAACTGTTCCAGATAAAGAAGGTAAATATTCATGCCATGTAACCAATAATATAACTCAAGATTTTCTTCAGCTTGAAGGAACATTATGGGGGAAAATGTAGAGATACGCATAAGACTAGATTAGATTGGATAAAAGGTGTATCAATGTTAATTTCCTGATTTTGATAATTACACTGTGATTACATAAGAGATTATATTTAGGGTTTGTTGTGAGCACCGTGCAGGTGTAGGATGGACCCTTGCCCACAATTTGGTTTAGACATTGAGATTTATGATGCCATACTCATCTAACAAAGGTATGAAAAGGTTTATTGCTTACACAGTTGACGGATCTTGGGAGAACAGGGCAAGCCACCCAAGCATGTCTGAGGGAGCAAAGGTAGGAGACTGGCTCTGGGTTTTCATGGTGGTTAGGGAGTGGAGCAGACTGAAGATTTCCCCACACAGGTCGGGGCTTGCAGGGTCTGAATCTCCCCACAGCAGCTCAGGAAAGAGCAGGTCTTTCTCATCAGATTGTTCAGAGGGGAGGTGGTAGGGGGGTGAGGTTTAAATGCTGTCAGTAAACATCAGAAAATGGACACTGACTCTTTATCACAGGGTTAAAGCAGTATTGTTTTCTGCAGCTCACTCTCAGATCAGAAAAATGCACACACGCACAGAGAGAGAGAGAGAGAGAGAGAGAGAGAGAGATGGCAAAATGAAGCAAATAGAAAGCAAACATAAAATGTGAACATTTGGGAAATTTGGATAAAGACTATATATAGTTTTTTTGTACTATTTTTGCAAGCTTCTGTGTCTGAAATTATGTCAAAATAAAAAGTTGGTTGGTTTTTTTTTTGAAGGGAACACTAGGCCACTTAAAACTTTTTTCTTGAGAAGAAAATTTCAGATTCCTAGTAGAGAAGAAGCAGCAATGAGGCAAAGGAAACATTGTAAAAGTTTCTCTTCTCTGAGTACATTTCCTATTCTATTTTAATGACAGACCTCCTAATGACTGTAAATATACCACAGTAGTGGACTTTGACTATATTTTCGTATATAATGTTCTAGATATTTTTCTTTGCCACGACACATTTCTAATATGTAAACTTTTATATCCTTTGACTCAAGAATTTTGCTTATAGAAATTTATCACAAGTAAAAACTATAAGTATACAAACATATATTGTCAGTATGTTTACACAACATTGCTTATAATAGCAAAGGGAAGAACACAGGAATAATCCAAATGTCCTTCACAAAAGAAATATAATGAGTTCCTCTGTGTGCGTATGAGCTAACAGAAGTAGGGTGGCAATTAAAATACATATGCATTTTTAAAATACAGCATGAATTGGAGCGTTCAATACTTACTTTAATGGAAATGAATGTAGTGGTCATCAGTTGTTTTAATTAATCCAGCATCAATTATCCATTCTTTGGTTAACTGCACTTTTAGACTGGCTTTGAAAAATTACCTCTCCACTAATGTATATGGTTTTGGTGAGTACTTATATATAAGTACTGACCAAGAGGTGGGTGTTGTTCCCAAGCTAGACCAGTATCTCTCTCTCTCTCTCTCTCTCTCTCTCTCTCTCTCTCTCTCACACACACACACACGCACAATATTTAGAACATACTCATCCACTACAATGATACCCTAAAGAGAATAGAGCATCCGTCTGTTTTCCTTCCTACATCACTGGAAAGCATCTGGTTTGGGCTTAAAAAAAAAATTGGCTCATCATTATTTCTCTAATTTTGTGTGTTTTCTGAATGCAATAATTCACTCCTTCATTTTTGCTTCGTTGGTAACAGTCCATATCTGTAGATTTCAACCAAGGAAAGCTAACAGATACAGAGACTGAACAAATGAATAAGCGAATGAACTAACCAACACCAAAGCAGAACGCATCAGGGATAATTAAAAAGTATGTGACATACTATAATGTAGTCATAGAGGCAAGCTCAAAGAACAGAGAGAGAACAAGTTAATTTCAAAGTAATAAAATCTAGCTAACATTTTTTCCAATCTCTTGACTTGATCAAGCTGCTTTTAAAGGCCTTTGGTTTTTATGGAATTAGAATGAGATCTTCTGGCAGAAGCTCATTTGCCAAATTAATTAGTAACTAGTAATCCAAAAGGTTAATGTGGACTTGTTATTAATTTTATTTTAAGGATGATATTCTTCTGTAAAGGACAAAACCAATGCATATTCAGATAGCAATCACTGGCTTCAATATCCTAAGCAAGTGAAACATTAAAGTGCTATAGCATTAAAAAACTTGAAATAATATTTGGATTCTCACATTTATTTTATTTTATTCATATTTTATTTCCTCAGAGAAACATAAAGTGCTAACTTTTAAATATACTTAAAATTCCTGTAGTCACTAGATTTCCACTGTTCCTTAGAGCACAATAGATAGTGTTCAGAGGAGAATTACAGAAATTAACCAATTCCATTTGAAGTCCACTCATAAAAAAAAAAAATCAAGTCCACTCTCATCAATGGTATCATTTTTGCACTCATGTCACTTTTTCCTAATTTTTAAATGGTTTTGGAATAGATGACCTCCTTTGAAAGATTTATCATTATATCTCAGTTTACATTAGAATCATAATTTTAGACAGAATGCCAGAGCAAAGAGTTTAGAGATAAAAAAGTGTAAGCCAAACACATTTGTGGCTAGTAAATTACTAGTTGGATGTGTGGGCAGAATTATGGTATCTGAGATGCAACATATCCCCTCATTATCACACAATTCTTGGTTGAAAGCGTATGGGAAAGCGGGTCCGGTTTCAGCTGCAGAAACTTGTCAAGAACGGTGATGGGTAATGGGGAGACCAGCTTGAAGTATTGCCCTTGTAGGCACCTTCCGAGGCTGGGATGGCGGATGATGAATGGCAACCCTCCACCCCGGAACTTGTTTCTGTCTCCTCTTACTGGCACGCTGGCAGAGGGGTCTTATGTGCACGGTCGTGTTCCTTTCTCCACTGGATGCATTTCAACAGGTCCTGGAGAAAAAAAATCGAGGAGTCCAGTCTCTGGCAAGCCTTTGCTCTGGGTTCCACTGAGCGTTCTCCTGAGAACGTAACCATACGGAGGATCAAAAGACCTGTCGATGATTATACTCTGCTCTGTGAAATATTTCTGTCACCACAATGCTCCGTTGTTAACTGGAAAGGGACATATTTTCTTATTGCTTTGGGGTGAGTAAACTTACTTTCACATCTCAAATCATCCTGGAATGCCACATTTCCACTGTGGGTTATGAGGTAGGTTTTGAAAAAAGAACTATTCTGTGTGGTGTGGAAAGAGGATTTTCTAAGTTCAGTTTTAAAAGGTGTCTCTCTTGTAGATGACATAGGCAATTCCAGTCATAATTTAATGCCTATATGCCCCGGTGAGTGTCAGTGACTTATCAGAGAATTGTGTGTGTGGCACATGTGTGAAAAGCCATGAGGATAATACAGAATCAAGAAATTGCCAGACTTTTCACTAAAAGTGGCTTGTAGCTATAATTTATTAAACTCTTGCTGTGAATATATTAGCTAATATGATACTCATTTGCTGTTTACTTTCACCCTGCCCTCAGACTTGAGACTGGCACATTTGAGACCCCATGATCTACAGTTTGATTCAGGAGTCATTCCAAGTATGTTGCTATGGCTCAACAGACTCAATATGTTATGACTCCATAGTCAGGAATCTACTCTTTATAGTTTTGTTTCTTTAATAACACTAAGGGATGAAGGAAGAACTAGCTTTGTACCAACCCCTTCAAAATTTATCTGGCCAGCATTGGTGGTAGAGTGGTGAGCAGAGCTGCCTTCCAAAATTTATCTGGCCAGGATTTCAAATTCTGCTCATATTTAAACAATATTTTAAGAAATCAAAGGAAAATTATGAGCCCTACAAACTTGTACATTCAAGAAAAATCAAAGACAAAAAATTAGCACCCTCTAATACTGTTTGATCTATACAGTCTTTAATGGGGGGAATGGGAAAGAGATGATTCATTAAATTACGTTCAACACCAGCCAAACATCATCATTATTAGTCAAAAATTGAGGGGTAGGGAATTGTAGTGAGACTGAATTAGACAGCCTAGAATAATACATGGAGCATAATGGGTTCTCCATACATATTTGTTGGATAAGCAAATAAATGAATTTCTCAATTACTTGTTTACTGGATAAATGCTTATTGAACACCTATTGTATGCCAAGCATTGCTCTAGATAAAACAGATAAAAATTCTTGACTTCATGGGTTTTACAGTCTAATAAAGGGAAATAGATGATAAAATTAAAAATATCAGTTAATCATAAAACATGTTAGTGGTTTTAAGTTGAGACCGTAAAATAAAAATGAAAGTTTGTGGGACGAGTCTGTAATTTTAAGGAGGGAGGTCAGCAAAGGTTTGTTAGAAGAATTTTAAGAAAGTAATGCGGCAGGAGATGCTGTAGGAGATGTCAGAGTGGGACCAGATCACGGGGGAGCCACTCTTGCTTTTCCTCAGTGAAACGGGACATCATTGGAGGGGCCTGAGTACAAAATGATGTGTTTCCTAGGATCACTCTGGCTACTGTATTGGAAATAAACATACAGGGTGGGAAAAAGCAGTAACAGGAAAATCACATGTAAGGAGTCTTGTCAGGGTGATAGCAGTGAAGGCAGTAAGAAGTTGTCAAATCTTTGGTATATTTTCAAAGTAGAGATGGTAGTATTTGCTGACATATTGGATATGGGATCCAGGAAAAAGAATAACTCTAGGGCTTGGGTCTATAAATGCAGTGTGGAGTTGCCATTGTCTGAGCAGATCTTGGTGGGCTGGCAATCACGAGTTGCGTTTTGGACGTTAAGTTTAAGATGCCATTAGACATTTAGGTCCAGATGTGCAATAGGCGGTCGGATATGTGTGTCTGGGGTTCCGGGGAGACATCTGGGCTGAAGTGACACATTTGTGAGTCATTAGTGATATTTAAAGTCATAAGAGTGAATAAAATCTTCAAAGATTTGAGTAGTGATAGGAAAGAGGAGATCTAAGGACTACATCGTGGCACACTCCAACTGCAAGAGACCTGAGTGATGAGGGGGAATGAAGAAGGGAGGCAGAGAAAGAACAGCCAATGAGGCAGAGGACTAACCCAAGAGGCTGTGTTGCCCTGAGAGGTAAGTTCACCCACTTGGGATTTGTAGGAGTTGTAAACTTGGAGTTTATTCCAACATGAATAGTTACTTTGTCCAGGCACTGTGCTAGCCACTGTAGATTCAGAGATGAATAAGACTTGAGTCCCCAACCCCCTATCAGTGAGGAGGTATATGAATAAGGAGTTATCATGCAATGGAAAACGTCTTGTAATGGAAATATGCATAGACTGCTTTTGGAGGTCAGAGGAGGGCATCTAAATCACATGGGTGGACTTGAGACCTTGAATCAAGAGAAAATTCCAGCTAAATGAGGAAAGTGGAAACCAGAATTCCTATGAACAATTTCCTCTCTCTCTCTCTCTCTCTCTCTGTCTCTCTCTCTCTCTGGTTTCTTTTGTTTGAATATCTGTTACTTTACTGGAGTTATTTTTTTGTTTGTTTGCTTTATTTAGTTGATGATAGTTTTCACCTCTGACTTTTTAAAAATGTTTATTTATTTATTTTGAGAGAGAGTGTGAATAGGGGAGGGGCAGAGAGAGAGAGAGAGTGGGGGAAAATCCCAAGCAGGCTTCATGCTGTCAGTGCAGAGCCTGACGCGGGGCTCCATCCCACAACCCTGGGATCATGACCTGAGCAGAATCAAGAGCCAGATGCTTAACCCACTGAGCCACCCAGGCACCCCTTTTCTCTGAATTTTAATGTTTGACTTTTACTTTGAATATTTTATTTCATTCAATTTAAACAACTATTTTGGATGATTTTACAACTATGACATATTCTTTATTTTGACCAATTTTTATACCTGAAAACTATTTTTAATATTCTCTTTTTCACCTTGCTTTTGAAAATAATTCTTCAGAAAGTCCCTTCAAGTCTAGTCCATTACTATAATAGAAACAAAAGACAGTTCTAAGCCTAAAACATTTAGATAATCTCAAGAAATATAGTGATTTTTATGAAAACGTTAAGGGACTAAATTGCAAGCTTGGAAATGGAAGCAATACCAATGGGGAAAAAAATCAACTATCATAATTCTCTTTTGTCAAATTTTTTTCTCAAAATCAGTCATCAGACACTTGCTAGATCTGTAGTTCAGACATTCCATGATCTGTATATTTTACATCTCGCTCAATTTTAGCTTACCCAGTGATTTTTTTTTTTTTGGCTTTTAAAAACACACTTTGCAGAGAAACCTCCCACCAATAGGTGGCGTTAGGACTCTAGAAAAATATCAAATATATCTTGACCCAGGAAACAGTATCCTTTGACTCATTCAATATCCTCATTTTAACAGAATTTGCCAAGGCATTATCTAATATGTAGCTGGCGTCATCACTGTTGTTTTTGTTTTTATATCAGGCTGGTAATCATTAGCATATCTTGCAACAGAAATAAAATGATGGGGTAGATATTCTTATATTGACTCCTTACATGAATAATAAATTTACTCACAGCGTTCTTCCAAACAACTTCATTTTCAACAGACAAATGGAAAAAAAACGACCTAATATTTGAAATAATAAATATACAATACAATAATATACAATAATAAATATACAAGCTGTTGGGATGTGATTTTATGTGAAGCAGTTGAGATTGAAGAAATCTGCTAGTCAACCATAGAGAAGAATATGACATTCTGAGAAGCCTAAAGTTATGTACAACCAACTTTGTTCATTATTGAATCTCTATTGAAATTTGTATGTAACGAAAACTTATTTGCGGAGTTGTCTGTGTTCTTTCGAGATTAAAGAAAAATAATGGTATTACAGAGAGCTAAAACCATGGCATTTAGAAATGACTGGGATGACTGAAGAGGAAGATAAATGTAGCGGAGAGTGGCAATGCATGTGGATATAAATTAGGTTAGTAAATCAAAGCTATTGGACGATTGTTCTTTAAGCAATGCAACCATAAAAATATAATTTTACTCACTATAACATTTTACAGAGAACAACAAAATAGTGACGCTTAGCCAATCGACCTGCTGTTTAACAGAAATATTTTACAGCATAGAAGAGACAGTTGATTTATTGTAAAAGCATTGAATAAATTGAGGAGTAGATTTTAAACCTCCTTCCAAACACTAACATGTTGCTCTGAGTTAATTTGCCAATCTCCATATTAACTAGGTGTTTGGAGATGCTTTAGAGGTGGGAAATCACCTCTGGCCTTTGACAGGAGATATTGCAATTTGTTTTCCTTTTCCAGAGGGGAAAGCTGGTAACAAGAAGACTTAGCTATATTACATTTTCATATTATATTATTGTCATTACTGAATATAATACATTATTTTCAACTTTCCAAACTGTTATAAAAATTAGTAATTGGAGAAACAGCCACCTGGGCATGGGTTTAGATCACTCCATGTCCCTGGAATATAAATCTTTTGTATTGATTAGGACTTTTGTGGTTGCATCTAATGAGGATAACACTAGCTAATTTAATCCAAAAGAGGAATTAATTAGAATCATGACTTGCAAGAACTACTTGTGGTACAGATATGGATATGCCTCTTTTATTTTCCAGTGAAGCTCTCAGGCCACTCTTGCTCCCATTAATAGGAAATCCAGTATTTCTCTTTGAAGGCATTCTCTATCCTGGAAATTGGGCTTTCTCCACCCAAAGGGGTCAGACCTGTTTCCAAATGCCAAGTAGAGGGAGAGTTGAGAAGTCTGGTCCATCCTGTATCATCACCCCAGTGTCACAACTGAAAAGTGACAGCTTGGGTCAATTGCCCATCTGACAACCTTTGTCTGTTTGCACCCACTCTCTTTGCATGTTGCATCATGCCTCTAAATTTGAGCCTTCCAGGTAAGATATTTATTTTCAAGTTATGCTTCTACGCTCCGCCATTTCTCCCCAGCAAAGCCACCTACTGGAATTATGTAGGTGTAAAGAAGCATCCCGCCCTACTCCATGCTACACCAGAATGTTGCATCTCAAGACATTGAAACTGTTCCCTGGGCAATAGTACAGACCCTCCCTTCCTCTTGGTGGTCTTTGGGATCTTTTCCTGCCAATGGGTCTCATGTGGGACCATCACAATCCATTAGAAATGTTCTAGCTATGCTAAACTGCAACAGGCGAGGATCTGCAATCTCATTCTCTTTCTTCATGGGGCATCTCATCTCATCAGCCTGCTTCTAGCCAGTGCTTAGTTCTGCACAGTAAAAGATAGCATCTAGGAGGAGCTACCTTGATTGGACCATGGGTATTTTATCTTTTTTTTTTCCAAGGCCTTACGTGTCTCGTCATCTTATATTTTCATAATTAAGAGGCAGTAATCAGTGTTTTGGGAAAAAATGAGAAAAGATCTGCCACCAAGTGACTTTCTATGTCTGAATAGACAAAGGAGTAGTGGCTGGCAGCTTCCTTATTTACAAACAAACAAACAAACAAACAAACAAACAAAAAACCAGTGTGTGTGTGTGTGTGTGTGTGTGTGTGTGTGTGTGTCCAGGTGCCCTTCTACTAATGGATAGAGGGTTGGTTCTGGGACCCAGAGTCAGAGATGCAGCCAAGCCTCTAGTATGCTGACAACCAGGCACTTAAATGACATCAAACTTCTCTTTGCATTTCTCCCACCCTCTCTGCAGACCAGGTTTTTCTGTTTGCTTTTTTTGTTCATTCTATGAGACATGGCAACTGGCATCTGATTTTTAATGTTTCTGGTCTGCTTACCCTGAAAGATGAATCAGATGAATCTCATTTTGGTACCAGTAAGTAAGGGACTGTGATTAGTCCAACTTAGGTCAGTTGCTCATCATTGTGGTCAAAGAATCAAGGACACATAGTGTTAAATGGTTGCCAGTCATTCATATTTAAAAAAAATTTTTTGTAATGTTTATTCATTTTTGAGAGAGAGAGAAATAGAATGTCTCAGAGAGAGGGAGTCACAGAATCCAAAGCAGGTTTCAAGCTCTGAGCTGTCAGCACAGAGCCTGACACGGGGCTCGAACTCACGGACTGTGAGATCATGACCTGAGCCAAAGTCGGACGCTTAACCGACTGAGCCACCCAGGTGCTCCCAGTCATTCATATTTTAATGAAGGGACAGATTTGATTCCTAAGGCTGTCATGTTCAACTGTTCAGGTTGTGCACTACACATGAACATCACATCAGAACACTATGCACATCACAAATATCTTTATGTTGTAACAATGTCAGTATTATTATTATAACTTCTGACTTCAAAGATGGACTATTTCCATATTTATATTGACAACTTTTTGATGGTGGTAGAGTCTTGTTCTACAAAAATAAACACATTATGACAATTTTATGACCAGTGGGAATAAAATGTGTTATTCTAAGACATAGTATATATTATATAGTTGTATATACGTATGTACATATAATGTCATGCCACATTAACTTATCAAAGAGGAACAAGTTTAATAATTAACTTATCAAAGAGGAACAGATCTTATTGGTCTGACCAAATCTAAAAATTTTTTTTTAACATTTATTTATTTTTGAGACAGAGAGAAAGCATGAACAGGGGAGGGTCAGAGAAAGAGGGAGACACAGAATCTGAAACAGGCTCCAGGTTCTGAGCTGTCAGCACAGAGCCTGACGCAGGACTCGAACCCACAGACCGCGAGATCATGACCTGAGCCAAAGTCGGACGCTTAACTGAGCCACCCAGGCGCCCCAGTCGGACCAAATCTAAAATGTGCTTTGATGCTAAATAAGGTGCTGTTTTTACAACTGATATATTTAGTGGTCAGTAAATATCTAATTTTTTAAAAATTTCCTATTAATACTAGTACATGGCTAAATTTGGCATTCTATATTTTACTTCATTTCATTTACCATTTATTTATTGTAACAAATAGTATTGCTGAGTTATTGATTTAAATGTAAAGTACTTTTATTATTATATGAATCGCTATGCAATCAGCAGTATCCGTGTATCATTAATAATCTCTAAAGTAAATATTTCATATATCCCAATTAGAGATTAGCATGTAATGAGCTGCAACATAAATAAGAGCTCTTGATTATTTGTTGTTATGAAAAATTCATCAGTACAAGAATTAACTTCTAACAAAATTTTGCAACTAATTAGTAAATATATTTGAAATTGTTTTAAATGATAACATGCTAAACTATTATTACTCAAAAAAGTTTAAAAAAATGGTGACCATCAAAAGCAGCTAATATAAAAGAAAAAAGCTATTATAATCCTTGAATGAAATTTTGGAGAAAATATAGGGAAAGGTAGAAAAAAAATGAAAAGTGCTTGAGAGTTCCTAATGTGAGCAGAATGCGACCACAGTTAGGGTTCAGATGAAGCATGGGTAAATTTCATGTCTCCATGAAAGTCATTACTGTAGGGGCGCCTGGGTGGCGCAGTCGGTTAAGCGTCCGACTTCAGCCAGGTCACGATCTCGCGGTCCGTGAGTTCGAGCCCTGCGTCGGGCTCTGGGCTGATGGCTCAGAGCCTGGAGCCTGTTTCCGATTCTGTGTCTCCCTCTCTCTCTGCCCCTCCCCTGTTCATGCTCTGTCTCTCTCTGTCCCAAAAATAAATAAACGTTGAAAAAAAAAATTAAAAAAAAAAAAAGAAAGTCATTACTGTAGAATTTCAAGAAAGACAAGAACAGAAATTCACAGAGAATATATTACACCAAGCATACACTCTGTTGATCTAGGTGCACAGCCTGGATAAGTAAGAAATTTTAGTTTTCCAAAAGATAGTGCTAATAGGACATTCTCAGGAATTTATCACACACGAGTTTTTCACAATGGTAAAACACTTATTGCATTCTGTTTAGTTTATTATCTCTGATAATTATGTAATTTCTTTTTATATGTGAGACTCTTTGGGGGATGGAAAAACCAACTGAAGTTTGGGACTGATTGTGCAATTACTGGCAGCACTTAGAGCATTTTCATAAATATGAACAAACTGAAATATCCATCAACAATAGTGGTGTTTTTAAATTGACATTGTTTGTATGGATATAATGATGAGTAACATGATGGAGACATTATATACTAATGATAATTATACTAATGAAAGTTTGTATGAATATAATGATCAGTAACATGATGGAGACATTATATACTAATGATAATTATACTAATGATAAGTATTGATGTGCTGTTTTCAACTCATAAAACATGATTCAGTTTTTGGCAAGGTGCTGCCCACCATCTAGAAAATTATCCAAGAAACTTTGTGCACATGACAATGGGAATTTTAATTTAGCAGAAACCAAAGCCCAAATTTCAAAGCATTATGGCAAAGCTTTTATGCAGAATACAAATATTGACAATAAATAATAATTTATTTGTAACATATTTATATATATAATTATTATAATGTATAATTTTATTTTTTTTATTTTATTTTTTTAATTTTTTAATTTTTTTTTCAACGTTTTATTTATTTTTGGGACAGAGAGAGACAGAGCATGAACGGGGGAGGGGCAGAGAGAGAGGGAGACACAGAATCGGAAACAGGCTCCAGGCTCTGAGCCATCAGCCCAGAGCCCGACGCGGGGCTCGAACTCACGGACCGCGAGATCGTGACCTGGCTGAAGTCGGGCGCTTAACCCACTGTGCCACCCAGGCGCCCCTATAACGTATAATTTTATATAATGGAATATAAAAGCAGATTCTGAAGAAGGGAGATATATATGTATGTACATACACACATATGTATGTAAAAAATGTAGATAAACAAATTTCAAAGACTGCGTAAAACAGGAATAAATTCTAGCCAAAAAAGTTTTAGAAGCCTAAAATTCTAAAGTCTTTTTTTTTTTTTCTTAAGTAAGCTCCACACCCAATGTGGGGCTCAAATTCAGGACCCTGAGATTAAGAGTCACAGACTCTAATCGACTGAATCAGCCAGGCGCTCCTGTAAATTCTTTATTTAAAACATGTAAAACATAATGATTTGCTAAAAAGATCCTTGAAAAAACTTCTAAGCATTCTAAGTTTTTTGTTCTGTAACAAAAAATGAAGCAGAAACTGTTTTCTATCACTTTTTTTTTTCTTTTTTAACCTTATCCAAGGGCTATGTAATTACTATTCTTTGGCTTTGATAAAATATTGAAATATTTTGAAAACACATTTAACAAACACAAATTGAAACCATTGCAGAATCCACAATGAGAAATTCAAGTCATTTCCATTAGGCCATTAAAACTCAATTAGATGCAGTGTGTGCTCTTATAGAAACTGGTGGTGATATTAATAAAGATGTAAATTACAGAACACAAGCCAAAAGTTTTTCTATCTTTTTGATATTTATTTTCCAAGTAACATCTTGGCTCATTGTTTTAAGTAAAATGATGCATAAACCAAAATTCAATGTACACAGTGTCCTTGAAAGCATCAAAATGATTCAGAATTTTTGAGAAATTACCAGTGGTAGTATTTACAAAGTCTTTACCATTGATGCCCAAAACACTGGTGAGTATCATTACTTTCATGCCAATTTCTCCATATTTTGGAGTATTTGGAAAATACTCGAAAAATGAAGACTATTTTGACCTCAAACCCCATTTTTCAGTTCATGATTTACAACTAAATCTCAAAATTAATTTCTTTTTCAAAACTTTGTACATACCAATATTATTTTGAAACAATAGATTTATGACCATAAAAAGTTTCATGGTCTTTTAATATTATTATGACATTTAATTTGAAGAATTATGATCAAACTAATCAAGGGCAAATAACAACTCAGACAGAGCAAGTGCCCTGCTGTGGTTTCTGCCTGATAGAAGAGACAATCTGATCAAACACAGGGGGATTAGGTTTGTAGGAAGAGGTCTTTGGATTAATAACCAAAGAATAACTCTTAGACAAGGTGTTTAAAACATTGAGGATTTATTCATATAGAAGGAAACACAAACACTAGGGCAGAACTCATGAGGGTAATAGCCACAAAATTCCACTAGGAAAAGTGTTTAGTTCGTTTAAATAAAACCTTGGCATGTGAATTCAGGTTTGGTGGGCTGAATTCAGTTTTGGTGTAGGCCAGTTGTTGAACCTCAAATCCCTTTGTCTATTGTTTAAGAACAAGGCCACAAGAAAGACTGTTAAATCTAGTAACCATTTCTGTACATAAATAGTGTAAGTGAGCATTGAAGCAGTGATAAAGAGTTTTGCTTCCTATGAAAGTAAGACGTATAATTATTTTATAGGAAATTACACTGTGTCTGGTAACTCTGAGTTCCTAATTATCGTGATTAAAATTTTAATTTTCTATAATTTTATGCTTACTACTTTGATTTGTAACATTTATGCTAAAGTCATTTTATATTTGTATTACTTATTATTATATATTTAAATATACTAACTTTAAAATTCTAAGTTTGAGAGGCCTTTTCTAATTCACATTTAAAGTACTATTTGGGCTATCAGTGGTTCTGCTCATATATCCTCCATAGAAAAAAAAAACCTAAGCAAGTTTTAAAGAATTTTCATGGAAACAACCTAAGTATCCATTGATAGACTCTTTTATACCAATCCCAGCCAATGGTTAGGGGAAGGGGTCCCCACAACCCTAGGAAGGAGAACTATTGTGTAAATTGAAGATTAAATTTGATTTATGAGGAAGGATCAGTCTTTACTGGGACATCTTAAGTTTTAAAGTTTACACGAAAAAACATTCTTGCCTTTAGACTCCGCTTTGTTTCAAGTTTGCAAATATCTTGATACTTTTCAGCATTGTTGGAAGATGCAATTGACTCTTTGAAATTAGCTCACTTCCTGTCCAACAGCTAAAGCCTAGGGTCTGACAATGTCAGTTATTCAATGACATTGACTTCTTCAACGAAACATTTTATGAAGTTAAAACATTTTTTGTCTGTCAGAATAAAACCTGAAAAATCAGTTATGGTCTCATTCCAAAGTTTCCTTGACACATGTCAAAGGTGAGTTACATAATTTTTTCCATCGACTTCTATTCTTGTTAAAATGCAAGAAATTGTACAGCTACTCCGTGTTTCCTCTGATATAAATTGGGATTGTGTTTGCATCAGGAGTGGCAGGTCTTGGATGCCAGGATGCATTCTGGAAACAGGCACATTAAGAATAGGGAGATGGGAGTGTTTCTGGTCTCTGCCTCCGTGCTGATCTATGGCGCCTGTGATGAGTCCTATCCTGCAGTGAGCGAACAAGTCTCCTCTGCCACTTGTCCCTAAAGCTGCTTCCATCCAGAGCCTGCTTTCCACATCCATCCCCTCCCTGCCCTGACAGACGTGGCTGTTCCAGCCCTTTGGTGACCTCGGGCTTCTTTCAGCCCTAATCTTTCACAATACATGAAGCCAACAGCTTCTCAGTAGGCCAGTTCTCATGCGACACCAATCTTCACTGAAACCTTTATGTTTGCCAGCACCCCACCCCCCAGGACTTTCCTCCTCAAAAGCAAAATGAGAAAAAGAAAGGGAAAAAGAAATGAAAAGAGAGAAAAAGAGGGAGGAAGAGAGGGAGATAACTTTCTCTGTTTCCCAGAAAATGCAGAGCAACAGCCATCCCAGTGAAAAACAACAGGGGTGACTCATTAAGTCTCAGTATGCTTACATTTTGTATAAGAGGAATTCACCATGGGGGAAGGATTACTGTAGGCCTTTGTGATTGCTACGGATCTAACACAATGATTCACACACAGCAATTGTCAAATCCTTGTGGATTAACCAGAAGGCAGGGAGAGCATCTCCCTTCCAAATCAGCATTCATAGGAACCCATAGTTCCATTTTTCTCTCCCAAACTGAATAGCCATTTCAATAGGGTATTGTCCTAATAACTGATTTCACAGCGCAGTTTAGAAGTAGTTTTAATATTTTTGATTCAACGAACTGAAATGCATACCCAGGTAGCAGTGTTGGTAAATGTGGGAGATGAAATAGAATGGAGAGAAGAGGAAGATGGGAAACAGAAACAGCATCACATCTCATTGCAGCAAATGCCTAATCCTAGCTGAAAACGGTACGCTCATGCTCACCCCTCACGAATTTCGAAAGCATAAGAAAATTAAATCTCTCTAAATGATAGATTTGAAAGGAGCGCTTTGGAAGGAGGCTGCAAAATTTTTGGTAAACATTTTTTATTGAATCAAAGTTTGTGTCCCATGTAAATGCTCACGTGGTAGTTTATCAAGGTTTTCTGAGAGTTAATTTATAGTATCCCAAATGTTCTGCTTTACCATTTTTCTTTAAATCTAAGGCCTATAGGGGCGCCTGGGTGGCGCAGTCGGTTGAGCGTCTGACTTCAGCCAGGTCACGATCTCGCGGTCCGTGAGTTCGAGCCCCGCATCGGGCTCTGGGCTGATGGCTCAGAGCCTGGAGCCTGCTTCCGATTCTGTGTCTCCCTCTCTCTCTGCCCCTCCCCCGTTCATGCTCTGTCTCTCTCTGTCCCAAAAATAAATAAAAAACATTGAAAAAAAAATTTTAAATCTAAGGCCTATAAAGAGATGGACAGTGATTTAATTCCTGCTTCTGACTTATCAGTGTTTGCAAAAGCTCTGTAAGGCACATTAACCCTTTTTCCTTCTTGCCTACACAGACATAAACACATTGCCTTTGCAGAATTCGACAGAACAGACATCATACCTAGAAACAGACTATTCTGAGGCCCGATGGATTCCAGTTTACTAAAACAGACACACACACGCACACACACACCCAGCAAATCTAGATTAGCAGTCTGCATTTGCATCATCTCTAAAGTGTTTAAAGGATTTGATAGGGCAATAGAGCAATGGAGCTCTTTCCACATCTTTGAGGTAGAGAATTGATTCTGTTTCTTTGATTACCTCGGAACACTGTCCCACCATGGAGTTCTCTCCTATACCAAGTCACTCATTGCCTTTGTTTCCGCCTCTGAGTTTCCTCCAGAAAGCAGAGCCCAAGACAAAAATTTATGTGCAGATAATTGCTTCTGGGAAGTAATCCCAGAGACAGAACAGGGAGACCAGGGAAGGAGACAGAGCCAATCCAAGGGTGTGTTCTCAAGCAATTCTCTGTTGCAGACAACTGGAATTCAATCCCACAAGGTCCTTCTAATGAATCATATAGAGCATGTCTTAGAATTGTCTATGGAGAAAGGGAATATTTATTTATTGGTTTCCATCCTTCATTGGCTTATGGCTGCCCTTTAGAGCATAAATTCTCTTAATCCACATATTGTCCACATATTGAGACAGGTGTCCACAGATGTCCTAGGTCATAGTGTTAGAGAAGCCCAGAAGCTGATGACAGGTGACACGTAATACAGCAGAAGGGGGCAGCCGTCAGATTGTACCTGTGCACAACTGGTTACCACAGAAATGGCTGGAGTAAACAGTGGGCTAAAAGGCGTCTGATGTGCCCACTTAGCATCTATTGAGAGTGCTACTACAAAGAAATTATGGAGAAACAAACGCAAACAGGCCATTACAACAATAGGGAGAGCGTTAGGGGTAAGAGAAGAAACAACTAACCTTCCCCATAAGGTTGGATCTGTTAAACGTGCTTTTGGACCCTGGCTGTAAAAACAGAGTAGTGGTGGCGTGGAGATAGGAGAGGAGACAAATTAGCAGAGATGATGCTTGCTGACAGGAAAGACAGTTCCAGCAGATGAACCTCAAATAGATTTGCAAAGAGGGAAAGTGAGACCAGAGCAGCGGGGCTGGGTTTAAGTTGGTGATGGGAGTTAGGGTAGGGGACTGTGGGCAGCTGACATTCATATGAGACACTAAAGAGGAAGAAATGGGGAAAAGGATTTTAGGAGGGTTTTCTGTTTGTGTACTGAAACCACATTTGGTGTCTTCAAGAAACTTTGGTAGAGATATAGTTTATTTTCCTCCATTTTATTCGTCCACCTATTGTTTTCTCTCTGTTTCTTTGCAACCCTGTCTAGATATTCCTTTGGGAAAGGAGGCCTTATTCCCCCAGGTGCTGGGATGGCCCTCATTGTCAGCTCCTTTCAGGGACTGCCTCAGTTCAGAGAGCCACCTTACCCAGCATGCCCCTTTCCCATAATGGCCCATATCCAGTTATTGATCAGCATAGGGTATAAAGGCCCAGTCCCATCACCCAACTGGGGACAACTCTAAGGGGACATCCCAGCTTTAAAACGCTCTGAAGGGTTGACTGGGTCCTCAGATGAAATGGCATCATAGCTCAACCTCTTCTACTGTTCAAAGTGCCTTATTGTAATATTAGTGCTGTCAATACATGCAAAACATATTAATTTACCTTAAACCTAATTTTTCTTCCATTGTTCTACCCCAACATGCTATAATAACTGTTAACCTCCTAGCAAAAGTAATCAAAATACTTCTTGTTTTCCATCTTTTCCATTTAGAAACACCTTGTAGCTGAATAGATCTTCCTTTGCTTCCAGCCTGGGCCTTTGTTCCCATCAGTCTGTCAGCTCACTGCCTCCTGCACATGCCACACCCAACACTGTTCTGTGCTCTTGCTTACAGAATTCTCTTCCCCAGTGCCTTTGCCTTCACCCAAATTTCTCCCTCAGTTTGTTGAAATTCTTGTTCCTTGTGGTCCCCTTCAGATTCTGTCTTCTCTATGATTCCTTGCCTTACTTTTACTTTCTTTGATTTTTCTCCTCTCTGAAATTACATGGTACCCATTCCCTATGTTATACAATAGCACTTCCTCATTTTTGGGGTTTAATTACTTACGTGTGCATCTTGCTTACTCAAGCTAGTTTACTCAAAACATTGGAGGTAGGTCCCAAGGTTTGTTCTCCTTTGTACTCACTATAGTGTCTCGTTATACTAAATGCAGTATCATTTATTAAGTACTTATTCTTTGCGAGGTACAGGGTTTAGCACTTTCCACATATTAACCAATTTATTCATTTTTTAACGTTTTTTTTTTTAATTCATTTTTTTGAGAGACAGAGAGATACAGGGCATGAGCAGGGGAGGGGCAGAGAGAGAAAAAGAGACACAGAATCGGAAGCAGGCTCCAGGCTCTGAGCTGTCAGCAGAGAGCCCGGTGCAGAGTTTGAACCCGTGAACCATGAGATCGTGATCTGAGCTGAAGTTGGACGCTTTAACCAACTGAGTCACCCAGGTGTCCCAAACCAACTTATTTTTTACAAGTGCTTAGTGAGGTATATGCTATTATTATCATTGTTTTGCATTGGGGGCAACTGAGTCTTAGAGAGTTGGAGGGTCTGCTCAGATCACACAGTAGGAAACAGTGGAATTGGATCTATTTCAGTCTTGGTCTGGAACCACTCTACCACAAGCTTCCCATACATTCCAGAAAGCATAATGGATTGACTGATGTAGGTGATCTAAATTTCAAGGTATGGGATTTGTTTGCGAGGACCCAGAGGCCCTCCCCTAGGATGCACCATTTGTTGTTTCAATGGCATGTTTAGTAGCAGCAATGAGAAAACAACTGTGAGCAATAATAGTAGCAAATCCATGACTTCTCGAAGTCTCTTCTCTGTACCAAGTTTGGCATGAAGGCATTTATTTACTCCCCAAATGTGATTTGGCCTGACTATATACATTTTAGTTATCATGACGGGCATCAGAATATTAGTCCTGTCCTTCAAGGAGCTTACATTACAAATAAAGGCAACATGGCCTCGCAGGCATCTGTGTTCTGTGTACCTGAGGTTTCCTAGAGGAGAGGAGATACTAGAATCATGACTCATGACATCAGTAATCACAGATGTAATTAAATTCATCAATGTTCTTTCACAGTTGCTGTTTTTGAGTATCAGAGCTTTCCAGAGATGAAAATGCAACAATCTGAAGAGAGTATTCGGAAGAAACACATCATGCTCAAATTACCATACATCTGTGGGCCACTTGAGTGTGTGGGATTTGTATCACCTCAGCCTACAAAACAGATCTTGTCCATGTCTAAACAATAGCAGCCATGGACAGAAAAAAAAAGATCTCTGAGATCTCCATGTTACCTTAAAATTTTAGATAAATTCATTTTTCTCTGCGTGTTTATAATTTAAAATATTTAAAATGACTAGGCAAAAAACTAAAACAAATAAGCCCCAAATGAAAGTCATGTTCAAGTCGTTGCCTAACGGACAATTTACTGTTGTACTGCAATTGATTTTGGAAAAACAAAACTGAAGAATTGAAGGCAACTCACACTGCATATAAGATTCAATGCCTGTGCAAATACTCTTCTTTACCATAGTGTCACAGTACTTTTAGATACACATGGATCTTAGTAGCAGCACGGCTTTTTAAAAATTTCATTCTTGTCAGTCATGCCAGCTACCAATGAGAAGACAGACCCAGAGTGTCACAATTAGGTGGCAGGCTGCAATATTTAAGGGCACTCTTGGTGGAAATTTTGATAATTGCATTTGACTTATTTATTGATTGATTGATTGGTCGGTTGATTTTCTAGGAGATTCCATCAGTAACCCATATCAAGAATCGAAAGGGTATCTGATCCATTGATCAGTCTCTTTTTGTGTCTCACAAAATGATTCCTGAAATAACTGTTTTAGTGAAGAAATATGGCGGATATTATTGTTCTATACTTTATCTCTAACACTGCAATTTTCATCACAGGTAAGTGAACTGAGATTTTCAAGTAAGTTGAACTTCCACAATCAAGTCTTTTCATCTGAGTCTCATGTTTCCTTTACCTCCCCATGATCCTGTCATGGGCTGGGAAAACATTTACAATGTTGCCTTGAAGTTATTGATTGAGACTGTTATACCCTGGGCTGCAGGGGGGCTGGGGGAAACGGTACATAATGCAACTTTGTGAACAATCTTTATCACTAAGATCAACAATGTATTCAGATGTGCAGATTTTTGCCCCTTTTCTCCCTGTCATTTTGGCCAGGATCTTTCCCTCAGCTGAACCAGTGAACATCTCTACTGTGGTGCAAGCTTCCAGAATAATTTGTTTTAGTTCATGTTGGTCACAGAAGAAACCTGCAACTGTTGATTGTTTTGTGTTACTCTTACCTGCTCTCTTAATTTACCATTTACCAATCCACTCAATGCAGTAACTCAGCCTATTGACTGGATTCAGTAGCTAATTCTCTCTATTCTCGCTCTCTCTCTCCCTCTTGCTCTTGTGCTCTCTCTCTCTGTCTCTCTCTCTCTCACACACACACACACACACACACACACACACACACACACACATTAGTAAAAATGCAATTTCAATTCAGATATCTATCAGGTATGTTACAACATGTTTTTGATATAAAATGCACGTTAGCCTATTTGTGGATATCAAGGTCACATGGCAAGAAAGATGATCCAGGTTGGTGACAATAAAAATTAATATTTCACTTTTATAAATTAGTTTGTAAACAATTTATAATTTGGATATATTATCTCAATCAACTTCAAAGGTTTTAGATTTTCTCTGACCCCTCTAAGCCAACAACATAATATCATTTTATAATTCTGGTAAATGTGAATGAGGGCTCTTATCAATATCTGTCTCAAGTTCCAGGGCTTTATAGAAACATAACACAGGATTCTCTGATGTTAACGTATATTTCTCGAGTGGCTATGGCATAAACGGGCCCTATTCTCAGTGCTAAAGATACAGTAAAAATAAGATAGATACATCCTCTGCATTCAAGGAGAAGATGCCCATAAGGAGGACTACAGTGTTTTTTATTCTATATTGAAAATGGTCATTTCAACCTAATGACAGAAATGTGCTTTGTTTAGAGTAAAGCAGTTGTTAACTATGGCTTAAGCTCACGGTTTACAGTGGTTCTATCAACATTACAAATGTCAATCAAAAAGGAAACTGCTGAATAAAGTATGTTATGTCCATACTGTAGAAATACTACACGGCAGTTAAAAATGAATCATGTAGATCTACATGGACTGATACAGAAAAGTCTCAAAGACACATTGCTAAATGACAAAAGTAAGCTGCCAAAAACTCATAGGGTTGATGTCATTTATGACATCATTTATTCATGCTTCCTCATCCAGGTTTTCATTGACTTTGTTACAGATAATTAAAATAGGTAGAAATGACATTGTCCCTGAATGCTAATTATCAGTTGCCGATACACAGGAATAAAGAATTTCAAGACATTTTTGTTATTTATTTTTAGTGTCGACAGTTCCAGATTACCCATGACTTTATACATTTCCCCTGGGAATTAAGTGGGGCAAACTATGAAACAACCTTCCTCCCCCAAACCAGTAAGTCCTCACGGGAGCAAGTCATGGGGCTGAGGACAGGACGTCAGCCAGGGGGGAGGCACAGCTCAATTCCATCAGCACTTCTGGGAAGCATGCCCGTGGTCAGAGTCAAAGCCAAGGCAGCAGGTACCTCCAGCTTGAACTTGTTTGAGAGTGCCCCAAGCACACAAGGGCAGAGCCCAGCCAACATGCGCTGATAAGGAGGGCAATCTTGTCAGGTGAAAAGGAGTACTCTGCCTCAGCTCACATCTGACACAAAAAGGATTTCTTTTTCTTTAAAAACAAAAGTAAAATAAAAATATACCCTTCCATAGAAGCTCTGATTCCATTCCACCTCCCATCTTCCTCGCTCCAGGTAAGGTAGAATGGTAGTAAATTTAAACTTTCATTCCTTTTACTTGAAGCACCTGTATAGGACGATCTCTGACATAGTCCTCAATGTTGCCAAATGGTCAATCCTCAGTTTTTCTCTTATTTTGGTATCTCTGCGAAACATCTGAGATTTGTTGACATTTCCCTCATTCTTTTTTTTTTAATGTTTATTTATTGAGAGAGAGAGAGAGAGAGAGAACATGCCTGTATGCTCCAGGTAGGGGCAGAGAGAGGGAGAAAGAATCCCAAGGAGGTTCTGTGCTCAGCACAGAGCCCGTCACAGGGCTCAGTCACACAACTGTGCGATCATGACCTGAACCAAGATAAACAGTAGGATGTTCAACTGACTGAGTCACCCAGGCACCCTGACGTTTTCTTCATTCTTACACCACTTGGTTACTTGTCTCCAGGGCCCTACAGCCTCCTGCTTTACCCCTGTGTCTATTTGCCACATCATCTCAGACTCCTTTGCTGGCTCTCCCTTCCTCTTCCTGGCCTTGAACTGCCCCCCCCCCCCAACCCCCAGGGTTCCATCCTCTCTGTCACAGCTGGAGTCCTAGGAGATTTCTGTAATCTCTGAGCTTTGAATACCTCCTATGCAATGATAATGCCCACATCTGCAGCCCTGCCTCTCCCTGACGTGCCAGTTGCCTTTCTAACCTGACTGTTCAACACCCCTGCTCAGAAGTCTAAGCAGGAAATTGAGTTACAGATCAATTTCTCCTCAACCCTCCTACGCATTCAGCCTCATCATCATGGTCCAAGGCACTGTCACCTCTTTTATAGGTTCCTCCCAACTATCATCCTTCTTTTATTCTTACTCATACCAGCACTGGGTGGGTAGTTGTTACAAAGTAGCCAGTGTGGTTCCAGCAAATGTAAATCAGATCTTATTAAAACCTAGCAATGGCTTCCCATTGTGCTCAGAATGGGAATAACATTTAGAGCCATTTCTCTGGCCAAGAGGCCCCCCACATGATCTAGCCCCTGCCTGTTGCTCCCCTCTTATGTCCCTCCACTGTCCTTTTAACTCTTCCAACCCCACTGTCTGCACAGTCCCTAAACACGTTGTTATTCCCATCCTAAGGTCTATGGATTTGCCACTTCCTTTTCTTGGGATACTTTTCCCTACACCTTCACATGGCCAACTCCCCTCACTTTAGACTGTCATTCAAACGTCACCTTCTCAGGGAAGCTTTCCCTATATTCCTTACCTATTCATTATTCACCCTTTATTCTATCTTACATTACTCCACAGAACTTAACTGCATACAAAATTGTGCATGTTTGTTTATTCCTTTATAAGAGTGTAAATTCTATAGGAGCAGGGACTTTTACTTTGTTTTTGTTTTGTTTTTCACTCGTATCCTTAGCACCCAGAACAGAGCTATGTGTGTAGTTGTGGCTCCGTGAATATTTGTTGCGTGAACAAATGAATGAGATGATCTATCTCAGCTTCCAGACGCTGTCTAAGCTCTCTTTACAGAAATAAAGGGAAGTTGATGGACATTTGTTGTCATGTTCGTTAAAAGGAACCCGATCTGAAGAAACAAAAATCTTTCTATCACAATTAGGAAAAAGAGAAATATATAGGTAATGCCTTTAATTCATACAGTTATCAAAATATTAGAAATAAGGAGAGCATGAAAGGGAAAGATAGAATTCAGAAAGGTACGTTTTAGCTGTTTGGGATGTTATGTGGTTCCATATGAATTTTAGAATTGTTTTTTCTATTTCTGTAAAAAATACCATTGGAACTTTGATAGAGGTTGCATCGAATCTGTAGGTTGTTTTGAGTAAGATGGATATTTTAAGAAAATTATTTCTTCTAATTCATGAACATGAAATATCTTTCCATATATTTGTGTCATCAATTTCTTTCATTCATGTTTTTTAGTTTTCAGTGTACAGATCTCTCACTTCCTTGGTTAGATCTAGTCCTAAGTATTTTTTTTTTTAATTTTTTTTTTCAACGTTTATTTATTTTTGGGACAGAGAGAGACAGAGCATGAACGGGGGAGGGGCAGAGGGAGAGGGAGACACAGAATCGGAAACAGGCTCCAGGCTCTGAGCCATCAGCCCAGAGCCCGACGCGGGGCTCGAACTCACGGACCGCGAGATCGTGACCTGGCTGAAGTCGGACGCTTAACCGACTGCGCCACCCAGACGCCCCGATTCCTAAGTATTTTTAAGATGCAATTGTAAATGGGATTATTTTCTTATTATTTTTTTTGATAGTTCATTGTTAGTGCATAGAAACATAACTTATTTTTGAATGGTGAATATCCTTAATGTATACTCAAAATTTGCTGAAAGAGCAGATCTTAAATGTTCTCATTTATGGTAAATATGTGAGGTGATGGATATGCTAATAAACTTGATTGTGGTAATCATTCCACGATGTGTATGTATATCAAAACATCACATTGTATACTATAAATACATATACTTTGCATTTGCCAATTACCTCAATAAAGCTGGGGAAGGGGTAGAAAAAACACATTTAAAATTTTTTTCCCGTTTTCCTGAAGATGTGATTTTTCACGAATCCCGACTTTCCAAAGGGGACTGTGATCCGGCTCTCAACCCTAGTTAGGTCCAAGGCTGTTTTCCTTTCCTCTTATGAACATAGAAGCTCTAACCTAACTGGTTTCTCACATGCCCTCTGGGAAAACAAGCATCTTCCTCACCACTATCCACTCTTTCAACTTGTGCTCTCGCATTTTTGTGTGAATTTGGAGCGATTCACTCAGGGTTCATCCGTTTCTCTACAAGGATAATTTTAAAATATTTTTTCTGACATGAATTTGTGCGTGTGTGTAATGGAACAGAGGCATTAAGGTCTCCGAATGTTACAGAATCAAAAACTGGTATGTTATTTCTCTAATCAAATAAAATGTAACAAGTGTACTTTTAGGGTAAAATACATTAGCCCTTTGTTAAAGGGGGAAAAAAGACATACTGGCACCCTACTTAATGTTCATCCGTAACAGAATTGCCTTCACTGACAGGTATTCTGATCCTTTGAGAAAGCCTTGTTGCAGGATAAGGGGATTTGTGGGATTGTATGGCAGACGCCCAGATCAAAGAGCGGGTGGAGGAATGAGACTTGGAACAGCCCCAGAGAGTCTTGGTAGCAGCACTGATAAACTGATAAACGCCGTCTCCCAGACAGTGTCTCCGACATTGAATGAACTCCAACCATTTTCGATTGCTTTATGAATTTGTGTATTTCAGAGAGGGAGCATCTAATTGGCTTCTCTTAGGTTAATTGGCAAAGAGTGATAACTATTTCCAAGCATCCGTGTTCCCTTCTTCCCACACCAGAACTGTTTCAGGCTAACCAGCTAGACCACGTTTCTTTGGCAGTGAGGTGAACAGAAACGATTTCCTCAGTTTTCAGGTTCTCTTGAAGATAAAGGCATGTTCCCTAGGACTTGCTTTTCCTTCCTCCACATGGGGAAACAAGGACATGTGGGATGTTAGTCCTGACTGGCGTTGACAGACCGGATGATGACAGTAGTCCTGGGGGTGGCACAACAATATGGAAGCATGGAGACCCTGGAACCGTGTTCTGGAGCAAAGCTGGTCTGCTGATCTGAAATGACTACTATCATGAGAGAGAAATAAACTCCTGCCGCATTTATTTAGAAGCTTCTTTGTTACATCTGCTTATACTTTGCCCTGACGTGACTATGCCTGTGCTAGGGGGCATAAGACACCATGTTAGCTGACTGTCCTTAAAATGAATTTGGATGCCAGAACCGGCCCCCCGAAGTGGAATCAATTCTGGGCAGCCAAAGCAACAAACGTTCAGTACAGATTTCATGGGGTACCAAACATATTTTACAGCTTCTATAGAAAAAAGGTTATTTTTTAAGTTTATTTATTTATTTATTTATTTATTTATTTATTTATTTAGAGAGCAGAAGAGGGAGGGAGAGAGAGAGGGAGTTCCAGAGTCTGCACTGATAGTGCAGAGCCCAGCATGGGCTTCAAATGCATGAACCACAGGATTATGACCTGAGCTGAAATCAACAGGTGGTTACTCAACTGACTGAGCCACCAAGACCCCCAAGAAACAGGCAATTTAAACTTACTGCTGTGTTTGGTCTAAGAATATTCTGAGGATTTTGTCCAGTACATCACCCCCTACATTAAAATGTCCCCTCCCCCCCCCTTTTTTTGAGAGAGAGGGAGAGAGAGAAAAAGAGGGAGCAGGAACATGAGTAAGGGAGAGGGGCAGAGGAAGAGAGAGAGAGAGAGAGAGAGAGAGAGAGAGAGAGAGAGGGAGAGAGAGAATCCAAAGCACTCTCCATGCCCAGCACAGAGCCCAACATGGGGTTCAATCTCTGGACCATGAGATCATGACCTGAGCCAAAATCAGGGTAGGACTGAGTCACCCAGGCGCCTGTTAAGTTTCTCTTAAAATACTTTATTTACAGGGCCATCTGGGTGGCTCAGTCAGGTAGGCATCCGACTTCAGCTCAGGTCATGATCCCACGAGCCCCATTTGGGCTCTGTTGCTGATAGCTCAGAGCCTGGAGCCTGCTTCAGATTGTCTCTCTCTCTCTCTCTCTCTCTTTCTCTCTCTCTCAAAAATGAACAAACATTTAAAAAATTTAAAAAATACTTTATTTAAAGCTAAATGTTTGGAAAAGCTTTTGTGCCCCTGGGGTAGTGATGTGATTCTGATTTTGACAGAAAAACTACATGCATGTACATGTTTCCTTCTTTGTTTGGTACTAGGAAGTTTAGAGTCGAATTACAGGTCAGATAATGTGTATATCGCTCTTCACAGCCTGCAAAGTATTTCCTTTTTTGGTTTTTGATCTCACTTTCTTAATCTACTTTTATTTCCTGGATTTTGACTTTTGAACTTTCATATTTTGGGATTTTACTTTATACGACTTAATTGTCATATAGACTCACCTACTCTATAAACTGGTGGGCCACAAATAAATGAGAAAGTAATTCAACAAACAGAACGTTCATAATTCTGAAAGATGCATGTTCAACTTCTATTTTATCAGGAAACTCTAATCTCTCTTTTATTTATCCTGGCCAAGTTCCTATTCTCCCTTCGAAGTTTCTGTAGATTTTCTCTAATCTCCTTTCCCTCATTCTCCCAACCAAGCCCTTAACATCTTTAATTGTGGCCACTTAGACTTATGTTTAGGACACACAGTAGGATCTGGGTTTTATGGGACCTAAAACTCATAGAACACAGGGGACCCTTCTTTACTAAATGCACACCAAGGAATTAAAGTGAATATTTACTTAGAATGAGAAATCATAACAACACATACATTTTTTAAAGAAGAAACTGAGGGGCGCCTGGGTGGCGCAGTCGGTTAAGCGTCCGACTTCAGCCAGGTCACGATCTTGCGGTCCGTGAGTTCGAGCCCCGCGTCGGGCTCTGGGCTGATGACTCAGAGCCTGGAGCCTGTTTCCGATTCTGTGTCTCCCTCTCTCTCTGCCCCTCGCCCGTTCATGCTCTGTCTCTCTCTGTCCCAAAAATAAATAAACGTTGAAAAAAAAAAAATTAAAAAAAAAAAAAAAAAAAAAAAGAAACTGAAAAATACCATAAACAATAAATTTGGGGCAGGAAAGCTAATGTTATTATTGAAGTGCCCTATATACCTGCATAATGCTCCTTTTCCTGCATTTTTTTGGCTGCATATTCTTCAATCATATCTTCAGATACCAACAAATTTATAGTGTTATTTTCTCTATATATACAGAATATAAAATACATCAGCCTATTTTATACTTGGCATTTAGGAAAGCTCCTTGTATCTTTATAACTTATTAGGAATGTCATTTCAACTTTTAGAATGATTGTTACATTGAGATCATATCAATGACCAATAAATATCAATATATAAAACATAATTGCAGGGGATTTTATTCTAGTGACTAATCTTAAATATTTTGGGGATCTTTGACACTTCTTTAACAGTTTGCTCTTTAAACCCTCTTTGTAGTTTTTTTTTTTTAATCAGTGCCAGTGTTTCATGTTCAATCAACATGAAATTAAATAATCTTCTAATGTGTTCATTAATTCATATATTTTCATCAATTCCACTAATAAACAGGCAAAGAGTCCCCAGTTTAATTTGAAATTTGTATTTTCCTCTTACTGGATGATTGCTTTTGATACTGTGGAAAAATTTTTGTTATAAATTGCTTCCTAATGTAAGAACAGTTTCTATTGATTTCATTATTTATCTTTATCACTTTTGTTTCATATTTCATTACTTTTGTGATTCTTTCATCTTGGTGTTTTAAAATAACTAAATTTAAAGATAATACAAGAAGGATGTCTCATATATGTTACAGTAATATGCCATTTCTCACTTATTTTTTATAACATCCCAAAATATCTTTTCAGATTTTAGTTAGCAGCTCTTCCTTCCTCCCTCCCTCCCTCCCTCTCTCCCTTCCTCCCTCCCTTCCTTCCTTCCTTCTTTCCTTCCTTCCTTCCTTCCTTCCTTCCTTCCTTCCTTCCTTCCTCTTTTTCTCTTTGTCTCTTTCTTTCTTTCTTTCTTTCCTTCCTTCTTTCTTTGGAGGCTTCATGCCCAGCACAGAAGCCAATGTGGGTCTTGAACTCACTACCTGAGATCAAGACTTGCTGAGATCGAGAATCCGATGCTTAACCAGCTGAGCCACCCAGGTGCCCCAGCAGCACTTTTTGAGCTTATCAGACACACCCTTACTATAAAAAATGATGTTTTTATAATATGATATCGAGGACTGCTTAGTATATTTTTTGACACAAGAGAATGTCTTTTTTGACTGGCATTTGATGAACAGTAAATGTTCAGCTTGGAGTGCTATATACCTAAAGATTGCATCATTTTTTCCCAGACTAGCATGTTGACTCCTTACATTTCAGACCTGAGTTCTCTACTGTTATCCCATACTTCCAGGGCTGAGCACTGCCATTCATATTGCCATGTGGCAGCTGGCCCCGCAGCCTGGTCCACAAAGCAGTGTAAGTCAGCACGGCAGGTGCTAGCCCCATTCTTGGAAGCTAGGAGTTCTTTCTCCGGGCAGGTGGTAAGAAGTCAAGAATGGCAGCCAAGTGCATAAATACATTTTACGATATTCAAACTGAAGGTTTGCCTCCAACACAACTACCCTAAGCCTGATCTCCAAAATGCCTGAGGTTCCTCCAGTGCCACCTGACAACAGAAAGTCAACAAAAATCAGAGTGACAACAAAAGTCAGAGTGAAGGGGCGCCTGGGTGGCTCAGTCGGTTGGGCGTCCGACTTCGGCTCAGGTCATGATCTCACCACGGCTGTGAGTTCAAGCCCTGTGTCGGGCTCTGTGCTGACAGCTCAGAGCCTGGAGCCTGTTTCAGATTCTGTGTCTCCCTCTCTCTCTCTGACCCTCCCCCGTTCATGCTCTGTCTCTCTCTGTCTCAAAAGTAAATAAATGTTAAAAAAAAAATTAAAAAAAAAAAGTCAGAGTGAAGACAGACTGAAGCCTTCACTCAACGTGCTCAGTGTTTGCAAATTTACAAAAACATATGGCCATGCAAACGCATTACTCACACCCTTGTAGGAATGCCCTGAAGCTTAAGCTTTATTTTTTTCATGGTAAATCATCTTCCACTTGAGTATAGTTTGAAACTTGAAGAGAGAAATAAACCATATCATAGAGGCCTTTTATTGAAAGGCCATTCTTAGAAAATTGCTTTAAATACTAATATTAGCAGTAATTATTTCAATAAGAATATATTCTTGAATGGAAAAATTCAAGGTAAAATTATCTTTTAAAATAACGTTCCCTTGATTTTGTAAGTAATACATGCAAATGATACAAAATTGCACTTTGAATCACATCCTTTAGAGAGAACCACTGCCAAAATTTTAGTATGTTTCCTTGCAGTATCTCAAGTGTATTTTTAAATAGTTAATATCTACAAACAGTAATGTGCTATTTAAAAATCATATGATATAAGTTATATATCCATATGAAAAATTTGTATCCGCAATATCCATATGAACTAACTTCTTTCTTTTTCTTTTTCTTTTATTTTTAGGTTTATTTATTTATTTATTTGAGAGAGAGAGAGAGAGAGAGCACATGCGCCAGCAGGGGAGGGGTAGTGAGAGAGGGAGAGAGAGAATCCCAAGCAGGCTCTGTGCTGCCAGTGCTGAGCCTGGTGCAGGACTCAATCTCATGCACAGCGAGATCATGACCTGAGCTGAAATCAAAAGTTGGGCCCTTAACTGACTGAGCCACCCAGGTGCCCCTCTTTCTTTTTCAAAGTTTGTATTTTCTAGCTCTGTCCACTGAAAAGGCCTAGAAACAATCAAAAAAAAAAAAAAAACAATGAAAATGAACACACCTAGCACTCAGACACTTATGTCTGAATTTCACAGCCTTTATTTCTTCATGTAAGTTTTCTACCCTTTTCTCTCTTCTCCTTCTGGGACCCCTATAATTCAGATGTTATCCTGCGTGATGTTGTCCCACAAGTCTGTTAAGCTAACTACACTTTTTAAAATTCTTTTTTAATTTTTGTTGTTCTCTTTGTGTGTGTCCCACTACCCTGTCTTCCAGGTCACTGATCCGTTTTTCCACTTCAGCTGGTCTGCTGTTGTACTACTCTCATGTATTTTTCAGTTCAGTTGTTGTGTTCTTCAGCTCTCTGACTTCTGTTTGGTATTTCCTTATATTTTTGTATTTGTTGAAGTTCTCACCCTGTTCACCACCTTTTCTCCTGACTATGACCAGATAGTATGGTATTGGACTAAAAACAGACACCTAGATCAATGAAACAGAATAATAAGTCCAGAAATAAATCCACAGATATATGATCAATTAAGATACGACAAAGGAGTCAAGACTATACCATGGGAAGAGGACAGCCTCTTTGATAAATAGTGTTGGGAAAACCAGCCAGCCACTTGCAAAAGAGTGAAACTAGACACTATCTAATACCGTACCCCCAAATTAACTCTAATGGGTTAAAGACTTGAATGTAAGACCTGAAACCATGAAATTCCTAGAAGATAACATAGGTGACACTGTTCTTAGCAATGCTTTTTGGATCTGACTCCAAAGGCAAGGGAAACAAAATAAAAAAATAAGCAAATGGGACCACACAAAACTACAAAGCTTCTGAACAGTGAAGGAAACCAAACAAATGAAAAGGCAATCTATTGACTGGGACAAGATATTTGCAGATCATATTTCCAATAAGAGATTAATATCCAAAATAGGTAAAGGACTCATATAACTCAACAACAACAAAAGACAATCTGATTTAAAAATGGACATAGGATCTGAATTTTTTTCAGAGAAGATATGCAGATGGTCAACAGGCACATGGAAACTGTTCAACATCACTAATCATCAAGGACTGTAAATTGGTGCAACCACCATGGAAAACAGTATGGATATTCCTCAAAAAATTAAAATGGAACTACCATACGGTTCAACTATTCCACTTCTTGGTGTTTATCCCAAGATATGAAAACACTATTTCAAAAAGATATATACATCCTATGTTTATCGCAGCATTATTTATAATAATCAAGACACGGAAAGAACCTAAGTGTCCATCGATGGATGAATGGATACAGAAGAGGTGGTGTATATATACAATAGAATACTACCCAACCACAAAAATGGAGGAAATTTTGCCCTTTGTAATAACATGGATGGACCTTGAGGGTATTACATTAAGTGAAATAAGTCAAATGGAGAAAGACAAATACCATATGATTTCACTTACATGTGAAATCTGAAAAACAGAACAACGACAAAGAAACAAAACAAAACAAAACAAAACTCAGAGACACAGAGAACCGATTGGTGGTTACCAGAAGGGAAGGGTGGGGGGGGGGGTGCGGTAGAAGGATAGGCAAAATGGCAGAAGGAGTTCAATTGTATGGTGATGAATGGTAACTAGACATGGTGGTGATCACTTTGCAATATATACAAATACTGAATTACAAGGTTGTACAACTGAAACTTATATGGTGTTATATAGCAGTTTTACTTCAATAACAAGTAAGTAAATAAATAAATAAATAAATAAAATTGAACATTTATTTTGTCTTGAGGATAAATTGTATTTCAAGGGAACAAAATAGCCCTAGTTGATGGGAGAAAGATTTTACTGAAGAATTTCAGCTAATAATTTTTTTAAACATAAAAATTAGGAAATTACCATCTTTGCAATCCCCTAATGAAAAAATTAACACATGCAATTATCATTTATGGGTATAGACATTAGATCAAAAACTGATGTGGAGCATCACATGAGAGGGGACAGATTGTCAGCCACCTGAAATCACTGATCAGTCTCAGCCTCACTAAAATATTTCAGGTTTTTAATGTGATGCAAGTTGAAGCAGACAGCAATGTCAAAAACAAAAACAAAAACGTTCTTGCCAAAAATGTTAAACCTAATACTAATCAAGACTCTAGAAATAACTTGCATTTAGAGAAAATATGGAGGATGGAAGGACAAATTAAGTGATCTCTTGAGGAATCATGCAGGTTAATCCAGACTGTGGAACATTCTACACAGCAATAATTTAGTTTCTTCTGCAAAACTAAATTTTACAAAAGGGGGAGAGAAGATGAGGAGGAAGTGGGTACATTAAAGCGGATTAAAGGGATACATCAATTAAATGTAATGTATGAATCTTGTTTGGATCCCATTTCAAACAAACCAACTACAAAAACACATTTTTAATATAACAGAAATTTATTTATGTACATTAGCTGATCTCAAGGAATTGTTTGTACTTTCTTACACATGATAATTGCATTGAGGTTATATTTATTTTTATTAAGTATTTTTTAAAGTTTATTTATTTATTTGAAAGCGGGGGAGGGGCAGAGAGAACGAGGGGGAGAATCCCAGGCAGGCTCGAATTCACAAACCATGCGATCACGACCTGAGCCAAAGTTGATGCTTAACCGACTGAGCCACTCAGGTACCCCCGCAGTTATATTCTTTAACTGAACAAATGTTTAGTTGTATAATGGAGGATGCAGGGGTGAAAGGACGTGATATCTAGAATTTGCTTTTACATTTTTTGGTAAAGAGAAAAAAAAAAAAAACAAAACCAACTAGATGAAGCAAATTGATCATCTTTCAAATTTGGTTGATGGTTCAACTATCTTCATAAATTGAAAATGTGTACTCCATATCATTGGCTTACAACACCATAAAATTTTGTTTTAAAATGAATTACTATTTTTATATTCAAGTAACTACATTTTCACTGTATAATATTAAAGTAAAAAAGAAACAAAATAGTTTGAAATCTGCTCACTGAGAAGTAACCATTGTTAATATTTGAGTCTAATATTTACATAAGTAAAATAATACTGTAATAAAGTTTCTAACCTGCTAGTATCCAGTCAATCAATATCATCATACATGCACAATATGGAATTATTCCCCAGAACCTGATTTTAAAAAAAGTTTACTTAATATCTTGAATTGCTATTACTTACATATTACCCAATATCTAATAGACTAACTAAACATTACCTGTGATATCTGTTGTTGCATTTGTTTGGCACATACTTTGGCCAAATTCATATTTTCTCATCTATTTCTCTTTGTCAACTATCACAACAGCCGGCAAATAAATTTAACAAGCATTTATTGAATGCTTACTATGTGCCAGATAGGATTCACTGGTAAATTAGATATTGTTGCAGTCCACAAATAATAAGAATCTATTAAGTAGTATGGATATATGAATTTAAGATCTACAATAAAATGTGATATGTGCTCTAATGGACGTGTGTGGAGATGATACGGAGCACAGAAGAGGGAGCCATTAACTCTTCCTGGGAAAGCATAAAAAGACTAATATGATTAGCACAGTTATTCATGCTCAATTTTGAAAGACGATCAAGGTTTGGGGTGGGAATCAGTGAAATGGCATTCAAAATGAAGACAGTAGCAGGGTGCCTGCGTGGCTCAGTCGGTTAAGCATCTGACTTCGGCCCAGGTCATTATCTCATAGTTTGTGGGGTCTCTGGCCCTTCCCTGCTTTGTGCTCTCTCTCTCTCTCTCTCTCAAAAGTAGTAAATAAACATTTAAAAAAATTTTTTTTAAATGAATCTAGTAGAAACAAGGAAGACAGGATGGCGTAAACTCTAGTTGTATAGGCAGCACAGTACGAGTTCACGGTGAAAGTTGTGCAGTGAGTGGGGTGACAGTGATGGGACATGGAAAAGGAGGTAATGGGCGTTTATGAGAGGCAAGACTAAAAAGTAGGCACAGCCAGATCAAGCCTATAATATAAAAGTTTGATAAAAACTTGCAACTGTTACACAAGCCTATGTAATACACTAATGCACAAAAGCTAACTTCCAACTATTTTCTCAGGTATTAATGTTGTTTTTCCCCCCTGATCTTTAAAATAAAGACTAGGGTGCCCGGGGGGCTCAGTCAGTTAGGCATCTGCATCTGACTCTTGGTTCCGGCTCAGGTTATGATCTTTTGCCTTCGAGAGCTGGAGTCCATGACAGGCTCTGTGCTGACAGCTGGAGCCTGCTTAGGAGTCTCTGTCTCCCTCTCTCTCTCTGCCCCTCCTCCACTCACTCCATCTCTGTCTCTCTCAAAACAAATAAATAAACTTACAAAAACAGTTTTTTTTAAATTTTAAAATAAAGATATTAGAGTATTTTACTTCCGCTCCTCAGGAGGAAGACAGGAATAGATTCAAAAACATAATCAAGTAAGCCAGACACAGACAATGCAATAAACGCACACACGAGATTGTTAATGTTCTGTAATGAGAGTTGGGCCGGTTTTCATAGCCAGTGTCCGTTTGGTGGCAGCCAAGGAACTCCCAGAACCGTTAAAGTAAAGCAAGCTGGTAGGAGCTCACTTCAGAATCTCAGGACAGATTTCGGATGTCAGTTTTGTTATAAAACCGAATATTGTTCTTTAGGCTAAAAGCACTCAGTTAAAGAAAGGATTAAATTGCATCGAAAGGAAGAATTCACTGGTGAAGTCCAAATTTAGAAAGGATTTTTTTTTGTTGTTTTCTATTTTATTGTTTTTACACCTGTTTCTTTGATAACAGGGATGGTCTATTTATTTAGACCTACTAAAGTATTCTGAGGACCCACAGAGGCACAAAGGGAATCTGATGTACTTTGGGTTGTTATTCAAGTTTCCCCAAGTTCAACTTCTTGGAACAATAACGAATCTCAGTGAATACTGGCATTTTCTCTACCCCCATTTTTTTGGAATTTGGGAAGAGATGTTGGAAACCTAGAATTTCACTTATTTAGTATCTAATTTCTTTACATGTTCAATCTTAAAGAGCTGTCTTTTATCCCTCATTCTTTTTGAAAGAAATGACAAGAATATTTTTGTTCCAAGTTGATGGAATGTTAAATTGTCAGTTCCGGCTTTCTCCTTTTTTTTCAGCTTTGAAACACATTGCACAGGTCATCCATTTAAATGACAGATAGCGGTCTCATTTCCAGAGACGAAACCATATTCCTGCAAAACTAAAGTATATATTGCGGGAAAAAATATGATACAGACCTTCTTGACACCAAGTACGTAGAGATGCAGCTCATACCTTGGAGCTACTCCTTGCCTTTGTGTTGGTATGATCGTGCTGCCATGCAAACCATCCACACGGATTCCTTTTGCTCCAGCAATTGCAAAATAAATTGTTGTCAGACACTGGAAATCTTTTGATATGCCCTCTTAATAGGAAAAATAATCAGAGATCACATATTTCTGAAATAGCAGCATTGAGCAAGGTAAACTATGTGAAGAAAAACAAATGGAAAAATTCACGGCAAAACAATTTTCATAAAGCAGAGGAGTTGTCAGCTACATCTGGTTCTAAATATGGGCGAAGTTTCTCCTTTATAGAAGTTTCATAAGAGTTTCCAAGGTTCAAAAAGCTGAAGTACAGAAAATGATTTTTTTTTTCACTTTTAGTGTAGCTTATTTTGCAGGTAAGATACTGGCACTCGTGAATAAACCAAGATTGAAATTTTTAAGCTTTTCCTTTTGTGAACCTGGCAATCAAACAGTAGAGAAATGTGTCAAATCTCCTGCATGTCATTTTAGGAGGCATCTACGCAACAATTAGAAATAAACATCAGATTAACTGACAGCTTTGTGCAGCCACTCTGAAACTTTATTTGCCTCATAAAATAAATTTGAGAGTCTGGGAAATCATAACATTCTCAATAAAGAGGAAGACATTGGTGCTAAGTGCTCTTTCCCTGTGACACGCGTGTGTGCACACCCACACACACTTCAAGATGCTCTCCTTATCTCCCTTCACACTGTTGTTCTACACAAGCCAAGGTCAGCTCTGCTCAACGCCGTGGGCCGCATTCCAGAGTAAACCTCTCAGGACTGGTGCCCGAGAAAGAAAAACCCACCTGTTACTAGGATACCAAGGTTCTTTATCTTCTGACACTAGTAAATTGGAAGCAAGTTGAAGATGCCCTTGTAATGCAAGAAAGTGGTTTGAAGGGCAAACTGCTTCCATAGACGACATTTCATTGCACCCTGGCTTAAAGAACATTTCCCATAGTAAATGCCTGGGTAGAATCTTCCAAAAAGTAAGAGTCACTGAAATGTAGATTAGAAACAGTGGAGAAATTTAATTTAAAAGAGCCCCATGAAAGTTTGTGTCATACCACCAAAGCAGCATACTCCCGTGCCTGCTTTCATTTTCATGGTGCAAGGCGTCGGCTGAGCTAAATGAGAAAAATGTTTGAATATGGTCGAAAGCCTGGAAATGATTTTGTACTTTGCATGTGCTCTGTTATTGTACCTATCAGGGACGAGCTACACGAATACTATACAAACATCATTGTGAAATTACCCTCCAGACTTGTCTTCCCTGTCCCAAATTATACAATTTCCCTTAACATAATCCCATAATTCCCAGTTCTCAACTCTTTCATTATTTGTATTGTATTATGACTTCTCCAGCTTTTCTATGTCACCTTGATTTGCTGCATTGATCAAAATTTGGTCATATAGTTATTGATATTTAAGCTTGTGCAAGTGGTACAGAGCTATCATGGTGATTTTCATATGACATCCTGATGTGCACATAATATTCATATTTTCTCCTTATTGTAGCATTTTTGTGAAGCATCTAGGGAGTTTCTATATAATTAATTTGAACATCAGTATAACTGAGAGTCGTAAGACATAGTTTTAACTGGTTATCTTGTACTGCAGTAAGGTATTATTATAATAACGTAAAAGCAATTGTACGTTTTCTGCAATATTTCAAAGATGGGAATCACTGGTATTGCACATGCATCATGTCGTGTTGCCTTCTTTTCAGAGAAGTAAGAAAACATGTTGTGGGTGGTTTTATCCGTAAGAGTGCACTCAGTCATCTTTTCTCAGCAGCTGTCGTTCTGTCTCCAGCCTTATGCTCTGAGCAGTCCATTACCAAGAGACTGCCAGTTAAAGGACTAAAGACCAGGTCATTTATGTCAGCAGAGTGTTTTTGTAAAATTAACACATTGTACTTGTCATAGGGCTATTGTAATGGAAATCTATTCTTCTGCAGGTGACTCCAGAGACCACGAATCATTTTCCCTGCCTGAAGACATGTTTTCAAGAAAAAAGCTAAGAGAGGGTTGTTATGGAGGTGACATTGCTGACAAAGTAAAGCTAAAATACATGAAACAGAACCATAGTCAAGCTTACCTTGTTTCTAAAAGTGACAGCTACAGTCATTAAAGAGATATTGTGATAAAAGGAAGAAGAAAATCCTTGACTTTTCCATACTCTTTACCTTAGCACTTTCAAAAGATTGAGCTACAGGACTTTGGATCCTACATAGGCAAGGGTCTTTTGGGGATTAGTGTGTTTTCTAGTGACTATGATGTGAGGTTGTGGAAAAGCCCTTTCCTCGGATTCAGGAGACCTGTGTTCTGAGTACAGCTGTGCCATTAGTTGGCTGTGTGACCCTGTAAATGCCACTTAATCATTATGGGCTTCAAGTCCTTTATTTGTAAAATGAAGGGATTGGATCACTATTCTCACCATACTGTAAGAAACCTATTTTTGTTGTCCAATCTGCTGGTTTCCACCCATTAGTATTAGAACATATTGAGATTCGTTCACAAGATAATTGAACACAATTATAACATAATTGAAAGGTACATTCTGTGAGGCAAAATTGGGAGTGCTGGTGCATTTGAGGGCTTTGGTACAGATTTTATAAACACCCTCTCAATCTGACTTAAAAAATGCAATGTCCTGATTGCTGCGAGTGAACAAGTATTCCTATTTTATTTCCACAAATTTGGCCTGTAAAGCACAGTACAAAATAAATGTATTTCCAGCCAATACTGGGGGGAAGATACTATCTTGAGGCATTTCATCAGCAATCCCCTGCGAATTGGCCGTTACTATGTCTGTATTTAGAAAAAATAGACACAATTATATTTAATACAACAGATAAAATATGGACAGCATTATCAAGCAAGAGGAGTTACTGCAATCTGCATTCTTATACATTTTACCACCGACAAACGTTCAGATTAGTTGAGCAAAACAGAACAAAATCATACCTTACCCTGACACCATCCACACACCGCATTGCTTGTGATTCCCACTATCAGACCTCGTACCAAAGAGTAATAATAATTGACGTTACCATTTGTGACCAATATAGATCGAAAGAGGAGGTTAATCATTGTTAATAACTAACAGTAATGTTAGAACCACTCAGAAGCTGTTTGCGGATAGCAGAAAACTGAAATCAGGTTATGCAAAAAGGCAAAAGATAATGTTGTAAGACTACAACTTGTGTCTTATAATTGCTTTGCTTCCTTGACTCCTGTCTATGCTTGACCATTTTCCTAGGTTACCAATCCAATGGGAGAATCACCAGTTCATTTTAATCTATTCACAAAGGCAGCTTAATCTTTTTTTTTGTTTTTTTTTTACTATAAATTAGTATTTTACTTTTCTGATTATTAATACATTCTTATAAAGCATTTAAAAAATAAAAACTAATAACTAATAGAAACTAATAAAGTATAAGTGTTTATAATAAGTATTTATACATAATATAAGTCTCCTCTAATTAGAAAGAGGATTAGGGATGGAATGAAACTCAGGAATATCTGTCACAGGATAAGATAATGTGTTCAACAAAAAAGTGAGGCATTTTTTTGGTTAAAAAAATCCAAAACTGTGAGGAAGAGTGGAATACATACCTATTTTCCAAATGTGGTAATTCAAATGGCAAACAAGCATTTCTGAAATATAAAGACAACTATGAGGAGAGTGAGCCATAGCATATCAAATATCTGGAAAATAATCTTGGTCTTCCATTTTATTTCCTCACAGAACACACATTTAAACACTCTAGGGTCGGGGCGCCTGGGTGGCGCAGTCGGTTGAGCGTCCGACTTCAGCCAGGTCACGATCTCGCGGTCCGTGAGTTCGAGCCCCGCGTCGGGCTCTGGGCGGATGGCTCGGAGCCTGGAGCCTGTTTCCGACTCTGTGTCTCCCTCTCTCTCTGCCCCTCCCCCGTTCATGCTCTGTCTCTCTCTGTCCCAAAAATAAATAAACGTTGAAAAAAAAAAAAATTTTAAACACTCTAGGGTCAACAAAGTAGAGTGCAACACAGTGAGACAGTCCCTCCAGTACTCTGAAACTAGACCTAATAATAAGTAAAAGTAACAAACGAATCAAGCCTACATGTGAATAAAACACATACCAAAAATTGGCTTTTTAAACACTTACATGAGAGAAGTATGAATAACTTATGACCACAATGTTCCTTTCTTATTTTTTTTTTTAAACACTCTTTTAAGTGGGGAAGGAGAAAGGCCCTTCTTAATATAGAGAAGAAATCTCTTTTAAACCCAAAGTAAATATTATAATTAACCATGGAGTGCCAGAGACATTATTACTGCAATCTATTAAAGAATAAAACAAAGATTAGGCTGCTGAATTTGAAGTGAGAACTTAAAGTAAACATTGAATTCGTGTTAATCTCAACTCCTTTTATCCTCATTCAATAATAATCAGCATTAAAGAATTATCTGTTAGGCTCCAGTGCTATGCAAGTAAATTGCTGAGATGTCAGAGACTTTCGTGATAAGTAAACAGTTGCTGTATTTAGAGAGTTCTCAGTCTAGAGAGGAGATAGACAAGGATACATGCAATTTTGGATGGTTATGACAACCGCTATCATAAAGGTTAAGAACTGATGGCTGGGGATGCATTTAAAAAGGGACCACAGAACAGGAAAGGGTGGCCTCTATACTAAGGCCTAACAAACAAGTAGGACTCGGGAGAATACATTGAACAGGGAGTATAAGAGGAAAGTATAAACAGGAAAGGAAAGTATAAGATATTGAACAGCAAAAAACGTTGACGTGCAAGATAGAATGGTGTGTTTAAAGAACTGCAAATATTCAGGATAATTTTTAAGGGAGTTATTTAAGTAGCCTCCAATAAGTCAAACCCCACTAATTTTGGATTTTAATGTGTTTTGAAGATAGCCAAAATAGTATATAATTGCATCGTTTATGGCTATGAGTTGGCATTAATTATTATTGCAGGAAAAAAATCTTCCATATCGTTACTTTGACTTGACTCCAGTCACAGCAGGGACATCAGACGTACCAATCCTTGCTTGTCTATTGTTTTTAATAAGTGATTTACTCAAAAGTGTTTATATTTAATATCTGCCCTAGAACTCCAGAGAATTTCCAGCTTTCTCAAAACCACAGAGTAACCACATAGAATTGTTTTGGGAAACCTTACACAATTCATTACTTATAGTAGAAGGGCTTGATTAGGTCATGTCTGGAAACCAGACAGGGTTCTCATCAAATCTGAAAGTCATCTTCATAAGGTTGTTAATTTCCCCTCATTTTTACATCTTTCAAACCCTTAATAACCCTCTGGAATTTTTCAAGTGCTCTACTGGGATGAAACATTTTGTCTACAAATAAGTTATCATATTTTATCTCAGGAAGGTATTATGATTTACCTTTAACATGAGCTTTATCTTTTGTTTGCAGACAGAAGTTGAGTTTGCATGAAAGTAGAGTGGTGTAGTGGCCTTAACCAGAAAGCTTGCAATCTTTGACAACTGACTCAGGAACTAACCCCAGTGACGCAGCAGCTATGTCTAGAACATACTGAGGAGTCAGTAAATACATAGTAAATAAATAAATGAATGTTGATGAAGCTGCATTCACCTTAATGACTAGATGGTCATTTAATTCATTTGGAATATATATGCCAGCTAACACAAGCGTACTGACCAGCTAGAGAGATTTTGAAGATTCTAAAGCTGATTTATTTAGCAGGGCAATGTAATTTGTCTACTGCAGAAGAAGCTTGGGAAATTCATTTAAAAGGTTTAAAAAGAAGTATTTCTTTTTTTTCTTTCTTTCTTTTTTTTTTTTTTTTTTTTAGTGTTTATTTTTGAGAGAGAGAGAAAGAGCACACATGAGTGCAGAGCAGAGAGACAGGGAGACAGAAGATCCAAAGCGGGCTCTGTGCTGACAGCAGAACCCGAGGCCGGGCTGGAACTCACAAACCATGAGATTACGACCTGAGCCAAAATCAAGAGTCGGATGTTTAAATGGCTGAGCCACCCAGGCGCCTCAGGGTGAAATACAGTAGCCTGATAGTTTAACAAACGTTAATCTGCACCTCAGGAACTTTCACTTCTTTGATATGCCCTTCGTAGAGCATTCACAGAAGGTTATTTTTCCCAGACACATCATCAAACTCAGATCATCCTCTATTTAAACAGAGTTGCTATTGTTCCACTGGGACTTCACTCAGACTTTAGGTGGGTGACATGTTGGGGTAACAGAACAGCTAAAATTCTAAACTGATGACAACCAGAGGAGATAGCTCATGATGTTACACTGGTGAGCTAAAGACACCCATGACTGTCACATTGGGGTGGATTCTTTTGTTCAAACAAATTTTGGAAATGACTTATGCCTCTAAAAAATTTGAGTTTTGAAACCACACCCCACACATTACAGATAAACAGAGGCACAAGAAGTAAGAAGATGTAACTAGTAAAGCAAACTGGGTTAGAGAGAGAGAGAAGGAAAGAGATAAAAACTCCATTTGGTTGTTCATTCATTCACTCATTCATTTATACATATATCAAATATTGAGTGCCTACCACGTGCCAAGTGCTGTTCTATTCTCTTATAATAGAGAAGTGGATGAAAAAGATAAAATATTTCTGTCTACTTGCATTTTACATTCTTGTAGAAGATAATAAAAATTAATAAATAAAAATAAACAAAACAGACCGTCAGAATATGACAAATGCTATAGAGAAAAAATTATTTAGAAAAGTAAGGCTAGAGATTGGGGAGTTGGAGAAAGTTGGATGTTATGATTTAAAATTTTTTTTTTTAATATAGGGATGCCTGGGTGGCTCGGTCAATTAAGTGTCTGACTTCAGCTCTGGTCATGATCTCGCAGTTCTTGAGTTCAAGCCCTGCGTCGGGCTCTGTGCCGTTGGCTCAGAGCCTGGAGCCTGCTTCGGGTTCTGTGTCTCCCCCTATAAGACTCGTGACCGAACTCTCTACTGAAACTTGGCAGGCCAGAAAGGAATGGCAGGAGATCTTCAATGTGATTAACAGAAAAAATATGCAGCCGAGAATCCTTTATCCAGCAAGTCTGTCATTTAGAATAGAAGGAGAGATAAAGGTCTTCCCAAACAAACAAAAACTAAAGGAATTCGTCACCACTAAACCAGCCCTACAAGAGATCCTAAGGGGGATCCTGTGAGACAAAGTACCAGAGACATCGCTACAAGCATGAAACCTACGGACATCACAATGACTCTAAACCCATATCTTTCTATAATAACACTGAATATAAATGAACTAAATGCACTAACCAAAAGACATAGGGTATCAGAATGGATAAAAAACAAGACCCATCTATTTGCTGTCTACAAGAGACTCATTTTAGACCTGAGGACACCTTCAGATTGAGAGTGAGGGGATGGAGAACTATTTATCATGCCACTGGAAGTCAAAAGAAAGCTGGAGTAGCCAGACTTATATCAGACAAACTAGACTTTAAATTAAAGGCTGTAACAAGAGATGAAGAAGGGCATTATATAATAATCACAGGGTCTATCCATCAGGAAGAGCTAACAATTATAAATGTCTATGCGCCGAATACAGGAGCCCCCAAATATATAGAACAATTACTCACAAACATAAGCAACCTTATTGATAAGAATGTGGTAATTGCTGGGGACTTCAACACCCCACTTACAGAAATGGATAGGTCATCTAGACACACGGTCAATAAAGAAACAAGGGCCCTGAATGATACATTGGATCAGATGGACTTGACAGGTATATTTAGAACTCTGCATCCCAAAGCAACAGAATATACTTTCTTCTCGAGTGCACATGGAACATTCTCCAAGATAGATCACATACTGGGTCACAACACAGCCCTTCATAAGTATACAAGAATTGAGATCATACCATGCATACTTTCAGACCACAATGCTATGAAGCTTGAAATCAACCACAGGAAAAAGTCCGGAAAACCTCCAAAAGCATGGAGGTTAAAGAACACCCTCCTAAAGAATGAGTGGGCCAACCAGGCAATTAGAGAAGAAATTAAACAATATATGGAAACAAACGAAAATGAAAATACAACAATCCAAACGCTTTGGGATGCAGCGAAGGCAGTCCTGAGAGGAAAATACATTGCAATCCAGGCCTATCTCAAGAAACAAGAAAAATCCCAAATACAAAATCTAATGGGTTCTGTGTCTCCCGCTCTCCCTGCCCCTCCCCCACTTGCACTCTGTCTCTCGAAAATAAACAAAAACTTCAAAAGAATTTCTTTTAATTTTTTAAAATATTTATTTATTTTGGGGTGGGAGGGGCAGAGAGAGAAGGAAACACAGAATCAGAAGCAGGATCTAGGCTCCAAGCTGTCAACACAGAGCCCAGTGGGGGAGTTCGGACCCACGAACCACAAGATCATGACCTGAGTTGAAGTTGGACGCTTAACCGACTGGGCCACCCAGGCACCCCGGATATTATGATTTTAAAATGGCAGGTCTGGAAAGTCCTTTCAGAGAGGATTAATTTAAGCAAAATTGGAAGCAGGTGAGAGGGAGCATTAAGGCTATCTGGGGAAGAAAGAACTGTGCTGGCAGAGCAAGGTCTTTTTTATTTAACAAGAAATTGGCTTCATTATTTTATTTAGCATATTGAAGAAAAACCAATGCTCCTTAGAAATATACATGATGAGGACTTGCAAGTGTAATCTCTAAGCAGTTTTAGAAATTTTGAAGAGGTCATATGAAACATCCTACAGCAAGGAAACAACTGGTTGACAAAGACAAGCACGGACTTAAAAGAGCATAGAGACGGTGGACTATGCAGGGAAGTTCTTACAAAAGATGATGTGGGAGGTGCCTGGATGGCTCAGTCAGTTAGTTAAGTGTCCAACTTTGCCTCAGGTCATGATCTCAGGGTCCATGTGTTCGAGCCTTGGGTGGGGCTCTGTGCTGACAGCTCAGAGCCTGGAGCCTGCTTCCGATTCTGTGTCTCCCTCTCTCTCTGCCCCTCTCCCACTCACCCTCTGTCTCTGACCATCTCTCAAAAATGAAGACACGTTAAAAAATTTAAAAAAAAAGAAAAGGAAAGAAAAGATGATGTGGAATGAAATTCTTTAGCTGCATCGGGGGCAGAGCTTCATCAGGGCCTCGGTTAATACCAAAACCACCTAGTCACGAATGTGTAGTTTATTCTGATCAACAGTTATTGAATGTTTGTGATGTGTCATCCAATGTACCAACTGCTTTCCAAGCACCGTTTCATAGAATCCTCACTTTAAATGATCGGTAGGACTTTTATCTTCATTTTATGAAGAATAAAGTTAAGGCATAGAGAGATTAAATGATTTGCCTACGAAGCTAGTAAATTGTGGAGAAAACACATGGACCCAGGCAGCTTTGTGATAGGTAGAGAAAAAATGTATTCATGCTCAACTATATAGAAAAATAACATAAGGCACCTGAGTGGCTCAGTCGGTTAAACGTCCGCCTTCAGCTCAGGTCATGATCTCACAGTTCATGAGTTCAAGCCCCGCCTCGGGCTCTGTGCTGACAGCTCAGAGCCTGGAACCTGCTTTGGATTCTGTTTCCCCCTCTCTTTCTCAAAAGAAACTCATGCTCTGTCCCTCTCTTTCTCAAAAATAAGCATTAAAATTTTTAAAAAATGAAGATAAATAACATGAAATTCTTACGCCTTCTCGTGTTTTTAATTAAATGTTTTTTTTTTTAATTTTATTTTTTTCAAAGTTTATTTATTTCTGGGACAGAGAGAGACAGAGCATGAACGGGGGAGGGGCAGAGAGAGAGGGAGACACAGAATCGGAAACAGGCTCCAGGCTCTGAGCCATCAGCCCAGAGCCTGACGCGGGGCTCGAACTCACGGACCGCGAGATCGTGACCTGGTTGAAGTCGGACGCTTAACCGACTGCGCCACCCAGGTGCCCCTTAATTAAATGTTTTTAAAGAAACACGCCAAGAATAAGAATATAAGGTATCTTCCAGACCTGACCACAGACATACAAGCAAGGTGGAAGCCCCAACCACCCCGTGCTATCAAGACAAACACTCTCTCTCATAGGAAGCTTCCCTTTAGCACCGTGGATCTCTGCCTGTGCTGTTGTTCACTACACTTGAATGTGGACGTTTGCCGTTGGCTCAAGAAACTGAAGGAAATAAAGGAAACCAAGACGAACCTCTTCCTTATTGCTGTAGAAGACCAGCATACAGGTAATTACATCTAAAACACAAGTAAGAACAACAAGGTCTCTGAGAAGAGGGACAGTAGACTTTTGTTTGGGAATTTGTGAATTTGCCAAAAGCAAATTACAAACACCTGGTATGTATTACTGTCACACCCCTTTAGCAAGCTTCATCTGATTTTTCTTCCCTCTCTAATCCTTTTTCAGGTACCATTATTTCCTGAAGACCATTTGAATAAAATCTGGGAACAATGGGGAGACTTTGGAAGTAAAAACACCATTTTCTCATATCAGGTGTTTTAAAACCTGATATAAGTTCTCTTTTTTAAAAAGAGAGATGTTAATAATAAAAGATAGCTTGTTTCAAGAACTATTTCCAAGTATTAATAAATGGATATTGGAATATTTTCTGGGAAAATATTATCATAAGGGTCCCTGTGTCATTGACAAGACAAATAATGAAATTAATGTCTTATCTATTTTGGATTTCTCCCAAAGCTCTTATACTGTATTTCATAAGTAATTCTCAATCTATATGTCTATATGTCTATTATGTCTCAATCTAATATATCTATATGTCTATATATCAATTCTCTTGAATTATCTAGCCAACTGCCTCTTATTTTTACCTTATTTTGCAGAGTAAAGACTTGGTATTTTAGTTGCTTCAAAATGTACATGTTTATTGAAAGCTATTATTTGTAAGATGTTGTTCACTACTTCTTTTAACTAGCGAATCTTAATTATTTAGGTCAACAAACTGGGTAGTTCCTCATGAGCCTAAAATATCCATATCTTTGTCTCTATATGTGAATACTAACTGGCAGTGACCTCAGTGAAAATCAGTTTTGAAAAGGCCCTAATGTATATAACGCTTACCATTTCCAAAAAGCCAAGGCTTCTGAACAATGGGAATATCACAGGGAAAAGGATCCAAGATTTTCAGACTAAAATTGCCTCTCTTTAGTGACAGGATGAAATCACTAAGTTTTAGGACCTTTACTCCCTTACTCAAATTGACCTTCTCTAACTACTAAATTAAGCATATCAATCTCGGGCCCTTCAGAGCCATCACTGATTTCATGGACAACAGCGTGAAACTAAGCATGTGCAATCCTTATGAAGTTGTAACATTGTAGAAAGATGTCTCTCTGTTTTCTCTAAGACTAAGAAATCCCACCTTACTATTCTTTTTATTAACAATACAGTTTTAAATTTTTATTTATTTTTAGTTGCTGCTTACTCTGTTTTAAAATTCCAGTGTAGTTAGCAGACAGTGTTATATTATTTCAGGTGTGCAATATAGTGATTCAACACTTGCATACAACATGCGGTGCTCATCACAAGTGGACTGACTCCTTAATCCCCATCACCTATTTCACCCATCCCCCCACTCCACTCCCCTCTTGTAACCATCAGTTTGTTCTCTTAGGTTAAGAGTCTGTTTCCTGGTTTCTCTTTCTCTTTCTCTCTCTCTCCTTTTTTCAAACCTTTGTCATTTGTTTTGTTCTTAAATTCCACATATGAGTGAAATCATATGGTGTTTGCCTTTCTCTAATTTACTTTGCTGAGCATTATACTCTGTCATCCATGTTGTTGCAAATACACCTTGCTATTCTCCACACACTGTATCTTCAGACTTTATTAAGCATGCCATAATAATGTAATTTAGACTGGAGTCTCACCAGACTAAAGGATCTATCCTTCTGACGGCCTCTTTCATTAACTTTTAAATGTTTATTCATTTTTGAGAGAGAGAGAGAGGGAGAGAGAGAATGAGAGAGAGGGAGAGAGATGGAGCAGGGGCAGAGAGAGGGGGGACAGGATCCAAAGGGAGCCCTGCACTGACAGCAGAGAGTCTGTTGGGGGCTTGGGCTCAGGAACCATGAGATCATGACCTGAACAGAAGTCAGATGCTTAACCAACTGAGCCACCCACGTGCTCCCATGATGGTCTCTTTCATTTTAAAGATCTAAATTTTCATGCACCTGCTGAATGCTTCCATATTGCTACATATTCTGTGATGTTTGAGCTTCTGTCTGTTTTCACATTCAAGACCCAGAGAACTTTTGTGAATATTTTTCTTTGTATCTACTAGAATATTGAATGGTGGCACAGTATTCACTTAATTTCTCTATATCCATTTGTATAGGGATTTTTCACCTATAATATTCAGCAACTCCAATGCCCCAAGTTCATGATTACAGCCATGGTGTTATGATTGTAACATATAATTTTATGATTAAAAAAAGCACTTGACTGATGACAGTGGGACTTCTTTTTGCTCATGAGTGATCTTTGACTTCAGAGTAGCAGGCTTAACATCTTCCCTCTTTCAAACTGCTTGGTAGTCATCATCCTACTTTGGGCTCGTTGTGAGGGGTGGATAAGGTATGCTTCATTACAGACTGCAGCCTCAAAGCCTATCTCTTCACTTCAAGAAAGTTTCAACTAATATTTTCAACTTTTAAGCCCAACTTATCTTTTTGCTTTCTTTTTGTTTAACGTCCAAGTCAACATTTGTCCAAGGTGGTAGAAATTCTATTCAACTCATTTTCCCCACTAAATATGTCAGCCAATCTTTGACTTGTTCTTCAATTATTCCCCATCCTTGAAAGGCTTAGAGACAATGCCGGCAGAATATCCAGTTGTCATTCCCCCACAAGGCTTAGAAGTCTGTTGCACAAAGGACATCTCATGCAGGTACCAATATGGAAACTGTGCTGAACTCTCAGAGAGCAGACACTACGGCTATGTTTACAAACACAGTACTCAAACAGCAAGCTAATTTTTAGAGATTTGATCAACTAACCAGTTGCTTAGTTCATAGTCTGTCAAATAATCATGGCACATAGTCGCTTCAAATTGACTACATGGACAGTTTTTTCATAATGTATATAGCCAGAATTTTAAATTAAATTAACTATAAAATCCTATGATAATGCATTAGTGAAAATAGGCTAACTGATACCACAATCCCCAAATCTCAGTAACTTAGCACAGTGAAAAGAAAAGGACCCAAGCTCCTGTCTTCTTAAGCTCTCCCTTTTCTGGGTCCATGGGCTCCTCCGTATCTAACTGGAAGGTAAGGAAAGAGCACAAGAATTATGCATGGGAGCATTTTAAAGTCCAGACCTGGAAAGGCATTACATCACTTCTGCACACATTCTCCTGTCTGGAATTAGGCCACGTGCACCAACTAATTACAAGGAAGCTGGGAACTGTGGTATAGCTGTGTACCCAAGAGGAAAGGAAACTAGTCTGGTAAATGCTTAGAACTATCTGGCACAATGGCACCACACAAATACGGGACTTTCTTAAATCTTCCTTATTCAAGCAATTGGGATAGTAGTGGAAATGACTGGTGTCAGATGAATCTATGAAAATCGCAGGTTGGAATATGGAGTAAAGGATGCCCACACTTCAGACTCACTCCCAATATACTTAGAGAGATGTGTTAGACGAGTTGGTTTCCTTGTTCTCTGCCTCTAGCAGAGTTTTAACATTTGCCCAGTTCTCTTCTTCACAACCAAATATCTGCCATAAAACTTTGTTGTGGAGACACTGGGATCTTCATTCCCGTCCCCCCCACCCCCACCCCCCATCTCTCTGAAGTCTGAGGGAGAGGTAGTATTATCTTTATTTAAAAGAACAGCTATTCACTGAAGTTGGTAACATGAAAACGATTAGATTAGGAATGCAAATCTGGAACTTCAGTCTTCTGACACTTAGTTTAGGTCTTTTTCCTTAAACATGGCTCCTCTTTTCAGCACTTATACCCCAAAAACAAGGGAAGTAAAAAGAAATAAACAGCAAGTTGGCTAGTCCATTACGCCCCTATTTTCTAGATCTAGGATGTAAATGTGATGACTTTTTACTGGCTAAATTAAGATTGGAAACATATCTGTCATTCTTTTCTTCTTTAAACAGCTTTATCATGGTTGTTATAGTTCTATAGGACTGTGTGTTTTCCCTCAAAACCTTCTTACCTGCAACAGAGGTAATTTTCAGAATCATCAAGAAAGAACGCTCTTAGTATTTTGTTCAATTCAGTCTTAAGGACTCTAAATAGTTTGGACTAGCACTCAAATTTGAGATTCTACTTTATTTCTTTGAGTATTGCCCATTTATGGCTGGGAAGAGAAAACACAGACTGTTCAAACCTAATACTGCATAAAACGTTTTGAAAGGATTACAGTAAGTCTATCCAGTGGATCTCACATCAAAATCTCCCTAGATATAAAAGCATTTACTTTTTTAATTTTTAAGGGCCAAATATTCATCTTGCAATAAAAGCCAGAAAGCAAATAGATTCTTAGTTGGGTGAAAATAAAGATGCCTACCACCAATGGGGGAATGGAATTGAAAAGGGGATCGGGAGAAAATATCTCCAGGGCCACCCACTGTGAGAAAGTTTCAGCTGGATCCAATAGCAGGAGTCTAAAACCAACATGACAAGAAACAGAAAAAGGAATGAAAACTTGGACTGCATTCTTGCCCACACACACACAACTGTAATGGAAAGAATCACCAAACTAATTGCCATCTGATAGTCTGTGTATTAAGGGAATCAGCAAATGCTTTCTTGCTTATGTTTGGTTTGAATACTGTTTTCTACCCACAACATAAAATTATGAACATAATAGTCAAAAAAATTGTGCTATTTGTATTCATAAAGAAATGCTAGAAAGTATGGAAATAAATAAAAGCAGTAAATAAACATCAGTGGAAAGGTTACATTTCTTTTGCTATTATAAAAATTATATACACTATATTAAAAAATGAAAGCTATAATGCAGAAAATCTTTCTTAATCACTAAAGATCTGTCGTATCTCTTTGTTTTTACTACTTTAAGCAAAAAAGAAAAAAAGACACCAGATTTACTGACTTATCTGTAGTAATAAATCTCATGTTAAAACACTGGTAATTGATTACTATAATGATGAATAATGTAATGGAATTTGTTGTATTAAACTATAAATATAGTTTTATTTGCTTTGTGTTTCTCCCCGCAAAATACATAACAAAACCTCAATATATCGTTGTTATAATCAATACAAATATAATCATAAGAATAAAAATTGTTGCTGCTTCTGATTATCATTCTCTTTTCAGCCTAATGGTTTTCAAGCCAGTTCATCATTTGGAGACCTGTGTGTGCCAAGATAACATATCTAAAAGTTGTTACGCTCATATGAATTCTATTAACATGTTAAAAGTTTTATTTAAAAAATTTTTTAATTTCAAAATATTTGCCTTAGGAATAAGGAAGCTACTATAAGTTTGTTGTAAAAAATATTTGGTACATTATATCCACTGACTGTAACTTGTTTCAGTTGGAAATGAAAAAGAAAAATATCATCTCAAGAGTTGATGCTGAATGATGATGGGAATGGCAGAGTAAGAACCTCTAAAAATCCTCTCTTTCATAAAAGCAGTAAGAATACTGGCCAAAAAAAGGTCCAAATTAACTTTTAAATGTGTTTTTTAAGTGTTCATTTATTTTTGAAGGAGAGAGGGACAGAGTGTAAGCAGGGGAGAGGCAGAAGAGAGGGAGACACAGAATCCAAAGCAGGCTCCAGGCTCTGAGCTGTCAGCAGAGACCTATGTGGGGTTCGAACCCATGAATCGTGAGATCATGACCTGAGCCAAAGTCAGATGCTTAACTGACTGAGCCACCCAGACTCACTGGTCCAAATTAACTTTTAAAGAACTCTGAAAATTAATCAAAGGCTTTCAACAATCTGGGGAGCCTGTATTTAGGAAAGATGGCTAAATCTCAGTAAGAAAACCTTTGTGGCACTTACCTTGTCCTAGTCTCACTCACCTTCCCCAGTTCCTTAAGAGTCTTAGCCAACAACCCTGCAATCATGGTGAAAGGCAGCAGCCTAAAAGACACTGGAGGGAAAAAAATGGGTCGGAGCTCCTCCACGGCCTCCCTCCTAGATAACTGTCATTTGGACTCTGGCAGTTCCCTAAAAATTCCTTTCACAAAACTTGTCTTTATTTGAGCTGACTCAGAGCTCTCTCAGGGTGAACGGATGTTTTCCCTGGGGCATTTGTCAAAAACAATCAGCAACAATTGTTTAACATCACAACTGCTTGAAGCAATGCTAGCGCTTGGGCAAGTAACTCCTGAAACAATACACTAGTGGAACACCTGGGGGAAGGAAATATCCAGAGGAGGTTTTAAAAAGTTTGGATATATCCCTGAGAATGAAAGCAACATGCATGAGTTGGGCTCTGTACACACCCAGGAAAAACCTGAGAAAGTCCTAATATCTCACCTCTGGCTGACTTTGCAGCTAAGTGCATTCAGGAAGTGAAGACTAAGACAGAGTTGTTAACTGCCTGCCTGAGCATGTAAAGCGAGCCCCCAAACCTACAGTGGACAATTCCTCAAAGGCTGTGAGACTTATGGTTCCATGCATTTAAAAAAATCTCAGTCCAGTCATTAGCCGACTACGAAGCTAAATGAGCAAAGATATCAATGGCACTGTGTGCATGTGTGGGATGTGTGTATGTATGTGTGTGTGTGTGTGTGTGTGTGTGTGTGTGTGCACATATCAAGAAAAGGTAATGAATAAAAGGTTGCTTTCTCATTGATTAGAAGCATGTGTGTAACCAGACATCTATCAGCAGTATGGTAACTGATGGATTAGTTTCAAAGTGAAAGATTTCTGGTGCTGTTTTAAAAAAAATGTTTTTTAAATGTTTTATTTATTTTTGAGACAGAGAGAGAGCATGAGCAGGGGAGGGGTGGAGAGAGAGGGAGACACAGAATCCAAAGCAGGCTCCAGGCTCCAGGCAGTCAGCACAGAGCCCGACGCAGGGCTGGAACTCACAGACCGTGAGATCATGACCTGAGCCAAAGTCAGACGCTTAACCGACTGAGCCACCCAGACACCCTTCTGGTGCTGTTTTAAAAAAAGATCTGCTGTGATCAGTTTCCCATCATGTACCACATTCACAAGGTCCATGAGCTCATACAAAAAATGAATGGTGAAGAGTAGTAACTGCCAAAATTTTACATTGAATCACCTAGTTGTATTAGGAAAGTTTTTTTTTTCATTTGCTTTAACGATTTCTCCTAAATAATACTCTCTCCAGAAACGCTTGACTAATATATTCATTGTAATTATTTCTGTACCTTTTTTACCCACTCAGTAGCTATTTAAAAAAATCAGATAACTTGACTGGGTGCCTGGGTGGCTCAGTCAGTTGAGCATCTGACTTTGGCTCAGGTCATGATCTCACAGGTGGTGAGTTTGAGCCCCGCGTCGGGCTCTGTGCTGACAGCTCAGAACCTGGAGCCTGTTCTGGATTCTGTGTCTCCTCTCTGCTCCTCCCCGGCCTACACTCTGTCTCTCTCTCTCTCTCTCTTTCTAAAAAATAAATAAACATTAAACAAATTTTAAAAATCAGATAACTTGAGTTAACAGAAGATTTTACTATGAACCTAAAATTGCTCTAAAAATTTTTTTAAAAACACCCTAAAACCAACTTTTTACTATTAGTTATTTTATAGAAAAACATAAATTAATTGGTTTTAATTGGTTAATACCTATGCAATCCTTTAAGTGTAAGTCTATTTTGCAATCTCTACCAAATGATAGAGTTATCACAGTTAGGGAGCCATCTGGTTTCTCTAAGTTCACAAGAGCATATTCTTTTTCCTCAAATGTATAGTAGTTATCTTCTGCTATATTTCAAATTATCCAGACTTAGCCAATTAAAAGAACGATTTAGCTGGTTTATAGTTTCTCAATGTGGTTGCAGCCAAGCCATCAGGTTTACAGTCATCTCAAGGCTTAAGACTAAAGACTCTACTTTGAATTTCGCTCATAGGGTTATTAGCAGGGTTCTGTGAAAGACCTGCCCAGTGAATGAAAAGACAAGCCACGGACTAGGAGAAAATATTCACAAAAGACATATCTGATAAAGGATGTTATCCAAAATATATAAACTCTTAAAACTCAACCTTGAGGAAATAAACAACTCAATTTAAAAATAGACCAAAGACCTCACCAGATACCTCAACAAAAAGATACATAGCATATGAATAAGTATACAAATAAGCATATGAAAAGATGCTCCATGTTGTATGTCAACAGAGAAATTCAAATTAAAACAATAGTGGGGTTGTCCTTTCCTTCCTCACATACCATTTGCAAGGAAGCTTTTGGTTCCTTGATTCCTGAGCCTCTCTCCTGGGTTATCTGAATAATCTCTGAAATGGCAGTTAGCTTTTTGCAGTACAAGTGGTGTGAGAGAGAGAGAGACCCAAAATGTAAGACAGCCTTTCTGTAATTTTATCTTAGAAGGACATCCTATTCCTTCTGCCGTATTCTATTTATTAGAAGTGAACAAGTAAGTCCAACCCACTCCCAACAGGCAGGCATTCATGAGAGAATGAATACCAGGGGCAGGATCATTGATGGCCAACTTAGATGCTGCCTACCACAATATGCCAATGTCACCCTTAGGTTGAGAGGAAGTCAAGCCACACAGAACCATATTCTTCTCTTGAGGGAAAATAACTTCTGAGTTTCCACTTTGAGCAACTGGATAGATAGTAGTGTGATTTAGTAAGCAAGAGAACACTGGTAAAAGACAGTGTGAGGAAAGAGAACATGAGTTCAGTTATGGGTATGGTTAAGTTGGTTAAGTTTGTGGTTAATTTGAGACTGCCAGCTGGAGATGTTGAGCTGGCACTTTGTTGGGTGTGATGGAGCTCAGAGGGAAGTTTGGAATGGAGACACTCACTTGAAAGCCTTTAAAGATACGGGTGTGGACAAAACCATGAGGGAGAAAATATAAAATAAGATGAGGAAAGGAACAAATTCAAAGCCTTGAACAACTCAAGATTAAAAGCCAAGTGATGGACAGCAATATAGCAAAGGACATTGAGAGGAGTTAGTTCCAGAGGTAAAAGAGAATGGAGGGAGTCTGGTGATACAGAAGCCCAGGATAGAGTGTTTCAAAAAGGACAGAGCACTCTACACATTTTAAATGCTGCTGCGGGGGTCAAATAACAGGAAAATAGAAAAATGTCCATTAGCTTAGTGATGAAGGAGTGAGAGAGAAGCACAGACTGAAGTGAGGTGAGGATCGGTGATCAGTGATACAGACAATTTTTTAAGGCTTTGTAAAGAAAGGGAAAAATACAGCAACCGTCAAAAGGAAAGTAGAGTCCAAGGATGGTGATTTCCTTTTAATATGAAAGGGAATTACATTTGTTTAAATGATGATGGGAAGAGTGCAGTAGAAAGAAAGAATAAGAAATAACAACAACAACAAATAGTGTGAGGTTCTAGAAAAAGTATGTGGGATGTGTGAGCTCTAATGCAAATGGAGAGTTAGCTCCTGACCTGTCATGAGAAGGAACGGAAGCAGAAGAGATGAGACGTAGGCTGCAGAAGGGATTGTAGATCTGTTGGCAAGAAAGCGAAGTGTTTTTTGGTCTGTTGGCTTTATTTTGTGGTAAAGGTGGAAAAGAGGTACATGGGCCTGTATGTGAGTGTGTACATAGAATGACAATGAAGAGAACACACAAGTAAAGCAGTTGTTGGTAGGACCTCAGGTGAGCCAGCACAGGAGGAAATGAATAAAATAGTTCAGTGACATCGCCTAATCCTTTGGAGAAAGTTAATCTCAGGCTAGACTGTGAAACAGGAATATAGGCCATTCTACTCTCATTTCTAACTGTTCCTCCTTCTTCAGAGTTTTTATGCATCTCCTTCTCTTTGATCATAATGAACGGAGTCTAATAAAGGAAGTTCACTTATCAGCCAGGGACTTGAGTGATAGTACCTCTCAGGACAGTTTGCATTTAAAAAGAAGAGGTCAGGGGCACCTGGGTGGCTCAGTCGGAAGTGTCCAACTTCGACTCAGGTCATCCTATCAACGGTTTGTGGGTTCAAGCCCCACATCAGGCTCTGTGCTGACAGCTCAGAGCTTGGAGCCTGCTTCGGATTCTGTGTCTTCCTCTTTCTCTGCCCCTCCCCTACTCACACTTTGTCTCTCTCTCCAAAATAAACACTAAAAAGAAGATGTCCAAAGAGGGTAGTGCTCTCTGCCTAACCCAGAAGAGTGAAGTACTAATAAAGAAATGTAGTTCCAAGCAGAGTTTGGGGTAAACAGTTCTATCACTTGCAAGCTATGCAGTTTATCTGGGCCTCAACTTCCCCACCTGCAAAATGTAGACACTGAATTTAAAAGGTTGTATAGAGATTTGACATGATATATCACAAGTTCCTGACAGTCGCTCTTCTTCTTTTTATTGAAGTATAGCTGACACACGATGTTATATTAGTTTCAAGTATACAACATGGCGATTCAACAATTCTACACATTACTCAGTGTTCACCAGTCGCTATCTGTCACCACACAATGTTATTACGATACTACTAACTATATTTCCTATGCTGTACTTTTCATCCCTGTGATTTATGCATTTTATAACTGAAAGTGTGTTCCTCTCAATCCCCTTTATCTACTTCCCCCATCACCATACCCTCCTCTTCTCTGGCAACCACCTGTTTATTCTCTGTACTTATGAGTCTGTTTCCGTTTCTGTTTTTGTTTTTTAGATTCCATATGTAAGTGAAACCATATGGTATTTATCCTTCACTGTCTACTTATTTCACTTAGCATTATACCATCTAGGTCCATCCATGTTGTCACAAATGGCAACATCTCATTCTTTGCTGTGGCTGTGTAATATTCCAGTGTGTGTATGTGTGTGTGTGTATACACATACATACCACATCCTCTTTATTCATTCATCTCTCAAGGGACAGTTTTTTTTCTATATCTTGGCTATTGTAAATAGTAATGCAATAAATACAGCGGTGTGTATATCTTTTCAAATTAGCATTTTTGTTTCTTTGGGTAAATACCCAGGGGTAGAATTACTGGATCATATGGTATGTCTATTAATTTTCTGAGGAAGTTACATACTGTTTTCCACAGTGGCTGCACCAATTTGCATTCCTGCCAACAGTGTAGGAGGGTTCCCTTTTCTCCATATCCTAGCCAATACCTGTTATTTCTTATCTTTTTGATATTAGCCTTTCTAACAGGCACAAGGTGATATCTTACTGTGGTTTTAATTTGCATTTTTCTGATGATTATTGATGTTTACTCTGTCACTCTTATTATACTCAAGAAAAATAGTTACCATTGCCACCAGGACTATTATCAATGTGGTTATTCATTCATCAACCAAATATTTCTGAGTGCCTGTGTGACTCCTCAAACTAACAGCTGACCCAAGAGGGCAAGAATGCAAACAGTCACAATACAACATGCCAAGCACGACACCAGAGATAAAAATACAATGTGTTGTAGGAGCACAGAGAAGGCAAAGCTAAATGTGCCCAGGAGAGTTAGAGGAGACTTCACAAAAATGGAGAGTATAAGATGGGTTTTGAAGAATGAGTGAGTTTGCTAGATGGAAAGGAGGTAATTGCAGACAATGGGGTTAGCATGGATAAAGAGCCATTGATCAGGAAAAAATACACCTATTATGCAGTTTTAAATATTTCAGATTCCTTGACTTTAGTCTAGGAGTAAACACCTCCTAACCATTGCTTCTGATCTAGAAATTGGACTTTTAGCCTGAAAAATAGCTCCATAATAAGAAAAAGTCATTTTAGTCAGAAATAGCTGACAAATATCTATTACCTTGAAACAAAGTACAAGGTAAAAACATATGAAAGTCCAGTTTTAATGAGTTACTAACAGTCAAACAAATTCCTTTTGTGCAAATGCATCGTAGTTGAGTTATGAGGCTAACACCCCAGTCCACATGCAGAACAGGAAAGCCAGCTCTGGCAAGGCTGTTAGTCACCCCCAGTAGTTCCTATTTTCCTACAGTAATAAAATCCCTAATTTTTAGTGGATATGTCATCACCTGAACGCATTTTATTTCTCAGTTTCCTCTTTACTGGTTGTGGTAAAGTAAGCTGTGGCCAATAACAAGGGGAGAGAAGGGGTGTGGCAATTTCTGTGATGTGTTCTTAAAGGGAAAGTGTGTCTCTTTCTTCCTCTTGTTTTGCTCCTGGGAATGCATATCTGATGACCAGGGCTCCATCTTGAATTCTAAGGACCATGATGGCTCACTTTAAGGATGGTGGAACAAAAAAACTGGAGGCAGACTGGGGTTCAGAGGACTACAGAGTGATGGGTCCAACTCTTAATTGCCTATATACACAAAATTATATGAGATTTTATATTGATGTGTTTTTTATGTAACTCCCTTAAGAAATAACTATAGCCAAACCTTTATTTGAACTAATACATCAACTAGGAAATAAAACTCTACTACTTTTGTATAATTTCAGATTGGCTATATATTTCTGTGTTCTTCACTCAAAAGGCTATCTTTTTAAGTTGGTGGATTTTTTTTCCTTCTAAAGGACATGGCGATTATTATTTGATAAAAGCAAATAAATAGAAAGAGAACTCACTATACCTCTACATGGAAAGTAAAATATTAGTTTCTTATTTTGAACCTCCCTAAAAGTATAATTAACTGCCTGCTCCCCATTCTGAATCTTCCAGTGTCTGACTTAAGTTCTTTCCAGGGACTCACTCATTCAATCCCTCCAACAGCTCTTTGAAATAGCTATTTTCAGTCCTATTGTATTTTCAGCACAGAAGTGAAGGCATTGACTAATGCCTCCCAGCTAGAACGTGAAGGACTTGGGCTTTTAGACCAGGCAGTCTGACTCCATAGCGTAACTATTAAACACAACTCTCACCACGCTGTAGGTATGGATAGTCCTTCTAGAAATTCTGTGATTGGAGCTTGTTCACAACAGAAAAAAAATATATATAAGTAGAAGCAAGCACATAAATATCTTGGCATGAGACATTCTTATGGATGTATTCCTTAGTTCTTAGACTTTCTTCCTTGTTCCTAAAATATCGATAGACTGGATTCTGATTTTGCCCTCCATGACTGAATTTTCTGTTCCTCACTCCATAGTGTTTTCTCTAACTCTGCTCTGCATTGTCAGACGCTTGGGACCTGAACATAATTTGGATCATTTGTTGTCCATGATCGTCGTCTTCTTTCCACTCTTTTTGAGCTACTCTACCATTTTCAGTTCTGACTTCAGATTTGTGTTTCTCTCTCTCTCTCTCTCTCTCTCTCTCAATCTCTGGAAAAGCCAGCCTCTGGTTTGGAAGGCCATGCTTAGCTTCGGTTTTGGATCTGACTTAACCTTATTTGTAAAACTAGATTCTAGACACTTAGAACTGAGAACACTGAATTTGGCAGATGGTTTGATTCTACAACAAAAGTATGATTAGCTTTGGCCTTGTTGGTCACAATGTAGACATCCTTTGGCTGGACCATGCACTCAGTTATTCACCATTCACTAAGCACTGGTCACATGCCAGGCATCTTGCTGTGTGCTGAGATAAAACCATGAATGAGTTGGTTCCTGTGCTTTCAGAATACTTACACTAGTAAACAATACTTGCAAGAGGCAACAGTGGTTACAATAGCAGCCATGGTTGTAACAGTAAACAAGTTACAGACTCTGCGTGAAGGATATAACAAGGAAGTCATCAGCTGCCTGGGGAGTGAAGGTTGAGCTGAGTTTTGAAAGCTGTGTGGTTCACCAGGTTGACAAGGGAATGTGGGGTATTGTAACCAAGGAAGCAGAATTTACAAACGTATAGAAGCATAACCGAAAGCTTAGAATAGGACAAAAGGAATAATCGGAGATGGTATGGAAGAGAGGTTTAGAGTTACATCAGGAAATGCTTCATATGCCATGCAGACGAGCTGGGGCTTTGAAGGGATTTAGGCAATCCAATGAAATGATGAGATGTGCCAGGTTAAACCACTCCTTCAGGCTTCTGCACATCAATGTGCCACCAGACGAGTGAATACAGAGAAGTGATTAATGAGCTCTGTGACCACCCAGAAAACATTTCTGGCAGCTGTAGGCCCCAAGACACATCGAGGAATCTGCTTCTCTGGCAACATTTAAGTTAGAAATAAGTCTATTTTTGAGAGTTTTTTTGCTGCTTTAGTCACATCTCTTTTTATCTGCCCCATCACCATATCATAGTTGCTGGTTGCTTCTTCTTTCTATGGATTATTTTCAGGGATTAAGATACAGATTAATTGATACAAAGAAGGTTTGTATTGCCTTAGTTTTGGGGTGAACTGAGATGGATCATGCAAATCCAAAAATAATTTGGTAGGGCACACATATTCCTATTAGCAAGAAGTACATTCACTTACTGTTCCCCAGTGAAATAACAAAACTTTATTAAAATGGAAAATGACAACGTATATGTGAGAAAGCCATGTTGACAGGCCTTAAGATCCCTTCAGCCTAGTCCTCACTTTCTGATGATGCTAGCAAGGGACACTTGTAGGGAGGTCCTAGAGTTACCCTCCCTGACTCCAAACCTCAAGGTTGATGGATAAACCTGATTACACTTGATGAACTCAACAGCTTTACTTCCATGAGCATTTAACTTCCAGTGTCATTTTGCATCTCCTGTCAACACTGAAATATGTAGCAGATTAGTACCAGGAATTTATCAGGAAAATGTTGTTTATTAATACGAGCCCTTTGGAGCAAATAAGAAGTATCCAAGTCTAATTTTTAGAAGATGGAAAAATGGTATGGTTCTAAAAACATCAGATAAGTGTATAATATTCTGTTCATTTGGGGCTTTCTAATCTAGCCTCAGGGATCTGCTTCATGTTTCTATCTTTTTTTAACATGAGAACAGCGTTTACCTCCCATTTTACAGTGATTGAAATTCCCAATGCCTCAACTCAAGCCAAAAAAAATGAAAAAGAGTACAAGCAAGGAAATAATGTTCCAGGGACAGGATACACATTTTTGCTCAATGTAACAATACCGAGAAGTGAGTATCAAGACAAGGATTATCTCCCTGGATTTTTTTTTAAACAAATGCAGAGGTGGTTATAAGAAGAAATAAAATGTTGAACAGCAGAAGCAGCAGGGAGGATTTCATATTGGATGGTAACTAGTTGAGACATTTTGGATATCTTCTTGCAGACCAGTAATTGGAAATTAAATAAATATTCCCTATATAAAGAAGAGGCACCTGCTTACAGCTTTGTGTTCTATTATTCCTGCTTTTCTCCTTTGATGCCTGATATCCATGTGCTTAGAATAATTCATGAGAATTACTTCAACATTTCAGAAAAGAAGCAATGGATAAAAGCTTGCTGTCTAGAAAAATATTACATAGCTGACTTCTGACACTATAAAGAAACTTGGAAATCTTCCCCCCTGCACTATCTGCAGTAAACCTGGTTTCATTAAAAAGCAACAATTTTAGAGTCAGGTGTCCTGGGCACAAGACCCCACTTCCATTGGTATCTAACTGTGTACCCTTGGAAAAGTCATTCACTTCTCTGAAATTTAGTCATGTGGTCTAAAAAATGATGGAAGGTGTTTGATAAACAGCGAGAACTATGCTACCTTTAATACTCTATGACAATTTGTTATGTTTTAGATTAAACACAAATGAACTGAGAAAAAGGAAGGCAGAAATTAAGGGTGCCATCATTAATGCACTTGGGGGTATGAGAATCACACATGAAAATCTGGAGTTGCTTTTTCCCCATACCCTAGGTGGGAATAAGCAGCCATGCATTTAAAAATGAAACTTTGGAATGTAGTGAAACTAATATGTAGGGCTAAAGAAAGAACCAAACCCACAGCTTTAGGGGTGGTAGAAATCCTGATACCAGCTGTATCCTATGGTTCCTGTGGATCTGGGACTCAGAGAGGGAGAATGTGACTCACAAGGCGAACACTTTCCTTCATCCCACAGACCTCGGTTCTTACGAATATTCCAGATCAGTGGGAGACCACTCTGTCTGCCTTGGAGAACCAAGCCAATTTCTGGGCTGGGAAGGAGTAGGTATCTAAAATGAATGCTTGGGTAATGAAAGAAAAATACATCCTCTACGATCCTGGAACATGGGCCTCACAGGAGGTCTAAGGATAGGATTCAGGTTATTCTAAATGAATTTTCTTTCAGTTTGTTTTTACTGCATTGAAATTGGTCCTTTGGACAAACTGTTGTCAAGATATTAAGGTCCAATTATTAAAGTATTTATTGAGGCAACTCTACAGTGGATTGAGGAGTTACTATGGACAGTGAAATGGCATATGCTTCTCATGGTTGCCAAGTTATGATGTCCAGAATGATTTTTTTTATGAACCCTAGGAAAAAATGTATCCTACCAGTATGACTATAAATATCTCATTACAAACTTATAATATAAGGCACAGCTCAAGTTAGAAAACGTCAGAGAAAAAAATGGTACAATGAAACTTACAGATCCTTTGGTTTTATTTTCATTGCAAAAATTAGGGGACAGAAACAGTCTTCTTGAGTAGTTGTGCTCTTGCCAAAAGAAGCATAAAGTCAACCAAGCATGTTTTCGATGCATACTAAACAATGTGGGTTTCAGGAGGAGAAAGCTTAATTTTAAAAATCTGGAACTTGTACACTTTTTTTCGTTTACAACCATCCAAAAATTAACTCAAATTAATTCAAGCACCCACACACAAAAATAATATTAGGTTATCTCAATGAACTTAAATCAAGAATTACCTGGCCCCCAGAAAGCAACTAGAACAGGAGACATTAACTTTATTTGAACTCCTGTTTTTTTTTTCTTATTGTGTTCATTTCTGTCCATTTACTTTATTCTACTTCATTGCAGTTCGGCTTCCACCATTTTTCTGGGGTATGGTCTACATGATAGGAATATATGGGCTCCAACATACCTATATTTTCCATAACATTAATACGTTAAGCAACCTAGAAAAGATCTGCTTTTTTTTGGTACAATACCAGTTCAAAAATTCCCAGGCAGGGATCTATTTCACCTAGCATGGGGCAGGTGTATAAACACAGGCTGATCAACTCTGGCCAGGGTTAACATTATAGGAACATAGCTGTTCTTCCTGTCACCAGTGGATGAAAGGTGTAATGTAACCTCTTAGAAAAGAATTGGTATTACTTGGCTTTAATGCATAGAAATATACTGTACACCCTTGATCCCCCAGTGTAGATGTCAAAAGTGTCCTGCTGAAAGTTTTCCGCCTTTCCCAGGTGAACTTTGGTTTTGGCCCAAAATTATACTTACCCTGCATTCTGATATAATGACCGGGGCAATGATTCTCTGTGGCCAGGCTTTATGAGTGCAGCTCAGCCCTACTGTATTCAGTTTCAATTACTTATTTATATAGTTCTTTATAACATGTAATATACCCAATAAACAATGGTGGGGAAGAAAAGCAATATAATTATAACAAAAATTTTATTTGATTAAAAGAATGAAAAAGTTGCAGTGTATATTGGCCACTGATCCTTAACATATCCTGATGTAAAAGGATATAAGGTGAATAATAAAATGAGCAAATATCTTGGACATACGCTTGTTAACTCTCTTCTCTAGAAGTCAAGTGGATGCTCTGATTATTCTATCCACTGATTGGGAGGGTTTCCTATAATGGGTGTTCTTCAAGAGTTGTCCTATGATGGGTGTTCCTCAAGAATTGCATTTGACATTGGAATTTGGGAGGATCTCTCCTAAATCACCTCTGTAATTCTCTTTTTACCAGTACCTGTATGTGGGCCTTGCTTTACTGGGTTTTCTGTGAATGCAACTTCTATAAAATGTTTTTCAATTATCTGTCAATTTCACCAGCGAGAATTCTATTTTTAAATAACCAGTGAAAGAGATGTGTTGAATTGAACCTCTAGCCTGGAATGGTCTTGTCTTCTTGGATTCTACTTTAGAGCATCAGTCTTTAGGACTCCTCTTCCCTTTCTTTCTCAGTTGAAGGATCTTTTGCATGAAAGAAAAACAATAGGTTGGGACAGGGAAGTTTGTGCCTTTATTCTGTACTGAGCCCTCAGCCCCCAGCTGTATTCCAGCTCTAGCTAAATATACTTTACAAAGAGAGGGTCATCAATGTGTCCACCCCTGTACTATTGGTGCTTTGGAGGAGCACCTTAAGTTCTCTGGGACTGCCCAGATATTCCTATTGCAATTTCTAGAATGGAATTTATTTGTTTTAATTTCAGAATAGAGTGCAACAGAGGATTTGGTTTTTGCAGTTCAGCAAGGTAAACAATTGATCCCTAGCTGGTCAAAGGCACAAGTTATAAATATGTACTATTGTGCTGACAACACACAGCCTGCTTGGGATTCTCTCTCTCCCTCTCTGTCTCTGCCTCTCCCACACTCGTGTGTGTATGCACACACTCTCTCTCAAAATAAATAAATAAAATATTAAAGTAATAAATATGTCCTATTGTCTTTGAGCTGCTTTCATTTGAGCCACCTCAAACTGAATATTATTCTTTTGTGAAAAAACCCTAATAAAGTCTGAATGAAGTAGCCAACATATTAAAATATTCTGACACTTGTCGCCAACTCCCCTTAAACATCCTGGATATAAGATACAAAAGAAGATAACCAACTGCTATGCTATGCCAATTCTTCTCCTGGTCCCAGGGAAGGGATTCTCGCCATCCCACCCTACCTTCATTCAGTCAGTGTGCAATGTCTGCCCTTACACTCCTTCCTTGGAAAAACAAGTTGTGCACATCCATGCCATGGAATACTATTTGGCAATAAAAAGGAAGCACCTTAATGAAGCCTTGACTCAGTGATGTAAAAGTATGGATGTCAAAAACATTATCCTGAATGACAGGTGCAAGACGTGGCAAGGCATGTAGTCTGACTTCATTTATATTAATTACAAAATCAGGCAAAACTAATCTATGGTAATAGAAACCAGAGGTGATTGTCTCTGAGTGGGAAGTAGAGAACTTCCTGAAAAGGGACACAAGCAAATATCCAGCAAAATGTCTTTGTTGGAGGAGGCCATCAAGAGGATGTGACTGCCCCCTGACCCAAGAGCTGGGCCAGGGCAATTGGAGGCTCCTCATGCCTTCCCGTGGCCTTGGAATGTATGTTCTGCCCACTGTTCCCACATTATGAATTATTCCAAGGACATAGCCTTCAGAGAGTGATGTGTTGTTGAGATGACCTGTATGGTATAACATGATTAAATCCAGTTAAAGCCTTTATGTAAACTTTAAAAATTCTGGAGGGTAGGTGTGGACTCTACTCATCTTGTGGCTGCCCAAGGCAAGCCTCCTATGTAAGTTCCCTTGCTTATTAAACCTGCCACCTACCAGTCTGGTATGACCTGCCTCTTTCTTTGGTCTCTCTTTGACTTCTTTGTACGGGCACCAGTTTACCCAGGGAACCCTAAGGTTGCAAACCAAAAATTTTGTTTTGGGTAGTTATTACATTGATGCTTACACACGTGAAAATTTATCAAACTGAACACTTAAGGTCTGTGCATCTTACTATATGTAAATCACACTTCAGTTTAAGACAAAAAAACTAGTTTTTCCAGTAGAGGTAACATAAATCTCACTCAAATTAGGTACAGCAAAAAAATAAAGGAATTGATTACAGGGATTTGTGAGGGTTTGGGGAAGACAAGTGGAATGCATGTGAGTGTAAGAAATGAGCTGGGACCAGAAATTTAAGTGCTCTCAGGATTCAGTCTCCCACTAAAGCTGATCTTAGCACATCTCCTTCGTTTCCCTTCCATCTCTGCACCTTCCTCTGCTTCTCAGGTCCAACTGCCAGGAAATACAGATGACAGCAGTCCCTACGTGTCACATGTTATAGGATAGGCCAATCCTTCATTTGTTCAGCAAATATTTACTGATACTGATTATTGATTGTCACAGTGCATCAGGTACTCTCATAGGCCCTGGGGCTATTTATCTGAACTGGCCAGACAAATCCTCTGGAAAAGTATATTCCAACTAAGGGGAAAGGAGGTGAGAAGTAAAAAACACACAAACAAAAACCACCAAAACAATATAATATTAGGTAGTAATAGGGATACTAAAGAAAAGGAAAAGAATATGCAAGTCAAATAATACATGCCATATTTCAGAGACAGAAGGATTAGTGGGGCTGGATGAGGAGTAGACTGCTAAAAAAACATGAGGCACCTGGTGGCTCAGTTGCCTCTTGATTTTGGCTCAGGTCATGATCTCAAAGTTATGAGACTGGGCGCCGTGTCTGGCTCCATGTGGAGCATGGAGCCTGCTTAGGATTCTCTCTCTCTGTCTCTCTCTGTCTCTCTCTCTCTGCTCCTCCCCCCCACATGCATGGGCGCGCAACCTCTCATAAATACATAAATAAATAAAGTCAAGAAGGTAGGCAGACGCTATCCTCGAGAGCCATAAAGACACGGATGCAGAATTGGCTTACATTTTAAGAGCAATGGCAATCGTTGTGTGATTTTAATCACTGGAGAAATAGGTTCTGGTTGATATTTTTAGACCAAAGATAATAGACTCTCATAGGTAGTTCTGATATCCCTTTCTTAAATGTATGCTTTTCTTAAGTTCTTGATTACGGAAAAGATTTCCTTGTCCAGTCTGGATCAGGGCTCCACCCCTCAGTTCAATGGTTGTGGATGGTTGTGGCCATTGAGTAGGATCATTTTACAGAATCAATGGTAGGCCCTGTACAATTTATATGTTTACAGGAACAAAGAATTTTTAGGAAGGTGTGGTAGACAGACCAACCTATAAATGCTCACTCTATATCCCAACCCAAAAACTAAAGTTCTCTGCGAATTTGTTTTCTTGTACTGCCAAGTAGAGATGTGACATAACCTGGAAAGGCTTCAAGGAATCATGCTTTAGAAACACGAGAAGCAGTTTGTGCCTTGGTTTGTGGTTTGTGCCTCTGTCGACATTATCCACTCCAGAAATACAGATATTTCACTCCATATTTTGAAGGAGGTCTTAGAGGAATTGGCAGATGTGCCATTTTCCTTCAGCATAAACTGGATAGAATGACTGATGCGTCCAAGTGCAGATAGTTCCTAGCTTTCTTCCTTCACAGCTTACGAGAGGGCATGGGATCGGGTCTATACGGTTCACTGTTGCACCCACAATGAGCAGCATAGGGTAGGTACTCCATATATTTGTTGAATCTGTAAATTATGATGCCACCAAAAATGCATTCGTATTTTATGTCTGTTCTGGAAACTTCAAGGAAATTGATGTCTCTGAATTGTTAAAATGAAAAACACAGTGTCTTGGACGGAAAGAAAAATGCTGGGACATTATGGTTAGGTAGTGTTTGAAATTTTTGGTGGCACATCCGGGTTTGTTTTTTTTTTTGGCCAAAGATACAAGCTCTACACATAATCATGGTTCATTGCAATAATTATCTAACTATTCCCTGCCATGTCTCACAATCTAATGGACGTCCTGATGTGTAGCTGTAGCTGGTACTTCATAAATATTTGCCAAATTATTACCAATATATCAGGATGTATTGACATCAAGGATTTTTTTTTCAATTATCTCGAAATAAGCCTTGTCTACTGCTATGATGTTGTCACTTGCTATTATGTTTCTTCAAGTGGTTTCTAAGAATTAGAACTAATAATGAATTTCTTTTTCATTATGTGCAAAAGTCTATGATTTTCCAGAAGACAAATCTCACAGGTTTTCATTGATCCTGAGGAAGAAGTTACACTTTTATTGAGGATTAAAGAAAGCCTATGTGAAGCACTTTGACAAGGAGGGGCTCATTCCTGACCTGGATCGTTTGGTGGATAATTTTCACTATGTTAACCTGGTTAACTTTCGGTTTCAATGCCCTGCAGTTAACTAACGTGCTTCGACAGAAGGCCTGTAATCTCTTTTGACCAAGATGCTCCAAAAGCAAAGAAAACTGGAGGCAGTGTGCTCTGAGCTGCCAAATATCAAAATAGATCCTTCTGTAAAGTGCAGGTTCTGACGCAACAAAATAAAACTCGTGGCAAAGTTTTCTGTGAATAAGTCTTGCAACACTTCAGAGGAGACTGTCAATAGCTTTCAGAGGATTCTCCATGAGCCTTTGACTCCAGAATGTGAAGAACCACTGTTACCCCAACATTCAATTTATAGATGAAACGTTCTGTGAGAGACTTTTTTTTTTTTTTTTTTAATTTTTTTTTCAACGTTTATTTATTTTGGGGACAGAGAGAGACAGAGCATGAACGGGGGAGGGGCAGAGAGAGAGGGAGACACAGAATCGGAAACAGGCTCCAGGCTCTGAGCCATCAGCCCAGAGCCCGACGCGGGGCTCGAACTCACGGACTGCGAGATCGTGACCTGGCTGAAGTCGGACGCTTAACCGACTGCGCCACCCAGGCGCCCCTGTGAGAGACTTTTAAAGGAGGAAGAGAAGTAAGCTTCAGGCCAGGTACCCTGAGAGCGCTTCACATGCGTTATTAGTCATTCTCTCTCTTTCTCTCCGTATGTATGTATTCAATGCTGTCATGACCCAGTTGTGAGCCCATGGCAAGAGGTTCAGTCAGTCCTGAGCAGACGATTTAGTCCACACCCCAACCACTTCCATTAAGCTCACACACTGCAGCTCGCTATGTTTCGGTCCTCATTCCCTGGTGCCAGATAGCACACAACAAGGGACAATCCCCATGACCTGAAGTCCATGAAAAATTATTCAAATTAGTCAATCCACAGACAGCCTGTGAACCCCACCCCATCTGGGTTCCCATACAAATATGCCCTCTATTCCCCTCCTCCCCGGGAACAACCCACTGTGCTCCCTTGAGGGGTTGTAAGGAACTTGGAGCTCTGTCTCTCACCTATCTGCGAGTCATTGGCTTGTGTTCCGCCACCAAAAGAGTCCTTAAATCTCCTAAAACACCTTCACAATCCTATGAAGTAAACATCATGGATTCTGTTTTGCAGATGAGGAAACTGAGCCTCAGAGAAGTTAATAAAGTACCTCAAATTTAATCATCTGTTAATTGGTAGAGCTGACATCTCGGTCCACATCTGTCTACACACCACTACACCTGGCCCTGAGAACGAACTCTAAGTTTATAAATTCAAATATCCTACAAATATGGTATATATTGCAACGATTGTCCGAGATTTCTTAATCTTCAGATACAAATGAGGGAGAGAGAGAGAGAAAGAGAGAGGGAGAGAGACATGACCTAATGTTTGGTTAAGGAAAACTGACAAAAATGTATCAATATCAATAATCATCACAAGTGATAGTGAATCTTCACTAACAATGAAATAACGCTAATATTTGTCTGTAAATAACCTTCCATTGATTTTTCCCCCTTATGAAATACAAAATGAAAAAAGGTATTAAAAGGTTTCGCTAACAGAATATATATCCCTGCCATGCAGAGGCATGCCAGAGCCAGGGCTTATAAGCTTATAACCTGTTGTTAAACTTTTAGGAAATTTGTAAGGCAGTTGTTATACAATTGGAAATTTGCTATGGTTTGGAGGCATTTTAAAGGATCACTTATGTGATTGCAGACCAAATCATCTCTGAGCTGTTTTCCAAATTCCACTACTCTAACTAGAAAATCTTACCTCCTCTTTTCTTCCACCTTAATTGCTTAATTACCGATCACCCTAATTAACCTGTTTTCTGGATTTCTATATTCCACATTCTATACATGAGAAATTCTCATGATTTTTATATTTTTGAAATAGTCTGTGAAAAAGTTACATTAAAATTTTTTTAAAACATCATATCCACATAGTGGTAGATCTGAATGGTAAGAAACAGAATTCCACTATGAATTACAAAGTAGAAAGTAGGAATTAATTATTTAATTTAACATCAACAAATTACTATGTAAAGTGATAATAAAAAAACATATGTGCCTTAAGGACAGAGAACAAGGAGTATGTACAAGTGAGACTTTGGGATATCACCCAAGTCATTTGTACTTTAGTATCATTACCTGCAAGATTGAAAACTTCACTTTTGTGTTGACAGAAAAAAAAAAAAAAAAAAAAAAACAACATTATGAAAGAAAAGTGCTTCGAAGGAAAACACACTGTCCCAGAGCAGAGGCTTACTATAAGGTGCATTAATTTATTTCTGTGATTCTGGTTCACATTTTAAGTTTTAATTACCTTCTCATTTAATGCCTAAGTTTCTCACACTAGATTGTAAACTTTCTTTTTTTTTAATGTTTATTTATTTTTGAGAGAGAGAGAGCATGAGTGGGGGAGGTGCAGAGAGAGAGGGAGGAACAGAGGATCTGAAATGGGCTCGTGTTCACAGCAGAGAGCCTGATATGGAGCTTGAACCATGTGATCATGACCTGAGCGGAAGTCGGACGCTCAACCGACTGAGCCACCCAGGCACCCCTAGATTGTAAATTTTCTGAGATCAGGCATGGAGCTTTCTCCAGCACCTAATTCAGTCTGTGGCACATAGCAGCCACTCAATAAATATTTCTACAATAAAGGGATGAATGCATACCTAATGACTCAGAATGGATTGCCAGAAATATAGAAGTGGATATACACCAAAGCGATCATTATTGTTTGTGTGAACATGTTTAATGATGTCTTTCGTGACACTGAGGATGTACCATCTGCCCCCTTTCAAAGAGAGAAGGGATAAGGTGTAACCTGGAACAAGAGGAAGGAACGAACATAGGACATGCCTGGTCCATAAGGCAAGTTGACATTGGTCAGTTTTCAATTAGAAGTAGCCATGTCCAGTGGAGAGAGAAATGAGAGCTCTGTTTGTGGCAATCCAGTACTTCCAGAACCCATTGCCACATCCCTGACTCCTCTCCCCCATCCTGCCACCACCAGCTACAACTTCCAGACTCTGAAAGGTCATAGTGGAAAATCTTTGTTCCATGACCTGCCTTCTGCTTCTATCTCCTTGTCCCTCACAAATAATTCTAATGAAAATCATTTTTCCATTTCTACTTCTGAGATTTGGTTTCTCTCAAAAGCCAGACTGCTCTTGTGTCCTTACCTGAGGTGTTTTCTTAGCAAGAAAAGTCTGTGTACATGGATGGTAATGACTAAATCACCTTCTTAAAAGGGTATGTCCATGTATCACATAAGAATAGTCCCCTTTAGAGAGTGCTAAAGAAAACTAAGGGAAGGGTAGGGGAAAGGGGCAGTTATTTTCAACGTTTATTTATTTTTGGGACAGAGAGAGACAGAGCATGAATGGGGGAGCGGCAGAGAGAGAGGGAGACACAGAATCGGAAACAGGCTCCAGGCTCTGAGCCATCAGCCCAGAGCCCGACGCGGGGCTCGAACTCACGGACCGCGAGATCGTGACCTGGCTGAAGTCGGACGCTTAACCGACTGCGCCACCCAGGCGCCCCGAGGGGGCAGTTATTAAAAAAGGTAAAATGCTGCCAAAGAGTATAACTGATAAAAGCAATTAAGCATTAAGTGTGGAGTAGGGAATATAAAGCATGGCATAAATTATAGCCACACCTCATGTTTCCTTCGTCCCTAGACGTTGACATTACAAACCCCCGTGGCGTTCCAAATCAATAAATTCAGCCCTGTTTAGGATGCTTGTTTCCTTGTGAATGTAGGAGGTGTCTCTCCCAGTGACTCAGCTGCATGAATATCATTAAAGTTATGTCACAAAGAGCTGACCCGAAGTGAAGCCATTAGTAGGGGGAACGAGGTGCAACGGTGTAGAGGAATAGGATTTGGGCAATTAGGAGTGAAGAAAAGAGGTTATTTACTTAAAGCTACTCTGTCTCTTGTTGCTAAAGCGCCTTAAAGTTTATCAGCAAAAACCATCTCTCTCTACCTGCTCTTTCACACTGCAATTATTGTACTTTCTTAATCTCAAGAGGATGCCAGTATCTTCTGAAGCAATAAAACCTGTTCTAGAATGATGTTATGGGCTTGCAAAGTACTTTTTCTAAGCCTTCCTAACAATGCCATCTCAAGAAGTCTCCACTTTAGAGATGATATCATATCCCACATATTTGACATATTCAAGGAGAGCAGAGATTTAAAGTACAATTTATTTCCAGTAAAGACAAAACGGAAAGTGTGCTCCATACTGATTGAAAGGCAGCCACGAAAATAGGTTTGTTTCAGACCTTTTTGTTGTTAGTAGAAGCCATAAAGCTCTGAAAAAACCAAAGATATATGATCTTAAATCTGAGTAAGACCAAATAAACCTGATGGCTTTTTCTGAGCAAGAGGTGGTGAGATGGCCTAGAAACCTGTGTTGTGTGACGATCGTGAGATAGATCATACCAATTTAATTGGTATAAAGATTGAAATGCTTGTACAAAATTATTCCTCTGGGGCTATTTTACTGCCAAGATAGTACAGATTTACACCCAGCTAGGTAAAACTTCTTAAAAAGGGCAATTTCTATCCCGAACACAAAGTCTAAAAAGAGTTAAGAATGAATGAAGTCATGCAAACTTATAGTTGACAGTTTTTTGGGGAGCCTGGATGGCTCAGTTAGTTAAGCAACCCACTTCAGCTCAGGTCATGATCTCACGTTGGTGGGTTCAAGCCCCCGTTGCTGACAGCTCAGAGCTCAGAGCCTGCTTCAGATTCTGTGTCTCCCTCTCTCTGCCCCTTCCCTGCTCTCACTCTGTCTCTCTCTATCACAAATGAATAAATGTTAAAAAAATTATAGTTGACAGTTTCTTTTTAAAAAAAAAATGCATCTATAACTACAGACCATAAAGTAGTCCTTGCTAATTGGATACAAATTCTGCAAACCTCTCTCATGCATGGATCCCAACTCAGTCAGTTACTAAAATGCATGATTATATAAAAATGAAACGGAAAAGAGAGCTTAAATGAATTGCGTTCCCGCAGGTAGTTTGATGAGTCTCTGAGGGTAAGCCAGGTCCGCTCGGTTTGCTTAAGATCAGCGGAACCTATGGAAGGGATATGAAAGATTAATGATGTTATAATTCAACATTATAGGGTTTGCCAACCATATTTCATTCATTACCCGGTAAATTAATGATGGCCTAAATTAATGCTGCCAACAAGCAGTAAGACAATGCGAAGGAGAAAAAAGCCTGAGCAGAGCTACTCACTTGCTAATCACTCTAAAAAGAAACCCATCACTGCACAGCTCAATACAAACCACATCACACTGGAATTCTTTGCCAAAGGACCCTCAAATGAGTGAAGACACAGAACATGTTTACAACTACCACTTCCCATAGAAATTGTAGAAACCCTTTCTCGAACCGCGTACCAGACAGCCATGGTGCTCTGGTCTCCCCGGAATTGTTCCCTCTTTACCAGCACTAACCAACGTCCAATTGTTTATTTTATTTCACCCCCACAGCAGCTCTCTGAGGCAGGAATCATTGCCCTCATGTGAAAGATGAGGTCGTGAAGTCTTAAGAGAAGCCAAATGGCTTATCCAAGGTCTCTGGCCATCAAAAGGGGAATTAGGACTAAGTCCTCTCAGAGTCAGGACTCCCGTAGAAGGTGCTCTTAGGTAGTGCTCCTCAAATTACCCGTTGTGAAAGGTGTTTCTAAAATTCCAATTTGTTACTTTTGTGACGATGCATTGGTTAAAAAAAAATTACTAGGAAGATGAGATTTTTTTAAAAAACACCGAGAAGATGTAGCATACAGACTCAAATATTTTAGGATTAGGTTGGAAAGGTGTAAAGTTACTCTGTCAAATTGCTACCTTCAATTACCATTACAGACTGGTAACAAATAGTCCCTCGGCCCATATTGGCCCTAATCCACACTTTGAATAGCATTGTGCTGAAGTACTGGTTCAATGAGTATCTACGTAATGGTCCCCAAGCCGTAAGCATTATATGGAAAACTCCTTCCAGCTACTAGTTTCATCATGAACAGAACCATGAACCGAGACTGCTCACAGTCGGTCATTCTGACTTCACCTGGACCTTCCTCCAAGGAATCTTTCCAGGAGATTTCAACATTTGGGCACTACTTGGTGCAAAGGTAGGATCAGAGCCCACGCTTGTTTTCGTGACAAGTGATCTGCACGTCTATGGGTGGCTACCGTTTCTCTTGTGCCCGGGTGAAATGGAGCCCAAAAGGGGCAGGGAACGAAGTCGGCTTTGCACTCACCTCCATGGGTCTCGAGTCCCTGCACTCTCACCAGCGAATGCCCAGAACTTGCGGACCACAGGGCGGACCCTGTCTGACAGCTGTGCTTTCTGGCAAGCACTTTGCCCTTACTTGGTTTGTATGTGAGAGATCAATATAAATAGCAATTTTTCTGAAGGCAGCTTTACATCTTTATGTAACATTTAAAATAATGTATGCATCAGGGCGCCTGGGTGGCTCAGTCCGTTCAGCATCTGACTCTTGATTTCAGCCAGGTCATAATCTTGTGGTTCGTAGGATCAAGCCCCCGTGCGGGGCTCTGTGCTGACCTCAAGGTCAGCTTGAGATCCTCTCTCTCCCTCACTCCTCTCTCCCTCACTCTCTGCCCCTCCTCCCCATCTCAAAATAAATAAATAAACATTTAAAAATATATGCATTGTCTGTTTCAAACTAGGACGTTCTCCTTATTTTTATTTGGGGCTCACTTGAGAGAACTGAGGGAAATGACTGGGGTCAAGCTACTAAGTCTCTTCTCGCTCTTCAGTTTTTTGAGAAACGTGTCCTTCAACTTCACTTCCTTCTCTTGCCACCATCCAATTTTGTTCCTTCTGTTCACAGTCAAATTTTGGAAGAAGCACTCATATTACTTACCACCTTCTATTACCCTGAACTAGATAAATTTTCTCGATTCGACTCATATCATTTTTCTGAAACTGCCATAGCTAAAAGTGCCAACCACCTCTTTACTACTTCATACAGTGGATACATCTTAGACCCTCTCTTATTTTATATATCTGAAGTGTTGGATCTGATTTACCAGGACCACTTTTTAAAATTACAAGAAGCACCTGGGTGGCTCAGTCGGTTGAGCATCCGGCTTCGGCTCAGGTCGTGATCTCACGGTTGGTGAGCCTGAGCCCTGCGTCGGGCTCTGTGCTGACAGCTCGGAGTCTGCTTTGGATCTTCTGTCCCTTTCTCTCTCTGCTCCTCCCCCACTAGCACTTGCTGTCTGTCTCGCAAAAATAAACATTTAAACATTTTTTTAAAATAAAATTATGTGGAATAGAAAAAATAAAAAGCAAAACCTCTGGTCCACCTCCCATGAACCACACTTCCATTTGAACTTTCCTTAAATTTTCTTCCAAATCTATTCCACAAAGACTTCTGAAGTATTTATAAATGTAAGACACTGTTCAAAGCATTTTACCAATGTTAACTTATTTAGTCTTTGTAATCACTTCACGAAATAGGTACTATTATTGTGGTCATTTTTGGGTGGCAGAAATTAAGGCTTCAGTTGAAGCTTTTTTTTTGCTTTTTCCCTTACTCCAATCTAGACTGCGATTATCTGAACGTGCCAACCAGCTTTCATCTTGGGAGCTCCCTTCACTGCCCTCCTGTGTGGGATCTACTGCATGCTGGATCTGACCTCATCCTCTTTCTTGATTTTCTGTCTCCTTTTACTTTTTTAAGAAAGGCCACATGGGAAGTAAAAGTATTATGACTCCTTGCATATCCAAAAATATCTCTATTCCGCTTATATGCTTGAGTGATCCTTTGGCTAGAAATACAATTTTGGATTGAGAAAAAGAATTCCCTTAGAAATTCAAAAGCACTGTTTTAATACCTTCTAAAAGCCATTGTTGCTGATGATAAGTTGATACTGGTCTTTTTCTTTAAAATTTTCTTTTTTAACATTTATTTATTTTTGAGAGAGGGAGACAGAGCATGAGTGGGGGAGGGGCAGAGAGAGAGAGAGGGGGGACACAGAATCTGAAGCAGGCTCCAGGCTCTGAGCTGTCAGCACAGAGCCCAATGCGGGGCTTGAACTCACAAACTGTGAGATCATGACCTGAGCTGAAAGTCGGATGCTTAACCGACTGAGCCACCAGGCACCCCCAGTACTGTTTTTTTTCTCATTCCGTGGTACGTGACATGCTTTTTCTGTTCTGGAATCTTTTAATTGCTTTGGTGTTTTGAAATTTTGTATGAAAGGTATAGTGAAGGCAGAATTATAAGATATCTCCCAAGATTTTCCACCTCTCTGATCTACATGCCCTAGATAATCCCAGGGTCTGTGAATGTGATGAGTTTTATTCCCATTAACTGGCACAGTTGACCTTAAGATAGGGGACTACTGGGGACTTGAATTAATTACATGAATCCTTTAGAAACAAAGAGCTTTTTTGGTGGTCACAGAAAAGGAAGCCAGGAATTGGAAACACAAAAATGATTCAAGGCACCATTGCTGGCTTGAAGGTGGAGGGGGTCACTTGGCAAAGAATGAAGGTGGCCTGTAGATGTGGGAGTGGCCCCAGCTGACAGCAAGGAAATGGAGACCGTACAAGAAACTGAATTCTGCCAACAAGAATGAGCTTGGAAGCAAACTCTTCCCAAGAACTTTCCAGATGAGAGCTCAACGTGCTCAACACGTTGATCCCAAGTCATGTGATACCCTGAGTAGAGAACCTAGTCAAGGTCCATTTTATTTTAAATTATTAAAATTTTTGGTCTTTCTCTTTCATGTCACAGTTTTTCTCACATATCTGGTAATCCTTTTAATATTATAAGTTACATGAGAACAGAGACTTTGTTGTTTTTCCACTGCTTATTAAATTGTCCATAATTCTTAAATTAATTGAATGAGTAAGTGAATGAATGAATGGAGTGATAGAACTTTGTGTACAAGGGAAGAATATGGATGACAGAGCTCTACCTTATGGTGAACAGACTAGAAGAAGGTTTCTTTCAGAGATGAATCCTCTAATATTTTGCCTCAGATAAGTGCTTAGTCATTATGAACACAGAGATGATTAAAGGGACTCAAGAAGAGTCAAGGTTCGGCATACATATTTATTCTGTTCCCTTGTTCTCAACCCCCCTTATTGCTTCTGGTCTTCATTATACCCACTGTCCCACTATGCTAACTGCAAAGCCTCTCCAAGGTTATACTGGAAACACAGGTACCTTCCTTAATTCTGGCCCCCTTTTTTTCATATGTTGAGATAATTCTAGTTTCTTCTATGCTGCTTCATCAGTGAATACTTTTTAATGCACTTTCCAGAAATTTGTTTATGTGTTTATCTGCCAGAGATTCTCTCCATTCTCTTCACTGTTGAGAATTTATAACATTTATAACATTCCATTATTTTCATTTTAGTATAGTATCAAGAGTGGGAGAGGAAGGGAGGAGACACACACTTACGCTCAGTTTACAATCTTGAAGTAGAAACCCACTCCCTATTTCTCATAACTTTTTCCTACATTTATGGCCATGACATCACATACCTCTCATCAGAGTTTGAAGAGAAAAACAACCAAACTAAATCGATATTAATGTTCATATTAATTTATATTCCAACTAAATATTATATAAATTATAAATATATATTTGATTATATACAAATAATATATATTACATTAAATATTAATTGTAAATAAATGATGTTTCTATAAATGATGTTTTATTGTTAATCGCTTCTCTTTTTATTTTCTTTTCCATACTCTCTTGAGGACTGTGATACCCTAGTTACATATCCACCTTTTTTTTTAATTTTTTTTAACGTTTATTTATTTTTGAGACAGAGAGAGACAGAGCGTGAACAGGCGAGGGACAGAGAGAGAGGGAGGCACAGAATCCGAAACAGGCTCCAGGCTCTGAGCTGTCAGCACAGAGCCGGACGCAGGGCTCCAACTCACAGACGTGAGGTCATGACCTGAGCGGAAGTCGGACGCTTAACCAACCGAGCCATCCGGGCGCCCCACATATCCACCTTTTAAGGAAGGAAGGCCAGGGGCACCTGGGTGGCTCAGTTGGTTAAGCCTCCGACTTCGACTCAGGTCACGATCTTGCAGTCCGTGAGTTTGAGCCCCGCGTCGGGCTCTGGGCTGATGGCTCAGAGCCTGGAGCCTGCTTCCAATTCTGTGTCTCCCTCTCTCTCTGCTCCTCCCCCGTTCATGCTGTGTCTCTCTCTGTCTCAAAAATAAATAAACGTCAAAAATAAAAAAAAAAATAAGGAAGGGAGGCCATTTATGTGAGTCAAGTCCTTTTCAGAACTGCAGCATCATGCCTGTGCCAGCAACTGCTTGGGTCCTTTTGTTTGTTGGAAGCTTCTAGAACATTAGTGCTGCAGAAAGAAATTCTTGCTTTAGAAGTATGGAAATATGTCTGGACTCTTTAAGATGTCTCTAAATTGCTTTCTTGAGGATTAAAAGAAAGATATCATTTAAATGCAAACATCAAATGCATCAGGTTTTTTAGTTTCTATAAATTTTTAACACAGTTATGGATTTCAATTCATATTATGCATATATAGGGCTTAAATATTTTATTTTTTTCTCCAGGTAATGGTATAAAATCATGATAGTTTCTAGAAGCATAAAGTGATTATTTCATTTTGTCTTACTAATAAATACTGAGTGAAGCATTTTATGCCCTGTCCCAAAGTAGTATCTTAAATTGAATTTAGTAAATCCAGTAATTTAAACTCCTTTGATTCACCACCTAATCTACATAAATCAAAGTTCCTCAGAGAACTAATTGAAGCTATTTTCCCATTTGTAGTTGAAACAAGTTCTTTTGCAGTATAAGTCCATTTCATAATAAAATTCTTGCTGGTAAATTCTCTTCTAGTATGTAATTGTCATAGTTCTGAAGGCACTCTTAATTTTGGTAGGTGCAAACCGTTCATGCTACTAGGTGCAAAAATCATGAAATAAAGGTGAAATTCCTGATACACACAGAAAAATTTGGATGTCATTATTTCTATTGTTCTATTTTATCTGTTTAATCTTTTATAAAGCCTCTTTTTGTTTCAAGAGGATAAATAGATACACACTTTTAAGAGGGATTCTGAAGTACATAGTAAATGAAAGTTAAAGAACTATGTTATATGCTTACATGAAAATATTTCCCTTTTTTCCCCTATTATTCCACTATGTACTGACTTTATCTATTCCTCAGTCTGATTTGGGCAGTAAAAGAACAGCAGTTGCAATAGTACATTCTTAATCTCAATTTGGGATTAAATACACAAATTCGTTTAAGCTTGACAATAGCCCTACCATTGTTATATCATATTACATTAGTACCATTATCTTACAGAAAAATAAACCAAAGATTTTTTTTAATATTTATTTATTTTGGTAGAGAAAGAGAGAGAGAGAGAGAGAGAGGCAGGGAGAGAGGAAGATGGAAGAAGCTGAGGCCTGATATAGGGCCCAAACTCATGAACCATGAGATCATGAGCTAAGCTGAAGTCAGATGCTTAACTGACTGAGCCACCCCAAACAAAAGTTTTTAGAGTAAGTAAGGTGGTCAAGGCCACACAGCTTACAAGTAATAGTCAAATTACCAAGTCTGTTCTATCTGACCAGAGAGCTACCCTATGATAAATATTCAGAGACATTCAAGATCAACAAAAAGAAATAAATCATTGATATGAATTTAAGTTAATAAGAATTATTATAATAAACAATAATTTTGTTACAAACATGTCTATAAGATATCTGGATCAGTTAGGGTTGGAAGAGAGAATTTAGTACCAGTTAATAGAGTTTGCACTCAATCCTCTTGTCTGATAAAAAATAAAAACAGTGATGAAATAACAGCACTATTTTCTCAGACTATCAAAGTAAGCAGAGGTCTTTCACCCCCATCTAACCTCACTTTTCCAAAATTTATAGGAACTCATACAACGCAATAGCAAATAAATAAATAAATAAATAAATAAATAAATAAATAATCTGATTATAAAATGGGCAAAGGACCTGAGTAGACATTTTTTTCCAAAAAAAGACATACAGATGATTGGCAAGTACTTGAAAAAGCGCTCAGCATCACTAATCATCAGGGAGATGCAAATCAAACCATAATGAAGTATCACTCCATGCCTATTCGGATGGCTATCATCAAAAAGACAAAAGATAACGAGCATTGGTGAGGATATGGAAAAAAGAGAACCCTTGTGCACTATTGGTTGCGATGTAAATTGGTACAGCCACTCTGGAAAACACTATGCGGGTTCCTCCAAAAATAAAAAAAAATAAATGAAACCTGATATGATCCAGCAAGTCTACTCCTAGGTATTTATACAAGAAACAGAAAAGTCTATGTCAGCAAAATACTTGTATTTGATTATTTCTCGAAACTTTATTTGTAAGAGCCTAAAATCTGAAAGAACCTAAATGTCCATCAAGAGGTGAATTGAGTGTGGTGTGTTTATGCAAGGGATACTACTCCACAGTACTGAGCTGCTGAAATACACAACACAGTTGAATCTCAAGTGAAAGAAGCCAGATATGAAAGACTGTATGATTCCATGTATAAGAAATTTTAGAAAAAGCAAAAATATAGCGACAGAAATCAGATTAGTGGTTTCTGGGGGACTAGTTTGTAGAGGCAAAGGATTGGCTGCAAATCTTTGCATAGGTAGGATTTTGGCAGGTGATGAATATGTTCTATGTCATGATTGTGGTAATGATTATGCTACTGTGTACATTAGTAAAACTTCATCAATTTATACACTTACATCGATAAGTTAGTGAAGTTTACTCTGTGTAAATTATGCTTCACAAAGCTGACCAAATGAAAAAAGAAATGGCAAATATTCTAAGAGTTGATCAGATATGAACTTCCTTGAATTTTGTTTTTCCACAAACATACCTTTATCTGTTCTTCCCTCCTTCCCTCAGACCATAAAGTGTCCCTTCTCATATTTAAGACCAAACTCTTTATCTCGGCTTGATTTCATTCCTTCTACTACCTTGATTCTCTCCATTTCCTCTAGTATACTGTCTGTGCGTTTTCTACACCATTGGATCTTCCCCAGATACTCCCTCTTAACCTTGAACCATGATAAAGCAAATAAGAACACATCCACTGACCATAGTTTCAGCTGTGTTTCTCTCCTTCCCTCTTCAGCCAATCCTGGTGAAATAGGTTATTCTCTGTGCTTCCGCATGTGCTCTTTCCTTGCTCAGAATTCCTTTCCTTGTCCCTTCATCCTGCACCTTGCATTTTCCCGTGATTGACACCTGAACATTCAATGTTATCAATTCCTCCCGGATCTTTCCATTATATCTTATGCAACATTTGGCCTAAGTGTTTCATTTTGTGTTCTCCAATTTGCTTATTCCACATTGCTTTAAAACCAAATGATTTTGAGACTGTTTTGAGGGTATGGGATTTGTGTCACTAGTTGTACTAATCTAGAATGTAGCAAATGTTTTGTGTTAAATGTGAATAATATAGTTTTGTAATGTATAAAACATATATAAATGAGAGCCTCATTTAAAATGCGGATGGTGAGGGGCGCCTGGGTGTTTCAGAGGTTGAGCCTCTTAGGTCATGATCCCAGGTTGGTGGGATCAAGCTCAGCATCAGGCTTCACGCTGAGTGTGGAGCCTGCTCAAGATTCTCTCTCTCTCTCTCTCTCTCTCTCTCTCTCTCTCTCTCCCTCTGCCTCTCTCCCCTGGGCTCTCTCTTTGAAAAAAATAAATAAATAAAATAAAATAAAATAAAATGAAATAAAATAAAATAAAATGCTGATGGTGAGCCATTTATAGAGATTTAAATTAACTTTGGGGCATTTTTAAAAAATAACTCTAAAGATGGATTACATACTTTAGAAATACCAATCTCCAGCAGAGTTTGCAATACATATCGTGTAATATTTAAAGGGATAGTCTGATTCTGTTATACAGATTAACTAATTCCTCTAGAATTCTGGATAGACTTGGCTTTTGTCATATTCATTATGCCTTGTAGGAGTATTACACACATTTCAAAATGTTTTCATATACACTTTACCATTAGATATGGTCATCTGCACTACAGCAAAGCTAAGGCACATATTTCCAGGTTATAATGTTATATCTTCCTCAAGTCATAGTGAAACTCCTGCCACTGGAGGTGTTGAAATTGAGACTAGATGACAGACTATCCCCACTGGGCCTTTCTCCATCTTCAAAAAAATACAAATCGACCATAAAAGTCAGTGTCCTCTTGGCTGTTGACAATGACCTTTTAGGAGGAGTTATTTTTTATATAGGTCATAAGTAACATAAAACTTAAAGCTTTCATTTTTTTTCTTTAGGATTACAGAACTATAATTTCATCCCAAGCAGTCATATTTCACCAGGCATCCTTCATGGAAGTATTTAATTATAATTCATGATTTTCCTTACTACTTTAAAAACATGCCTTAATTGTGTTTTTCTATAGGCCTTCTCCCATCTTTAATGACTTGCTATTTAAACGGGCATGGATTAAAATACAACTGCTGCTGAATGTGTGAACTGCCAATAAACTTCACAAACCAAATGCTGCTGGTATCAGATGTCCAATGCTACAAAGAGCTAGCAAGTACCACTTTGCATTAGACACGCTATTATTTATAGCTCATATTGTTGGCATAGGAATGAATCCGTGCAGGTGGGAGCAACAGGAAACACCAACGAACATCTCTTGAACAATAGGTGTCACTCTTCCTCCTGAATCTGAGCCCTATTTGCTTTGGAAGAGCTGAGGAGTTTAGCTTTGTCATTCACTGTTTGTAGATATTGTCTTCATAAGTCAAGTCTTTTACTAGCGTGAATAGAAAATAGTGTTTCCCTTGTCACTTATAGACAATAATCACCCACTTTACAAATTGCTGATTGAAAAGATCATGGTCATTAACATTTGTTGAGCAGCCCCTGGGTACAATGGGCTATAACAGGGAGAAGAGGAAGGAGAAATGAATGAGAAAGTGAAGGGCAGGTTCCAGAGAGAGTGTTTAAGCTGACCATCAAGACTCTTAGACCTACTGGGTGTGCTAGAAAGGCAATTTAGTTTAGCAAATATGTATTTACTATTAACTGAAGCACGGGGATGGTTTAAAAAGATGATTTTAAAAGACCCAGACATAGTATGCTCCCTCAAAGAATGAACGTCCAGCTATACAGACAGAACATGAACATGTAAAAAGTAACTGACAGTGCCATTCAGTAAATTAGGTTACGTGAGTAATGAAGAGCACGAAGGCTGTAGATGTGGACAGCTGTATAAGGAAGAACTTATGGCTTAGAAGAAATCTATTTTGAAGTGGCTCTTTAAAAATGGGCAACATTTGATGCATGGAGGAGAGAGAGGGAGGCTGTATTGAGAGTCAGTGATAGGCTTCTACTTCTACTGTGCTGGAAAGGGTGTAGAAGTTGTTCTGGAATAATAGGAGACAACCACCAGAAGATGGTTTTGGCCATGACTGTGGAAAACCCTGAGTAATAATAAATATTTAGCTTCTTTAATGGATTCTGCAAGACAAAAACAAAAGGGTAACAAAATATATTTTTTTTTATTTTCCTTTTTGTGCCTGGAAAGTTGGTTTTCCTATTGTCTTTAATAGCTTTTCCAAATACTGACTTGTATACCAACCAACTCACCTATCCTGGGTAACTGCTCTGAAAGGCACAGGTCCTGGTAACAAACCTGCATTTGAGAGCTTACTCTGGGAAGATAGAGACCTGGAACACAAATGACTCTAATCCAGGGAGGCAGAGCCTTATCTGTGTAAGAGAGGTTTCGGGCAAGATGGGATTCGGCGAAGGAAGGATTTGTATCTGGCCGAAAGTATCAGCACACGTATATGCTATGCTTGTTTTGTCTTCGTGCCCAAGATGGCACCACCACTTGAATGTGAGAACTCTTCCAAAGGTTCCTCGCATAACCAAAGAAGAGCTGTCCAGACGCAAGAAGTGGTGCAATTTCAGGCTCTATGACCCCCAAATGGAGGAGATATTTAAGGTGAGGTCTATCTCTGAGATACCTGATATCTTTCTCATCAGGTGACAGCCACTCTGTCTGACGGGACTCATTGGAGCACTAGGAATCCTTACCTCTGCTCCCTGTAAACGGTGGATTACACACTTGAGCAGACCTGTCTGCTTCTGAGTCATGCACGTGGGTAAGCCCACAGGGTCCTCAGCTCACAAGAAAGGAGGGTCTGCCCATGTGCCTCTCAGGGCTGCTAGTGACCTTCTGGCATCTGTACCTACCTGTTAGGGAAAATGGTTACGTCAGCTTTCATATTCAGACAAAAAGTACTCCACTGACTTTTCAAAGAATACGTTTATTATTGTAGAGAGGGAATGGGGAGAACTGGGTTTTGAATGGACACAGGGAAGATCTGCCCATGTGTCAAAAGAGTCTTTGCTCCTTCACAGAATGAAAATATTGATGTTTCAGAAGGAGCACCATAAATTGAATGTGAATGTACAAAATAATTTCTCTTTTATTCAGTTAACATACGTAGAGGAATTTTTTCCCACAATTACTGTTTTAAAATGATGATTCAATGCCTGTCAGATACTATGGCAACTGAAAAACATCTGCATACCGGTTTTTGGTTAATTAAAAATTTTTTCATAAATATTTATTTCTGTTGCACAAATGATCTTAGCTATATGTTGGGCAAATATTATGCCTCCTTCTAGTTTTACAAAAGAAAGAGGATGAAAAGTGCAGTATAGGGAATATAGTCAGTAATATTATAATAATGTTGTATGGTAAACACAATAATAATAACCAAAACAAAAGAAAGAGAATGGAGAAATTGCTTGGCTAGAATTACATATCGAGTTGGTCCAAAACCCACATTCTTTCCAAACCATAACACTAAGGAACCCATAAAGTGATACTTTGAAATATGCCTTTACAAAATTAAGGGAGGTTAAAAATCAAGAAACCGATCTGAGTAGATGTAAGGATTTAGTATATGATAAAGGAAGCAGATTGGGACACCTGGATGGCTCAGTCAGGTAAGCGTCTGACTCCTGATGTCAGCTCAGGTCATGATTGCACGGTTCTTGAGACTGAGCTGTGTATCGGGCTCTGTGCTGACAGCACGGGGCCTGCTTGGGATTCTCTCTCTCCCTCTCTCTCTGCTCCTCCCCCCACGTGCTCTCTCTCTCCCTCAAAATAAATTTAAAAAAACTTTAAAAAAAGGAAGCATTTTGCATCAGTAAAAAAGGAATGCATAGTTTATGAATAGTCTTTGAACTCTGTTAAATCATCTGGGAAAAAAGGTCCCTTCCTCACATCAGCATCCACATAAATTCCAGATGGACTGACAATTTCAATATAAAAAAGTTCTTTCAATGAAAGAACTGGAAGAAAATATAGGTGGCTTTTTTGTAGCTCTAGTATGAAGATCACTTACTAAATATTAAAGCAAAGCAAAAGCCATGAAAGAAGCAAGTGATGATAGTAAAGAGATACACACACACACACACACACACACACACACAAAGAGATATATTTGATTACATAAAATATAAAACTTCTTTAAACCAAATTACCATATCCAGAATTAATACAAACGACTCACCAGAGAAACATTTGCAAACTATATCACAAAATATTTTATGGTTGGTATATAAATATTTCTTACATATCAATAAAAGGTGAACACCCTAAAAGAACAATGAGAAAATGTTTTGAATAGTAAATCCATAAAACTAAGAGAAAGACCCAATAAATACATTAAAAAAATTCAATCTCACTGTCACAGCGATTGACTAAGCTCAAAGTTGGACTGTGTGTGTTCAAATCCAGGCTTGCAAAGCTAAACATTTTTTTTTTTTTTTACTCAGGATAAATTATTTAGTTTAACCTTTTAACCTATGAAGAAGAAGTTAACTTTTGTGTGCCTCATTTTCCTTGCCTGTATTGCGATGGTATTAATTGGATATACCTCATAGTATCTACTTGATAGGATTAATACGAGGATCAGATAATATAATTCATTTTAAGTGCTCTAAAAAGTGTTTTGTTTTGTTTTGTTTTGTTTTGTTTTACAACAAACACCGGGAATTTTTGTGTAAATTAAAATATCAACAAGAATCCATTTTTCACTTTTGGATTGCCAAAAAATGTGTAGACATCATAATACTTTTGATAAGGACTGGGAAACTAGTCCCTCATATGACTGCTAATGAGTATAAATTGATGAACTCTTTCAAAAGAACAAAAATATCAAGCTTTAAAATGTATAACTCCTTTGCTCTAATATTTCTTCTTCTAGATATTTATTCTGAGCAAATGAGTAATGTTTGTTAATGTGTTTTTTCATTAGGAAAAAATTAAGTAACTTAAATGTTCAACAATATGAAAATGATTTAATAAATTATGATACACATATGTTCTCTTTTATTGAGGTATAATTGACACATAACATCATATTAGTTTCAGGTATATAATATTATGACTTGATATTTGTATATATTGTAAAATGCTCATTATAGTAAATTTAGTTATATTCTTTAAGAGTATGCCTGTGTTAAATATATACATGTAATATATATATGAATATATACACATATGTATGAATATATACACAAACATTATATTTAATGCTATATATATAATTTGTATATATGGTGTTCTATGTGGAAAATAAGGCACAAAAGTATGATCAGATTCCATGTAGATAATACATGAATATGTTGGACACACAGGTTTATCACTGAACAGGGGGATGACACATTATTTGAATTTTCTTTCTTAACCATTGTCTTTAAAACTTTACAGTGATTACTTTCATAATAAGTGCATTGCTGTTGTTTTCCTTAAAAAGGCAAAGAAGAAGTGGGGAATGCAATAGGCGTGTAGAGGAAGCTGGTTTCAGACACCCATGTGGTCCAAACGCTAACATGATAAATGGGAGCATTACCCCTAAGGCTGTACCTCATCCAAACGATGAGTGCCAACCCAGCTCTTGCTCATGTGTTTGTAACTAACTAGATCGAATGGTTCTAAAAACCAAGGCAGAGGGTGTGAATGTCCTGAGCTAAGACAAAAACCAACTTCTTGACTTTCCCATTAACATCATTTAAACTTTGGCAAATTATCCACCTACATGCATATGAATTAGTAACTCTTGTGGTTAATAGAAAAATTGCATTCGAGGGGCGCCTGGGTGGCGCAGTCGGTTAAGCGTCCGACTTCAGCCAGGTCACGATCTTGCGGTCCGTGAGTTCGAGCCCCAAGTCGGGCTCTGGGCTGATGGCTCAGAGCCTGGAGCCTGTTTCCGATTCTGTGTCTCCCTCTCTCTCTGCCCCTCCCCCATTCATGCTCTGTCTCTCTCTGTCCCAAAAATAAAATAAACGTTGAAAAAAAAAAAATTTAAAAAAAAAGAAAAATTGCATTCGAGGGGCGCCTGGGTGGCTCAGTTGGTTGAGAGTCTGACTTTGGCTCTGGTCATGATCTCACAGCTTGTGAGTTCGAGTCTTGTATTGGGCTCTGTGCTGACAGCTCAGAGCCTGGAGCCTGCTTCAGATTGTGTCTCCCTTCCTCTCTGCCCCTCCTTCGCTTGTGCTCTGTCTCTCTTTCTCTGTTTCTCTCTCAAAAAGAAATAAACATTAAAAATTTTTTTTAAAAAGAAAAATTGCATTCAGTTTTCTGACAAACAGTTATTGAACATCTAATTCAATGCCAGTGCTTTGCTAGGCCTTGGGGAGACTATAGAAAAGAATAAATGCTCTGACCTGCTCTAGTAAACCATTCCCTCAGGTGAAGGAGAGAGACACTTAGCAAGCATTGGTCGTAGAGAGTGGCAGATGTTATGATGAGGGAAGGGCCACACGTTGCTACTCACTAGGTATTTACAAAGTGTCTACTATGTGCAAGGTGCTGCCACATACACTGAAGATATAGCCATGAGACTACTGATCCCTGCCTTTGTAGGGCTTACGTTCTAGTGAAAAAGAGAGAAAATTAAAAGAAAAAAAATAACCATGCAGGTAAGATGGTGGGAAGTTGTAAAGAAAACATAAAGCAGGAAAAAATGTGGGGGAGCAATTGTCATTAGATAAAGAATAAAGGGAACCTGCCAGAGAAAATAATATTTGACTGAAGACCCAATGGAGTGGAAGGAATGAGCCATGTGAATATTTAGGGTAGGATCATTTTGGAAGAGGGAAAGGAAGAGGAAGGAGAGTCAAGTAGAAGCCGAGGGTCCTCAGCAAGGGCAAAGGCTCTGAAGAGAGAGCAGGGTGGTGCTTTCCGAGAACTCTAAGTTGTGCGTGTGGTTGGAGGTACTGAGAGAGGAGAGCATATAGTAGATGGTGTCAGAGAGGTAAGGGTGGTAATCTAGACGCTACATGGCCTTGGAGACAAATGCAGAGGTCCTTACCTTTTCCTGTCAAGTCACTGCAGTGTTTTGAGCATAGGAAGGGCCCCCCCGCCCCCCATAGGTCATGCCCTGTATGTCGTTAAAAAAAAAATGACATCAACAGAGGATCACTCTGTTGTTTTCTTAGGACAGCAAGGATACCAATTATGAGTATTTTGCAATAATTTAAGTGAGGATGGAAGTAGCTTGGAACAGACTGGAGGCAAGGGATAAGGTGAGAAGTTGCTGGATTCTGGATATATTTTGAAAGCTGAGTCACCAGAATTTGCTGACGGATTGGAAATAGGGTATCACAGGAAGGAGGAAGTTAAAAGTGATTATTATTTTTTTAAAACATGAGCAAGGAAAGAATGGAGTTGCCATTAAATAAAATGAAGAAGATGATAGGAGGAGCAACTTTTGAGGGTGGCAGATAAGGAGTTCAGTGCTTAGCATTGAAGGCTGAGATGCCTGCAAGCCATCTAAATAGAGATGTCAGGGAGGCAGAGGAATAGGAGTTCAGGGAAGAGATTAGGGCTGGGGTACACACGTGAGCATTATCAGCATTTAGATGGTGTTCAAAGTGAATGAGATAGGACAGTGTTCAGAAGACTGGGTGTAGACAGAGATGAGAAGCGGTTCAGACTCTGATGTTAAGAGACTGGGAATATGAGGTGGAGCCACCAAAGGAGGGTGGGAAGGAGCAGCCCTTGGGATAGAAGGAAAACATCCCGGAGGCCAGGAGAAGAAAATGCTTAAAGAGATGGGCTAGATCAACTGTCAAATGCTGCTGGGAGGTCAAGTATTGGCAGGACTAAGAAGTGGCCACCGGATTTGGAAACATGGAAGTCATAGGTGACCATAAACTGTAACAAATACAATTTTAGAGAAGAGGTCGGTACAGAAACATGAAGGGGGTGGGCCCACGAAAGGGTAGAAGGTGAGGAGTTAGATGCAACTGTTCCAAGAGTTCTGTGGTTTAAAAAATATAGCAAAAGGGAAAAAAGGGAGGCAAAATGAAGCATATGGAGTAAGAAATGGTGTCCAGATGGCATCCAGATTTTTATTTTTAATAAGAGAGAAATAACATTGGTCTGGATCCTAATTTCAGGAATCCAGAATAGAGAGAAAAATCGATGATGCCTGCAGGAGAGGAGAAATTACTGCCTCCCTTGAGGAGGCAAGAGAAAAGCCCTAGTGTCTCAGTGTGGTTCTCTAGAACAACAATGCTTCATACGTTAACGTTTTGATTGGGAGGGTAAAATCACAAGGAGGCAGACATGAAGGTAAAGGGAGAGTGGTGGGGAAGGAAAGTAAGCAAACCTAAGAGAATATTACCGATCTGACCACAGCTTGGTGGCAAACTGATTGTTCAGTCCTGCAGGACATCTTCTGAGACGCCATACCAGAGAAATTAGCGAAGTTCCCAAACAGTGCAGAATTTGTTCAACAGTTCACACCTCCCTTCTGAAAACCCAGCGTAGGAGGCAAGAGACTGTTAGGTTGCTCGTGGCAGAGAAGCGCTGGTCAGTGCACTGATCTGAGGTGATGCAGACACTGGCAATAGAACAGAAGGCTCGGACTTAGGACTGGAGAACTGACAGCTCGTCCAAAATAACAAGAAAGACAGGCAGTTATTTGAGCATAGATGCATATAGGTGGGGGGGGGGGAGTTTGTGAAAATTCTCTTCTGTTTGCTTCATTTTTCTCAATAAAATCAGCTGAGTGAGGACAGGGGATTGATGAAGTCGGGGAGGCCCTTGGAGAGGGGAGGTTAAATGATTATTTAGGAGAGTGGAAGGAGTAAAAAGACCGGGGAGTCTGAAAGCACTCATCTTGTCTAGCAAGTCTGCAAAAGCTTCCTGGAGAAAGGGATCTGGGAGCTGAGACCTAAGAATGAGCTGGAGTTAGTCAAATGGACAGGGGACTTACCTTCTGGAAAGGGGAATATAGTATGTAATAAGACCTAGGGACTAGAAAAAGCATAACACATGTAAATATTGCCAATCGCAGTGCACAACGAGCAAAGTGTAGGACTTTGTAAAAAACAGATGGCTGGAAGATTTGCTTTTCAGGTCTTTTATTTCATAGGGGTTTGGTCTTCTTAACAGCGATAATAAAATACTTGATGAATTGGGGCGCCTGGGTGGCTCAGTCGGTTAAGCGTCCGACTTCAGCTCAGGTCATGATCTTGCGGTTCCTGAGTTCAAGATCTGCATTGGGCTCTGTGCTGACAGCTCAGAGCCTGGAGCCTGCTTCAAATTCTGTGTCTCCCTCTCTCTCTGTCCCTCCCCTGCACACACACACACACACACACTCTCTCTCTCTCTCTCTCTCTCTCTCTCTCTCTCTCACACACACACAAATAGACATCAAAAAATTTTTAAAAAGTACTTGGTGAATTAAGATTATTGAAGTGCAAGTCAAGTGTTAAGAAATTTATACATACTTGTGAAATTCAGATACACTGGGAGTTCCTGGTGTCCCTAGTGAAAGTCACAGTTAGTCCCACGAGCAGAAAAGTAAGCATAGCTGCAATTCTCAAATACGAAAAGTATTAATCATTTTGCAAATAATAGACTACATTATCTTCAGCTCCTCTGTAATATCTTTCTAGCTATTACATCAGAGAGGAATTTAATGATATACTTATGATACTTAGTATCCTTAGTAAAAGTGTCCTAAGATCACACTCAGAATTACACAAACACACATCTATGCACATACATAGATATTCATAACTTTGGCAGGGAAGCTAGATAAAATGTGAAATGGAAGAATGTAAAAATAAAACCAATTACCATCTTGGCAATAAGAGTTCTTTCACTCTGCTTGGAATTTCTCTGAAAATAAGAGGATGCATTAGCATCAATTCAGAGAGTAATATGTTCCAATACTTACATCTCTAGGAGGTTTTACCCTTCCCACAAATAATCAAAAGACACTTGGACATGATGACATCTTAAACTATAGAGAATTAAGACCAAATACGACACAGTAACGAGACTCCATTTTTTAAAAAGTCACACTTGGGGTTTATTCAAAATTTAAGTCTTCAATTAAACATACTAATAGTGTCCTACTTACCTTGTGTGTTCTGAGATCAGGCATCACTGAGGACACCCCTTTGATTTTATTCATTCTTCACTGTCGTGTGGACGTGTCTACAGTGTTCTCAGAGTTATGTTAAAAGCTATGGAGAATACTCAAAGAAGTACCTGCCCTTGGGAAGATTCCCAGAGAAAACTCACGAGAACCACAGTTCTCCTTTCATCCCTCACTCAAATAAGGTAATTGGCTCAAGTCCATGAGGCTTCTCCAAGCGAAAGAAGGGTCTGGTAGAACCACATGAATCATGAATGCTTCCATCATCAGCCATTAAAATACAGTGGAAAATTTAAGTCACCACATGCACGGCATGCTGTGGTCCACAGAGGGGGAGAAGTGGTGTGCCTCCTTTAATTACTCCCACAGAACTGAGCACATGTCTAGCCATGGTCTTTTCTTTTACTATTTTCCAAATAATGAGTACTCTAATTGCTTCAGTTCGAGCAGCCCTTGCTCATTTTAATGGTTGGCTGCCAGTGTTCTTTCTCTTTCTTTCTTCCCTCTATTCTCTACACACACACACACACACACACACACACACACACACACACAGAGTCTCCCCTCCCTCCCCCGTTTTTGGTCTGAATTTGATGAAAGTCTGGTTTCTACTCCCTGAAAGTTTAAGTGGTTAAATTAAATCACAACTTGCTTTGGTCAATCATCTAGGGAGCTCTTTAGGAATTGGGGAAACATTTTATTTACGACTCAGCTTTCCACCTGTGCTGACATGGCACGGGATTTACAGCTATATTGAAAGCGTTATAACCAGCACCTCAGAAATTCCACATTCTCCTGAGCTGTATTATTATGGAACATTTGTCAGGCAGCCAATTGCTGTGTCAGCCCCTAATTGATTTATATTAGCATCTGTAGGAACGAGGTGGAGTGAGGATGGGGGTGAGCCCGGGCCGACTTCAGACTACCCCATTGCTGGGTCTCCTATGGACACGAGAGATTTGCAAACAGCATTGAACAGAGATACTGTGTTTTCCTTTTGTTTTGTTTTTAGGCAAGATGTTTAACATTACAGATGTTAACACAGCCAGTATAAACTTTTACTACCTTGGGAAAGGTTCGGGGAGCCTAGCATCTCCCTGCCAGGCTGTCACTTAACTGTAAAGAACACGCGGCCCTAAAAGGTGAGCTGCATGTTTCCCCGGAGGGCAGGGGTTGGGGGTTGTGGATAAAGAAACCCAGAAACAACTTCAAAATGTTTTCCTCTGTCAGCCTTCATTTACAAAAATAGTAGTTAGCTCTCATAGCTCTTTTTTACACTTAGATTCCCCACCTCCTGGATTAGAAACCTACATCTACCTATATTGTTCATTCAGAAACACCTGGACTGAGGTTGGGTCCACGCTGAGGGACCCTGGAGAAATCAGCAAAAGGGACCATGGTGAGAAGGCCCAAGATACTCGTTCACTACAACATGGGTTCTTGGAGACAAATGGTTTGCACAAGAGCTTTCAAACAATGGTGCTCCCGGAGTGTCTTGGCCAACATGATTTTAGATGTTAGCATCCTTGATGGACGTCACAGTCCCTGCCACTCCCTAACGTATCATGTCTGGTTCACAGCACACATTTAGATCACGGGCCTGGTCTCCGATGTACGTGAATCTGCAATGATTCACACACTGTCATCATGAAGCTTCTGCAGGAGATACAGGGCAGGGATGAAGGATGATGGGAAATGGGCAGGGTGTGAGTGTGGGGAATGCAAAGCTTTCTCACGGAAGAAAGGAGTTCCTTAGGTTTGTCTAGGCTTCGGGCTGTGGAGCAACCACAGCTGAGAGTAACTTTAGGAAAGGCCTGCCTCTTTCTACTGCCCGCAGAGAACTACTGGCTGGTCAGCAGAGGTCCTGGTGGCAGGTGCTGGATGCGGTGTGCCTGGCTGACAGAGCTCCTAAACCACAGCAGACCTGGGTTACAGTATGCCTTCATCTCCCCGTGCCTGGATTATAGTATACTTTGTTTGTAGCATGCTCGTGTCACGTGCTGGTCGGGCACCATGTGCCTTGATCACAACTTGCTTCAGTTACACTCCTTAGACTTGACACACCTTGGTCAGAATGCACCTCGGTCACACCAGGCTTGTGCCATAGTGCTCCTTGGTTCCCAAATGCCTTGGTCCCAAAATATTGGCCATAGAGACCCTCTAACATGGTATACCTTTGTTGTGGCACTAGTGTGCTTTGGTCATAGTAAATCTTGGCCACAAGTATGCTTGCTGTCTTGTGCCTTTGTCAGACCCACAGTCTGACCCTGTGTGTTACCTCTCTGGTGTTATCCCCCCACTCTTTTCTCTCCAGGCCGCCCCCTTCTGGCTGCATGCCCCTGCTTCAATGCCTTTGCACTTGGAGTTTCTTGGCTCCATGTGGAGAGCTCTGTCCCCAGACGTCAACAACGCTGAATCCCTCACTTTTTTCCAGCGCTTAGCTCAAATGATCCTGAATTTTGCCTTACTGCAAAGCACATTTCTTTGCTTTGTTTTTCTTAGCATTTGCCACTCTGTAACATACCATGTATTTTAACTGGTTCATTTTGCGTATTGTCTGTCTTGCACAGTGAGTTCAATGAGGGCAGCAACTTTTATTTAGTCTTTGTATTCCCTACAAGTGGAACAATGCTTGACATGCAAACGGTGCTCAAGACATGTTTGCCAAATGATTGAATATTAGGCAGTTACTACATTTTAAATGTCCCTTTTGCTCTGTTTTTTCTTTAACCTTTCCGAAAACTCTTTTGAGGTTTCATTGTCCTGTACACTTTTGACTCTTTTATCTATTCACTGTACAAACTCCTCATCTCATACCTCTCAGGACTTAGACTAACTTACATGCTAATCACTCACATCTCTTCATCAAGAGCATTTTTCACTCTCCTGACCTTTCTACTCTCTGACAGCCCACTGAAATTTCCTCTTGGTTTTCTAATATGGTCCTCAAATTGTATGAAATAAAATTCATTGCTTTCTTTCTCCAAATTTGTCATGTTCTATATCTCAGTTAATGGTGCTAGAGTCTAATCACAAAAATTAGAATTTTGGTATCTTCTTCAGTTTCTCCATGATAGTTACTTCTTTTTTTTTTAAAAAAAAAACATGTTTTTAAAGATTTATTTTTGAGAGAGAGAGAGAGTATGTGAGTGGGAGAGGGGCAGAGAGAGAGAAAGACACAGAATCCAAAACAGGCTCCAGGCTCTGAGCTGTCAGCACAGACCCCAACGTGGGGCTCGAACCTGAAAACCGGATCATGACCTGAGCCGAAGTCGGATGCCCATCCGACTGAGCCTCCCAGGCGCCCCTCCATGATAGTTACCTCCAATTTCTATTAGAAGACCTCTTTTTGGTCAGGATGACAAATTTTGATTTCTTATTTCAATCTTTACCTAGTAAATATAACATCCATGTATGCGTCTATGGATGTATGTACATAAGACACACACACGCACACAGCACACAGCAATAGGAGAAGCTAAAGTCACAGTCCTATTAAGTTCTAATTCAAAAACCTGACGGAACCAGAAGTTTGACCAACAGCCAAAAGCTCCTCAGGCATCAAAGGGAATGAAGCCAGGCTTACTGCATGAGATTGGGCACTGCAAGAGGCTCCCTACCTGTGGAATGCAGTGCAAAGAGCAGTGGCTACTGACCAGGGTGAAGGTTTTCAATCTGTCCACTTGCAGCACTTAAGACAGGCTGGACTTGAACCAAGCTGTCTGCTACTCCTCTGACTGAATGGGACAAGTGCTGCTTATCATCCGTAGTTTCTACTATGAAACCTACTTCTTGGCGAGTGGTCTAGCTATGCCCCCAAGGCTATCATAAAAAACACTATAGAGAGGGGCGCCTGGGTGGCGCAGTCGGTTAAGCGTCCGACTTCAGCCAGGTCACGATCTCTCGGTCCGTGAGTTCGAGCCCCGCATTGGGCTCTGGGCTGATGGCTCAGAGCCTGGAGCCGGTTTCCGATTCTGTGTCTCCCTCTCTCTCTGCCCCTCCCCCGTTCATGCTCTGTCTCTCTCTGTCCCAAAAATAAATAAACGTTGAAAAAAAAAAAAAAGAAAAAAAAACACTATAGAGAAAAACAAAAGTGTTCCTATAGGGAGAAAAGAAAAATGATCAACCTGCAAGCCAAAATTCCAAAGCACATAACTAAAAGAGACAGTCAATAATATTGACAAGTGGGAGATGGTGTCAGTCTCGAAAAAAATACAAATAATGGAACAGTCTATACATGATTTTGAAACCTTTTTATTTAAGATTCTCAGAGACACACAAAAGCTATGACCCAGGGAAAAGTTGTGAAATACCAACTAGAAGATATAATTCAGAAATGGTTAAAAACAGATATAGCTAGCAATTGTGTGTATATAGACAGTGTCTCTGACTTTAAAAAAAGGAGGACCTTCTACAATGTAGTCAAAGAATTAGAGAATTCAGACACTACTGGGCATTTGCCTACAACAAACACAGAAGGAGAGTAAATTAAAAATGTAAAAGATAATTTGAGGTTCCAAATTACATCTTAAAAGGGATGTGAGACTTCAAAAACAAATCAACCCTTCTCTAGAAAATAATTTTCCAGACTTCAGGTTATGAGTTTTCATATCAAAAGTGCATCCTTAGTTGCAGGTATGGTCAATAAAAATAAACCCACATTCACACCCATCGCAGTGAAATTGAAAGGCATAAAAGATAGAGTAAAAGTCTCAAAAGTTATGAGAGAAAAGATGGATTAGCAACAAAAGAATGACAATTATACTTAAAACTGATTTCAACTAATGATTCTGGAAGACAACAGAGTAGTATCTCTGAAATGCCAAGAGAAAACTACCATCGTTTTAACACTTTATATCAAGCTAAACCATGATTCAAGAGTGAGGAACCGATGAAGACTCACAAAGGCCATGAAAATGTACTTTTCCACAAGTTAAAATAACTCTTAAGGGATAGAGTTCATCAATAAGAAAAATGAACCAAATGAAATTAAATAGGAAAACAAAAATGATCGAAGTAATGGTAAAATATGTTGGGCAATCTATAAAGCCATCTGCAAGAAAATTCTAGGAACATCATTGGAGAGTGGAGGTGGTAGGAAGTGGTAGGAACTCAGGAAGAATGTGTTAAAGTCATTCATTAAGAGAAGGACAAAGAAGATTTCCCTCTTGCTAGAAAAAAAAAAAACACAGAAAAATGCATGTTAACATTTTAGTAGTAAATTACTAAAGAGTAAAAATGCAAACAACAGGTTCCAAACTAGCAAGGTAAAAGAAGAGTGAACAAGAAAATTTTCAGCAATCTAACAGAAGTCAGGAAAGGGAAAAAAATGGGTACCTGGGTGGCTCAGTTGGTTGAGAGTGAGACTTGGACTCAGGTCATGATCTCACAGTTTGTGGGTTTGAGGCTTGCGTGGGGCTCTGTGCTGACAGCTTGGAGCCTATAGCTGGCTTCAGATTCTCTTTCTCTTCCTGCCCCTCCCCACTCTTGCTCTGTGTGTGTGTGTCTCTCTCTCCCTCAAAAATAAACATTAAAAAAATTAAAACTAAATAAAAAATTAAAAAAGGAAAGGGGAAAATGAAGAAAGCATAGAAAAAGGATGGGAAACAGAAGAAAATAAAATGGTAAAATCCAAATATATTAGCAAAGTCAAATGGTAATAGCTTGAACTCCTCTATTAAAAACTAAAAACCACATTGGGGGAAATTTTCAGGTACATTCTGATTATAAAGGACATTTTTTTTTATTGTGGTAAAAAAAGACAACAAAATTTAGCATCTTAACCATTTTTAAGGGTACCGCTCAATAGGGCTAAGTGCATTCACATTGTTATGGAACAGATCTCCAGTGCTTTTTCATCTTGTAAATCTGAAACTCTCCATAATAGAGTCCCCCTTTCCCCTAGCCCTGGTAACCATCATTCCACTTTCTGTTTGTATGAATTTGATTACTTTAGATACTTCAGATAAGTGAAATTATACTTTTTATTTTTAGTTAACAAATTGTTTTAATGTTTATCTTTGAGAGAGGGAGGGAGGGAGGGAGGGAGAGAGAGAGAGAGAGAGAGAGAGAGAGAGAGAGAGAGAGAGAATATGAATCTAAAGCAGGCTCCAGGCTCTGAGCTGTCAGCACAGAGCCCTATGCGGGGCTCGAACTCACAAAATGTGAGATCATGACCTGAGCTGAAGTCGGATACTGAACCGACTGAGCCACCCAGGCTCCCTGGAATTATACTTTGTAAATCACACAAAAAGATGGAAAATAACAGGATTGGAAAAGAGACATAAAGCAAATAGAAAATTAATTGGTGTAGAATAAACATTAGCCACTCCAATCAGCTTATGCTCAGAGCAACACTGCTTTTTAAGGAGTGGGGCGTAGAAGAAGAATCAATGGAGGAGACCAAGAAAAAAAATGAATGGGAGAATCATGAGCAGAATAAGAAGAATGTAGAGATTCAGAAAGTAAAGATTATGCAACAATATATTAGTTCAGTCAAATAAGGACCTAAACATGTGAGCAAATGTAGAAGTTCGGAGTACTGATGATCTCTATTGGTGATCTTGGCCAAAGCAATTTCAGTTGAATTTGAGCAAATTCCTGTCTCTCAGATTGAAGAGGAATTGTGCTTTTGAGAAGTTTGAGAAAAAATGGGTGAGAAGATAATGTACAGGTGAGGCTAAGGGATTATAAATATTGCTTTACAGGACACATATAACCATTTTTATATATTGAGAGCAAAGAGATTAAGCCAGAGGGGTGGCAACATCTCTCTCCAGCTACATCTCACATACATTTCCTTTAACACAGGGCCACTCACTGGTCCCTGAACAGCCCTATACCTTCACCTGTACTTTGATATCGGTACTGTTTCCAGGGTCTAAAATTTCCTTTCCCTTTTTTGCCACTTCTTACTCATCCCTTTAGATTTAGCTCAAATATTCCCTCCTTTGTTAAATCCTCTCTGACTCTCCCAGGAGAACCAAACACTCGATCCATTGTATTCATTGGGTTTGTAAATAAGTCTGTTCTTCTGTAATAAATGTTATTTATACATGGAATTATCTATGCCATTTCTAGGTATGAGTCTAGCCATGGATTTCTCCTCCTTAGTATAAGTCATATTTCCCTGCTTCTTTACAAACCTGGTAATTTTTTTATTATTGTATCAAATATTATGCATTTAAACTTGAGTGCTGTGTATTTTGGTATTTCTATAAATATTCTTGAGCTTTGTTTTCAAAGACAGATAAGTAACTTTGAAATAGCTTGACTCTTTTGAGTCTTCATAGTTTTTAGGTGGGACCAGAGCAGTCTTTAGGGCTAATTTTGCCCCATTACTAAGGCAATGTCCTGGGTAGTCTACCTGATGCCCACTGAATTATGAAGTTTTACACTCCAGTTAGTAGGACCAACTACTGCCCCTGTGGAACTTCGGAAATGTTCCTTCTAATTCTTTCCCTGGCCTTGGGTTGTTGCCTCACACGCATGTGCTAATGGGTATTCAACTAAAGACTCAAGGGGAACCTGTGCAGATCTCTGAAATTGTCTGTGTAGTTTTCTCCTATGTAGTACCCTACACTCCCAACTCTCTTTCACTCAGATAGATGGTTGGACTCCAGTTGGTCCCCTCTTCCAATGCCATAGCCTGGTATTAGAGGGCTCACCTTATTGATTTTTATTTCCTTGGGGATCATTGCCTTGTGATTCCCAACGTCTAATGTCTGAAAATGACTGTTTCAACAATCATTATGTTTCAATGAGGAAAAGAATGGGAAGCTAGGAGCTGGGAGATTTCAGATTAAAAAAATAAATATCAACAGTGAAGTTTTTAAAGTTATACATGCATAGTCATAAAATTTAATCATTACTGATTAAATTCTAACTTTTGATCACCACGATATTTTGCATAGATTTAATGGCTTCTCCTTCCCTATATAGCTGTTATTATTCGCATAGAGCTTCTCGGGTATTAGCATCCATGTAATATGATATGTGAATTATAAAGCCACTCAAAAGGAGCTACACTGTGTAGGCAACAGGTTTTTTTTTCTTCTCCTGGTTGTGATAAGCTTATAACTACTTGTGTCCCGAGAAAGGCAAATCACATCCACTATTGATTATATTAATACCTACTTTTATTGAGAATTTTACCATAAGAAAATCATCACTGTTTTATCAGGGTGTGACCTCCTGAAAAGAAGAATCCTTCAGTGATCCAGGCCATGTCTCATTGACTTTTGATATCCCAAGAGTCTATCACATTGCTGGTACTCATGTGTTGTTAAGAGACCTTGAAACACAGTTGCAAAAATCTGTATGACCAAATACACTCAATAAGCCTCCTTTAAAAGTATATCCATGGTTGAGGTGGAAAGAGAGGACACTGTAACAGCGGTGGGATGTACCACTGCAAGAGGATGCTCAGTAAATGCTAGCAGGGTCAAGGACTTAGTGACCCACCACAACAGTGGAACCCAAGTCCTGGCATCTATGTTAGGGCTGGTCATTGAGGCCAAGCTGTTCATTTTTAAAAGGGAGCTTGATAATTTAATGAAGAACAAAGTCAATGAGCATCTCGGGCTGTTCTTCATATTAAAATATGATTTCAAGCAGGGGCAGGACAAGCTGTTATAAATACACCCCAAATGCCATGTTCAAGTGCAATAAGCACTTTTTTTCCTCACTTATGTTGCTAGTCTTCAAAGCAAATATCCCAGGTTGGTGGGGACACCGTATTCCATTCAGCCATTCAGACACCCAGTCTCTCCTACAGGTGAAGTCAAGGAAGAGCAGCTCTCGGCTAAGGCTTTCCAATCAGACAGCTGCAGGAAAAGGACATGGATGGGTGCTTGTAAGTAAAGGTTATGTGTCCAGGCTTTCTACTTCTGTTCACATTCCACTGGGGGGAAAAGTCACACAGCGATAGACACACCTAAAGGCAAGGTGACTGAGAAATATATAGTAGCTGGGCGGCCATATGTGCAGTTCCTACCGAAATAAAAATCTGTTGACACACCTGGCCACCTGTTTACTTTTAGTAAACTGAACAGGAAATTATTTTCCTGCTGACTGCTGGACCAAATCATCTGGTGATTGTTTGAAAAAGAAACAAAGATATTTGACTTCCTTTAGTTCTTTCTAGAAGGCGTCCTACTGACACACAGGTTAACTGTTCTTAGTATTTTTCATACAATGACATCACAGCTGGCTTTGTAACTAACAGCTTCCTGTGCTACTCTCATGACAATTCATATGAAGTTCTATGGGAAAACATTGTTACGTGTGGGGCAAAAAGGAAAAGCTTGCTTTTCAAGGAGCCTCTGGATTCTAACAGAAGAAAAACATTTCAGGACAATAATTTTTTCGTATGTCTAGGAGTTTCTTTGGAGAAAAATATTTATGAGTATTTAAAATATTTAATTTTAATATTTAATAGCCCAAGCATCTAAGATAGCACCTAAGAGTACTCAAAAAAAAGTTTGCAAAAACAAAAATGAGAAAATACACACAAGGACAAGAGTGTTGTTGCCAAATTTCAACTTTAGGCTGTACATGTGTCAATATAAACCACAGAGGTGCATAGGGGCTGGCCAGGGGTACTGTACTGTTCTCTGAAAAGCTGGGAGTAAGGGGTTGCAAAGCAGGTACGGTTTGAAGGGTGGGCTGGATCTATGAGTGAAAGATCTTATACACCATAAATGGGATTTAAAGCTTAGCCATCAATGGTTTTTAAACAGGAAAGTGACCGATTCAGATCTAGTTTAGAAAACTAATTTTGTGAAACAATGAATCGGGTAGGAGAGAGACAAAGGACAAAAGACAGATGAGGGTCTGAACTTGGCAGTGGCAATGGGCTAAGAGGGAAGGCATAAACCATCTTGAGGACATTCAGGTGCAAAATCAATAGGAGTGGTGATTACTGATGATTAAACATGGAAGGGAGTACCAGAAATGAAATTGTTCTAGGATGCAGGTGGGAAACCTGGATAATCAACTTGTTCTAGGACACGCTGAGTGAAGTGCATTTAACACTTGTAGATAGTTCCATTAAAATTACAAAGTTAGTTCAAAAATAGCTACAGGGGCCAAAGCTATAGCATTTAATGCAAGGTATCATAAGTATTTATGAACCTGCTTCCTGTCCCTCTGATTAATTAGGACAAGGATTTTACTCATTTCTCTATCACTGATTCAAAATATACATACAACTAAGTATATAAGAAATGTCTGACAGCTGAGAGTGTGTTATCGAATTTCCACTCTGAGCTGTAGATAGATCAAAACAAAACCATATGCAGAAATATCACAGTAACTACCAAAACAATGACAATAATCTCATAAGGCATTAGGTGTTATGTTTAAACAGGATTAAAAAAAAAAGTTTACTTGTTAAAAGCCAAAATCAACCATAAAACCCAACAGAGATACATGAAAATTATAGAAATCCAAGAGTGAAATTGTAACAATTGTGGATTGCTTTGCCTTATTAAGATGTATTCTTAAAAATTCTTTAACTAAAACATGTAATTCTAATAAAAGGCTACATGCAAATACTGATTATAATTTCTTATGCTCATGGATATCAACCATCATATGGAAGGATACAGAATTCGGACCCTAGACACTAAAACCGGTAGAAATGATAAATTATCTTGAAAATTTTACAATAGAGAGATTTGGGGAAACTGTATACATTTCAATCTATAATATAGATTTTCATGTTTTTTTAATCTCAGTAATACATCTCAAGTTAAATCAAACATCTTTATTAAAAGACACCAATTATCAGATTTCTCAAAAAAAACCAAAAACAAAAACAAACCAAATGGTCCCAAATATTGGGATCAATATTTCTCTGTTAAAAGACTTTCTTTTTATACATTAGTTTAAAAAGTGCCTCATGGAAAAAGGTAAGTTCTGGTAACTGGATATTTCTCAAATATTGAAATAATTCAATTCATGAAGAAACCGTACCCCTCTTTGAAGACTCTAATAGTTTTTTTGGCAGGACGCTGAGCTATTCAATGTGTTCATGGAATGCCGTCTTAAAAAATAGTGAGTTCTAAATTATCCTATTACACAAGTCCAACCACTGCAGATTCCGAGAGTGGGAGGCACACAGCAGGCTCTCTGTGGTGACATTTGGTTCTCCTTCTTGAAAAATACCCCTGTAGCACATCTATTGTAATGTTGGTTATAAATTACTTCCTATCACATTAAATCAAAAGGACTAACACCCTTCAGGTGTGTACAAATAGCAATTCACTTTCCTTTTTGACATCAAGTTTTTAAAAATAGTACCATTGGCTTTATTCTGAGAAGTAATTTCTGGCTTCTGTTAAGAGGACTGTGAAAGTGAGTTGTAAACGTTCCACAGACTAGACATTACAAAATATTGCTGGGGCACCTGGGTGGCTGTCGGGTAAGTGTCCGACTTTGGCTCAGGTCATGATCTCACGGTTCCTGGGTTTGAGCCCCGAGTCAGGCTCTGTGCTGACAGCTCAGGGCCTGGAGCCTGCTTCGGATTCTGGGTCTCCCTCTCTCTCTGTTCCTCCCCTGCTCGTACTCGGTCTCTCACAAAAATAAACATTAAAAAATTTTTTTTAATGTTGCCTGCCACAATTATATAACCTTTATCTCCGAATATCTTAAAAAACAGGTTGAGATTACACACAGTAACGATGTTATCATTAGCACTGGTAATGAAGAAAACACTATGAAAGTGGCGTGAACATCTATTAAGATATGTTGTATGTGAATTAGTCTTTATCAGAAAGCACAGAAAGATTACATTGAAAAATTTTAGGCATTATTTTTCATAAACTAAATGATTTGGTATTTATCTTTTTCTGAAGTCTGTATTATTCTAGGATATATTAATACTTACTAGATTCATTTTGTGATTATATACGTTCTTTTCCTGCAAATGTCAAAGAGAAATTGAGCTCCTGTTTTTCCACACAGCTAAAATTATCTGTAATCCATATATACACACAGAGTAAAAGGGAAAAATCATATTAAAGTAGAATGAATATAATTTTTGAATTTCAAGTGTTAATGATTTAAACCTTTGTGGCTAAGTCCGGAAAAATGAAATCCTTTAAAAGAAGTTCTTAATCATTGAATAGGCCCCCATCAATGCTTGCAACACATCTGGCAATAATGAAGACAAGTTAATAAGATTTTGAAAGTCTGGCAATATGATAAAGCCAAAGCATACAAAATCACTTCTCTGCACGTAGTCACTGGTGGTCCAAGGAAGGATCAACTTCCTGTCCTAGACTCTGGTGTCTACATTAAAGGAAGAAACTCTTACTACAGTCTGGGGTCGTTTCTGGCTCACAGACGACAAAACTGGACACTCCCTAAGCAGGAAAACGTCACCCCCCCAACATATCCTCCGAGAAGAATCTGCTTTTCTACCAACTGCTTTCACTTTAGTTCAAAGGACTGAAAATGGCATAAATTCACACCTTCATCAGGTTGGATTTTAAAGCTTAATGTGCTATGCATTAACTCTTCCCATATATATTTAACTATTCTTGGGCAAGAGGATTGGTCTTTAAACTATAGACGTAAACAAGAATTGCCTTTAAAAAATCCAATTTCATCACCTGAATTAGTAGACTTAAGTTTATTTCAAGTAATTGAAATAATGTCACTTAATTTTAAAGATGACTATATTCATGTTTTGTGTGTATATATGCACCATGTAATGACATTTTCACTTAAATACTATTTAAAACAAATATTTTAAATAGTTTAAGTAACAGATTTGATACTCAGTTTTTACCAAAAGCAGGATAACCAAATTAGGAAAATATTTTAATTCTTTAGAATAGCTTAAAAGTACCTTTTTTATAAGAACTGCTCATCCAACACAAAATCAGTAAAAAATAGCCAAGATTTCTATCAGCATCCCACTATAACCTGGAACAGTAAATGAAAATCACCTCTGTTATAGCCACTTTAACTACAGAAATGTGCAGTAAACCATGCTCTTGTTATAATTAAAGGGATGGTAAATGTGAAACTATTTGGAAAAGCACAAGGCATCAGGCCACATAAGGCATTATTATAATTAAAGAAACATGGCTTGGGCAGTGATTTAAGCAATGGTGGTTGCACTATATTATACCAGACTATACCAACAAATCTTTGTTTGTAAAGTTAGAAATAAATTAATACACCTCAAATCTTTGTAGCTCTTTTTCGTTGTTTGTAATCTTTGTTTGTAAAGTTAGAAATAAATTAATATACCTCAAATCTTTGTAGCTCTTTTTCGTTTACAATGTGCTTTTATATACACTAATCTGATTTGAGTTTGCATTACCTCAACTCTGTGTGATAGGCAGAATGGTCAGTTTTGGCTCATATTTTAATGTGCTAAGTAGAATTTCCTTCAATTTGGACATGATAATATGAAATTAAGCCTAAAATGTGTTGAGAACAACAAAAACTGTAATTGTATAGATGGGGCTTGGGATCAAAATGACACATTTTATTAAATGCAATGTGCAAAATAAAATGAAGTGACCTCTATTCAAAAAAGGTACAAGACAGGTATTAATTAAAATGTTTTAGTACTCATTTTCAATAAAAAGAAATCTGGCATTATAAAAATACATAAAATAGTCATGGATTCATACCATTAATTTACATTAAGATTTTTTTTCCACATAAAACTAAGTTAAAATAGTTTAAAAAGGTATCCTTATATGAAAGTTACTCCCAGTATAAAATTTTTTATAACTTTTTGTAATTTTGGTCCATCTGTATAAATAAGACATTTTATCCTTTTAAAATTCATAACTCCATTTAAAAACATAGGATTCTCTCTCTTTTAAATAAAAGTCTGCTTGAGGTAGTATGTTAGAGCTCTTCTTTGCTCCTACTCAGTCTAGGTGTCCAAGTCATAAGACTGAAAATTTGGAGTCCTATGGTTTTCTAAGGTCTGTTGATAGGTACACGTGTGATTTTCTTGCTGAAAATCTGTCCTTTCTTTCCCATATTCCTCTGACTCAGAGTCCAAATCTGGGGAAGAACGAGCTTTTAGGTGAAACGCTCTTGGCTGACAATCTGATGGCTGTCCAAAGCTTGAAAAAGCATCCAGGTGAGCTCTCTTCAGAGGCTTTCCAAACGTTCCTGAAAGAAAACAAAAAACAAACAAAACAAAACAAAAAAGACCCCTTAACATATGGGTCCTTTGGCTAGCATGGATATCAAAACACATTTTAAATGAAGGAGCATCTTACCCAGTGAGCACAAATAAGTGTTTTGTACAAGTCACTTATGGTTTCAGGTATATGTGCATCTGTGTTATGGAGAGAGAACTTACGGAACGGAGCTGAGGAATGAACACATATGTCCAATCGTTGCATTTCATAACCTACAGTAATATTAATCACTGTGCAATGAAGTTCCCCAAAATAAGTTCTTCCAAATCCTAGCTTTGTTACTGAAGGGTCCACAATTTTCCATGAAGGAGATTTGGATTGTTGGTTACAAGTAAATTGTGCCTAGATACAGAAACTTTCTCTCAAAATCATCCTTATGCCTTGCCCTTTCTTCTTCACTAACAAAATATTATTTGACTCAAATTCTTGTCACAGTCATATAAAAGATATTTTCATTGTTAAAAGAAGGAATATAAGTAGTTAACACTGTGACAAAACAAAATTTCTTAAAAGCTGGTAAACGGTTTTAAAATTCCATTTTTTAAAAACAAGATAATTTGTGGTTCATTTTCCCATATCCTCACTCAGTGAAAAGATGGCCTCAGTTCTATCCGTTGCCTGTCTGAAGCACTAGACCAAAAAACTCACAAATGAGTCTTGGCACTAGCCAGTGTCTACCACCACCAACTTGGGCTTTAAGGCTCTGACGGGCTCCTCCGCCAAAGCAGTCCAGCTTGGCAGGCGGGCAGATGTTGCCAGGCGGGACGCTGTCCACCGTTCGACCGTGGTCCAAGTGTGAGCGCCACCAGACAGCCCAAACCACAATCATGCAGCGCGCACAACTCCACCCCAAAAGCTGCCGTAGCCCAAAACCACTTTTTCCACATGGCTGACAAATGGAGCTCCTAAGTCACTCCCCAAATTCTTGTATTCTAGATGATGCCACACACAGTGTTAACCAGAAAGCTCCTAGGGCTTACTTACGGATTACATATATAATCAAGGAAAATCCCCCGTGGCTGACTCCGCCTTTAGAAACACGTGTACTAACTCACAGGATGTCATGACAACACCATTTCAACAACAACAACAACAACGACAAAACACTCTTCACAAGTTTGGCATCTGAGGCGCTCACTGCTCTCCCACATACAACATGGAATGTGAGTCCTGAGTTGAGGGGTCTACTAAGTTAATAAACTCACCCATGAAAGAATTACTTGAAGCAACTGATGCTGGCTCTGGACTTAGACTGAAATCTAAAGAGGACTTGTTTAGACACAAACTTTTCATTCCGGGTCCTTCATTCTGAGAGTAAGTGGAGTTGATTAATTTCCTCACATGTGAAGGCCATCCTACATCACTGCCATTCTGTTCACAGGATTCTTCTGAAGGATAAGGACATGGGTAGCACTCCTTTTTCTTTATGTGACTGGGCTCACAGTGGTCCATTAAAGCTGTTCTCAGGTCAGGGCCACAGCCTTTCGAATTTGGGGACATTATCAGAAAGAGCCAGAGTTAGTGCTTCTGAAAATCTCTCCAGGAAACAGAACTCAGATAAGAAAACCACATACCTGTATGATAGGCTTCAAAAGGATCGGAGCCACATACATTCCCCTTCAAATACACAGGGCCTGAGGGTCCCAAAAAGGGACAAAGGAATGGATCCGTGGAAACTTCCACATCGGCTTCACTGCTATTGTCGATATTGCACGTTCCTTTAAAACAGACATCTCGGTCACCAAATGAATTTGATTCAAGTATCCTTCAACACTGTCTCCACTTTTGGTATTTTCCATTATTTAGAGATAAAAATTTTGGATAGAATGACATATAAAAGAAATAAATTGCAGAAATTTATAGCAGGAAATTTACTGAGGCCTATGGATTAGTAACTAACTAAATCCGTGCCATCTTACAGAAAGAGTACTTGATTAACCATCATACGGACGTGTTCACCTCAGTGAGCCTCCCCGCCCGGCTTACGAGAGAAACTGATCTGTGTCTGCGTACAGCACCTAAAGCAGCCATGGTCTGAAACACATGATGGCATCAGCACTGCCCCCTTCCTCCGTAATGTCACAGGTGAGCAGGATGAGGAAGGGCCTTCAGCAAATGATCTCTGAATGCCCAGCTCAAAGATGAGCTCGGCCAAAAAAAAAAAAAAATCCCTACTGTGAGTATCTGAGCCAAAAAACCCAGAAATGATATGCCAGTTAGCAGTGGCCACAGTAGAAGGAGGACAAGAGATGCGGTGCAGGTGAGAGATGCCATGATAGGCCACGTGCCTGAGAAGTAGGAACCGGGCAGTCTTCGAGAGAAGAGACTGTGCAGAATGTGATCAGTGATGCTGGTGGCCTCTGGAGCTGCTGACAGCACCAATCTCCAGCCCCAGCACCCACGTGACAGCATTATTGCGTTCCAGTTCTGTTGCTTTAAACTTTCATAAATGTCTCCGGTAAACCCTGCTACATTTGAACAAGCTTGGGCTTCTGCCCTTTGCAACCAAATGAGCCCAACCAGAACACCCACTTGGGTGTGCAAATCTTCTATCTCTACACCGCTGCCTTGCCAAGCACTTTGTGATTATTTGTTGAAATTTTTGTCTCATCACTGACTATACTATGAGACTGAAAACAAGTATCTTCCCTCTTGACTACAGAGTCCACCACAAAGCAGATATTCCATAAATGCTTGTGAGACAAGATGGTAGAATGTTTGAAAAGAATGTCAATAGCTTTCACTTTTTGAGCCCTTTAGTATGTGCCGAGCACTATGCAGTTTTCCAGTATCATTTTAATTTCACAACAACCTAATAAGTACTATAGAAATGCCCAAGATACACAGGGAGTAAGTGTCAGAAGTGGGTCTTGAACCAAGCCTGCGTGCTTGTCTTATGCTGCCTCCATGGTTATTCTTAAAACCACACAGTTCTTTTTTTAATGCTTATTTTTGAAAGAAAGACAGAATGTGAGTGGGGAAGGGGCAGACAGAGAGGAGACACAGAATCCAAAGCAGGTTCCAAGCTCTGAGCTGTCACCACAGAACCCAATGCAGGGCTCAAACCCAGGAACTGTGAGATCATGACCTGAGCTGAAGTTGGAAGCCGAAGTTGGAAGCCAACTGAGCCACCCAGGTGCCCCAAAACCATACAGTTCTTAAAGAGTCAGAATTTGATTCCTCTCATTTGACTTTTAAGACCATACATGAAACCAGTTAACGTCATTTAAAAAAGGAGAACGTTCAGGGCCAAAGAGCATTTACGGTGTAAAGAAAATACTGCGTTGCATGGGGAAATTAAACTTTAGTTCTTCTATTGGTCTTCTATTATTATCAGAAACAAAGATTTTTCCAGTATTTAAGAGAACAGCATAAAAGTATTTAATTTCAAGCTTTGCTAGTGATGCTAGGCCAGTTCCTGAATATATGAGTGTATCGATTTCTTGAACTGTACTTCAGCCTTCCATCAAATTATTTCAAAACAACTACAGCCCGTGTTCATTTTAAACACTTACCGTTACTGTCGTGTTGCGGTAAGAAAAATCCGCCTCCTGAAGAAGTGACGAACTGGTGGTGGCTTCCACTTTCTGAGGAGATGTACCCATCCTGCCTGTCGGCTAAGGTTCCCTGAGATGACAAATAACTAGGGATATCTGCTGGCAAGTTGGTCTCATCTACAATCCAACAACAGCACTCTGTTAACCCAGGATGACCGTACATACCCCACAGCCTTCCTTGATGAACAGTAAATACTGTTTGGGTTTCTGTACAAATCAAGTAAACCTACTCCTGAAAACCCATCTTGATTGTATAGTATTTAGGTAAGGAAGATTAGGGCTTTCTGTCTGCTGCTCGGCGAGCACAAGCCCATTTTCTACCGATCTTCTCCACAATACCCCTCCCAAATTTCAAAAAATAAAGGCTTAGGAATTTTCATGGGATGTATCTAAGCTCTTGAATTAAGCTTGATTTCTGCCATTTTTCCAACTTAATATTTACCAGCAGAGGAGTCTGAACATATTAGTCAAGTGACAGCCCCCTCCCACTAATAACAGGATCCTCCCCAGATGGCTGCACGCACATGACAAGACAAAGAACTACGTCAGCGTGTAAAGCTCACAGCTGAAGGGCTGCTCCTGTTCTCCATCACCACCATGTGAAAGAGTGAGTCTGTTTTACTCTGTGATTTGGGCTGTATCTCACAGCCAACAGGATATTCTGATGAGGTTTTAACAAAAAGGATTAATCTTTAAACGTCAGCTTTCTTTGGGGCTGAGGTGTTATTTTTAGCTAACCATATTTCTGCAGCTTGCAACAAGTGAGTCACCCCTCTGCCATGGCCTCAGGATGTGAGACACACATTCTAGACGAAAATTACCACGGGACCACAAACACACATGACGACGGCCTGCTGTGCCAAGCTTCTGTTTACACACCTGTGTTGGTAATGCTGCAATCTTCGTTCCTCCGCCTTGTGTGGTATATGATGACCACCCACACGAGCGACGTGCCCACCACACAGCAAACCACTGCTATGATCACGACGCCCACGGTGGCCCATCCGTCGTCGTCCAACGACGAAGCGGTCATCTGAGGGGAGTCGCAGGTGGGAGTGGGGATCACACTGAGGCGCACGTTGCCTCTCTCAGTGCCAAGGGTATTAGACATTTCACACGTGTACTTCCCAGCATCGCTGACATCAGAGTCCACAATGATCAGCAGCTGATTGCCTGCTGCAAAAAAGTGCCTTTCGGTGACCACCAAGGGGCTGTCATCCTTGGTCCAGTTCAGTCTGGGAGGAGGGCTACCTCCAGCAATGCACTGCAGGACGGCCGTTTCTCCCTTAGTTACAGTTCGGTCCAACAGGGGCCGCAGAAAGGATGGTGTCTCTGAAATGACAAGTTATGCTTTTAATCTAAATGAAATTAGGTTTTGCATATCATAAGACCCACTAGTTCAATTTACTAAAATTGGCACCTAACAATGTATTCTTCCACATCTAATGTGTACACTTCTTTAAGAGCCTAAATGTGTATACAACATTTGGGATTTCATTTCATTATTTGGCTGTCATTTATTGTGACACCTGTTAAGGATAATATTTACTATTTTTCAAATCTCAGCCTCTCTCACTCTTGGCAAGATTGGGAATTGTGGAAGAGGGGCATGTGAAACATTTTAGACATTTCTTAGAAACAGAAGATATATAAAAATAATTTTAAGCAGGGGGATGTGTTGATGGAGGAAAGATTTCAGAATGTTTAAATGTTTGAAAGGGAAACTTTCTAGTGCTAGATGTCCAAACCTATATTTAAATTATGAAAGTATTTTTATTTTCTGGTATTCATAGGTTACTTTGCTCAACTCTTTCAAAGATACACAGATGATTAACATATTCAAATGCTTAAAAAGCTCCCGTTTAGGCAAAAGGTAAAAGACAAACTCCTGATTTCCAGAATGGCAGGGCAGGCCACGAAAAGAGAACAGGTCCTTCCCAATCTGCTCACATGTTTTTTTTTTTCCTTAAATATTTTTTATAGTGTTAGGATTATTGGTAGAGACTGGGCAATGGGAAGAGGAGGGCAGAGGAAAAGGTGACTCCAAAAAGGGGAAGCTTCAAAGCATTTACTTTTCTCCTGCCCTCGGAACAGAAGAAGCAGATTCATCTCACTGGCCTCAGGCTAGAAGATGTAACGCACTCCCCACGTCGAGCTCCCAAGAAGCCATCTGCCCTCTCCAAGGGAAGGCAGTGTCTTATGGATTACCTCTCACCCTCACAACTTGGGACACTCAGGGCCTCTGGGGGAGCTAGTTATCTTTAAGATTAACTTACATCACGAAACCTGACAACAGCCACTTACCTAGGACAGTCAGAGTTGCATTTGCAGAAATGCTTCCTGCACTGTTCTGAGCTGTGCAGCTATAAACCCCGATGTCCTCTATCTTCACATCCACAATAAAGAACACATCGTCCTCAGGCATAACATGCATGCGTCTCTCCCTCGCAGCAGGGAAGTCTGTGCCCCCGTCCTTCTGCCAGGCTATCTGTGGGGCTGGATGCCCCAGGGCGGCACACTCCAGACGTGCCATTGCCCCGGCTCGGATGGTAAGGTCCATGGGGGTCTTGGTGAAGGAAGGAAGCACTGAAATCAGATAAAGAATATGGGCATCAGTGCTATGGAGTTTTAGGGGTTCATTTCCATTCTGGTTTTTTAAGTACATACCTACCATTGCCCCTGACATAGTTAAAGCTGATGTTATTTCTGATTGCAAGATAAGGAATGTAAAGCTGAGATGAAGAGGTGCCCTCAAGGTTACACAGACACAGAAATGATGAAGTCAGGCTGAAACAACACAGGTCACCTGATGTTCAGAGTGAAGGTCTTTCTGCTATTTTCAAGATACTTCTCAGTTCCCTCAGTAATCATCTGTGAGATCTTGGGCAAATCAATTAATCTCTTTGTACGCTGACCACTCTCTCCTGGCTCCAACATTCTATGACTTTAGATATGTGTTTTGTCCTACAATTTTAAACTCAAAATTGTTGTATGTGTCAGGCCTCAGCAATCATTTGTAGAATGGACACATTGATGTATCATACAAGAAAATCTCCTACCACGGAAAGTACAAATGATTAAAGTGGTAAGACTCCAGTCATAAAAATGTATACCAGCCACACAAAGTAATTACATATTTTTACTAACACTAGCTAATACTTACTGCCTTTAGTGAGCACTCACCATATGCTAGGTATTCTGCTAACTTCTCTGTACCAATTATTTTATTTAATGAAGATCACACCTCTCTGTAAGGTAGGTACCATTATTCCTAACTGAAAGATGTGGGGCGGGGGGGGGGGGGGGAAGATGTGGAAATGGAGGCACAGAAAGGTTAAGTAACTTGCTAAGGGTTACACAGCTATAAGCACGAGTTGCAGGATTCCAACCCAGACCTCAGAATTAAAGGCGGTGTGCTCTAACAGCATACATCATGGCCTCCCCACATCAGACTAATACATCGTTGGGGTGTCTGAGTGGCTCAGGTGGTTGAGTGTCTGACTCTTGATTTTGGCTCAGGCCATGATCCCAGGGTCGTAGGATTGAGATCCACATCAGGGTCGGCATGGAGCCTGCTTGGGATTCTCTCTCTCCCTCTGCCCCTCCTCTGCTTGCACGCACACACTCCAAAAATTAAAAATGAAAAAAAATGGGGTGCCTGGGTGGCTCAGTTAAGCATCGAACTTTGGCTCAGGCCATGATGTCATGGCTTGTGAGTTCAGGCCCTGTATTGGGCTCTGTGCTGACAGCTTAGAGCCTGGAGCCTGCTTCAGATTCTGTGTCTCCCTCTCTCCCTGCCCCTCCCCCAATCGCACTCTGTGTCTCTCTCTCTTTCAAAAATAAATAAACATTGCAAAAAATTAAAAAAAAAAAAAAAGACTAATACATTGTGAACTCCCAGGAGAGCAAAGAGTGTCTGATTCAGTTCTGTGTTACCCACCACGATGGGGTCCTCGACACAATAACTGCTTGCATAGATGCCAAGACTCTTAATTTTGCAGAGAGGCAGAGAAGGGAAGGGTTAGGTGGGAAACTGAGCAGAAGACAGGGTCAGGATTAAGAGAAAACCAAATCTAAAAGGCGTCTTTAAATGCAAAAGGAAAAGTCAGACCACATACTATTTACTGTGAGCTTGGCTTTGACAGAGTAGGATGAGCCAAAGTGATTGGAGATGACACACTGATATCTCCCCTCACTGGTGAATTCCACGCTGCGCAGCCGGAGAATGGTGGTGTACTCCATCACCTCGCCGCCTTGGGCCCGCAGGTGTGCGTAATTTTCCATTTCAGCATCATGCAGTAGTTCATTGTCTTTTTTCCAAGCAAAAGTCATCGGGGAATCACTGCTGCTGGCAGCCGAGCAGATAAAACTCAAATTGGAACCTTTTATTGCCGACTGTGTTTCTGGCTGAACCGTGATCTGGGGTTTAGGAAAATCATCTGTTCAAAATGGAGGGGAGAAAACAAAACAATTTTAAGGCTCGAGAGTCCAAAAGCTACTCACTTTTTAATACCAAGAAACCCAAAACAAATGAGGGCTTAGGTTTTACCTTTTGTGTATGTTTCATAGATGGACTAACAGTCTTAGTGTTGAAATGATGGCCTGGGAGAGTGTTTATCAACTAATTTGTTCACTTCAAAGAGAGACTGAAACTTATTTATCAGTCACTAACTGAGAGGAGACTGCTATTTTGGAAGATAGGTTATCCTAGGCCCCTTATGCTTTTTTCATACAGATACAAGAAGAAATCAGTTATGGAACTTCCAGGCTCAGAGATCATACTTAAATGCTACTTGTTTTGGGGAAGTGCGATTTTTTTCCATGTTACCCATGAGTAAGCAGCAGGGAAATTAAGAAATCACTATCACTAAAGACAGCAATTAACACCCCATTTACCAAAGACAGAACCCATATTAAAAAGCAGTAATTTTTAGATACAGCAGAAAAAGATAATCCTGCAGTGAAAGAAAAAGCATCTTTCAAACTTCCTGTGAGACCCTGGCTTCAGCCTGGGGTTTCGGGTGGACAATCAATCAGGCCGCTGTGCTACACTGTTGGAGCTACATTATAATTAGAGCTGAGCAACTCTTTCATTCCAAACAGCTATTTTTAGTTCTCTGTTACTTTTTGGAAAAGTTACCTTCTTGAACTGCAGTTTCTTGGAGATGGTCTAAACCCAGAAGGAAAACAGCTTAGAAATACTGAAATGTATTATTTGGGTGCTCTAGAAAAACAACTCGTGAGTGTGTGTGAGTGTGTGTGTGTGTGTGTGTGTGTGTGTGTGTGTGTGAGAGAGAGAGAGAGAGAGAGAGAGAGAGAGAGAGAGAGAGAGAATGATTATGTATACCTCTGTGTCTGCACATGCGTGAATGGGGCATGGGAATGTTCTGATAACTCCAATGCTGCACACTTCCAATACCATGCTGTAATCAGGATGGTTTCTTCTTCCGTGGAATTATTCTAAAATTCTCATCTGGTATATCAATGTTTAGATCCACAATGGAAGGAGTGACAGAAAAATCTAAGGACACCATATGTACGTCTCAAAGTAATCGCGTTCCCATCTTGAGACTAGAGAACTGTGAAATAAGCACCATGGGAAAGGCATGGCTCAGGCCCTTCTAGATGAGTGCCAAAAGCTTATTTAGATCCAAAAGCTACATCAGACATTTTATTTCCAGAAACCGTTGGCACTGTTTAATGCTGCAACCTAAAAAAATATATTTTTCTTGTACTTGACTAAACAATCGCAGGCAAAGCAGTTTCAAATAAATTTTTAAAGGCCAATGTAAAATTAGGTTCTGTAATATCTTAACACACACGCTAAAATTTAAGCACAAGTCGATTTCGTGTTCTATGTGCACATTTATTTTTACAAAGGTCTCCATGGTGGTGAATAGTAAACAGCAGTGTGGTGTGGTAGACAGAAGCCTGCACCAGGGAGATGAGAACCTGGGTTTTGATCCGATCTGCTGACTAGCAATGTGAAGTGTGAAATTTCTGACACTGAGATTCTTAGACGCTATGACAATGGACCTTACATTTATTTATAATAAATTCAAACTTTCTACTCCTTATAGTGCTTTACCCACCGGGAGCAAAATTGTTAACGGCCCATCAATCATAAGCAGATAATTTTTCTCTTTCTACTCTTAATACACAGCATTTACACAGGGGTTAGTTCAGCCTCTCAACAACCCCACGGTTGGGAAGGGAAGTCCACAGAGTTCCCATTTCACGGACACAGAGATTGAGATTTAGGGAAGCAGGAGGGCTGCCCCTGTCCTTCAATTCTCCCAAGATCCAATGTCCTACTCTTTCCATCAAACCACCCTGATGTCAAAACAATGACATTTTGGAAAACTCTCATCTGTAACATTAAAATCATCACGATAGATCCATTTACATCTACCTCAGCAGACACGGAAGCTTCTTTAAGAGAACAGAAGCTTAGGGGGCGCCATTAGGGATGGCCCAGTCTGTTAAGCATCTGACTTCAGCTCAGGTCATGATCTCACAGTTCATGAGTTTGAGCCCTGCGTCGGGCTCTGTGCTGACAGCTCAGAGCCTAGAGTCTGCTTCAGATTCAGTGTCTCCCTCTTTCTCTCTGCCCCTCCCCCACTTGCACTCTTTCTCAAAATAAATAAACATTAAAAAAAAAAAAGAGACAGGGAACATAAGCTTATTCAAAACCATTAGCTGGAGGGAAAAAGAAGGAATGCAGAGGCAACAGGTACACTCACCACACACAAAGCCATCTGGGCTAACAGCAAAAATACTTCTTCCTTTTAGCAGCTGAGGATGGGCACAACTGGCATTTACAAAGCTCTGAAAGTTGTTTTCTGCCACCCACTGTGGGAGCCATTTTAGCTGGCAATCGCACAAAAGGCTTGATGTATTTAAATGCCTGAGGAGAGTAATTATGTTCAATTTGTTTTATATGAAATGCAGATTCTACAAGTAAACTAACTCAAGTAAATATTAACAAAGCAATGAATGTGGAAACCAAATACACCCTATGAAATAAATATTCTCTAGTCCACCTTAAAATGTAAGAAATGTATTAGCACCATATTGTTTGTTCTTACCGACCTGCTGAGGGAGAGGGACTGATGATATATCAAAAATCTCTCACTACTGAAGACCTGTTACTGGGATATTCATTGCCCTGCATTAGGTCCCAAAAATGTAAATTGCAAATTCCTAACAGAAACAAAAAGATACTCCTCTTTTCGAGCAAGGGAACAAATAACCAATTCCCTTTGCTTTCTGGTATAAAAATTAAGTAATGCTAAGGACATGCTAGACACTTTTCATAGACACGTGATCTAGGATGACATACCTCATAAGAGCTCCCCCCACCATGTTTTATTTGAAACCCTTGGAAGGAAAAAGAAAAGCTTACAATTGCTGAAGTTTCTTCATCTGTGAAAATGCATTGCCTTGTAACGACATGATTGCGTTGTCACTCAAATCTCTGAAAACAAAATACATTAGAGCGAATTATGGTCACTGCATGCCTCAGGGAAAGGCTGGGCCCACACTCCTCACCCCATTCACCGAACTACTCCATGCGCTAAAATATATAAACCATGCAACTCCAGAAGAACACAAGAAACTTAGATCAAAGAACAAGAATATCTATTTGTATCAGAGGTAGGTTCTGTTATAGTAAAAGAGATTTGCTTTATATCATTATGTACAGGTTATTTGACTCCTAAGGGCCTAAGCTGTTCTGCTGTATTTTTTTAAATAGTTATATGGCTTGTTCTGCTGTGATACTTTATTGTTTCTCATTATTCAAGTTAGTAACTTGAGAAGTTAGAACTTCAGAAGTTACTGAGAGTAAATTTTAAATACACAACTAAAATTCTTCATAGTTATCCTTTTTAAAAAACCCATCATGCATCAAATCCTTTCTATGACATGCACTGGGTTAAATGACTTTAACATTTACTCCTCACAGCAACCCAAAAGAAGATGGTTTTACTACCTTGTTCAGCATGACAGGCACAGCTAAGATGCAAACTCCATTAGTTTCAATTTCAAAACCTATGCTCTTAGTAGCCCATTCTGCAACACACATGTATGTCACTGCTAAAGACAGTACGGTGTTCAGACGAGATGTACTTGCCGTAACACACTCTGGGAAGCACATTAGTAAAACCAGAGAATATTCTAGGCTGACTTCATTTGTAACTAGTACCTACAAGCAGTTTGAATTAAAGCACTCTCCACAATGATTACTACTCTGGTTTTCTTTACAGGTCAGAGTGTACAAAAAGGATTTTGAATGAGATGAGGGGCAAGAGAGGACAGAGTGAAGGTACCAAACATGGGCAGAGAAAGAGGCTGGGAGAGTCAAGAAGGTTTAGAAAGCTAAAGCCGAGGTCAATACTCCACTGATCCACTAATTCCACTTTCCCAGAAATGGAATGGGTCAGATGACAAACCCTTTTGGCTAGTTTCCCTCTGAAAGCAATTTGTTTCAAGAAGTCCAGCAACACTGGCCCGCCCTTCCAAATTCTGCAATGCAGAATCACCCTCCTCCAGCCCAAACTGTTTCTGTCGGTGTGGCTAGCCATCCAAACCTCCCTCAAACTAACAAGTGAGTCAGAAGACAACAAGGTGGTCGTGGATAATGATGAAATCTTCCCTCTTGATACGCAGTGCAAACACGGGTACAACCAAATGTGTATTGTAAATCAGAACATCTTTTGTCGAGGTTAATAGTTATTAAAACTTTTGGCTACAAACATTCCCTAACAGAGTGGAGACATTTAGTATCACTTTGTACTTTTGCTGGACAAGTATAAAACACAGATCCAGTTGTAAGAAGCTGGTCGGTTCAAGCTCATGCAGGTTTTGACTCCTACCAAGGTTGGCTAGCTTGCCTTCCTAGTGGCTGGAAATATCTGAGTCCCTGAATGTCATTTCAAAACTGTGTGCCAGGAGTTGCTAAGAGGGGGTGGTGCAGAGCTCGTGGAGGTGAGAGCTGCTCGGCACAGGGACGCCTATGGCAGAGGCAGCCCCGGTTTGAGTCCTACTTCTGTCAATTGCTAGCCGATGGACTGGTAGCAAAATGGAAAAAGAGAAAGAACAAAGGTGGAAAATGGACTGTCTGCTTTACAATTAACCACAACAACAAACTACTAAAAGCCTCCCAATAGTGCTACTAGTCTCCTAATGTCATGCCTGACGACCGCGGGGAGTGGTCTTTGTATCTTTAAAATTCAAGTCACCATCTTAACTGTTCGATGGAATCAATGGACACTCTGGACTTCCATTTCTTCACTTCAAAATAAAGGTAGTAATAGCTATTGAATAGTTTTTCCTTTTTTAGAGACGGAGTGCAAGCAGGGGAGAGGGGTAGAGGCAGAGATAGAATGTTAAAGCAGGCTCCACGCTCAGCGCTGAGCCCCATGTGGGGCTCGATCCCATGACCCAGGGATCACCTGAGCCAAAATCAAGAGTCAGACACTCAACCAACTGGGCCACCCAGGTGCCCCTGAATAGTTTTCTCATGAGGATTAAATGAGACTGTATATAAATACCTGGCATAATGCCTGACATGTATATACAATAAATGGCAGGTTTTTGAAAACTAAATATGTCACCGCTTGAGAAAAATAACTAAAAGAAAACCCAATAACGTGCAGCAATGTCCTCAAATGCAAAGGAAAATATATACCTATATACTGCCATGAAGATATAGATAGGTAGACAAATAGGTACAGGATAAGCAGATGTGTAAATATACTTTATGGTACAGAAAGGATGCCAACAAAATTACATTCTACTTTATCTTTCATGACACATAAGTAGATAACCATCTCAGATTCCTTTAGGGTAACTAAATTCCAGTCACTCACAGATGTTCTAATGCATCCAAACCAGTAAAGGCTTTTTTGGTAATAGATCGAATCCGGTTCCCCTGGAGTATTCTGGGGAAAAAAAAAAAATACATTGGAACAGTTAAAGCCATTTGGGGATGGAATTCTCATGAAAAGAATTGCTTTTAAAATCATTTGTGAATAATTCTATTTTCTTCAATTAAATAACGTATCCTGTAAAAATGTTATCCATGTCATCTATTTCAGTAATACAGTTTAGCAGGGTCTCAAAGCGTTCAGCAGAGAACTCAGCAAAAGTAGGTATTCAGTAAGTTACTCTGGCAGTTAAATTAAAGCAGTGATTTTGAAAGTCTTTTTAGGAAGAGGTAGAAACTTTCTTCCAAGTAAATGGTCTCAAAAACTATAATCAGTAAAGAAGATATAGTGGAGATCTTCTCTTTACCCTTCCTCCCCATGGACACTTTCATCATCCACAGAAGCTTAGGGCTATATGAAACTCAACCCGAAAACTTAAAACCCAGAATCTGGCCATCTACAAGGCCACTTTAAGGCTAAATAGAAGCAGGTTTTCCTCCTCTACTGCTTGGAACCTACTGCAGTACTATCAGTGGACACTGGGTCACTCCACTTAAAAACTCCTGTGAGCAGAATACAACTCTGAAAGTTCAAAATGGCGGACTTAGTAAGCATATTAATTTTTATACAATGATAATCCCAAGAGCCTAAGCACTCAAAACAATTTAACACTCTTATCTAGATATTAAAATAAGTTACAACCCACCAAAGTGTTGAACAAAACCACCATCCCAAGGAAGAAAAGCTAATTAATACCCATCTTGTGTAACAATACTCATTTGGGAAAATGTCCAAGGGAAACAACCAGATATAAAGCCTCTAGTTCTAAACTCTCCCAAATGTGAACCTGTAGACTGGACCTTCAGTGAACGTGTAGGTCAGAGAGTGAGACAAACATGAAGCAAATCCCACTCACAGCCGCCTCAGTTTGTCAAGCCCAGAGAAAGCACCGTTCATGTCTTCAATAGTCCAGGAAATTTCATTGTTCTTCAGATCCCTAATTATTGAAAGAAACGTTACTGAAACCGGTACCAGATATTTAACACAAGATACAAACACTCCCCTTAGAGATATGCTCAAAAAGCTAAGATCACCGCCCAGGTGGCATATAATTTGTAACAAATTCTTCATGATCCCTCACATCATCTCTACCCCTTTCAAAACAATACAAAATTTTCTCTCTCCCTGCCCTCCTCCCTCAACAACATTTTAAGTATTGCTGCCCAAAAATCAAGACAGTTGAACCTGTCCTATTAATTCCTCTATCAAGATGACTCAATTCTGAAAGACCTGAACAGTCTGAAAAATACATTAAACTTTAAAACCACAGCTCCAACCACATTAGCAGGAGTTGGCCAAAGCACACAGCATGTCTTTCAATTATGTCATGCTTCAAATAGTGAATGGAGCAAAAATTTCTGACAGTGCAAAAACCAAAAACCCACTGCACAACATTAAAATGAACATTTCAGAGATATTTCAAAGGTCAATTAATCCAAAATTTTCTCTTCTCTTAGGAGATGGACTAAATCTGGATATAACTTGTATGATAAACAGGCATCTTCCTTTGCTGCCCTTTGTAGATCTTTTCGCTCTGGGTAATTTCTAATCTGCATTTTTATAAAGAAAAATCAGTGGATTTACAATCGTTTCCCCTTTGAGCAGTTACCAACTTCCTGGAGATCTTGAGAAGGCTAAGTGTAATCACCAAACCAATCTGATCATTGTCCTTTTTAATCCCTCTAAGAAATACATGGATGAAATGGACCTATTTTAATCAAACTGATCTGGGAAAGATTAAGACACTACTTCTGAGGCTGTAGATATTTCCTTCACAACAAAGGAAATCTGCTTGGAGAAAAGTGGGCACATTTAGGAACCAATTAGGTTCATGTACGGAGAGCAAAATGTGTAACTTACAAAGTCTTTAAACTGGAAAGCCCCCGGAAGGCACAATCAGCAATGTAGCTGACTTTGTTATTCCCAATGTGCAGTGTATTTAGTAAGCTTAGGCCCAGGAAGCTTGAATCATCCAACCTCGATAAGTGATTGAAAGTTAGGTCCCTGTAAAAACAAAAAACAAACAACAGCTTTTATTTTCCAATTCAACACAATGATTTGTTTTCTAAACAACAGGTGATATATGTAACCACAATAATTCTTATTTTGACACTCTGCCTTCTTAATAATACTCAGGTAAACATTGTTTCTAATCCTAGTAATTAAAAAAATTCTCTTTATTTGAAAATAACCGTCACTGATTTAGCCCATGTGCCCCAGAAGTCAAATAGCAGAGTTGGCTTCAACTTATCACAACAAAAATATGACTAGGTTGCATGTGAAAAAAGCTGTCACCTTGGAAACTTTGTTATGAAAATTTCACAGATCAGTGGTAAGAAGCTCATGCTCTGGCATGATCCCTGCTCTCAAACCTGGGGAGAATAAAAGGCAACTCACAGCTCACTGAGTTTCTGGCAGAACTCCCAGGCATCAGGGCTGATCCTGTTGATGGCATTTTGGCTGAGATGAAGTTCCTGCAGCATCAGCAAGCCGTAAAGCCAGCCTTTGGTAATCTCTGTTAGGTTGTTATGGTCCAGCTGCCTACATTTACAATAAGAATCAAAAGCAGGATCAAAAGTTCATTATCTAGTCTTTTCAAAGGAGACATATGATTACAACCTATTACATATTCCTATTGTTACAAGATGTTTAGCTTTTGTGATATAAAGGCATCAGCCAAAAGTACCATGTGCTTCTAAATTTCAGTCACATTACCTGAAACAAAACTGGGTATTAAATGAGGAGACTGTAACATAGGATTTCAAATAAAGCTACTGCATGTTCACTGCGTGGTCCATGGTCGTAGAACTGTAGGATAAGCCATACTTACAAGATTTCCATGTTGCTCAGCCCCCAAAAAGCTCCATCCATAAGTTTTGTTACTCCATTTCTTTGCATTTTCAGAGACTTCAGAGCACCAAGCCCTTGGAATGTGAGCCCATCTACATTTCTAATCTTGTTTCGGTTCAGTTCACTGCATTGGATATAACAGTTAAACGGTTAGCTTATATGACAAATTCTGGAGTTAGTAATAAAATGCAACATTACTATAATATAGTTAAACCAGCCGGTGTTAAATTACATGGAATGTTTTAAATTACTAAACATTTTTAGTGAGAAGAAGTTTGATTTATTAGCAGTGAGGGCATTTCCTTCTGAAACGTGTGATGTATTTTTAGAATGAAATACTGAAACTAGACTACACTTTAATTTCTAAATGGTCATCTACTCAGTATATTTGTCTCTAAATTATCCAGAGTGAGAATACCGAATATAATGTTAAAGCATGAGGTCTATTTCGGGGGCAGGGCCGTCAAGCTTAGCTTGCTTACAAAAGTTGGTTGGTTACTCTCTTTGACGATTCTTTTTATGTTTAATGCTTTCTCTTTAAGGCAGTCCTTTTCAACCCTGGTTGCACACTGGAATCACCCGGAGAGTTTTAAAAATTACCGAAGCCTGGATCTTACCCCCAGAGGTTCTAATATAATTGGTCTAGGGTGTGGCCTGGATATTGGGATTTTTAAAAGCTCCCCAGTGTCTATAATGTGCAGCCAAGGTTGAAAACCACTGTGTTGCAGGAGCCTGTTCACAGATCATTCCACTGCTATTAACGAGACAGTTCTCTGCAGCCACTTAAGCTATCAGAGCCTCCTGGAGTTGTCGGTATTATTCTCATAAACCACAGCTGTTGAGAGTCACCCACGATGTCTTCTGTGCCACAATGACGCCTTTGTGTGGAGATTGTTCAATGATTACACTGTGCATTCCTTCAGTAACAATCTAACCTGCCCTGTCAGGCAGGAGTCTGCACTAGGTGACTGTGAAGGCTCTTTCCAATTCAGAAATTCTACCACTCCAGCTCTCGATGGAAAGACAGCCACATCCTTGCTTCTAAACTCCTTTGGCCATGTTGTAGATTTTGGGCAACAGATGCCAAGGGTTAGGAGGAGCTGAGGAAACAATATCTAAGAGAACATTTTACTTACAGGTGTTGTAGTTGGGACAGTTTAAACATCTTGGGGGGGATAGCCGGGATTCGGTTCCTGTTCAGCTTCAACACCAGGAGCGTGTTGGCCAAGCTGTCAAAATACCCAGGTTCCATCGAAGTGACCCGGTTGCTGTTGATATACCTGTTAAAAGTTTGAAGATGAGCTGCTCTTTCCGGTTCTTTGGAAAGTTAAAGCACAAACATTCTCTGTGTTATAATGTCTAGAGAACCTAACTATCATCTGTAACAATGGACACTTTAAAAATTAAGTATTCAGGTCCTTGTGGACCAACGCTAAACTAGGGTTCACACGTACTGCTCAGGAAAGAGTGACTGGAATAACTGAAGGTTATACAAGTTTGTTAGAGATGCTTATCCAATTTTTATAAAATTCACTTACTAATGAAACAAGCAGTGGTTTAATTTTTTCAAAGGAGCACTTTTAACTCCACCTGTTTTTTCTAACACTCAAAGGAGGTCTAATTTTTTTTGTTTACATTTTTTTAAAATGTTTATTTCTATGAGAGCGAGCGAGCATGGGGGCACACGAGTGGGGGAGGGGGAGAGAGAGCGGGAGACAGAATCCAAAGTAGACTCCAGGCTCCGAGCTGTCAGCACAGACCCTGCTGCGGGGCTCGAACTCACGAGCTGTGAGAGCATGACCTGAGCTGAAGTCAGACACCCAACCGACTGAGCCACCCAGGTGCCCCGGATGTCTAAATTTTTTGTAATCCAAAAGTACAACAAAATAAAGATTGTGGTTATTTGGGCTTACAGCAAATTACACATCAATAAAAGTTAAATGGCTGATACACCAGCAATTTAAAAAAAGGGCAGATTTTATTATATCCTAAAGTTGATTTTTTGTTATTATTACAATGATATTTTCATCATAGGTGAATATTTTTGTTAAAGAAGAACTGACTTACAGATATTTGAGTTGTAGGGGTGGAAGGGGAATTTTAAGCTCTGAAATATTATTGCTGCTCAGGTCCAAAGTTTCGAGGGATTGAAACTGTTTCAGATGTTCAGGTAATACTTCAACAATCCTGTTTCCAGCTCTGGAATTTAAGGATAACACAGATGACAAGGTTAATAGTACAACAATCTGAAAGGCCATTCCTAATTTGTTCTTCAGAATTATGGAAAATTGATTGCTCTAAACTGTACTTTTAAAAGTTAAACAGCAACTCTTAAGTCACTTCAACTTTGCCTTAAACAGTAAATCATAATATTAGAATGTATGAAAAACATTCCTATGTAAATCTGAATGTGTTTACCAGTTGTGGTTACCTAGGTGCTATGCACTTAAACTGATTTTTCTTTATGTTATTTTATTACCAGTCCTTCTTCCTTACCATTTTATTATATGTTATGTAAAATGACTAGCACCAAGTTGGCATTCTAGGTACCGGTGTGTTAGTTCCCTATTCTTTTTCTTGATTTCTAATCTATTTCTAATTCTTCTCCTGGAGAGTACCCACACTATAGGTACCAATAACCTTAAAATAATCATCAGGTTGGGGTTATTTTTTAAAGCCACGCTAGAGAGCTCTCTTTTTCTTTAAGAGACAGCAAGTTTCAATGTATTGCTATACAGTCTTCAAAAGCAGTGGATGTGCTCCAGGGCTTTGAATAGTATAGAAGTATTACATAAAAAGCACACCAGTCTAAAGAATTCCTAGAGAACTAGATTAATAAAGTTTGACATTAACAGCCTTAAACACCTGACCATGATGACCAATATGGTAGGTAGCCATATGTAGCACTTTAAATTAAATTTAAATGTTAAAACTCAGTTCCTTAGTCACAGTAGCCACATTTCAGGTCCTCGACAGCCACATGTGCTTGGTGGCTGTCAAATGGGTCAGTGCACATGCAGAATATTTCATCACTGAAAGTTCCACTGGTGCGCCCTACATAGATCACAAATGAAAAACAAAACAAAAAAAGAGGCCAAGTCAATCTCTTAAAAGGTCATTAACACAACAGCTTTCAAGGGGAAAGTCAGCATTAAATGACAATCTTGCTAGAGAACAGGAATCAAACTGATGTGCGAGCCATCTTATTTGTCATATTAGATCAGGAAGTGCGGACTTCTTAAACCATCATTTGGCGGGGGAAAACAACATGTCAAGGTAGGAAGCTAGGAAGGCCAGGATGAAAACAGAGTCCACCTGCAAAAAAAGTCTCTTTACAATCCAAGGAAAAGGGAAACAATCTGAAGGCTCTGGGCAGAACTCAGAAACAGGATGAAAACAGAGTCCACCTGTAAAAAAAAGTCTCTTTACAATCCAAGGAACAGGGAAACAATCTGAAGGCTCTGGGCAGAACTCTGTGAATGTCACATGCTGACGTGTTTATACATAGTCTACGGTTAAGCCTCATTTAATGAGAAAACTTAGGAAATACAGCTCATATGTGTATCTTTCTACCAATAACTTATTTCTATAGTGCTTTCAGTTTATTCAGCTCTTTTGCATTATTATAACTCACAGGCCTCTCACCATCTCAGAAGGTCCCTGAGTTAGGAGCACCTCGTATGTATTTTCACAAGATCCTACACTGTGTTCTGACATTGCACTTTTACACTGCTGATCTTCTCTGCCAAACTGTAGCGAAAGTAGGGATAGGTCTCTACCCATGTCTTGGATTGTATATGAAATCTAATAATGTTGAGAACGTCTCACATGTCAAGCCAAGGCTAAGCATTTTTCATATGTTGTGCCATTTAATCCTAATAGCATTTCTCTAGTGTAGATATTATAGATAACTGCAAAATTAAGAAACTAGAGCTTTTAACCTAACAAAGCCATATTGGTCCCAAAGCAAGGCTTATTTCATAAAACACAGTGTCAGATTTATTTTGGCAATTCAATTCTTACATGGAGATGCACGTCCAGAAAGGGCCACTACTTCCCACTCTTGCAGACATGTTTAACTTCTGGTTTCAAACTAATGTGGGAATCAACACCGGCTCACAGAGCCATCACCATGCCAACAATAAGGATGCCCTGGAAACAGGGTCTCCCCAGTCTTGCTTGTACCCCAGGAAGATAACCCAGGGGTTTGCACGTATTTGCCATACGCCAGAGCTTCTAGAAGACCGACACTCTGAATAGGCGCCAATGTCGGGTGATTTCCCTGCCAGAAAGGACAATAAGGGGAGAAAACAGGTTGGATGCTCTCTATTTAAACGACAAACTAGGGGCGCCTGGGTGGCTCAGTCGGCTGGGAGTCCAACTTCGGCTCAGGTCATGATCTCACGGTTAGTGAGTTCGAGCCTGCACTGGGCTCTGTGCTGACAGCTCGGAGCCTGGAGCCAGCTTGGGATTCTGTGTCTCCCTCTCTCTCTGCCCCTCCCCCACTCACGTTCTGTCTCTCTCTTTCTCTCTCAAGAATAAACAGTAAGAAAATTTAAAAATAAATAAAAATAAAAATAAACAAACTAACAAAACTTGTCAAAATACTGTTAAAACCCTCCATATGTTACTTTTAAGGACTGCAGGGATTCATGTCTTGATCCAAGTCATCTGGGAATCTATGTTTTGAAATAATCCTATACAAGGTAACAGGCATAGGTGATGTGTATCTTAAGAACTGAATTTGTCTGAGATAATAGTAAGGTTAAAAAAAAATAAAGGATTAACAGTCCTATTTACAAGTAACAAATATCAAGCCCCTTAGACTCCCATAAAGTCTTACAGACTTTGTTTAGAGTCAAGTCAGCCATGACCTCTGATTTTGACCATTTCCCACATCTGGATTTGCCAGTGTTTAAACTCCTTGATCTAGTTGTGAGGTATAGGGTAATGCAACAGAGACAATTAGTCAATTTCTAGGTCCCGGAGATGGATTTAGTCCAAGAGAAAAGCCACAGGGCCTTAGGGTCAGGGTGTGTGGGTTAAACAAAACCACACTTTAGGGGACAAAAATGTTCTCTTAAACACATAACCCAAATGTTTGCATTACCAGGATGTCCTCCCACAAACAGTAGAGTAACCCTGAAATGCCCCTCTGTCTCCACCCCCCTCCCTGTCCCTAGTCGCTACCTCCCATCAAACTCTGCATCTGGTTTTGGCCCCCAGGCTGTCTGACGCTGGTACAGCTACACTTAACGTTTAACAACACAAAGAAAACGCTCAGCTATAGATTTTTGCAATAAACGGAACAACCTGGTTTTTTGTGGGAAGGAGAGGGAGGCCTACAGGTGTCTATCACGTTGGTCAAATAAGGCTACAGGTTAGATAACAGGCCATACAATCTTTGGTTTATATGTTCGTTTGTTTATTAAGTAATTATGAACAAGGTATTAAAACTGCCAATTACTTGAGTGACGAATAAAATTTTCCTTGCAGTTAAAGTATGCTCCAGCCAAAGCCAGCAATTTCCTGAACTGCACACTTCCTAAATTGCAGTGTGAAAGTGCTCAGTTACAGACTGAGTGTGCACAGTGCCCTCTTTGTCAGCCCTGCTTCCTCGCACAAAAATCCCTTACAACTGCCAGGATAATAGTCCCTGTATCACAGAATTTTAACTCTGTTCTAATGGAACTGAATTAAATCCAAATACCAGTTTCGTATTAGCTCTCAGACTAACTGACAAATAACCACCTGATATGTACCAGTTTAAACAAAACAAACTTGCTTTATATCATGCAAGAGTTTTTAAAAAAGGAGACAGCTCCATTAAAAACTAGATTGAAAAACCTTTCTAATCACCTAAAACCCTCAAAATAAACATAATTCTAATAGAGTTGGTCACAAATAGCTGCTTCTAAAAGACAAAGATTCAATTCAACTCCAGCTTTAATTTTTCTCCAAATATGGATAAATGCCAAAATTGATGAACACACTGAAAGCACTGCAGTTAATATTTTTGGCAGGATATGTGCAATGCTTTAACAAAAACAAAAGTGTGAATGCCTTTTTCCACGACTTGATGTGGAAATGCCATCTCTGCATTGTTCAAAATAGACAACATGTATGTCGTGTAAGTACTAGAAGGCATTTTAACCTTGTGCAAGTCCACCTAAAAAGGACCGTGAACATTTTGGTCATCTGTGTCTGTTGACAGCACAAGGTGTTCCATGGTCAAATCACTGCTGAGGTCAAGTATAATTAGTCCCTTGTGGACACACACAGATCTGGGGGCTTGGGCTGTCGGAACGCAGATGGTTCCCTGAGGCTTCCAAGAAGCCACAGGAAAAACAGGAGTCCCAGGTATAGCCTTGGCTTCTCAGGACCAACCATGCTGGTTTCACTTTGTTGCTAATTTCCCACTTCCGGCCCACTTTACCCAATACCTTTAGAATGCCGAGGCAAATAAAGCTTACCATTTGCTTATGGGATATTTGCTCTGTGAGTGCTGAAGATCTAACAAGGAACAAGATGGATATGGTCCCTGACCTCACGGAGCTTACGTTCTGGTGGGGCAAAGACGCAGGCAGATGAAACCAGTCACCAGAGTGATAACTGCTGTGATAAGACTGCAGTGGGAGAAGAACGACCAGCTTTTTACTTTTTAGGAGTAAAAGGTGGGGGGGGGGGGCAATGGTCAGCAGAACTTCCCAGAGCAAGGAGACGGGGCTAGCACTCCAAGCAGAACCAAGTATGAGTAAGGCAGGGCTTCCCTTGGAAGAAATGAAAGAAAGAAAGCCTTGATGGCTGGAGTAGGGAGTTCCTGGGTCAAGACTGGGGAGAGATGAATCCAAGAGTGAGGTAGCTGGGAGAAGAGGAGGGCAGGCCAAGTGGGACCCTGTAAACCACTGTAGGCACTGGACCTTTGTCTCAATCAGCTGGGGGAGGAGGGCAGAGGACTTCGAACGTGGGGTGGCAGTATCAGGTGTGCATTCTAGAAAAGCTGCTCTGGCAGTGGTGGGTAGAAACACTGGTGAGGGCAGGTAAGACCAGGTGCAGGAGCACCAGCAGGTGCAGAGGACCAATGGCGGTGTGTCGGGATAACAATGACCTCTGCCTAGCGATCAACTTTGGGGGTGAAGCACCATTCTTCATCTGGTTCCCCAGGACACAGGCTGTGCTTTTCTCCTCCCCTGACATACAGGCTCAGGTTTCCAGTTCTGCAGCCTCTGGACACTGGAACCCAATTCAGCACGACTCGCCATTACCACTCTCGTGTTGTGCCACTGACATGGAAGGCCTTGTAAAGCATGGGACATAGACTAGGATTGCGTCTCGCTCAGGTCTGAGATGCTACTGAGCAGAACAGCCCTGTACTGGCATTTTAATGTCTGTAACCGCTTGGAAAATGGACAAATGTGTTATTCCCATCTATAAGAATGTCCCAATTTGTTCCGATACTCTCAACACCTGCACTGAATGTAAACCCAGACTAAATTAACAGTAAAATATAACTTTCGAGGCTAGTGACATGATCACTTGGTATGATGATTTACCTTCTGACTCACTACTATCTCCACAAAGTGTAAGAGTCTCAAAAGAATTTCATGGACTCTTAAGTGGATATAAATGGTATCTGTTTATTTCCAGAGTCTGAGAGTGGAATATTCTTTGTGAGGAACCAGAGTATCAGTTTTTTTTTTCACACTGGAATTCCTGAACTAATTAAACTGTAGCGTCTTGATGAATAAGAAATATCTGTCAATAGTTTCAACTGTTTCCTACATACTGCACAAGGTAACAGGCAGCTTAAAGTTTCTCAACTGTGATGTGTAAAGACGTGCAATCTTGGCTATTCAGAGAACGTTATATGCATGTGGCATTTACCTTTTAGAGAAGGTGTGAGCAGTAAAGTTCACTCTGAACCATATATGTTGCAATGCCCCCTTTTCTTAGAATGCATTACTCTAACCACATCACTTATGTCCAATTCAGTGACAGCAGCTAACAAATTGCCGAATCTGTGGTCTTTCTATACAACCACAGGACAAGCGTATTAACTGTACTGATGGGGACCAATACAGTGGGGGTCGGCCTGGCCCCAAGGAAATACTGATTTCTATATATAATTTGCAAACAACCAGTTTAGCCCCCATTTATGAAAGAATTACAAGTTGTTAAAGAAAACGTTACATTTTGCAAATACATTAAAGGTCACTTACACTTCCAATGATGACCTTCTCTCCCCAAGAAAATGCTTCCTTGAAAACTACCTTGGCTGAAATAACTAACACCCCATAATATTAGGCTTCTTTTAACAGAGAGACTTGGCAAGCAGAGAGCCTCTCCCAAGCAGATAAAAATAAACTGTCTCTGCTCATCTTTTTTTCTAAAAAGATAATTAAGAAGTTTCATTAAAAGAACACATGTTCAGACTGGTCCGCTGGTACTGTGGCATCAAAGAATACAGCCAATTGAAGAAACTTTTGCAAGGAGAAAGATTCTTGATTAAGAACTAATGATACTAAGCAGCAAATGAACTAATGTAAGGAGCAAAGAGTTCTTTCAGCTAAAAGCCAGGTCAACATAAAATATAATTGTCTTTTGGATCAAAACATGAACGAAGATGGCCATGTTTTAATATAGAGGTTCTACAATAATCAGGGCCTTCTTCATGTGCCAATATAATACATGTTATTTGCCAATATAATACATGTATTTATAATACATGTTAAAAATGAAAAAAAGAAATAGGGTTTGTCAAAAACCCATTTTCACTACATATGAAACCACCTGTTTTGATCCCCAAGTGTGAATTCAACTTAAGAATCTTTTTTAAGTTTATTTATTTTGAGAGAGACAGAGACAGCGTGAGTGGGGGAGGGGCAGAGAGTGGGGGGTGGGGAGAGAATCCCAAGCAGGCTCCACACTGCAAGAACAGAGCCCGATGCAGGGCTCGAACTCAAAAACCGTGAGACCATGACCTGACCTGAAACCAAGAGACAGACGCTTAACCAACTGAGCGACCTGGGTGACCGATGTGTGAATTCCATTTAGTCCTTTATGTAAACAGAGATTTCAGGGTGAACCCGCTAATGTTAAATGTCAAAGATACTTACTGAACAATTATCTGAATCTCAAACAATTTAATTACGTACAAAAAAATTTAATTTCTAAAATTTAACAATTTTCTCTACCTCTCTTGTGAGGCAGAGGCTTTCCATAAGAGAGTTTCATATGCCAGACCACTGTTAGAGTTCAGCTGTGAGTTTGAGTTTCCCCTTACCTTGGGACTTACTTGTGAGTAGAGAGGCTAACTCATCTTTGGTTCCCCAGAACTTAGGATTTTGATTCTCTTCCTGGCTCTGTTTTGATTTACTACACTTTGTGGACCTTGATTTTCTCACCTGTTAATCAAGAGGACATTGAATGGACCGATTTCATCCATGTCTAAGAGGCTGTGATTCTGGATTTGGATGATGAACTCTGCAGAAGATCAGATTTGCCACAAAGTCTTCACAGAACCATTATTAGAAAATGAAGCCTGGCTCTGGAGGGATTTCACCTCCTTCCTCTGCGGGGGAATCTCACTGCCTGGCTGCCCAGTCTTCATCCTCAGTTTACTTGTTCATTTTCCTGGGACATATCCTCCACCAGCTTTACAAGAAACCATGCACAGAGGTGCTTTCCTCAGCCCCCATGTTTGGAGATGACTTAACAGGATTGATAGTTTAGGTGTACACAGAATTTAGAAGTCATTCTCCCTTGGGATTTTGAAGACATTGTTTTACTCTATATCCACAGCACTCATGCAAGTACTCAGAGGAGCTGGAGGCCATTCTGATTCTCTATCGCAGGGTTTCTCAAACTTTGGCAGGCATCAGAACTGGGGGGTGGGGGTGGGGGCATGGCTTCTCCTCCAGCAGGTCTAGGTGGGACCTGAGAATCTGCATTTCTACCAAGTTCCCAGGTGATGCTGATGCTGCTGGCAGCACACTAGAAGAGCCACTGTCAACCCTTATAGGTGACCTGTTCTGTGTTTTCTCTCCTCCTCTTAGAGCTTCTTTACTCCTGGCATATGGAAACTGCACAGTAATGTCTCTAGCATAGGTCATTTTTCAATTGCTGGTGCTCAGTAGGGCCTTTCAACCTAGAAATGTGTGTTTCTCAGTTCTGGGAAATGTTTTTGTATCTCTGATAATTTCATCCCTTCTATGTCCACAGATGTCTCTGTGGAATTCTGATTAGACAGGTTTTAGATTTCGGTCTGATATTCCTATTTTCTCATTTTTTCCTCTCCCATTTTCCATCCTTTGTCTTTTGGTTCTTCCTTTTGAGAGAGTTTTCAGCTTTCTTCCAATACTTCTATTGCCTTTTTAAAGTGTCTGTTATCTTTTTAATTTCTAAGACTTCTTCCTTATTGTCCCAATATTCTTTATTGTCATGCACTAATTATTTACCATTCTTTACTTATTTTGTGGATGTAACACCTCTTTTCTTTCCACACATATTAGGTTGTTTTGAGATTCCCTTTTCCTTCCACTGTCTCTGGCTCTCTTTTTCCATTTATTTCAGTCAAACACTGATTATTAGAAACTTCTACAAAAGTCTGGCAACCACTGGGCTATCCATTTATATTTAACAAAAAACAAAAGTCTGGCAACCACTGGGCTATCCATTTATATTTAACAAAAAACACTCAAAAGCTTACTGAGGGTGGGGCACCCGAGTGGCTCAATCGGTTAAGCGAAGGACTCTTGATTTCAGTTCAGGTCATGATCTCATGATTTGTGAGATTGAGCCCCACACTGGGCTACGTGCTGACAGTGTGCACAGCCTGCTTCTGATTTTCTTTCTCCTTCCCTCTCTCTCTCTGCTTGCTCTCCCTCAAAACAAACAAACAAAAAACCAAACCAAAACAAAACAACAAAAACAACTTACTGAGGGCTGTGTGTGGAACAGACTTGTTGCCTGGTGAGTCCCAGCCACAGGTGGCAGGCAGAGTGGCGGCCTATTTCATGATGGGATCTCTTACATGTCTTACTGCTCTGATCCTCCAACCTCCAGTCTGGTAAGTCTAAGCATGATTGCTAGCCTCTGGAAGGGCTAACAGGTACATAAGCTGAGGTGAGGCAGTGTCCTCCTCAGTGTTCAGATTAGATTTAATTGCCCTGATGCTGCCCTGAATCCCCACTCCTTCTCTGCCCAGTAGGTCTTGCCTCCTAAATTCTAGAGACTCACTGTTTCAACTCTCCAGAGGGTAACTTCCGGTCTTCTGTCCATGTCAATCACCGGGCTTTGAGTTTGGAGGAGGAAGCTGGAGGTCTCACTCCTTCTTATAAAAGAGTTTTAGCCTTTCCCCCATTTTCAGTCCTCCTCTGCACCCGAACCCTTATAGTCTTTGAATTTCTGAACTCAGAATGGTTCTGCAGAAAAGAAGTCTGCTGCTTTTGGACTCCACTCCATTTTCTCTAAGTCAGTTACAATTTGTCCATTTGCGTGCAAAATTTTTATGACATCTCTCATGTGGATGGTCTCCTTTCCTGTTTTATCTTTGTTCCTATCTGTGTGCATTTTCTTTTTAGACCTTTACTTCCCTTTTAAGGGAGTTTTAAGGTGCAGGGTGAAATGAATTCAGTTAGTCCACCATGCTTGATAGGAAGTCTTCAACAGAACTCTAATGAAGAAAAATGGATTTTCTCTAAAAACCCCAAAATAAATCACAAAACCTTCCCTCAAAAAAGCTACTGTAATTTTTTGCTAGAAAAAAATCATCCAACTTAGATTTGTATATTTTAATGAAAAGTTAGCCTATATAAAGGATTTTCATTTAAGATGATGCTACAAAGCAGAAAACACATTATTTTGAACCTCAAATTAAACAGTTCTCATATAGAAAATTAATTCCGTACAAAAACATCAGGCTAAATTAATGTTATTTTATTTACTGATATGGTTCACAGACGAATGGACTAAGAACATCTCAGACACCAAATATCTTGATTTAACCAAGTATTTAAACTGTCCTTGTGGGGCACGGCACCTGATTGGCTCGGTCGGCAGAGCATGTGACTCTTGATCTTGGGGTCATGAGTTTGAGCCCCATGTTCAGTCTAGAGTTTACTTAAATAATTTAAAAATAAACAAACTGTCCTTGTGAATAAGACACAGAAAATGTGGTGATGATGATCATACAGGCAATTGAGCTCACATCCCTTAACTTTTGTTCACAGACTGACATGAACCTTTAAAGGAAGCTGCTAGATACAAAATCAATGTACCTAAATCTGGTGGATTTCTATACACTAATAATGAAGGAGCAGAAAGAGAATTCAGAGAACAATCCCATTTACAAATGCACCAAAAATAATAAAATAGGAATAAACTTAACCAAAGAGGTGAAAGAGCTATACTCTGAAAACAATAGAACACTGATGAAAGCAACTGGAAACAACTCAAAGAAATGTAAAAACATTCCATGCTCATGGACTGGAAAAACAAATATTGTTAAAATATCTATACTACTGAAAGCAATCCATAGGTTTAATACAAACCCTATCAAAACACCAACAGCATGTTTCATAGAACTAGAACAAACAATCCTAAAATTTGTATGGAACCCCAAACTGCCAATGCAATCTTAAAAAAGAAAAACAAAACTGGGGGATCACAAGCCCAGAATTCAAAATATACTACAAAGCTGTAGTAATAAAAACAATATAGTACTGGCTGCAAAAAAACACACAAAGATCAAAGAAAAGAAAGCCCAGAAATAAAATCCCAATTATATGGTCAACTGATCTTTAACAAGTATATGCAATGGGGAAAAGACAGTCTCTTCAACAAATGGTGTTGGGAAAACTGGACAGCTACATGCAAAACAAGGAAACTGGACCACATTCTTACACCATACAAAAAATAAGTTCAAAATGTAATTAAGACCTAAATGTGACGTCTGAAACCATAAAAATTCTAGAAGAGACCACAGGAAGTTATTTCTCTGACACTGCCTGTAACAACACCTTCTAGATATGCCTTCTGAGGCATGGGAAGCAATAGCAAAAATAAACTTATTGGATCTACATCAAAGTAAAAACCTTCTACACAGGGAAGGAAACAATCAACAAAACTAAAAGACAACCTACCAAATGGGAGAAGATATTTGCGAATGACATATCTTATAAAGGGTTAGTATCTAAAATACATTAACAACTTCTACAGTTCAACGCCTAAAACCTAAATAATCCAATTAAAAATGGGAAGAAGGCATGAACAGACATTTCTTGAAGGAGACATCCAGATGGCCAGCACACATGAAAAGATGCCCAACATCACTCATTATCAGGGAAATGCAAATCAAAACCACAAGGGAGATATCACCTCACACCTGGCTAAAAGCAAAAACATGAGAAACGAAAACCGTTGGCAAGGATGTGGAGAAAAAGAAACCCTCTTATACTGTTGGTGGGAATGCAAACCGGTGCAGTTACTCTGGAAAACTGTATGGAAGTTCTTAAAAAGTTAAAAACAGAACTACCCTACAATCCAATAATTAATTGTGCTACTGAACGTTTACCCAAAGAATATGAAAACACCCCTATGTTTATTGCAGTAGTATTTACAATAGCCAAATTAAGGAAGCAGTTCAGGGTCCATTGATAGATGAATGGATAAAAAGAGCTGACACACATATACACACAATGGAATATTACCCCGCTATAAATAAGAATGAAATATTGCCATTTGCAATGAATGACATGGATGGAGCTAGAGAGTGTAATACTAAGCAATATAAGCCAATCAGAGAAAGAAAAATACCTCATGATTTCACTCATATGTAGTATTTAAGAAGTAAAACAAATAGGGGAAAAAAGAGAGACAAACCAAGGACTCTTTAAAGTACAAATTGATGGTCACCAGAGGGGAGATGGGTGGGGGGTTGGGTGAAATAGGTCACGGGAATTATGAGTACAGTTAACTTGATGAGAACTGTGGAATACATGGAACTGCTGAATCACTGTATTATACACCTGAAGCTAATATAACACTGTACTTAACTACAATGGAATCAAAATTAACAACGAAACAGGGAAGCTGCCAGTGGCTGCAATTGGGTCTGTGGCCCTTGTGCTCTCAACATTCGTATGAGCATGGACAGATGTAGGAATAATCAAATGCAAATGTCCTAGAATTAAACGTACACGTCATCTATTAGATGAATCATGATGCCACAACTCTCAATGTACTAAAATGATGGTCTAGAAGCAATTAGAGAAATTAATTTGGGGTAAGTGTTTTGAATTTTTAATTAATCATTTTTAAAAGGCCTATGTGAAAGAAATTCTCATGAAAATGACAATAGACCTGGGGAGCTTGGATGACCACAACTCAATATGAGCCAAAAATACAACACTGTCCTTAAAAAGTCAACACAATTTTAAGCTTCATTAATGTCCAGTAATCTGGTCAATGGGCATGATCCCACCGTATTTTGTGGTGGACTTACCTCAAATATCTTGTCTGGGCACATTTTACACTGTCACAGTTAATGACGTATGAATAGGGCAACTTTAAGAATCTAGACCTGTACTGTCCTGGACAACAGCCACCGGCCATGTGTAGCTATTTAATTTTAAATTAAATAAAATTAAAAATGGAACTTTTCAGTATACTAGCCACATTTCAAGTGTTCAATATGCATGTGTCTAGTAGCTACCACAGGTGACAGCACAGATACAGAGCATTTCCATCAATGCAGAAAGGGCCACTGAATACCACTGGTCTAGACTCCATGTCATATAGGAAAGGATAATTGGAATTTGAGCCAGTAAAAGAGAAGGCTTTAAGAAAACCTCATGTTTTATGACCTGTAGGTATTATTATGCAGAAAATAGAACAAAGTTGTTTTTCCCAATACAGGGAACTAAGGCTATAGGTAAAGGCAGGGGAAGAGCTCAGCTTAACAAATAAAACATCCTAGTAACTACGACTATTCACAGTGGAATGGCTTGTCACCAAGAAGTGAGGCTTTGTCCCTGGAAGTGCTCAAAGGGAGGCTGGATAACCTCTTTTTCCAGAGATCTCTCCATAGAGAGAAATGTGTCTTCCCATTCTAAGTTACTAGGATTGCACGCAGATAGTCAAAACCAAGAAAAAATGGGTTGTGACCAGTTATACAATCTACCAAACTGTTTTTAATTCCCCTCATCCTTTAGTGGACACTTAAATGGGGATGATGGTGAGGAACTGAAAGCAAAAAAGACAGGAGGAGGAGAAAAAAAGAAGGATTTATACAATTGACTACTTTCCTGATTCTGCAAACATCTATTCATCTTTAAAGAGTACTGCCTCTATTCCTAGGCCAGTACCTTGTTCAGGATTACATGGCAATTAGTGACTAACTTCAAAAAGCATCTTGTTTTTTTTTCTAAAAAAAAAATGTTCGTTTTGATTCTATTCCAATGTTTGTTTTGGAATAAAAACATTTAAAATCGCTCATGCACAGTAAAACTGACCGTCCAAGAATATACACCATGTTTATCCTGTGTTGTAGGGTACCTGCAGCATGAACGTTACCTCGATATTTCATTTTGCCTTCAATCTCATTCTAGAGACTGGTCTATCTACTGGCTAAAGCTTCAAAGGGAGGAAGGGAGACTCTCAGGCAGGTGATTTTACATTTATAATTGCCTCTCCTTTCATGTTTCGAATTTAGTACTTATGCAACTTTCAGCCAAGGGAAGAAGCAGTGGTACAGGTTAGAGGCCTGTTTCACTGTTTTGGTCTATCCAACTAGAGCCATGAGCCTCTCATCTGTGGAAGATGGCAGCGATACTGAAATGAGGATGAGAAGGAGGAAAAGCAACTAGGCCAGGAGAGAGACATGTTCACTCTTGCCACCCCATCATGAAAAGCAACTGGCTGTGACTTTATTGTCTTGTCTGTCTTGGCAGCACAAGCCTCATTCAGCACAGAAACATCTCTGGCAGAAGTCGCACTTGATCCTTCAAAGCAGCAATCGAAATGGCTAGCATGAAGTTGTGGGGAGATGAGAAAATGCTGCAGGTTCAGGTAAACATCGGTAATACACGAGTTTTGGGGGCAAGCTATGCTGGAAGGACAAGTTCAAGGGAGCAGGGAGTCATTTCTATGGGGTCCGAGTACCACCACTCAAGAAAGATGTCCACTGGGTCACTACATCAAATCTGAGACTGTTGTTACCTTGGAAAAAGCAAGTGTTAATAGTGAAAACAGTTCTAAGTGTGTATGGAGAGGCATGAACAGAAAGGTTAACTGAACAGTGTCTTCTATAATTAACTGTATACGGTATTAATTAGGGCTATCCATTTGGTCGTTCATTCAACAACCATGCACTGTCTACCAGGGGCCAGGCACTCACGCTAGAGTTATAATTGGGATGAAAACACACACACTCTCAGCTTTTATGAAGTTCCATTCTGGTGGGGAAAATGGACATTAAAAAAATCACACATACAGGGTGCCTGAGTGACTCAGTGGGTTGAGCGTCCGACTTCGGCTCAGGTCATGATCTCACGGTCTGTGAGTTCAAGCCCCGCGTCGGGCTCTGTGCTGACGGCTCAGAGCCTGGAGCCTGCTTTGGATTCTGTGTCTCCCTCTCTCTCTGCCCCTCCCCTGCTCATGCTCTGTCTCTGTCTCTCAAAAATAAATAAATGTAAAAAAAAATCACAAATACACAACTGACAAATGTGACTGCAGGTATGACAGCATCATAGACACTGTAAATAAAGGTGACAGGAAAATGTGTCACGTGAAACCTAAGTCTGACTTAGCAAGAGTTAGGAAAAGGGTGAGTACTGTGGGCAGAGAGGAAAGTGTGCAAAGGGAAGTGACGCAGAACAAACTGGCACGCTCCTAAAAGCAAGAGCTGAGTCTGGAGAGGGCTCAGCAGGGGAAGATTCAGATCGGGCAAGCGCCTTGTAGGTCTTGTGAAAGATTCTGCTCTTGACCTAAGAGGAGTGGGGAATTCCTGAAGGGTTTAAAGAGCCACGGCATGATCACAAATGTTTCATATCTAAATTGAGAATTCAAACACCTAGCAAACCTGTATTGTGGGGACTGGTTTATGATTAATTGTAAAGATAAACGTAGAGTGTAACAAACACATCTTTGTGTACAATAAACTCTTTTATGTGCAAATCACATATAAACATTTAAAAATCCAATAAAAGAATACAACTTATCATATTAAGATGTTTATGTGTTTATTTTGTAAGACTTCAGCTTTATGAGCTTATTTCCATTAAACACAATAATGTCTGGGTTATTTACACTGGTAAAGGCTATAGCCTTCAGATGCAATGTCCTTTAAATACAAAGACACTAGTCCATTCATCCACATCACTAGAGCAGACATTTAGGGATGAGTTCTTCAGTTAAGGTGGTCAAATTCTATGGGCTCATCTACACCCACAAACGGGTAAAGATGATATGGTTTATGTCCACTTAATCAGAACAAAGCTCCCAGATTCCCCAGAAACTTAAGATTCTAATTTTGGCTAAAGCTTCTTCCCATTTCCCTAATTAACATGACACATTGGTAACCTTCTTTCAGACGCTGACTTATATAGGTTTGGTTTAAAAACAAACTATTTGAGCTTTACCACAGTTACACAGTTGCTTAGTTACATCATCACTTGAAATTACATCAATCATCGTATGTGAAAACGTATGTAATGCTTGCCTTCCTTTTATGCAGCTTTATCTGAGTTATAAACTATTCAAATATCAACACGCTTTAAAATCACAAACTGAGTTTGAGGAATTATTTAAATCAACTCTGTGCCATACAACCACGCAATGGTCTCTTGAGTCACCATCTCCCAAAGATGATTTTATTAGTCTGTAACAAAAAATGCATGCTTATGGATGAAATTCCCACTCAGTATGGTGTTGGCTTCTAGATCTATCTATATATATATTCTGATATATATATATGTATTCTGATATGTGTATATACATATCATGATATATATATTCTGATATGTATGTATATATATTGATACATATATTCTGATATGTATATATATGATATGTGTATATATATTCTGATATGTATATACATATTTTGATATGTATATACATATACACATATCAGAATACTGCAAATCTGATTTTTAATTTTTTTTATTTTTTAGAAAGAGAGAGAGAGAGCGTGCACGGGGGAAGGGCAGAAAGAGAAGGTGACACAATCCAAAGTAGACTCCAGACTCTGAGCTGTCAGCACAGAGCCCGATGTGGGGCTCGAACTCACGGACCATGAGATCATGACCTGAGCTGAAGTCAACGCTTAACTGACTGAGCCACCCAGGCGACCCTGCAGACCTGATTTCTAATCACTAGTTCAACTCCACCCTTTTCATCATACAGAAGTCAATGTTTATATGATGCCCACCCTGTGGTCAATTTCCTTTTGTGGGAAAGAGAGATGTGGCCCTAACAGACAGCAAGGGCCAGAGCACAGGATAGTTCTAAGGATGGATGGATAGCAGGTATTTGGCAAATCGTAACTGTTAATGATCAACAGCACATTATTTATCTTCATGGCATTTGATTTTGAAAATGAACATGGTTTAGTGACTTGAAAAAAAGGAAAGAAGATTCTGTGCTTCAATGAAATGTAGTCATTCTCCTGATTAACAAAAACGTCATTTCCTCCTCCAAACCTGTAAAACACTTAGGTGCATCACTACCAACTTACCCATGTCTCCTTTCCTTCTGTGGACCTCACTCACCCTCACGTTCCACACACACTGAAACTACAGCTCTCTTCCACACTGGGACAGCCCTAGGCATCTCTCCATCATTCAGGGCATCACCCTACTCGCAGCATGCCCTTATTGTCTGTCTTCCCCCGTTATTCCTTATTTAAAGTCTCTTGAGGGCAGAGGCCAAGTCCCATTTTTCTTTGTTCCCTAGCACTGAGCACCTAGGTGGTGTTGCTGGGCACCCCGAGCAGCTCAAAATCCACCTACAGACACACAAGTCCTCAGGGTAGAAATGCTGTTCAGTCATTACAACTGAGTTTTCACCAATTCTTTGAACTACTGGAAGAGAGCAAAAGTTTTCCACATAAACCACTCCAAATGCAAACGCAAAGTTCTACCTCCCTCCCTCAACTATGTGGCCAGGATGTTTCTCAATCCTGCCTTCCCCCTGTAACCCTCTGGCTCCAGAATCCACTCTGGCCCTGCTGCAAGTGCTGCTGCTCGCACCTTTCAGAGCCGTCTCCTTCTGTTCACTCTGCCATTTGATCCTGCACCGGAACCACAGGAGATGGAGGGGCAGACATCTCACACCGTGTTTACAGATAAAGAAGAGGTGACGAAGTCGGCCTGAGGTCGGGCAAGTCACTGGTGTGAGACAAGACAATGTGTGCGCCCCATTCCCAGTTCAGGTCTTTCCACTGTTGTACAACGGCTCCACGGTCTCTCTCCTGACTCAGATATTTAACGAGCACCTCCTGCGTGCCAGATTCTGGGCTGGGCTGCTGAGGGACTAACAGCTCAGTAGGACATGAGTCCTACCCTGGAATGAGACATGTGACAAATGCCATTGGAGAATCTGAGGGAGTTTCAAAACCGAAGGGAAAAAGCCACCTTTCTTCTCAGAATTCCATATATCATGCAGGCCACACAAGCTGCCAGCATCCCCAGATGCCCAGGACTGTTCCTTGCAGCGGGTAAATCACATTAGACCTCAGGAAAGGGCATAATCCCCGTACTTCCCCACATCCCAGAGCATCCCCGGTACAGGAGGGCACGTGATGCAATGGGCCCCACGTCACACCACGTCAGGCTCTAATGTCAGCACACGAGGGGAAAACAGCTATCAATAACACACCCTTGAAGATCCCTTTAAGACAACAGCGAAGTGTTCTTATGCAGGCATATTCTCCCTCCCTGAGTCCTATACGACCAGTTTTGCCTTAAGTGTTGGAACAGATCGATTATGTATTTTGTTATTGTTTCTTATTTTGAATTTTCAGTTCAGGACCTGATGAAGTAGTTCACATGTATGCTGGGCCCAAAACCTGAAGACCAAAGTCATCCCAGGTAGGCTGAGATATTCAAACTAAGAAAGGCAAATAATGAAGGGGGGCTTTTATTTCCCACACACTTCCATCTCAAACACACTGCAGGGCATGCACTCACTGGCTAGAGCGGGGAGCTGAATCCTTTCACTACTTAAATTACTTCTCTTGTTCTTTCTTTTACTTATTACTATTGCTGTTGTTATAATTTATTATTATTTACCAAGCACGCAGAGTTGAAGACACATTAAGTAAAACATACATATGCTTGGTCTTCACTGTAAGTTTTTAGGTACTGGTATAGACTAAGTAACAGGAAATCTGCCTGAATAATGCTAAGTGCATGTGGCTTTCCATATATACTCCTTAATTTGTATACCTAATTAAGCACCGACTACATGCTATTCATCTGCCAAGTGCTGGGGAAACTAAGAGCAGGCCCACAGGCCCCAAAGTATACTACAGGAGAAAAGTATGAAAAAAATCATTTCATTACCATGTAGGAGTTGGACATACAAGGCGGGAGGGCCTGGATAGATTAGGGGAGGCTTAAGATGACCCTGACCCCCAGGATGCTGCACATGACCCTTCCCTCACCTTCAGGCCATGATTCAAGTGTCATCTTCTCAGCAGACCTCTCCCTTCATCCCCATTTAAAGTGTTTGGGGTGGCTTTGGGCTCCTGGGTGGCTCAGTTGGTTGAGCATTCGACTTTGGCTCAGGTTCCCTGAGTTCTCATGTTCCCTGAGTTCAAGCCCCATGTCAGGCTCTATGCTGACAGCTCAGAGCCTGGAGCCTGCTTCAGATTCTCTCTCTCTCCCTCTCTCTCTCTGCCCCTCCCCCGCTTGCACTCTCTCAAAAATAATAAACATTAAAGTAAAAAAATAAAAAATAAAACTGTAAGCCCCCTCTTGCCACAAACCCCTATTACCTCAGCTCTTTTTTCTTCCTAGCCCTCACTACCTTCTGAGCACATTTTTTATTTTACTTTTTTGTCTTCTTCCATGAGAAGGTCAGCTCTGTGAGGGCAGGAATTTTGTCTGTTTGGTCAAAACAGTAATCTCAACCTGAGACGGTACCCAGCACATAGCAGGATTTGGCAAATACTCAGAAGCCTTCCTTGAACATATTAAAGGGCATCCGCCAGGGCTCTTCTCTGTTCTTGCTTTCCCAAGAGATAAATGCCAGAACAGCATTTATCAAGAAACTGAAGTAATCTTTAAACAAAAAAAATTGTTAGTGTCCTCTTACTCCTCACTAGAAATGGAAACTTCACAGCAGTGACTTGTCTGTTTTGTTCACTGCTGTGTCCCCAGCACTTAAAACAGAGTCTGGCACTGTGTATTTATTCCACGAATTTCACTTGGGTGAATGATCATCATCATCATGATCACAGCTCATATTCACTGAGCACTCAGCATATGCCAGATGGTTCTATCTGTATTCTCTTTTCAGATCCTCACAACCCTAGGAGGTGGGCACTGTTATGATTCTCATTTTGTAGATGAGGAAACATAGACAGAGACTTGCCCAAGATCTCAAACCTAGTAGATGGAAGAACCAGCAAATAATTCCAACTTAAGCTTTGCTTTAATCACTGTTCTGCTGCTGTGACACAGTACTGGCATCACTCTTGGGCTACCATAGTGGTTCCCCCATCATCTGTCCCCTCTACACCACCCTCCGGCCACCTTCAGGACATCCTCCACACTAAAGACAAAATGACACCTTCAGATAGCGAAACTCATCACTTCATTCTGCCTTAAATCTCTCCATTGGCTGTCCATTGGTAGAGTACACATTTTGAGGTCCCACCAGCAATGTTTATAATAACCACCCTCGAAGGATGACATTATCATTTCTAGAAAAATTACAGGCTATAAAGAACATGATGGGGTTGGGAGAAATGCTCTACCCTTGAGATAAGAAATAACGAGAAAAGGCTTATTTGATTATAACTGGATTCCATCAGCGGTTCCAGAAATACTTACTGAATATCTAATCAGAACCAACTAGGTAGATGTGTTAAAATGGATATTCCTGGGCCCCACCCAATCCCATTAATTTAGAATCTCTAGGGAGAGGGTCAGGAAATAGACATTTTTTAACAAGTACTCTGGGTATTCCTTTGACATTCAGGGACCTAAGTCTTTTCAACTCTAACACATAGGCAAGAACTTACATGTTGAGCAATGCTATATAAAACCACCAGTATCAAGGCCAAGATCTAATCAACTTTATTTAATGACCAGTGAGAACTCTTTTGTTCAATAATAATGTTATGTAACAATAATGTTATATAATTCAACAAAAATGCTCTAACTCAAAACTGCCCGAACTCAAGCCATAATTTTTACAGATGTCCAATGTTTGAGTGGCTCATGCTGCCTCACAGGAGGTCAGAACTACCATGTCTGGTGAAATTAACTTATTTATGCCAGGTCAACAGTTTTATTCTTTTAAGTTTGTTTATTTTGAAAGGGAGAGGGAGAGGAGAGAAGAGGAGAGAGCGAGCGAGCGAGCATAAGCAGAGGAGGGGCAGAGAGAGAAAGAGGGAGAGAATCCCAAGCAGGCTTCGCGCTATCAGCACAAAGCTGACGTGGGACTCCATCTCATGAACTATGAGATCATGACCTGAGCTGAAACCAAGAGTCGGGCGCTTAACTGAGCCACCAAGGTGCCTTATCAGGGCAACAGTTTTAATGTATGTTCATTCCAAACATTATTGCATTTCTTCCCTTAACATATAGCATCCTGCCACGGCTACAAATTAGAAAAAAAGAAAAAAAAAATCACACAAACCATGTGCTGCCTCTAGCATGTCAAATGTGCTCTGGGTGGGATTCAAAGAAAAGCAAGTCTATTCAGGTCTTTTACATTCTGACAGACCCCTAAAAAGGTTAGAGATGAACTTTGTTAAGGGAAAGTTCAATGCTCATCCAACCACCATCCCAAAGACCCTGGTATTTTACCAGGCTTCCCTGACATTATCAGAAGTGGTCCCTAAACGAATTCATCTCTGGACCTGGGATGCTGTTTGCTCCTGGCTCCTGAAGATGAGAGAAGGTGAAGGTCTCACCAGGTGCTCTTCTCTGCCTCCAGCTAGGAAGGGTCCCCACTGCACAGAGCAGCAAAGATATGGAGAACCAACCTTAAATCTTTTTGCTCAAGCCTCCCAACTGATTTTTCCTTTCCTTTAATATGTTTCCAAATGATTTAACTTGCACAAATGACCCCCAAAAACCTATTTTCCTCCACAAATGTTATGAAAAAACAAAAACAAAAACCAAACACCTTGATCAAAAAGAAGTCAAACAGTCCTGAGACCTACTTTGAGAGACATGGTGCTTAACTGTGGTGCCATGGCAAGTTTCTAATCTAAGCCATGGGATGTGGTTGAACAATCTCTTTTGAAATTTCAGAAATTTAAGTACTGATCTAATGTTCAAGTACTTCTATATAAAAGAAAATGCTCTGTCCTATACAACACAAGACAGAAATTAACAGTGCTTCAGAAACAATGACCGTGTACTGCAATATCGAAAGAGGACTACAGGAGAAAACAACACATTTGTAAAAGAAAACAGCCAGAGAAATACATTTTTCAACATATTTTATAGGCATGAAAACAATTTTTCACTACCTATATTGAATTAGCAGTCCCATCACATAAATAATCCTTTGCGGATGCTGCGTAATCTAGGTAATAAATAGGATCTCTCATTACATAAAAATGAACAAAATAATCCCCGGTCAGACATGCTGCAACACATTAACGGGAAAGAAAGTGAGAGTCTTCAAGTTCAGTAAAAGATTATTCAGCGCTCACTAAAGTAAAACACAAATGAAAACAGGGAGGACGGTTCAAATTTCGAAGGCTTCTGTCTTTCCAGAGTTCTTTTTCAGTTTTCAAATTATAAAGGAAAGCTTGAAGTGTAATTAAAATCACCTAGGTTGTTTATTTCCAATAGAAGTTTCTAATTTCCTTACAAGTTCTTACGATTTCAACTCTATACCAAGCCAAAGAGAAGACTGTTTTCCCCACCCCACCCAGATTCTAAAACTCCACGGTGGACCCTCTCAACCATGAAGCACCCAATGACCCTCAACTCAAGACTCTCTTGAACATGCTGACAGAATCTGCCAATACACAGGACAAGAACAGCAGGGGGAAGAGGCATTCCCTGGGATTTAGAAAGGCCCCACTGGTCCAATGCGAATAGCTAAAGCTGTTTAAGATACCAAAACCAGTACTCCATTTCGACACCAAATTCTTAAGCAATTATGAAAGACAAAGAAAACAGGTATTAATGCTAGCATAAAAATGTTTCTTAAATTCAGTGTTTATTTGTCAAATACCAACTCCTTTTTCTTTCATTCCTTTCTGTTTCTGATCTTTGGAAAAACCACATCAGTATCAAATGTCACTTAGTTCTTATTCAAACAGAGGAAAGCAGACACAGCGGCTGCACTCGTGACTTAGGTGACCTGGGCCCTCAGTAAAACCCAACCTCTATAAATCACCAGATGTAAGCAATTGGGTAGTGATCACTTTAATTAATTGAACAGCTTTCCTGAAATTTACTGTATAATTTCAACCCTCACAACACCTTTCCTAGAAGCAAGCAACAATGGTGGTTTTTTCTTAAGTTGTATTAGGAAGGAAAACATTTTAAGCTCAATGGCTTAAATATATTTTTAAATTATTCAAGATCATGGTGGCAAGCTAGTTAAATTTTAGAAATTAAATGTTGCACATCCTACATGCTACCCTTAAGTGCCGAAAGTCAAAATTATGCCAGAACCTCTCCAAAGCATGAGTATAAACATGTTATTTGTCCTAAAAATACAGGAAATTTAGCACAATTTTAATTTTATTTGAAAACTCATCTTTGTAAAGTAACATGCAGTGGTGTTTATAACTTCAATCACGTACTTAATTTTAACTGTATAAAGCTGATATTTTGATTTATTGTCTCTGAACCTCGATTTCTGCTACAGGTACCACACTTAAAAGAGAATACTTCAGTGTCTTATTACCAACTCCCACTTCTCACAAAACAACTCCAATCACCCTCCACCAGGAACTATGTAATACCTAACCCACAGATCCCATGCCGACCACTGAGCAATAACCAGAATTAGTCCTAGTCTACAGGACATCATCCAACACCTGTCTCTATGAGGTGAAAGCAGCTCTTCTGAATCTTGGAGACCAGTTCAGCAATGAGAGCAACACATAAAGTGTGTTGTTACAATGGTACTTCAAATTTGGGAGAAAATGGCTGGAAAACAAGTCAACCAATTTAAAAAATGCTTCTACATTATCTATAGAAACATTCGTATTTTGCTTGTAAGACCTTTACTCTAGCAGAACTGCTACTACCCATGGTCCTTGCAAACATACACACAAAATCCTAAGGTTCACTTACAAGGAGAGAAGTGTAATATTTGCTGAGACTGGTCCTAGATTTGGAATGGTCTCCAATTCATTGTTGTTCAGTTTCCTTTAGGTGCCAAAAAAAAAAAGGGGGGGGGGGAGAAAAAAAGACAAAAAGAATGCTGATTAGATAATCTGTAATTCACAGAGGTAAAAACTTTATAAAATTAAAGATACCTCCCAAATTAAAAGTTTTTAATAATTTACTGTTATCTAAATGTTTATAGTTAAGTGGTATATTTTATTCAACCTCAAATAGAAAGTAAAATAAGACTCACACTTCTCGAAGGCTCTGAAGGTGGCTCATGGAATTTGCCTTGATTAAAGACAGTCTGTTGTGACTCAAGTCCCTATGAGAAAACAAAAATAAAGTTATAGGTGGTTTCAAAAACAAATCACTAACGGTCTTTAACAAAGTGCAAGACAGTTATGAAATATCTCTATCAACACTAGTGACAACATAAGAAATAACTGGTTCATCCTTTCCCCAAACTAGATGGTAACCAAATGCCAAAATCAAAAATACAAATTCTGAGGACAAAATTAGTTCAGGAGGCTGGCAGATTCAAGTGCTTTGAGCCTACAAATTTTTAGGAGATGTTTTTTGGCACAAGGTGAACAGATCTTTTGTGAACTGGTTGTTTTGCTTCACCCTCCCCATCCCCTACCATCTCCTCGCTTCCAGCCTGATATGATGAAGTCATGGCCTATGAAAAGTGGCTAATTAGGCAGGCTGCTGAAACTCAAATCTCTAAAGAAACCTTTTTATTATTATCATAAAATTAAGCATCGGTGTCTTTATTACAGTCAAACAAAATAGAAATTGCTTTTTATACATATTTGTTTCTCTGGGTTTAGGCACCAAATTATTTCAAGTACCATTTTGTGTGTGTGTGTGTGTGAGAGAGTAGGAAGCCACCTGAATTCTACTTTCCTGAATTTCCCAAATCTCAGTATCTGATAATGTAATGTATAATTTAAACCACATAAACCACCTACAAAGTAGGCTGTATAGAAACCTATGATCAGATTTTTTTTCAATCATTAAATACATCTGCTTCTTACTCAAAGACTTAACCTGAGTAACAATTTCCATAAGACAGCATTATTTTTAAGAAAGCAAAACAAAACTTCTACTTATACAATATTGTAGGCCAGGCCATCATCTGAGCATTTAAGATTCAAGAATTTTAAAGAAACCCAGTAAATATTTGATGGCATTCCCTTTATGTGTTAATAAATTGAATGTGCGCCTTCCACGTGGTATAATGAAAACGAAATGGTTGGAACAGCCATCGAAAATCAGGCTTACAAGCAGTATGGCTTAAAGCTCTCCCACTGAAGGAAGCTTACCAACCCTTACCAAATTAATTCTTTCAGTGTTTAAAAATGAAGACTTGTAACTAACCCAAGTTTTAGGTAACCAAACTTGACTGGAGAAAAGCATGAACCAAAAATAAAGGGCCGAAGAATCACATCCAGAGAAACACAGTGTAACTTGGTGCACATCTATTAAGCTAACAATTAGAAACCAGCAATCCTTTCAAGTCTTTGAATTTTTATTTTGAGAATAAACCTGGATTTCTCTATTTCACCTAAATAGAAAAAAAAAAAATCTGCAAAGGTTTTATTTGAAACATGTTTGCTTAAAGACCTACCAGACAGTAACAGACATGAGTAGATTTGTTCTGGTAGAGTTATAACATGAAAAAAAATCTGGCACAGTCTTTAAACTATAAAAATCCTGCAATTACAACCACTGCTGTGCATGCTCACCACGCTGGAGCCAGACACTTTCCCTCACGGCCCAGCTCACGTCCGTCTGGAGTTCATCAAGGAACCCGTGGGCCCAACAACTCACGTTAGGATTCAAACAAAACCTGTGTGCTTTTAGCACCACAGACAGTCACGGATTTCCCACAGGGTTTCAAAAACAACCAGTGAAAAGAGTCCTTCACCTGGGAGGTAGCCTGAATCAACAGAGAGTCTCATTTGGATCCACTTAACTAAAGAACATTGAACCAGCATAAAACTGCGTCCCTGATTGTTTCAATTTTTAAAAGGAAAAGGGGAGCCAAACTGGCATTGCCATTTAATACAGGTGGTTTTCTTTTTAATTAGAAAAAACTAAAACCACACTCTTCGCTTCGTTTTAAACATTATTTCATAGGGCAATCCTGTGAGAAAAGAGAGCGAGTGTTGAGCTTTTTTTCAACCAGTAATGGGATGAGATCTCCAACAAAAGACCTTTAAATGAGAAACTGCCTTCCAAGAACTATGCACATGCTGGGGACCACTCATTTCTGATCCAGAAGCGGGAACTGGCAACCTTAAATATTTCAGTTATTGCAACACACTTCCATTCCTGAGTTTTGTGTACTATTAAAACCACATTATATGTGGGAGGAAAAAAAAAATCACCTCTTAAGTGACTTTTACTACTAAATACGTAAAGCCACGAATCTTTGAATGCATCTAAATTTAGATTTAATACAGTTTATGTTTCAGAAATGATTACTTTCCAGTTAAAGGATGTCACATTTTCCTCAGTCTTCCCTATATTGTTTTTATGGCTAAACCACATTAAAAACAAACACAAGTCATACAATGTCGATATTTTCTTAAACCCGCAAGAACATTCAGGGAGAAAAGCAGATTCTTCATTTTTAGGGTTCCATTAATGAACACCTTCCCCAGAAAACCTTACTAAAAAACTCTGTAGAGTGAGGTTAATAAATGTGAAAAGTGGCGAGGCAAGGAGGTGTGAACTATTTACCTAGAACTCAGCCGGCCAAATACTTGAAAATTAAATGCTACATGGTAGAGAAAAGTCTTCCTGCACGTTAGCAAGCAAATAAATATACATGAAAATAATTCATTTACAACATTTGGTTCCGGCCATCATTTTGTTCCTTTTAGCATTTGGAAATCTGACTTCCAAGTCAAATTTTAAAATGCAAATCCAGCTCAGCTTCTTAATCAATCCCACTGGGGCCTGCAGAGCTGCAAATTCAGCAGAAATCTGGAAAGCTGAAAAACAAAAAGCCAGGCTGTAGCTGTTTTAAGACACTGATCCAAAGTGACTCATAAATCAGCCTGCTATGTTCAAGTTTTAGTCTGGAAAATACAGAAAAACAGCTGTGAAAACCATAAGGCCCATTACCCCCACTCCAGCCCCAATTCTGGTACCGAGCAGACGATTTCTAACAGGAGAACACTAAAGCCACACCAGCAGAAAGTACCTTTTGGACTTTCGCCTCAGCCCAGCTAACTCAAACATCTCTGTGTGATAAGATAATTCTGAAACTCCATTGAGATTTTAATACGTTTAGCTCTCACTGGCAATTGAGCAACTTCTCTGTCTTTTGGCTAAAGTAACATACTCCAACAAGCACTCCTCTTTGGGTTCAGAACTTTGTAAGTGCAAACTCAAAAGATGTAAACTCAAGTCTGCCTTTAAAGGCAGTTTGTAAGCAAAGACTTCCAGTAGTTACTGTTTTAAAAGCCACTTTCAGTAAAGTACTACAAGTTACTTTTGGAAAAGAGAACTACGGTATTATTATTTTACAGCTCAAACTACTCAATTTTTCACACACGAGATTCTTAAGGCAATACATTACAACCGAATAAAGTGAACAAACTACATACGCACGTACATTAGATTTTAACTCGCAAATTCAACAAAAGACACAAAACACAAAGTTTTCCTGAATGGTGCTCTCATCAATTAGTCCTAAGGCAAATGTTTACTATCTTAATTACCCGAGAAAGAGTTAAGATACGGGAAAGAATGATACGTACTCTTCTGTTTAGTTCTCAACTCTGAAACAGTCTACTTAAACGCTTTTATAATTGTGTAAAATTTAAGAAATGGTGATCTTATGCCTCCTGTTCCAAACACCAAGTAACAGAGAAGTAAAGCCCAATTCCACGTGTTTTTCTGCTCCTTTCAAAGGTGGAGCTAGGAGACCTCTAGAGCTTTAGGAACAAAAGAAACATTTATAATAAAGAATTTAGACCGCATGGCTTGGTGACAACTACAAAGTTGGTTAAAAGTCACACAAGTACAAGGATGACAGAACTGTCCAATGAGTGATCACAGTGGGGCTTCTGACAACAGACCTGGTGCTTATTTATACAAGTGGAACTTATTTTCACATATATTTAAGGAATGTGTACTTGTACTGAGACAATTTACTGCTGGCGGAAATGTAATTAAAGATTGTGCTAACCAAATAAACTGTAATTTGTTTTTAGTGTGCCACCAAATTATCTGCAAAACAAAATCCTAATTAGGTCAGCTACTTTTAAGACAACGTTTCAATAGATATCAAACCCCTTTTGGTTTAACTCAACTTCTAATCAAGACCAATACAATTATTTTTTTTTTTAAGACATCCAAATTCACACCAAAAATATATATTGCACACTGGCATGACCCAATAGACTACTTGGCAATGAGAAACTACTAATATAAGTTTGGCGAATGATTCAAGCATTTCTAAACACACCCCAGGAAGGACTATTCATTTTCTTTTTCTCATCTCTCTATTATTCATACATGTTCACCTCCAGTCATTCAAATGTTCAGTTCCATATGTTGTCAATAGAGCCATTCACATTTCATGAATAAGGCAGCATGACCTCCACAAGAAGCAATTGAACAGAATTAGCCACAACTAATTGAAAGTCTTCCTGCTTCGGGTTAAAGCCCTTATCTCCTTTCAATTGTAAAAAAAAAAAAAAAAAAAAAAAAAAAAAAAAAAAAAAAAAGACACTATTAAAACATCATAAGAGATTAAATCATCTAAACCTTTAATTCTACTTTTCTGTTAAAGTAAGGTTTATTAACACAAATAATGTGCTTTTGGGGCCAACAGTCCCACAATTCACAAATAAAGATTTTGATTAGCGCAATGATTTAAAAACACAGTTTCTTAAACTACCAGACTAAACTTTCTACTACTATTACCAGGATGAAGGCAGAATTTGCGTTGCAATTCTGCTAGGCCCAAACCTAAGGATTAAGGATGGACTGTATTTCAACTTTTTTAGACAAGATAACTTTTTAATTTTTTTTGAGAAACACAAGTTTTGATTATTTACATTTTACACAAGTCCGCCAATTTTAACAAAAGACTGGGGCCTGGAGAGCCTAAGGAGAGGACATTTGGAAAGAATCAGCCTTTCCAACTAAACTACATTTTCTTCCTTGTTCTTCCACGCAGTTGGCAGTGATTTCAAGTTTTCAGACTTCACAGCTAGCTTCCAAAAACTTGCATAACAGCGTCCAGTCCTCTGTCCTAAACTGTTTGCTGAGAAGCTACAGAAATCACGCCCTTCGTTCTGAAAACTAGTTCCTTCCTTTCCGTATCTACTCATCAGTCTCGCCGACTTCTTACCGGAACCAGGATGCGTTACAATTTGGTGGAGGCTTTACGGAATTTCTTATAGGCGAAATTAAGCACAGGGGAAGAGCAACAAAAGGATGTCTACTACAGCTTGGACGGAACTCTGGCGAGGGGGACTTCTCAAAGGCTCACTCAGTTACTGGTTAGGAACAGTAAAGGGGGCCAGAACCAGTTAGAAACTGTAGTTGAGCCACAGGATCACACACTCAGGGAGAACTGCAAACGCCGGTAACACGTAGGTTGCCACCTCTCCTGTCCCGCCCTCGCAGGGGAACGCAGTAGAATCCCCTTGGCAGGCTCAAGGCTCAGGACCCAGGCTCTACCCTTCGGAGTTGTCAGCAGCTCCCTTCCCCCGCCCACCTGCAGCCAGGCACCGGGGTAGAGAGACTGAGGCCTCGACGGCTCCTTTTCCATCCCCACGGAGCGCCTCTCGAGGCCTGGGCCAAGAGCAACTGCTCCAGAAGGGCCAACTGAGCGCCGAGCCCCAGGCCCCTTGCGAATCTCGAGCGGCTCCCCCCAGTGCCCTCGAAAATACTTACAGCCGAGCGACCCACGGCGGGAGCGACTCGGGAAGGCGCGCCAGCCGCTGGCGACTGCAGTCCAGGAGGTCCCCGAGGCAGCGGCAGGGAGCGGGACACAGGCGCTCGGCGGCGACCCCAGAAGGCTGCCCGAGTGTCCCCGAGCCGCCGCGACCGCTGCCCTCGGCCGGGCCCAGCCGCCCCAGCACCGCGCACAGCAGCAGTCCCAGCGCCACCGCCGGCGCGCAGAGCCTCGGCGCGCCCATCGCACTCTTGCGGCCCCTAGCTCGGCCCAGCGCTCCGCAGCCGGCGCGCGCTCGGGGCTCGGCACAAACTTGCAGCTGAGAGTGGCCGCCCGCGCTCGGGGCCGCGTGTGCGCGCCCTGTCCGGCGCTCCGCGGCAAACTCCTTTATTTTACGCCCCGCAGCGAATCCCTTTCATGCCCCGGAGCAGCGAGAGGAACACCGGAGAAGACGGCCAGCTGCGACGGCGTTGCAGCCCCAGCAGCGTCGGAACGCCGAAGCCCCTCTCGCCCGCAAAGAAACTTTTTGCCTCCTCCCCGCCGCGGTGCGTGAAGTCCCGGCGCGGTGGAGTCGGGAGGCGGGGCGTGCGGAGCCGTCGAGCGCCCATTGGCCGGCCAGGCCCAGTCGCCCCGAGTCCACGTGACAACAACAGGGCTCCAGCCCCGGGCGGGAGCGCGGGAGAAAGTGGAGCTGAGATTGTAGGAAATTTGGAGTTAGAGTTTCCAGCCTCTCCGGCCAGCAGTCTCCACTACGTCCTGGGAAACATATATCAAATGGAGTTGAAGAGAAAAAGGGAGTGTGCAAACAACTGAACACATCATTAGGCCAGCTCTCGGAGTTGGAGGTATTTTGGCAAACTTGAGAGGAGTAAAGTTAGTCCTGTTATCAGGAAAGTTTTCAATTCCAAATTAAAAAAAAAAAATTAGAAATTATCCACAGATGTAACGATGGTTTCAGTAAAAATACGGTTCCCTTAACATTAATAATGGCTGATTTTTTCACACATATGTCAGCTCTAAAGATAAAAATAATAAAATGTAAAAGTCATGGCATTGGAAACGGTATATGGCGTGGAAATAGCCAGCCTTAGTGCATTGGGTCGAGCTGGGGGGAAATTCTGGGAAATGACCTTCCAGTAAACTGTGATTGGCAATCGTAGAGCGTATGCAATAGCTAGGAATAATAAAAATAGTCAACAGTCATTTCAAGGCAAAATGAAAACTAGGACCTTGGAGGAGGAGGTTAATATAAGCCCCATAATCTGCCTGGGCTTTGAGTGATGACAAATTCTGATTGAGAATGCGATCAGGCTAAAAGTACTGGTATACCTGCTTAGCTAGGGGGTGTGGGGACGGGGGTTGGGGAGTGGGGTAGATTCAGGCATATAGGACTTCCCCAGTGAAGTCTGTGTCCTGACTTACTCCTGCAGGTGGTTGGGGCCACAGGATGTTGGAAACCTCGGAGATAATCTGTGAACATCCTCCTCCTCTAGGTGAGGATATATACCCAGAGAAGGTAACTAATCTGTTTGTGGTGAAAAAAGGAAGCTTATTTGAAACTTCAACTTCTGCGGTCGTTGTTTCTTGCAGGCCATCTGCCAAAGCATTCCTTAGGGACTGCTTAAACTGTTCATTATTGAGGAGTGGACGTAGTTTGTCCAGTGGAGACTTTAACTCCAATTTCAGTGCTCTTTGATTTCTACTGCAGCAAACCACCTGTTAATAAGCACTCCCATTCTTGGGGGAGAGTAAACACTCACTTTGAAGTTGAAGAACACTTTAGATATGATATCCTATCCTCCTCCTTTCAGTACTGTTAGTGTCAACTCCACCACTTTTTTGGATGATGTACAATTAAGAAATATTTATAACGATGTCATCTTGGTTTTTTTTTTTTAATTTTTTTTTTCAACGTTTATTTATTTTTGGGACAGAGAGAGACAGAGCATGAACGGGGGAGGGGCAGAGAGAGAGGGAGACACAGAATTGGAAACAGGCTCCAGGCTTTGAGCCATCAGCCCAGAGCCTGACGCGGGGCTCGAACTCACGGACCGCGAGATGGTGACCTGGCTGAAGTCGGACGCTTAACCGACTGCGCCCGCCCCTATGTCATCTTGGTTTTGAATGATTGCTCTGCCTGCTTGGAGTGGTCAAGAAACACCACAGTCGTGCTGTGTTCAGCTCAGGCTCCCCCATCTATTTCATGTAAGGAAAATCAAGCTTAGTGCTTTGGAGTTTTTAGAAAGAAGTATGCCATTATACATGTGCCTTTATGTATAAGTATGATGGCTTGCTGATTGACCTATCACCCATGTGATGGAAGCAGTCAGAAATTGGCTACCATTTGGGGGAAGTTTGGCTCATTTTCTTTCTCTGTTTTCTACTCTCCTTATTTCATTTTCTGTTCATTTCACTTACACCTATGTGCTGACATTTACCATATCGATATTTCCAGCCCACATCTTTCTCTTAACTCGAGACTTACATATTCAACCACTCTTAAGTATTCTCAAACTGGACGTTCAAATGTAACATGTTTAAGATTAAATTTCATCACCCCTGAACCTTACTCCTTTTCTTCATGAGTTGGACATCTCAAGGAATGATGAAACCTCCCTCTTTCCAGATGGCTACAACTCCAGAAACCTCATTCACCCTTAATAGTCCTCATTCTCACCACCACCTCTGCATTTGATCAATTAGCAAGTCCTGATGAAGCTAGCAACTAAATGTATATCTCCTCTCCATCTCCAGAGGTGTTATGCAAACTCAGACCACCATCAGCTCTTGCTTGGATTACCGCTATAGCCTCCTTCCTATCTGGCATTCCAGTCCTTTCTCCACAGTGCACTCAAGTGATAAGCCGAAAGATCATATCTGAGCCTGTGATTCCAATGCCTAATTCCTACTGTCCTCAGAGTAAAGTTTAAATTCTCTAGCATAATATAGTCTCTTTTTGTATTTGGCCTCTACTCACCTCTTTAACTCATTTCATTTAATCGTGTTCATTTTACTCCAGGAACTACTGGCAATTCTCTTCCCATGCTGTGCTCTTTGCCTTGTCCCTCCTTCGTACCCTGGGGCCTCTGTCCCTCTTCTGTCTGGTTGGTTTGCACTTCAACTTAAGCACCCTTCTTTTGGAGAAGGCTTCCTTGAGTCCTATCCCTCCACTTCCAGCATATCCTTCCACTTCCAGCATATCCTTCCAGCATGTCCACTCTTCACTGGAATGTAATTGGCCATTTTTACTCTGCTATTTCCTAGGTAATGCTTAGAATTTTCCATATAATCATTTTTCCTGTACATTCTTCAAGGGTTTTACCAGATATATATTGATTAAATTACTTAAAATTTCAGTATTTCAGTTTCTCCATCTGTGAGTTGGAAATACAATATATATATATTTTTAAATTTGACTTCCAGTATCAGTTCACTGTATTGGCTGTCACCCTCTATTCCCTCTGTATTATTTAAGGACTAATAGCCATGACTAGCTGAAATCTAGAGGCTACCAGCCCCTCCCTAGTACACCCTTTGCATGTTTGCTCCTACCAGTAGTATCCATAGTAGTTCCAGACTTGTTTATATTTATAATTACACAATCGAATTAAATATTATGTTAACCCAATAAATTTGAGTGCAATCAAAAAGTAGCTTTATTTCTTATAATGAATAATGATTTGGATATCTAATGAAGAATTTGAAACTGGAGAAGATTCTTAAAAGGTAATCGCTAAAACACAATGCCATCAGATTAGATATGGGCAAGACAATTGAATAACTGGGGAGAAATTATAGATTAGAAGATTTCTTCACAAAGATTGCTTTGTAAGCATCTTTAAGTTCTTATTTCACTTCAAAGTAATTGTAATTGGGAATCAATCAGCAGAGGATGTTTTATGGATGTGGCTTATGCTTGCTCAGAACTTCACATGGTCTTTGAGCAAACTGTGAAGACATGGAAAGGTTTTAGCATACATTAAATATGGCTATTCTCCATCTCAATATGACCTCAACTATTCAGTCAATAGAAAGAGGAACTAGTTCTACATGGGAACTTTAAATCACCGTCATATTTTCAGAGACTTCTCAAACCCTTTATGAACCACAGGACGGAACTTCCATGGGGTTTCTGCTGAATGAGAATGTTCCTCACAGCCCTGTGCAGCTTCTTTTGTAAGTATGCAGACAATAGGAATGGAGGCAGAGTGCCAGGAAACATGGTCTGTAATAGAGGAGGAAAAGGAACGTAAAACTTTGTTTAATCTTCCCAAATTTATCAGTGAATAGCAGTGATTCAGAAACCATCTTAATGTGTCATTGAATTCTCTGATCGTCTCATGACGTAGTTTATCTGTACACACACACACATACAAATACAGTAGTATCACATGTTGATTCTCAATTCTTGTGGCTAATCTCTCATAAAAACAGATCTAGTATGAAGTAGCCAGATTCATTTTGAATGGAGGTCTTTTAACATTTGAATTAAGATGAGATCAAGTGTTGGATTTCTGTACTCCTTCAGAGGTTTACACTGGTTAACTGGGTAGTTGAAAATTGACTCTATTGGAAATGACCTAAATCACACCAGACAGTTTCTCATTTATAACTTTGTCCTGGTGAATGGCAATTCCCATCCGTTTTTAAAACAGCCTCCAGCTGCCCATTTTGTGGTTAGTATAACCCGGTCCCAGTTCTCTTTTCAGTTTTCCTGTTTTTTTTCTTTCTTTCTTTTCTCCTTCTGGCAAGTGTGAGACTTTCTTATCTTGAGTGTTGGCAAGGGCAATGACTCACCGATAAAAAGTAATAGAGGTGCTAAGCTGTCAGTTTTAACATCCCAGGGCAAGAATGAAAGCTAAACACTCAGTACTTGCTTTATCATGACAATGAATGGCACAGTTTGTGTAAGTGTGAACTGTGAAAAGGAAAAAGAGATAAGGCAAAGGAGGAAGAAAAGCACAAAAATCCCCAGATAATGATGCCAAAAGCAAATGTTGCTGTACTCTGTAACCTAACCATATCTTTTCCCATTCATTAAGGCATTTTAGAAGAAATAGATAACCCCCCTTTCTCACAAAAAAGTGCAATGTTTTACTTAGAGAACAGGAGACTAGAGTCTTAACTTTATAAAAGCTCTGCAATGAACATGTCTTAACTCTTCAGGAAATATTTAGAAAAATGAAGATAGCCACCCATCTGTTTCTCTCAAGTTGGCCAACCATGCAATATTACTGTAATTGAAAACAAACAATGTTATCTGAACATTCTATTCATCCAACCCCAGGTTACACATATGCTGTCTTTTATTTTACCCATTTCTCTGGTCACCCACTAGGAATAATATGTGCTCTGAGGAAAATTCATATCGTGGACAGAACTGGATACCGTGGAAATCACCTAGGTGTAGCCTGGAGCCATTGGGAGCTGGGAACCTTGAGGTAGGGGTGGGGAATGCGTGAAGGCTCAGGGCTGTGATCTCCCCTAGATTCTCCTCAGCAACAGACTTTCAGTGGTCTCCAGTTTCTCCATTTTTTAAGGGACTTCCAGATAGGTTCTCTTCTTTCAATGTCTGTTCTCTTCTTTTTCTGTAGCCGGCAGTAATGCTAACTCCATGGGGAATCTCGATGCATAAAAAATAACCCACCCTGTCAGAAATGCAGAATTCCAAACGCTTGAGAAATTGTTATAGAGGATGCAAGGTAGAAGTCTGATAGGGAGGTCATATACGCGGAAGCTTCGGCGTACCATACCTCGTCACATTGGCCTGTAAAACAGGTGAAGAATGACACATTTGCTGTACGGTAGTATTGTGTTACTACAAAGTCCTTCATAGATTCTAGTTCCTGTGACTTAACTCCCAAGTTGCTATTTTCTAATGATATTTCAGGGAAATAAAGTGAATTCACTATAGAAACATTCTCCTGCTGGGGTTTTTGACAATGGACTGTTGGAATTAAGGAAACCCTCAACTATTTGTCCTGAGAAAAGTAATATTTAACTTTAAGATGGAGAACAACAACAAAAACATTTTATAACCTTAATAGAAGATCCTTAATCTACGTGTATGACAGCATACTATACATATCCTGAGATTTTTTTAAAAATTTTTTTTTTAACGTTTATTTATTTTTGGGACAGAGAGAGACAGAGCATGAATGGGGGAGGGGCAGAGAGAGAGGGAGACACAGAATCGGAAACAGGCTCCAGGCTCTGAGCCATCAGCCCAGAGCCTGACGCGGGGCTCGAACTCCCGGACCGCGAGATCGTGACCTGGCTGAAGTCGGACGCTTAACTGACTGTGCCACCCAGGCGCCCCTGCATATCCTGAGATTTTTAATAGGTCTTTTATTATGGCATATCAAAAAGTTACTGCATGACTCAATTTGTTATGATTTATCTTGTGAGGTCAAAAAGAATCATTAGGCATATTTACTGAAAAGATTCATATATACCCCCTGGAAACTTTTCTATAGAATATTTTTCTTCTACTTCTTGCATGAACAGTTGGCGTATACACTATTCTAAGAATTAATATGCATTTCCAAAACATGAGAACACTCGTAAATGAGGTACTTATTGCTTTTATTTATGGTTTCATCCTCTTACAAATTCGATGTTTACTCAAGTCTATCAAATTATTAACGTGAGTGTGCCATGAACATTCTCAAAAATCAAGTCCCCTACATTATTAAAAACTCAGTTTCTATTCTTTAAGGATCCCTATCAAGCTACAGTGTTTACTGTATCATCACTCATAAGTATTTCAGATAGAGAATGAAGAAGAATTTTGGTTGTATGGGGTCGGTTTCAACACGGCATCATGCTCCTGTCATAGTAAAGACAGAACAAGTACTTTCCTGCTAAAATCTTAAGTTTTTAGCCCAAAGCTTTACACATTTCTGTTGTTTATACATACATAAAGAAAGATTCCCTCAGAAACATTGACATGGAGCTTGAAGACGCTTTCAAGGGCACCTTGCTTATTGGCTTGCCCCGGGCACAACCATGTCTGCGGCAGGCAGCCTCCTCCACTCCCATGGCAATTATTTCAGACTTGAACACCTTTTTCAGTCAGAGCCTTCATCTTTAAAGCCCACACAAATAAATTCCTCCTGGTCTCTTGCTGTCTGTCATTTGAGCTTTTCTGTTTCTTCTGGGCAAAATAGAAGCTATTCCCAGAAATATTCCTTAGTTTTCCTCTTTGCACATTAAATAATTACAATTCTTTCTAACTCTTTCTCACAAGCAGTACCCTTCCTCTATCTAACACCCTCATGAGGATCAAAAATGTCTGTTTTTTGGTTGCCTTGAGTAGGTGAGTATGGCAAAATAGAAGTAGGAGACTCCTGGGACTCCACAAGTGAGGCTATTCAACCTTTGTCAAGCTTTCGCTATTCTTCCAATTTTCTAAACATTTACTGTGTATTAACTCATTTATTACTTACCACCACCATGTATGATGTCATCCCCATGTGGCAGATAAGGAAACTGAGGTATGGAAATGCTAAGGAATTTGCCTATGTCGGAATTGGGATTCCAACCCAGTTAATCTTAACTCCACAGTGTACTCTCCTAACCACTATGCTACACTGCTTTCCACTAGAGTCAGAAGAAGCAAGTTTCCGAAATGCTCCAGAGAAGGGGTTTCCAACTGGTAGATTGGGATCAAGACGGGAAGCATGCCTGGCATTTGCCTGGTAATTCTTGAGGGTGCTTGACTGCAGTCATTGTTTCTCCTTTCCTTCCCTCCTTCTTCCTTGCTTTCTTCATTGATCCAAGTTTAGGGGGAAATTGTCTTATGCAGATATATGAATAAGTCACCTCATATTCTGATCATAAAGGTTAATATCCCTACCCTAGTTTCAGAGTACTCCTTCGAATGTAACCATTACAGATTAACCATATGTGCTCAGGCAGGACTGTCCCCCTAAAGTTCTCCTCTGCAATGTCACTACCCCCTCACCTCCAGGAGTGTTGCATCAGGTGTCATTGGCATTTTAGAGTCAGTGTTGTAGGAAAGTACTTATGACTTGCAGGAGAACCTAGGTGGTTGGTAATCAGAAGAAGGAAAAAATGTGGAAGGGGAGACAGGTTTGGCTTTCTTTACAATTTTGTCTAGGGCTGCACCTAATTAGGGGAACCATGGATGGGATACATTTGTCCAAGAAGCCCAGAGAAAGGAAATATTAATACTAGAGATTATATTTCAGCTGTTGAGATGGTTTTCAGGTGGTAGCAGAATTTTCTTTTAGCTTTTGGTTTATTAGCTAATGCTCATTTTTATGCTTTTCTACCCCTTATACAGGAGAATTGTTCTTAATGTGTCCCCCAAATTGGCTGATTTTGAATTCTAGTTTCCCAAGCAGTTTTGTTTTAAAGGCTGCCCTTTAAGTCCGTTGTCCCAGGAACATCTCAGAGGCTATAGGGGACTGTGCTCAAGTTCTCACAGTCTTTCTCACATTCAAAGATAAAACTCAAGGTATGAGATAGTAATTCTTATTATCTTCATTTACACTTATTAAGCCATCTATCACCATGACGAATAGTTTCTATTATGAGTAATAGAGTAGACAACGTGAAAATGAACTTACTGGAGTTTTGATTAAAAATCTATATTTTTCTAATATTGTAAGCAAAAGTGCTAGCGACACAAGTTCCCCTGGGTTAAAAACTGTGAATTCATTTTTTAATTTTTATTATCATCTAATAGTAAGAGCTCTCATCTACGATTTTATGAGTTTGTACACAAAACTAATTCATATAGAAGTATATTGATTTTTTTCCAGGTATTTCTTAAATATTTTAGGAAAATAAAACTTATTTCAACAGTTTTTCCGAGAACATTAAATCATTTAATGCAGTGGTAAAATTTGGAAAAGCCAAGACCTATCTTAAAAACAGGAATTTGGATATAATCTTTATTTCAGCTAATGAGAGTATACCATAGGAAGTTAATGAAAGCATGAATAATTAATTACAGTAAATACTGATGGATCTGTCCCAAAAGGATTCATAGCATTAGAAGTTGATGATCATTTTCCTGAAGTTTGTGATTATTCATTGAAATTGATATGCTTGTAAAGGGAACAATAAAATGTACTATATTTTTTTCCTTGTAACTTTGGATCTTTTCCTATAGTTTTAATGAGAGTACATGCTAAATGTCTCAAGGTGAGGGTAGAATTCTCCATCTTGTTAGTAATTATACTTGACTTCTTGTGATCCAATACGAGAATGTTGGAAACAAAATTATGCATAATTTGAACATACTGATTGCAGTCACAAAAGCTCTTTCTAAAATTTTTGCCATAGGCAAAAAAAAAATTTTTTAAATCAGCTTTTATAAAATCACTCAAATGTAGCATGCTTGCTTCCATTAAAAATAACTAAATTATCCTAAGGCAATCCATATTTGGTAACTACAGTTACTTCTTTAAGATGTGTTTTATGTGTGACTAGATCTGAAATTAAGAGCAATCTGTTTCTTAAAACTGATATGTAAAAAAAATAAAGGGTTTAGGTCAGAGAATCTTTAAAATATCTCGTATTTTTGTCATCCTTTGTTCTAAAACTTTATACTGAATATGATTCCTCTGTGTACTATTAGAAGGCACAGGATAAAACAAAAGTACTGATAGATGGTAGTGTTTCTCCAAGGGTGATCATTATAACTTTAGCATCAGACCCAGGGAAGGAGGCTCAATAAACAAAAAGACTATTTGGCCCTTTTCTCAACTTAACTGAATCAGAAATTCTATCAATGGGTTCTGGGGATCTACATTTTAACACACCCTCCAAAGTTTGGGAATCTGCAAGTTGCTACTCTGGAATTGTGGGGGACCAATTCTCCTATTACCATGTAGCCTTTTTATAGTTTCATTACATGGGTGATGAAACCCTTACCATAAATTCATGAAACTCCTCTCTCTTTCTACCCTGTTCTGTCAAATACATAATTGAAACTTACGGAGTATGGAAAAGGATACCATGATTCTATCTTGAATAATCATGGTTGCCTAGGACCACTATGGAAATTTGGCAACAAAGAGGCATACTTTCCCATACGTTTACATCGACAAGGATACATTCTATGGTGCCAAGCAATAGATCTTTGTATGCTATGTAATGATACATAATATGCTGCTGTACAGACCAATTTGTACAATCAGCTAACACTGAAATATCATGTATCTCAACAGGCCACACTATTCAGTGATCTATTTATGCTAAAGGCTAAAGAAGAAGGACTTAAATAAAAGTTATGGAAAATCTAGAGATCAGGAAGTTCCTGAGTATATTTCTGTAACAACACTTGTCAGGTGTGTGTGTGTGTGTGTGTGTGTGTGTGTGTGTGTGTGTGTGTGTGTGTGTGTGTCTTCCTTATGATGTGAGCTCCTTGCATCTTGGAAGCCAGGAACTGTCTTACTGATTTGATTTGTGATTTGATCTGCCATTTCAGCTAGTGGCACCTGGTTCTTCTCCGCTCTTCTCTTTCTCTCACAGTTTACAACTCCCCTCCCACATCAGCGAGTCCTGTCAATTCTATTTTCAAAATATATGACGATTCTCACCAGTTTCCACACCTCTATTCCCATGACCCAGTTCTAGCTATCATTGTCTTCCTCCTGGATTAGTAGGAAAACCTCTTACCCAATCTCTGATGCCACTCTTGAATTCCTATAATCAGTTCTCCACAAAACAGTTCAGACCTTCTTAAACATAAACCAGACTCCTTTACAGACCCCTCTACTCTGCCCAATTCATAGATTCTCTCACACTTGAAATTAAATCCGAAGTTTTCACCTTGGTGTGGTCTGCAAGGCCCCATAGGAGCTGCTTTCTTCCCCAACCTTATCTCCCACTCCTCTGCTCTGATTTGTACCACTCTCCCTCTGGCAACACCATACTTGGTCTCACTCTTATTTCTGGAACATACCAAGGTTATTCTCACCTGAGGACAGTTTCAATTGCTGTTAATTCAGTCAGGCCTAGACTGTGCTTCCTTGATCACCCCCTAGTTCATTCTCTCCTCATTAAGGTCTCTGCTCAAATTTCACCTCCCAGAGAAACTTCCTTCCACAGCTTCAAAATAACCTCCTTCTCCTCCCTCCCTGTCCCTAGACAAGCTCTAGTTCTTGGCCTGTTATTTTATTTCCTTGTATTATCACTACATGAAATTACATTATATGTGTTTTTTTTTTCTTTTCTTTCTTTCTTCCTTTCTCCTTCCTCCTTCCCTCTCTTTCTTTTTTCTTCCCTCCTTTTCTTCCTTTCTTTCTTTCTTTCTTTCTTTCTTTCTTTCTTTCTTTCTTTCTTTCTTTCTTTCTTTCTTTCTTTCTTTCTTTCTTTCTTTCTTTCTTTCATGTTTTTCATCAGAAGGTAAGCCCCTTGGCCAAGTGGGAACTTGGTCCTGTTTACCACTGAAACTCCATGCCTAGAATATGTCTGGCATGGCATAGTAATCAGTGAAACATCATTAAATGTCTGTATCCCCAGAGCAATTACATAATCAGAGGTTTATATATGGGGCTAAATGTCTCACAGAATGGCTATTAGAAGCTTTGTGTTTCCAGTTACAAATATTCACCTTAAACAGAATGTGCCCCTTGCAGGTAAGTGCTCTTACCTGGTCCTACCTCTGCTTCCTTGATCATATTTTCCATCATAACAGATTTGTTTTCTCATGTTTGGATGAATGAAAGTCAAGTAGAAGCAAGTTCTTATTAAATAAAAAGCAATTTGGGCCTGTTTGAAGCCTATAAAATAATCATAAAATTAATTTTGCCCAACAGAAGGATATAGGGTGGCATCCAAATTATTATGAAGCGAGACAGTATCAGAAATAAGACAATAGAGACTTAGTAATAGGCCTTTTTCACTTGTTTCTCTCTATGTCACTGAGAACCTAAATACCCTGTATAATAACCCACCTGTTATTGGTATCCTTTCCGTTACAATTTCAGATTCCTCCTCAGATTCTCAGGGGATACCAATTTAGGTTTTAGGCACTAATTGCCTCACTGTCACATTTCTTTATGGAAATGTGTCTTTATGGGACATTTTAAAACCTGCATAAATGAAAAGCTGAAGAATCCCAGCCAGTACAGTGGTCTTGTAGAAAGGTGTCTACCTAGTCATACCTTAAAAAAATACCTTAAAAATATCATCTGCTATTATAGGAGCAGAAGTATGGCTTCTGACAACATTATCCAGAGTGGGAAATAATGGTAATGATTAATGCAAGTGAAATAATAAAATGGCTCCATGTTACAGTCCCCCTCCCCCTTAGAATTCAGTTAGAGGATAATTTCACACTGGTAGACAACTGCTTCCCACATGTGAATTACAGTTCAACTAGACCAATGATGTCATTGACATGGAATAAAGAGTGCTGTGATTTTTAGTGATAGCTATTTCACCACAGCTGTGAGCAATGTGTTCCATAAAGACTGGTATAATTCTCCCAGGAGCCATGTTAAAACCTCACTCTTGCCACTCTTTAGTAAAATATAATGATTAAAAATGGATGCTAAAGACATTTACCCACAAGGTCAGTATTTTATGTATTTCCTAGTTAAAAAAAAGTTTCTGATATTATTATATATATGATACATTAGGCTGGTGTCCAGTACGTGCTTTATTATTAAGCAAGTCTGCAAATTCAAATAAGAAGGTGATCAAATACAATAAGGGTGATTTTCTGGTTTGAAATAAAAGTATAAGCACATGGTGCCTTTGAACTTTAAATATTTGAAGAAAAATAGCCCGGGTCAAAGGTAGAGCCAGATTTTTTTTTTCTTTAAAAGCTTTAAGATTGCCTACTCTTATTTTGGTTGGATTAAAGCAAATCGTTAGCATTACTATAACCCGGGTCAGAGCTGGCCTTGGGGGGATGGCTGTGTGCCCAGCAGACCCGATCTGAGGGAAAACGGCCATGGTGGCCTCTCCACAGGTGTCCTCCATGGGGCACAGTTTTCTCCTTGTGGGGTCTCAAGGATTCACCATTGAATTTTCATTGAAGAGAGAGATTTCCCAAAATGGGAAAAGGAAAACAACAGACAGCAACTGAATATATATTAAGTAGCTGTATTTAGCATAAAGAAAGTGAAGTCATTCCGTGTGTTTAGTCCTTCGCCTGTACACGCCACATCTGATGTGATGTGACTGAGCAGATTGCAGACTTTGCCCGAGACATCTGTCTGTCCAGGTCCTAGTTGGCCACATTTTGCAGAAAGACCATTTATTCAGGTCATTGCAAAAATAAAGCCTCCTGGGTTGGGTTTATTATAGAGGGAAGGATGGTTATCCAGGAAGGTTGAAGGCTCAATAGTGAATGTGGAAAATGCCTTTGCTGTGTTCTGAGCTTATATATTCATGAGCTCTGAGAATGCATAAATTATTTGTAAAGTATTTATCATGATATCCCCTGAATTTAGACAAGTGCCTAGCACCTAGCATGTTTTATATGCTGAAAAGGGTTGTGTGTATGTGTGTGTGGGTTGAGATGGATAAAAGGAAAAAGGAAGAGATAAAGTGGGAAAATGAAAACGATGCTGAGTATCAGTTCTAAAAAGTGGTATGTGGCCATTTTCAGAGAACTACATGGATCCCTGAACTGGAAGAATAGGCTGGTGAACAGAGGACAGATCGATGTGAGTTTTCAAGACTAGGCGGTGCACTCTGCAAGGTAAGGATATTGAATGCTCCTCCCAGTTTGGAAACAGGGCTGGCCTGACAGTTGACAGAAACCGTCCGTGACAGGGACAATGGACGCAACAGACACTTTTGCTCCTGTGGTAAGTCCTGCTCAGTAACACCTGCCTCGGTGCCCAGTGCATTTTTTCCTTGTGGTATCCCCTCCTACTTTCCCCACTAGAGTGCACATAAATCTTAAGAACACCATGGATTGGCCTCTAGGACTGGGATATGTAGAGTGGTTTCCAAAGACACTTAATTTGCAATCAGGAAGTAACTCAGACATCAAGCTATTTTGGCTTAATTAAGAAAAAAAGATCTCTGACAGCTACAAGTGGAAAGTTCTTGGGATGGGACAGCTTTTAATAGCTCCAGACTTGGCAACCTTCAAAAGAAGTACTGCCAGGTCTTAATTTTAAAACTAAGCCTATATTCATACAACATTTAAACAACTGGTTAATTTAGTGAACTATCGTCACAATTTGATTTGACGACTTGTAGATGAACAGACCTTAGATTAACTATTTCACCTTCCAATCACTTGTCAAGATGTTGCAAAAGGAAGCTGATTTCTGTTTCACACAACCGAGATTTATGGTATCATTAAAGAGCCAAGGTTCAATGACTTTAAACTGTGCTTGAATAATGACATAAAACACTGTGTTACATTAATAATGGTGGGGATATGAAGATTTGCTTTTAAACTTAGTGTGACTTTTTGGCTTTTACTTTAGTGACATATTTATCAAAGATAAGTCTGTGCTGAGTGTTCAAATGTGCTTTTAACCAAGCTTTTATCTTAGAAAACTACAGCAGTCTTTTTATTTTGCATTTTATGATGTTAATCTCTTTCCTCTGATTTACCCTATACTGTTAAGGAAATCTTAAATATTATTGCATAGTGTAATTTTCCTCCTTAAAAACTTTAATGCTGTATATATGTACAGATATTATCATACATATATCTAATTGGACATATGAAAAATAATAAAATTATGGATAGATATACACAAAGGTAATGGATATGGAAGATTTGATTGCATTTTAAAATTCTTGTTTCTTATCTGTGTTGTCCTATTTTCTGCAAGGGGCACATCTTGCCTATGTAAAAACGTTTTTAATTTCTTTTTATTTTTAAAAATTTCCGTAAGGCCCACTGCCTTGGTTAAAAAAGAAACAGTAAAAGTAAAAAAAAGTAGAAAAAGTAGAAAGCACATAAGAGTACAGAAAAAATCCAAACATGGTAGTAATCATATCATAATCAATGTAAACAAGTTAAATTCTTCAGTTAAAAACAATCTCAAATTGAATTTTAAAACAAATACAAAAATCAGCCATATTCAGTTCATGGGAGATACACTTAAAACATTCAGATAAAGGTTTAAAGTCAAGGGACAGAAAAAGTTCGTTTACCTCTCAGTGGTAAACTAAACAAATTGGTGTAGTTATTGTATTGTCAGAAAAAGGAAACTTAAAGTCAAGAAGCATTCCTAGAGATGAATACTTCAAATCACCTCTCAGATATGAGTTCTATATTTTTTGAAGTTTATTTATTTTGAGAGAGAGACAGAACACATGAGCAGGAGAGAGGCAGAGAGAGAGAGGGAGAGAAAAAGAATCCCAACCAGGCTTTGCACTGCCAGTGCAGAGCCCAATATGGGGCTCGGACCCATGAAATGTGAGATCATGACCTGAGCCAAAGTCAAGAGCTCGACCCTTAACTGACTGAGCCACCCAGGTGCCCCAAGAGTTCTATTCCTTTTAAAGTAGTCTTCATGCCCTATGTGGGGCTCAAACTCACGACCTCAAGATCAAGAGTTGCATGCTCTACCAGCTAAGTTAGCCAGGTGCCCCTAACAGTTTTATTTTTATATGCACCTAATAATATAGTCTCCATTTGCACTAGAAGTTTTTATAATATGTATCTCAGTAGTAGATCAAAGCAGACAAAAACCATCAGCAAAGCTATGTAAGATTGAAGCGTACACAAGTTTGATCTGTTTAACATTCAGGGAACGTTACACTTTACAGTTGGAAAATAAACATTGATATCATACAACTCATATTTCCTAAATCCAATGAAGTTGGAAATTGGTAGCAATTATGAATCTAGGGAGAAAAAAAAATACTGAAACACTTAATACTTTTTCAAAGAACCAATAGATTTCTAAAATTCATAATCAAAATTATAAATTTTTAGAACTAATTGGTAACAAAAATATTATATAATAAAAATTTGGGGTAGAAACTAAAGTAAATTTTGGTATAGGTTTTATAGCCGTAAGTACTTACATTAGAGGTAGGCTCAAAATTAACAATCTAGGGGCGCCTGGGTGGCGCAGTCGGTTAAGCGTCCAACTTCAGCCAGGTCACGATCTCGTGGTCCGTGAGTTCGAGCCCCACGTCGGGCTCTGGGTTGATGGCTCAGAGCCTGGAGCCTGTTTCCGATTCTGTGTCTCCCTCTCTCTCTGCCCCTCCCCCGTTCATGCTCTGTCTCTCTCTGTCCCAAGAATAAATAAACGTTGAAAAAAAAATTTTTTAAATTAATGATCTAGTAATACAAGATGGTTTAATATTAGAAAATAAATCAATGTAATTTACTACATTAGTAAATTAAAAGAGAAAAAGTGTTTAATTATATGAATAAAGACAGTAAAAAAAAATTTGACAAAGTTCAACATTCATTCATGATCATAGGTCTTAGCAAACTAGGAGTTTGGAGCTTCCTTAACCTGAAAAATGTCATATACAGAAGTGTACAGAAAATGTCATATTCCATGTCAACTATAAGAAGCATTATTTTTATAATTCAGAACAAGCCAAAGATGCCTACTCTCATTGCTTCTAACCAATGTTAAACCATTAAGAGTTTTGCAAGTTTATTTGGTACAAAAATTAAAAGATAAAACTCAATTCTATATCCGTGCACCTATAAAAACCAGGAAAGGTAGTTAAAATAAAATGGAAAAACACGTTCTTTCTAATGTCTCCTAAATCAATAACAACAAGTAGCCACCATTACCCACAACAAAAAACCTACCAAAATATGATGCCTTTTATGGAGAAAATCGTAATATTTTATTGTAAGATATTAAATAAGACCTAAGTAGGAACATATATACTATGTTCTCAGGTCCTATATTACGAAGAAGAGAATTCTCTTGAATTTTAGCTAAAATTCAAAGTAATTCCAACTTGATTTTTCATGGACTTGAATAAACTAATTTTAAAATGTATGTGGGAGAGCAGAGATGAACAATGTGGTGTTACTTGCACAAGATGTTGCGATAGTGTATATTGTCACAGAGAAAAACCAGTGGACCAGTGGGACCAAATAAAGGATCTAGACACAGATCCTTCCTGATTTAAAGTGTGACCTTTGGAAATAAGTGGGAAAAGAAAGAACAATGTTATAAATGATGCTGGGAAACATTATAATTCCTGTGGAAAAAATAAAATTGAGGCCTTGTCTCCTCCCATACACAAAAATTAATTCTGGGGGGCTAAAGATTTAATGTGAAATGCAATCTTTGAAACAAATGCTTTGAGAAGACAATAGAATAGAATGTCTTTATTTTTTTAATTTAATTTTTTTTACTTTTTAATTTTATTTTTGGGAGAGACAGAGTGGGAGCGGGGGAGAGGCAGAGACAGGAAGACACAGAATCTGAAGCAGTCTCCAGGCTCTGAGCTGTTGGCACAGAGCCTGAAGTAGGGCTCGAATTCATGGACTGTGAGATCAGGACCTGAGCCGAGGTCAGATGCTTAACCTACCGAGCCACCCAGGTGCCCTAACAGAATATCTTTATATTCTGATATTGGGGTATGGAAGCATCTCTTAGGATATTTAATATGCATTTGAATTAAATATTTCAGTTTAACAGAGACACCATAAATAAAAAGAGTAAAAAATAAGCCAGGGACTAGGGTGAAATATTTCCAATATATGTCACTGAGAAATGATTGCGAACTAGTGTGTGTAAAGAATTCCTTCAGCTCAGAAAGTTGGGAAGAAAACCCAACAAAACCTAATAGAAAAATTGGCAAAGGACATGAATAAACATTTCACACAGGAAGAAACAGCAAAAGCTCATAAGCATATGAAAAGATGATAAACATCATTAGTAATTAAATCAAATTCAATTTAGTATATTTATATGTCAAACCACAATGAAACATTTCATATGCACCAAATTAGCAAAGATTTTAAAAGTCAGAAAATACCAAGTGTTTACAAGGATATAGAATAGGGGTGGCAAACTTTTTCTGTAAAGAGCCAGATAGTAAATATCTTAGTCTTTGCAATTTATAAGGTCTCTTCTCTGAGTAACAACTCAATTCTGCTGTTGATTCACAAATAACACCACAGACCATGCATAACCAGTTGGTGGCTGTATTTCAATCAATCTTTATATATAAAAACAGGTGGTAGGCTTGATTTGGCTCATGGGCTGTAGTTTCCTGACCCTTGATGTAAATGTGATGTAAATGAAAGAGAAATCACATGAGAGTATACGTTGATATAAATCTTTTGAAATTATAAACAGAAGAGTCTATGCACAATCCACGCCTACATATGTAATGTAGAGTAACCCCAGCATACCTACACTGGAGGCCCATGCAAGAATGTTCATACCAGGATGTTTATAGTAGCAAAATATGAGAATCATCTCAAGTGTATATCACCAATAACATGGATGCATTTATTTTGAAGTAGTCATGCAGCAAAATACTCTACAGCAGAGAACACAGATGAACCACAGCTATATGGATGCGTCTCAAAATCAGTGTTGAAAAAAAAAAAGTAGGTCACCAAAGAATACAGTATGATCCCATCTGAATAAAGTTCAAGAGAGGCCACACTAAAAACATATATTTTTTAGAATCATGTGCGAGGTGACAAAACGAAATGGAGAAGCAATAGAATGATTATACAATATGCAGGACAGTGTTCACCTCTTTCAGGAGGGATGGGATATGATCTGGGAAGACCACACAAAGGTTTCTAAAGTACTAAGGCTGTGCTGTTTCTTAACTCAGCAGATCTTTCAGTTGGTTTTCATTTTATTCTTTAAATGCTAAATATATATGTTATGTACCTTTGTCTATGTGGTATTTTGTAAGAAAATATCATTTTAACTATGGTGTGTGATCAAGTAATGTTTCAGGAAGATGACTCTGGCTGAAGTATTCAGGACAAACCAGAAAGGAGGAACTATCAGGCAAACTAGAGTATTGCATGTATAGGGGACAGATGTAAAGATCTTGGGTGGATAGGATGGGAAGAATGGATGAATCCAGTGACTTTTTGTTGTTGATGATGTTGTTAACGATTTGGGTCTCCTTTATACTTTCTGAGTACTTCATATAAATATTTAAGAAAACGACGAAAAAAACTATTGAAGAATGTTTGAGTAATCTAGCCAAGTAATTTCCCCCCAGAAGAGCCTAAATGAAAATGTTTACTGGAAAAAGCACAAAATAGAAGGAACAAACAAAAATTTGTGTTTAAAATTCCCAAAGAAAGTTGAACAGAATTTGTTTTGCCATGAAATAATAAAAGGTCATATTAATATTATTTAACGTACAATGGAGAAACCCCTGGCATTAGACAAATGGTAGCTGCTTAGAATTCGGAAACATGGGAAGAAATGTGATTATCTTCCTATGGTGGTTAAAAGCGTGGGTTCCAATACTGGGCGGTCTTTGGCAATGTTTTTAATGTTTCTAAGGCTGAGTTTCCAATCTGTAAAATGGGTATAATGATATCTATTTCAGATAGTGTTTGTGGGGCTTACTGTAATGCTTTTATGTGCTTACTGTATTACGTAACACACAATAAACACCTGGTAAGTGACAGGCAACAAAAATTATAATGATATTTTTTGTAAACATGATTAGGTCTTTTACAAGAAATAACTGGTAAGTTTTTTTCCTAATACTTTTATAATAATATTTTTGCAAATGGAACTATTAGCCATGTGGCTTTGCTGCTTTGCTGTTATGGCTCTTTTCCTCCATGACTTTAAAGAAACTGAGTAATACAACTGGATTTATTTTAACTCATACTTTGATACATTTATTTTTCTCTCAATGACCTTGGAAAGGGCAAATTCACTGAGTAAGACTAGTTATGATTCCATAGAACATAGCTCACACTTCTGTGATTTGGGGTGTACCCTAAGAGAAAAACATTGAACTTACATACCTCACTCCTACCGTCTGTAAAAGGTAGATGGGTAAAAGCTGAGTTTATGTGCATTTAAATTCTGAGTTGTAAGCTTCTCTTTCCTGTGGGAAGCTCAGTTATAATAAAAAGAGTGTGTGAAAGAAAGGAAAGTAAACCCTTGCAAAGGAAGGAAGACTCACTGTTTGGAGTGAATAATTTAAATCAATTGTCTATACAACTCAAATTGTGCTGATAAGAGTTGAATTTCCTGCTTTATTTTTTATTGGGTACATTCAATCCTTAATGGCTCAAAACTTTTTTCCCCCATTTAATAGTATGAACAATAAAGTCATGTCTTAGCTACATGAATGGGGATTACTTTAGGATTTAAAGATATGCATTGCCTTGGGAGAAAAACATACAACCTTCAAGGTGAAACTTGAAATATTGCCTTTAAATTATTAATTATATTTTATGGAGATACTATTTCAATCTCACTTGACTTTTGAATTCGATTATTTAATGCTTGGGGCTATACACAGCTACTATAAGAAATTATCTTCAGAAATATTTTAAAAGAAAATAAAGACAAAGAAAATGGAAACTTTGCTTCTTTACGAAAAACCTGAAAAATCTGTCTAATAATTTTCTCAAACTAATTAAGTAGGTGATCTGTTAATTGTCATATTTGTAATATTTTAATAGTAAGTTACTAATCACCAAGCTAACGTGTATATAGTATCTAATTTGCAGGTGGTTTTCGTATGTTTTACATAAGAGGGAAAATTAGATTTTCTTTAAGATGTAGCCAGTCTTTGTAATTTTGGGGGCTGTATGGAGGGTAGTGGTAGGCTTGTCACTTCTAATTATAAGTTGTTTTCATTCACTTGCTCTTCTTACGTAGGTTTTCATATGTCAATCTAAGTAAATAATGAGAAAAGGTCAAATAAATACACATGGGATATCAGAGACATTCTTGCCAAGGAATGCATTCTTTAGAAAAATTTCACGACAATATCTCACAACATCTTTCACAACTAGGAGAAAATAGATGGCGAACAAAGCCATGTTTACATAGATTAAAAGCATGGATACATTCAATCATAACAATTAAAAAAATCAGTATAAGATCCAGTTAAAGTAACTTTTTATGACTTCTTAAAACAAAGGATCTAAATGCATGTTTTAGGTTTTGAAAGTTGTATACAGAGGAGCCAATCTCAGTGTCAGTTTGGTAGGATACACATCCTCATGAAAGTGGACCAAATGGTTACAATGCCCATATCTCTCTCGGATGGGTGACACAAGAAATGGTAAGCCATGGACTGAATTGGTATCCCTGTTCACTCAGACTGTTTACTGTCTCTCAGTGATGAAGGCTGGAGGAAGTATGACAGGCCAGAAAACCCAAGAGTGTGTTAGTAAATTAAGTGAAAAATAAGAGATAGGCTCAAGCTTATTTACTCCACAGCAATATGAACATAAATGACAGAATCCAAACTTCACCAGATTGAGAAATGATTATAATGGCCAATACATTTTAATGCTTATGATACACTAGAAACTTGACTAAGAACTTTAAATTTTTTATATGTTTTTATTTTTGAGAGAGAGGGAGAGAGAGAGAGAGAGAGAGAGAGAGAGAGAGAGAGAGGACTAATGAGGGAGGGGCACAGAGAGAGGGAGACACAGAATCCGAAACAAACTCCAGGCTCTCAGCTGTCAGCACAGAGCCTGACGCAAGGTTTGAACTCATGAACTGCGAGATCATGACCTGAGCCAAAGTCAGATGTTTGACTGAGCCATCCAGGCACCCCATTGACTGAGAACTTTCTATCTCTCATACCATCTCTTGATCCTCTTGACAACACTGAATTATTATCACCATATTATGAGGAAGGAACTGAGGTCAAGGGAAGCTAAATAAATTGGATTGAAATCACAAGTTCAGTAAATGAATGAGCTAGGTTTTGAACTCAGGTCTCTGATTCCAGTCTATATTTTAAACCTCTTACTGTGGTTCTGGGATAAGAGAAGACTACATTCCTCTCAGTGTAGGAGATCATCCTACTGTGAGACCAGGAGTTAAGCATTCATTTGATACTAACATTCTTGGTCAGTTTTATTTCAGGATCTAGTAAAATATTTGTGTCCTCTGGGTGATCAATGGTAAATATGAAAGCTCTGATAAGAAATCTTGCCTGTTATCATTTAGATAAGCTGAAGAAAACATTCTTTAAATGTTCCATCTGTTAGCTAAAGGTTCTTTTTATGAATAGCTATCAGATTTCCAACTGCTGATGGACGTCCAGCAAGGGTATCAGAATAAAGTGTCCCCAAAGAGTTCATTTTAGGGAAGCAGTGAAATAAATGTGGGAATATGCACTAAGTCAATTATCGGAGCCATTTTAGATGATAGTGTAAAGTCTGTGTAGCATCATAAAGGAAAATGATGAAAATAATAATTAGCATATGCAGAATACAAGGTGCATATATGGTATGATCATGGCTGTATTTTAACAGGCACTCCTAGAAAATGCAAAAATACATCAAATGCTAACAAATGGTTGTGTCAAGTCGTTGGGATTTTTTTTTTCTCTAATTATAAGTCTTAACTAATGTACTTAAATTCCTTTTAAAATAGGAAAGAGGGGCGCCTGGGTGGCGCAGTCGGTTAAGCGTCCGACTTCAGCCAGGTCACGATCTCGCGGTCCGTGAGTTCGAGCCCCGCGTCGGGCTCTGGGCTGATGGCTCAGAGCCTGGAGCCTGTTTCAGTTTCTGTGTCTCCCTCTCTCTCTGCCCCTCCCCCGTTCATGCTCTGTCTCTGTCTGTCCCATAAATAAATAAAAAAAAAAAAATAGGAAAGAATGAATAAATAGAAAAACAAAACAGAAAAGCAAGAATGTATTTGAAAGAGACATTTAAGGTTTGTAATCCACAGAGTGTCTTGACCTGTGGATGTGGTTGATGATCAAAAAGGAGGAGCCAAAGATGATTCCTGGTTTTTCTGAACCATCAGATGCATTCTCCAAGATAAGAGGAGGAGCAGATTTGGAAGGAAGATGCCCGAGTTCAGTTTAGACATTGCTGAGTGTTGCACTTAACCCAAATATTGAATTCAGGAGAAGGAGGAGAAGATTTTTGGAGAAAACAAATCTGTTAAGTTTTTTTTTTAAATTTTTTTTTTTCTTCCACGTTTTTATTTATTTTTGGGACAGAGAGAGACAGAGCATGAACGGGGAAGGGGCAGAGAGAGAGGGAGACACAGAACCGGAAACAGGCTCCAGGCTCTGAGCCATCAGCCCAGAGCCCGACGCGGGGCTCGAACTCACGGACCGCGAGATCGTGACCTGGCTGAAGTCGGACGCTTAACCGACTGCGCCACCCAGGCGCCCCAAATCTGTTAAGTTTTTGTCATTAGGTTTGTTATATACCAAGTATCCACCAGACAACTGGTAATTTTATACTGATGTTAGGAACAGAAGTTAGGGGTAGTGATTATCATCAGCTACCTGCTGATGCATAATGCCTGCAACTCTGAGAGTGTGTGAAATCATCCATGAAGAGATTCCAGGGAGAAAAGAGAGCCAAGGACAGAACTTTGAGAGACTCAGGTGTGAGGAATGGATTTGAAAGGGGAGATTGGGGCATGGAGTCCATTTCAGAGGCTGGTACCTTGTTTCTTCTGTGAGTTACTGAGAACATGGAGAATGGACATAGACACTGAAAGTAAAACCATTTTGGTGTAAAACTGTGTTAGGTGAGGAAAAAAGGAAATGAGGATAACTTCAAGGTACCTACTGTTTTGAGTGACTGAGTGAATGGTGGTGTCACCAACTGATTAGTGGGATAAAGAAGCTTAGCAGATGTACCAAAAATTTGTGGATCTAGATTTTGGGTTTCAAATTTCCATGGCACAACCAGAGAGAAATAGACAGTCAGCAGATAGATCTGGCATGGTGAGGTCAGGGCCAGTGATAAAGACCACTGTGGAGATGGTGGTGAAACCCATGGAAGTGGGTACAACATCCCAGAAAGGGTAGGTCAAACAGCATCAAATGCTGCAGAGAGGGCCAGGACAAGGACTGAGAGGTAGCCATTGATTGGGCTGTGGGAAGAGTCATGGGTACTTGGGGTCAGTGTACAAGATCAAAAGGCCAATTGTGTTGGGCTGAGTAGTGAGTGGGGATGAAGAAGTAGCAACAGCAAAGACAGACTCCTTTCTTAAGAATGTTGGTAGAGGTGCCTGGGTGGCTCGGTGGGTTAAGTGTCCGACTGCGGCTCAGGTCATGATCTCACGGTTGGTGGCTCGAGCCCTGCGTTGGGCTCTGTGCTGACAGTTCAGAGACTGGAGCCTGCTTCGGATTCTGTGTCTCCCTCTCTCTCCCTGCCTCTCCCCTGCTTGTGGGTGTGTTCTCTCTCTCTCTCTCTCTCTCTCTCTCTCTCTCTCTCAAAAATAAATAAATAAACATAAAAAAAAAGAATGTTGGTAGATAGAAGGTGTTGAGTCTCTCAGACTGAGGAAGAGACGCATGGCATGTTTTTAGGATGTTGATAATGAGTCAGAGAAGAAAGAATGGTTGAGAGTAATATGGAGATAATGGATAAAGTAGATTCTAGAGATGGTGTTAAAGGGTGGAGTGGGAATGGAGTTGCCATGGAAAGAATAGTGATACCTATTGCTCTGAGGGGACCACCCTGGAGTGCTTTGCAAACAGTAGTTCTCTCCCTCTCTCTCTTTATACCAACTTAAATCTGTGTTACAACTAGACTGGCATTGTTCCAGAAAAATAATTAGCAATCTTCAAACTAATAAGTTCCTAGCACTCTTCACCCTTGAGCTAGCTCTTCGAATTACCTAAGTGAGAAGTAGCTCTATTAATAATCAGCTCCTAATATTTGGGTTGACTGTCCTTTTGACTTTGAAATCACAGTATATTTCCTCTCCATCCTTTGGCAGTGGAGACTGTCTTACTTGAGAGATACCATTAGGCCCCCCAAGGGAATACTGCATGGAGCTTATATCTTAAGTAAGATCACCCCCCAGGTGTCCTCCAAACTTAGCGAAAGTCTATGAGGCAGCAAGAGAAAAATCAATTTCACTTACATGTATTTTAAGCATATATTACATTTTTTCCTTATATTGCCCCAAGTCTTCATTTTAAGAATGAAACAAACAAACAAACACCTAAGACCTGGAAAGATGAGGTAACTTGTTTGGGGTCCCACAGCTAGTTGGTAACACAACAGGAGATACAAATGAGGCTTTCTGACTTGAATTCCAGTGCTTCAGCCTATGGTATACAGTCAACACTTTACATCAATCGTGTGGATGCTTCTTTGTTCTTTCACTCTTTTCCTCTAAACATATACCTATACTTTATTGTATCTGGCCTCAAACAGTAGGCACATCCACTTATTGGTCGAGATGATCTAATTTAGGTCTGTTGGAAAGTTTACCTACCTATGTATGTGACAGGAACTGGCTGCCCCGTAACTTGAAATACTATTTATGCCTGCCTCACTGGTGATCTTATAAACCAGCCGTGGCTGGTTTATTTAGTAATTATCCCCTTGGTCAGGAGAATTGGTTTGGGGGACTTCTTCAGCTTTAACTTTGCACGGCACCATGTGCTCTATCCTGAGTAATACACAAGCAATAGAAAATAGGAATGAGGGTTGTCTGGCTGGCTCATTAGGTAGAGCATATGACTCTCGATCTTGGGGTTTGAAGCTGGAGCTCCACATTGACTGTCAAGGTTACTTACGAAATAAAATCTTAAAAAAATAAACCAACCTATCTTAGAACTGGTATGCCCTTTGTCCCAGAATTTGGTTGGTTCTAGTTTTATAGATTTAAATATAAAACCTGTGACGAGAGTCTTTTGAAAAACGAGCCTTTAAGGTTTTCTTAGAGGAGGAGGCGGTGCCTGTGTCAACTGAATTAAACATGACGTGGGCTTCCCAGAGTGGAAATCGGAGCCTCTCAGAGAGCGCTCGGTGATTGGACTGAAGGGACAAATACATCAGACTTGGAAAGTGTACAGGTCTTATCAAATCTTATTTATACTCGAGGGTGGCAGCATGTAAAACAAATGAGGATGTGTCACTATTGGTGTCTAAATCCCATGAGGGTTTTTCAATGCCTTCCCAGGGTAATAACCTTACTTAGTTTGGGTTGATGTCATTTTGTTTCAGTCTTAGATGTTCTTTTCTATTCCACGGACCTTTGCCTTTCATTTTAATGATGCTTTTTGATGACAGAGATGGGGCCTAACAAGCAAAACAAGCCAATATCCACTGCTGACTATGTTGTATTTAAGGGTATCCCTTCAAAGACAAGACATAAATGAAGTGTATCAGTTAGGAACGGGTTGGTCTAACGTTAACAATTTTGTGGGCAGGAACAGGCTCAAATTATAGCTCAGCGGTTGGGGAAACCCTCTTCACTCTAAGAAGCTGAAGTCAGTAACTTAGAAATAACACTAGTGTGTTGGAAGTTCTGACGTGTAATTCTTATTTGCAATGGGTGGCACTGTAGTGCATGTACTTTGGCACTTTAAAGTCTGAAAATTGTCAAAGCAGTATTTTTTTTAATGTTTATGTCATGTGATTTTATTTTTCTTTGATTTTAAAAGACATACTTGCATCTTGTCCTAAATTTATAAAAAACAGAATAATATAAATGGAAACTAATACCATACTAAACCCGTGTGGAGGTAATCCCTGTAAATATTGGGCCTTCTTTTCTCCTATATTTAAAAAAAAGTTACTCATCATAATAGTATAATAACAATGCCAATAGTTATAATAGCAGCTAACATTTATTGAAAATTATGAACCAATAAATTCGTATTGACTCTATCAGATGAAGAAATTAAAATAAGCATACAGAGTAGTGCTTTATACATTCTATGTGCTTTATATACATTTCCTTATTTGATTCTTACAAGCATAATATGGGGTAGGTGATATTACTGTTCCTATATTACAAGGGACTACAATACAGAGAGGTTCAGTAACTTGCCCAAGAACACACAGAGTAAAGGGGTGGGGTATTTGAATTCAAATTTAAGCAGTCTTACCCTAGAGTCTGAATACTTTACCATTACCCTTTGCTGCCTCATACACATGTTCATTTATATTTGATTTAAATCATATATTAGAAACAATGTAATGTGTGCCCTTTTTCCACAAATGTATTATCATAAGGATTTCCTGTGGTAATAATCTCTTCATAAACATAATTTAAATAGTCACTTAATGCATCATTATATGACTATATCCTGTTATATGTAGTTGTTCCCTCTAAGTGAGGCATTTAGGTTATTTACAAATTTTTCATATTCTACCTAATGCTATGATGAAGTTACTTTTATGTAAATCCTAGCATTTCTTATTATTTTCTTAAAAAATTTTTTTAAATGTTTATTTATTTTTGAGAGAGACAGAGACAGAATGCAAGTGGGTTAGGGGCAGAGAGATAGAGAGACACAGAATCCGAAGCAGGCTTCAGGCTCTGAGCTGTCAGCACAGAGTCCGACGCGGGGCTCGAACTCACGAGCTGTGAGATCATGACCTGAGCCGAAGTCTGTCGCTTAACCGATTGAGCCACCCAGGCGCCCCACTTCTTATTATTTTCTTAGGATAGATTTCTAGAAGTAGAATTATTGCTTGCTATGGAGACATTTTAATGTTATACTCTATAAAATTTCAATGATTAGAAGTCAAATTTGAAAAAAAATAACCATGTCTACAAATAAACTCCATCTTCTTTAAACGTTAATTAATGGGATTGCTTACATTTTGGAAGCTTTCATGATGTGATGAGAGAAGGCAGGGGTCCAAGCAATGGGGAAACCATTCTCTAACTCCAGCCTGACCTTTGCTCATTAATAAGCCACTGCCTTATCTTTGTATGCAACCCCTGGAGCTAATCCACACATGGATTGCCCATTGATTTTGAAAAGCTGTCTTCTCAAAGCAGCTTTTTAGGAACACACAGAAAGAAAAGAAATTAGGCCAGAGATTGCAAAGCCTGTATAAATGCTTAAAAGTCACAATGTGCAATGTTGGTTTTAATCACAATTCACAAAGACCTCTTTGTACCACAAAAATAAAATAACAAAGTAGAACTCCATTCTGAAGTAGTGTCTAGCATCCATATGGGAATTTCAAGGTATGTTATGAAATAAAGGCGTGATGAGCTCTCTGCAAACATCTGTATTTTCACAGCAGAAGCCAGTTCCAGTAAAGTGTGTAGGCCTAAAGTTGCAGTGGTGTGACTTGGTAGCTGAAAACATGATCTGCTTCCTTTGGTCACTCGCCTGCTCTTTGATATGTTCTTGTTTAGGGCTTCTTTCTGTTGTTCATTCTGGCTTTATCAGTCCCATCCCCCGGCTCCGATTTTATTTAACCATGATGCTGCTCTCTTCTTGCCCTCTGACAGGTTCTCTTATATTTTCTATCTTGCTGTCCTTCTGTGGACTCTAAAAGTTAGAACACCATTTATTTGGCTCTATATAGGTTTTTATAGACATGTATGCATTTACATATATACGTACACATGTGTATATGCACGTGTATCTCTACATACATACCATACACATGCGCGCGCGCACACACACACACATATTTGGGGATATTTTAAATATATACTGTCTTCACTCACCAGTGGGCCCGGTCCCCAGGTGAAAATGTGAATCATGATTCAATATCCTCTCTTTATTCCTTCTGTTCATTCATTCAGTGTTTTCTTACGGTCCTGTGTCCCAGTCAGGTTTTTCCACATGGGCCCAAATTTGTCATGACTGTTTTTTGAAAAATGACAGCTATGTAATTGATTGAGCAAATTCAAGCTAAATGAAGGGACATGTTCCTGGCCCTGGTAAACTGAAGAGTGAAAGCACGAGGATGAAATGCAAGTGATGACAATGAGAATACATCCATATGTAATAGCATTTAGGATTAGCTAGGAGATTAAGTTCCTGCAGTTTTACCTTTCCTTAAATAACATACAAATGCCCCCTTTCCAATGCTCCCTCAGGGAAGGTAGAACTACATATAATGTTACCTATTATAAAGGATCTATTGCTTCTTTATTCAGAAGCTTTAGATTTAAATTTTTGACTTTCAAGGAACACAGCATAAAGAACTCCCTTTGGTGAGTCTCTACATACTAGAGAGCAGTGGCTCCCAAATTTGGCTGCACATTTGAATCATCTGGGGAGATTTATAAAAATGCAGTGGGGCCTGGGAATTTATATTTTTCAAAGTTCTCCAACTGATTTTGATGCTTAGCCAGGTTTGGGAACTGCTGTTAAAGTGGCTGTTTGGATATTAGCTAAGTCAGCTTCTGTGCCTTCAGTGGGTATGCAGTAGGAGGCTAACAGTCACTGAGCTCCCATGTTGTGCCAATCACCCTGACATTTTCTACCCCGGGAAATTTGCCTAAGTTTGTAAGTGGCAGAAACTGGTCAAAGAGGTGAAAACAAGACTCTGCACACTCATTCCTATGCAGCCTCTCAACGAAAACTAAGGCACAACAAAAGGTAAGGGACAGGCTGAAGTTAAAAATCCACTCTCTCATCCTCACATCTTAGTCAATCAGTTTCTTCACCTTAGAATGGAAATAATATCTTTGGAGGATAATGTTTACTTAACTTTATTCTAAAATAATTCTATACTTCGAGAAGCTTTGCAAAGGTAGTACAGACCTCCTATATACTTCTCACCCAGCTTCCTCTAATGTTAACATCTTATGTAATGTAATATCTAATATAATAAACATTGTATACAACCATGGTATATTCATCAAAAGTAAGATAATAACATTTGGATTTGTCCATTTTTTCCATTAATGTATTTTCCCAATTTTTTTGAGAAATAATTAAAATACATCATTATATAAGTTTAAGACATACAGCATGATGGTGTGATTTACATATATTATGAAATGATTACCACAAGAGGTTCAGCTAACATCCATCTTCTCATATAGATACAATAAAAAGAAAAGAATAAAAGTAAGAAGGAAAATAAAATTTCTCCTTGTGATGAGAACTGAAAGGATTTATGTTCTTAACAACTTTCCTGTATCTCCTTTTCTGTGAGTTGGTGTGTGCATGTGTGTGTGTGTGTGTGTGTGTGTGTGTGTGTTTAGGTTCTGCATATAAGTGAGATCATACAGTATCTGTTTTTTTGTCTGACTTATTTCACTTAGCATATTGCTTTCCAGGTTCATTGATGTTGTCAAAATGAGGATTTCCTTGTTATTTTTTATAGCTAAATAATATTCAAGAATTACTACAACTCCTTTATTCATCCATTGATGGATACTTAGGTTGTTTCCCTATCGTGGCTGTTGTAAATAATCCTGCTATGAACATGGTGGTACAGATACCTCTTGAGTTAGCGTTTTCATTTCCTCTGGATATATATATTCCTAGATGCAAGATTTCTGGATCATATGGGAGTTCTGTTGTTTTGAAGAGCCTCCATACTGTTTGCATAGTAGCTGTACCCATTCACAATCCCCCCAAAGGTGCACAGGGGTTATCTTTTCTCCATATTCACACCAGCATTTATTATCTCTTGTCTTTTTTATGATGGCCATTCTTAGGTGTGAGGTGATATGTCACTGTGATTTTAATTTGCGTTTCTCTAATGACTAGGGGTGTTGAGCATCTTTTCATGTACCTATTGGCCTTTTGCAGATCTTCTTTGGAAAAATGTGTATTCAGGTCCTGTGCATACTTTTTAATTAGGTTGTTTGTATGTTTGTTTTGCTTTTGAGTTGTACGAGTTTCTTACATATTTTGGATATTAACCCCTTATTGGATGTATGGTTTGCAAATATTTTTTTCCCATTCTGTCGGTCATCTTTTCATTTGTTGATGGTTTCTTTGGCTGTACAGAATCTTTTGTTGGATATAGTCCCACTTGTTTATTTTTTATTTTGTTTCTTGTGTGTTAGGTGTCATATCCAAAAAATCATGACCAAGACCCATGTCAGGGAGATTTATTCTTATGTTTTCTTCTAAGAGTTTTATGGTTTCAGGTCTTACATATAAGACTTTCATACATTTTGAGTTAATATTCATGAATGGTGTAAGATATAGGTCCAGTTTCATTCTTTTACATTTGAATATCCAATGATCTCAGCACCATTTATTGAAAAGACTATCTTTTCTTCATTGAGTATTCTTGGCTTCATTGTTTAATATTAGTTGACTATATATGCTTGGGTTTATTCCTGAGTTCGTGATTCTATTCCATTGGTCTATTTATCTGTTTTTATAGCAACATCATACTGTTTTGATACCCATAGCATTATAATATAGCTTAAAATCAGGAAGTGTGGTGGCTCTGCTTTATTCTTCTTAGGATTTCTTTGCCTATTCAGGGTCGTTTGTGATCCTATATAAATTTTAGTATTTTTCTTCTGTAAAAAATGCCATTGGAATATTTTTTTAAAAATTTTATTTTATTATTATTTTTTAAAATTTATTTTTGAATTTGTATACAAGTTAGTTAGCATATAGTGCCACAATGATTTCAGGAGTAGATTCCTTAATACCCCTTACCCAATTAGCCCATCCTGCCTCCCACAATCCCTCCAGCAACCCTCTGTTTGTTCCCTATATTTAAGAGTCTCTTATGTTTTCATAGGGATTTCATTGAATTTATGGATGGCTTTCGGTAGTAACAATATTAACAATATTAATAAATATTGTTTAATATTTAATAATATTAATACTTGCAGTTCATGAGCACAGGATACCTTTCTATTTATTTGCATCTTCTTCAGTTTCATTTATCAATGTCTTGCAGTTTTTAGAGATCTTTCACCTCCTTAGTTAAATTCATTCCTAAGTATTTTATTGTCTTTGATGCTGTTTTAAACAGAATTGATTTATTTATTTTTCAGAAAATTCATTGTGGGTATATAGAAATGCTTCTGATTTTTGTATGTTAATTTTGTATCCTATTACTTTACTGAGTTTGCGGATTAAATCAAACAGTTTTTTGGTTTGAGTCTTTAGGATTTTCTGTATATAAAATCATGTCATCTGCAAAGAGGGACAATTTTACTTCTCTTTTTCCAGTTATCACACCACTTTTTTTCTTGCCTGATTGTTCTAGCTAAGATTCCTACTGCTGTGTTGTATAGGAGTGGTAAGAATGGGAACCCTTGTCTTATTGCTGATCTTAGAGGAAAAATTTTCCACCTTTCACCATCAAGTGTGAGAAGGCTTTTGTTGGCTGTGGGTTTGTCATATATGGCTTTTATTATGTTGAGATATGTTCCTTTCATGCCTAATTTATTAAGATTTTTATCCTAAATGAATGTTGAATTTTGTCAAGTGATTTTTCTGTATCTACTGAGATGATCATATGATTCTTTTCTTTCATTCTGTTGATGTGATGTATCACATTGATTGATTTGCATACTTGAACCATCCATGAATTTCAGGGATCCATTTCATGGTCCTTTTAATGGGCTGCTGAATTTAATTTGCTAGTATTTTATTGAGAATGTTTGCATATTCATCAGAAATATTGGCCAGTAGTTTTCTTTCCTAGTTGTGTCCTTATCTGGTTTTGGTAGTAGGATAATGCTGGCTTCATAAAATGAGTTTGGGAGTGTTTCCTCCTCTTTGATTTTTTTGTAAGAGTTTGAGAGGGATTGGTGTTAATTCTTCTTCAAATGTTTGGTAAAATTCATTAGTGAAGCTGTCTGGCTCCTTGACTTTTCTTTGGTGGAGATTTTTGATTACTGATTTAATCTCCTTACTGGTCTTTTCAGATTTTCTATTTCTTCCTGATTCAGTCTTGGTAAGTTGTATGTTTTTAAGAATTTTCTCATTTCTTCTGGATTGTCCAGTTCTAGTTTCTTAAGGTTTAGAGTTCGTGTGTTTATTTGAGATCTTTCTTACTTCTTAATGTAGGTGTTTATTGCTATGAACTTACCTCTTAGAACCACTTTTGCTATATCCCAGAAGTGCTGGTATGTTGTATTTCCATTTTTGTTTGTCTCCATAAACTTTTTTATTTCCCCTTTACTTTCTTCTACGATTCACTGGTTCAAGAGTGTTGTTTAATTTCCATGTGTTTGTTAATTTTCTAGTTTTCCTCTTACTATTGATTACTAGTTTAATGCCATTGTATTCAGAGACGACAGTTGGTATTATTTCAGTCTTCTTGAATTTGCTAAGACTTATTTTATTGTCTATCATATGGTCTATCCTAGAAAATGTTCCATGTGCTCTGGAGAAGGATTTTTATTCTGCCGCTGTTGGATAGAATGTTCTGTATATGTCTATTAGATCCATTTGGTGTACAGTGTTGTTCATACCCACCGTTTCCTTATTGATTCTCTGTCTGGATGATCTATCCATTGTTGAAAGTAGGGTATTAAAGGTCTCAACTATTGTATTACTGTTTATATCTCCTTTTAGTTCTGTCAGCTATTGCTCTATATAGGTGCATAAATATTTACAATTGTTATAGCTTCTTGATGTGTTAACCCCTTTTTCATTTTATAATCACCTTCTTTGTCTGCTTTTACCATTTTTAGTTTAAAATCTATTTTGTATGATACAAGTATAGCTTCTCCTGCCTTTTTTTTTTTTTTCTATTTCTGGTTACCATTTGCTTCAAATGTCTTTCTTTCATATCTTCACTCTCAGTCTTTGTGTGTCTTTAAGGCTAAACTGTGTCTCCTGTAGGCAGCATATTGTTGGATCCTATGTTGTTGTTGTTGTTTTAATCTATTCAGCTCTTTTAATTAGAGAATTTAATCCCCTTATGTTTAAAGTAATTCTTGATTGGTAAAGACTTACTACTGCCAATTTGCTAATTATTTACTGATTATTTTGTAAATCCATTGTTCCTGGCTTCTTATCCTTTTATATATATATATTGATATATATTGATATATTGATATATTGATATATTTTGGTGTTTGTATGCTTTGACTTCTTTATCATGTTCTTTTGCGTAATTGCTACAGGATTTTTCCTTGTGGTTCCCATGAGACTTACAAAAAAATATCTTAAAATTATAACACCTTATTTTAAGCTGATAACAACTTCAACTTAATTTCAAACTTTACATTGTTACTTCTCTTCCCCCTCACATTTTAGGTTATTGATGTTACAATGTGCAATTTTTGATATTACATAACTATATTATTAAAGTTATGGTTATTTATACTGCATTTTTCTTTTAACTCTTAAACTAGATTTGTAAGTGAATTATACACCACTATTACCATATTGCAGAATCTAACTATGACTATATATTTACCATTACTGGTAGTAATGTTTTATGTTTTATTGATGATTAAAAACATCTGCTTATGTTAATGATGTTAATTAGCATTTGTTTACTTCTACTCAAAGAACTCCCTGTAGCATTTATGTAAGGCAGATCTGGTGGTAATGAACTCACTCAGCTTTTGTTTATTCAGGAAAGTATTTATTCCTTCTTTGTTTCCAAAGAACAGCTTTGCTGGATATAGAATTCTTGGTTAAGAGTTATTTTTTTTTGGTATTTTGAATATATTATCCCATTCTCTCCTGGCCTGAAAAGTTTTTGTTGAGAAATCTGCCAATAATCTTATGAGGCTTCCCTTGTACTGGGCTACTCTCTTTTCTCTGGCTGCTCTTAAAATTCTTTTTTTGTCTTTGACTTTTGAGAATTTAATTATAACATATACCAGTGTAGGCCTATTTGGTTTAAACCTATTTGAGATCCTATAGGTCTCATGGATCTGCATGTCTGGTTCTTTCCCTAGGTTGAGGAAGTTTTCAGTCTTCATTGCTTTAAGTATGCTTTCTGTTCCTTTCTCTCTCTTTTTTTTCTCCTTATGGAACTCCCATGATATGAATATTATTTCTTTTCATTGTGTTCTACAATTCCCATAGGCCTTCTTCACTCTTTTTATTCTTTTTTGCTCCTCTGATTGGGTAATTTCCAATGTCCTATCTTCCAAGTTGCTGATTTTTTTTTTTTTTTTTTTTTTTTTGGTCTGCGTGATTGAGTCTACTTTCGAACCTGTATTTAATACTTTAGTTCAGTTATTATGTTTTTCAGCTTGAAGATTTCTGTGTTTTGTTTTGTTGTTGTTGTTGTTTTTTGGTGGTTGTTATTTCCTTGTCAAACTTCTCATTTTGTTCACACTTATTTTCTTAATTTCATTTGTTTGTATTTTCTTATAAGTTCATTGAACTTCCTTTAGAGGATTATTTTGAATTCTTTGTCTAACAGTTCATAGATCTCCATTTCTTTAAGGTTACTGTTTGGAACTTTATTAGTTTCCTTTGGTAGTGTCATATTTACCTGATTTTTCATAATCCTTACATTGGCATCTATGCATTTGAATAATTGGTCTCCTCTGCCAGATGTAACAGGTTTGCTTTGGTAGAGACAGTTCTTTACCAGTCTGCTCAGTTTGGGTTTCCAGCTGTGTCTCCTGGTAATGTCTTTGGGTAGGTGGGCCCTCCTATTATGGTCCCTTTTTGGTTAAGGCAACCATTCAAGGTCTGAGAATAGGAATGGAGGGATGTGCCCCTGGCTGAGAATAGTTGGATAAGACTGCTGGCTTGGTTTCCAACACAATTAAGTGTGTAGGATGGGCTCTGCAGTTTCCTGGATTCTCTGATCAGGCTCAACGTATGAGGCTGGGTGTTGTATCCAGCAGTACATGGGGCTATAAATTAGCTTCCATGCCTTGGCAGGCCAGTAGTTCAGAGTTAGGGGCTGTACAGCTTATTGTTTGGGGGTGTGAATCATGCCAGAGTGTGCACTGAATTCCCTGGTCAGGTGAGGCCACTGGTTTTCCTCTGAAGATGGGGAAGACCCATGAGCTGTACACTTTGCTCAAGTGGCATTGTGTATTATGTGTGTATGTATGTATGTAGGGCTTTTTGAATGGGCTATGTAGCTTTCCATGTGCTCCAGTTAGGTTCCCTAATCAGAAAGGCTGAAGGCTTTATTCAGTCATGAGTGGGGCTATGAATTAGAATCCCTGTCCAGGTGCAGTGGGAGAAGCAGCTCTTAAGCTGGTAGAACTCTTTGCTGTGTTAATCGAGCTGACCTGCACACCAAGTGTCCTGACCGAACAGGGCCACTGGCTTTGTTCTGCAAACTATCGGCTCTGCCTGCCTACCTCTTGGCTCAAGTATGACTGGGCTGCACAGCTTCCAGGAGTTGTCACCAGCCCTCCTGGTCAGATGGGGCAGGAAGCCACTCTCCCTAGTGAGTGGGGCCCTGTCTTAGCTTTCTTGCCTAGGCAAGGGAAGCCTCCATGCCCAGCATTGGCTTTACTCTGGGGCAGTACTCACTTTTGCCCACCTGTCTCTCAGCTCAAGTGCCAATGGGCTGCATTGTTTCCAGGAGTTGTCACCAGTCCTTCTTATCAGATGGGGCCTGAAGATACTCTCCACAGGCTTTGATTCAGTTCCTTGCCTTGGTGTGGGCAAACTGAGCTCTGGGGCTGGCAGAACACCTCATCTGATAATCCAAATTAGGTAGATCTTCACCCTCTTGAGTTCCCTGGTCAGGTCGTGCCCCTAACTTAGTTCTGTGTGTGAGCAAAGGCACTGTTTGGGATTACTATTTGAGCACTGCAGATATGAGTTTGGTCTATCAAGATGCATGTGCTGGTTTTTTTCAAGCCCCTACCCCCTTCTCCATCATAGTCAGATTCTCTCTGGTTGAGTCCTGTGGATTTCCCTGCAATCCCTGTTATATAAGATTAGAGTAGGGGCTTCCATGAAGCAACCCACCATACTGGGGGGAGGACATTGATTGTCCCTCACTAGGTTATCTTTTCCCACTGGGTTTGAGTGGGAGGCTCAGGGGACACCTCTCTGTGTGAAGCCGTTGGGGAGGGACAATGCAGTCAGCATATAGTCACTTCTCTGATGTTTTTATTTTTTTTATTAAAAAAATTTTATTAATATTTATTTTTTGAGAGTCAGAGAGAGAGCACAAGCAGGGGAGGTGCAGAGGGAGGGAGACACAGAATCGGAAGTAGGCTCCAGGCTCTGAGCTGTCAACACAGAGCCCCATGCGGGGCTCGAACCCATGAACTGTGAGGTCATGACCCAAGCCGAAGTCAGTTGCTTAATCGACTGATCCACCCAGGCACCCCACTTCTCTGACGCTTTTAAAGCAGTCTGTCTTGGTTTCTGTGGTACGGGGGGTGCTTTAGCCGTGTTCTAGGATTCCCTCACTGGTGTCTTGTGCTTGACAAGCTGTTGCTTGTTCTTCTTGGGAGGGAGAGTGAAGTCAGGAACATCCTGTGTCATCATCATGATGATGTCACTCATCGAATGTATTTTTTTGTTCCATTACCCATTCCACAATACCACCCTGCATTTTGCCACTGTTTCCTCCAATTTGTAACCATTTCTCAGTCTTTCTCGGTCTTTCATGATGTTGACACTTTAAAAAAATAGTGGTCAGGTATTTTGTAGGATATCCTCCATTTTGAAATTTATCTGATATTTTCTTATAATTAGACTGATGTTATGAATTTGGGAAAAGTATACCACAGAGGTGACACACCCTTTCTTGTTTCACTGCAATAGTACCTTTGTAAGACTTTTGACAATGTATACCCTCTCAATAAAGATATTTAAGAAGATACTACATGACTATTTGCAATGCTGAAATAGTCCTTGCATTTAGGCAGGATATTCAAGACCTGTTCCAACTCTAAAAGCCTAAAACTAATAAGTGAACATTACAAATAAAAAATCACACATATAAAATGAATAGGGGTTTGGGTAGAGTTCACAGTCTGGAAACAATCAGCTCTCCATCTTAGAGAGTATTAGGATTTTCCTACATGGGGACTGAATTCAGAATGTGGTATCTCCAATATATTGGGGGTTTTCACCCATGTGAAGGCTTTATGATAGCTCCTGAAAAGGCATCTGTAAGTGAATCTTTGCTTTATGTAATTAAAGCCCCTGAGTTGCTTTTGTGGTTTTCCTCTGTGTTACTAAAAATTAAATTGATATGTAGTTAAGTGGAAAGCAGTCTAATTTGAAAGAAAGCAATGATCTGACTATGACTGTAGTTCGGATATGTTAAGTTACCCTTTTTGCTTAATTTCTCAAACTGTGAATACTAATTCTTACTGAAATATATTGACTTATATTGAACTCAGGACATATCTCCAAGAGTGGAGGCTGTGGCAGGATGTGGTGTTTGGGATTTAACCTGTAAGCACAGGCTTTCCTGTCTCCTTTCTGATTTGAGCTTGGGGACCTCGTTTGTACTGCCTGGTGAAGAGATAATCCCAGGCGTGGGAAGTATGAAATGGCTTGAAGAACTGCTGGGAGAAGGAAGTTTTTCATATTTTTCCAGAAATGTTGAGATTTGAAGGTGCGGAAATATATTCTGGGCTAAGTTGTGACCAAACCATATGGAGCTTTATTGTCACGCCTTCAGGATACATAGATGGGCACCCTCCAGATGTATTCATTCATTTTAAAACCACTGTTTCTGCTCTTGGTTCACCAGAAGTGAATGGAGTTATTTGCTCTTGCAAGACAACTGTGAGAAAGAAATGTTCTCACATGGAAAACAAAATGAAACAAAACATATCCCCAGAAATACAATGCCTACCCCTGGCAAATAGGATGTGACGTGGTTCACCTAGAAGAGCTGGTGAACATACGTATTATAAAGGTGTTTCATTATAAAGTATAATTTAAGGAATGAAGACACCAAATAAACTAGTTCATTTGAAATGTACTAAAGTCCCTCTGGAGAAATGAAGGACAGCTGTGACACTGCAAATACGATGTTGGGGTGTTTAGCGCCTATCTTGGGAACACTATGGTGCCGAGGAAAATGCTCTTGGCAAACAGAATGTCGGTTAGTGCCAAGGTTGTAGCCACCTACCAGATGTATGCACCCAACAAATCTTACCTTTTGGCTTCATCTGTTACATTGGAAAGTCAGACATGACTTCTAAGATCCAGTTTCTAAATTCCATAGTTCTTTAATTTTTTTTGACACTTCATCCTATATATTGATGAAGCCATTGATTCTGTGTTGCTAATATACTATATGTAAATATACTTAAATTCCTTTAAAATTTCAGGAAATACTTGACTATACACTTTCCCAGCTTGAAAAAACAACTTGTAAGTATCTCACACAGTTTAATCATTTGTTTAAAAAATCGATACATTTTTGCTTTTGTGTTTCTTAACTAGATAAAATGACTGCTTCAGTCCTAAGGGAGAAACTAGTTTAGTTATGAGATTTGAATATCTGAAATAGAAAATAACCTAAATAACCTTATACATGAATAAACAATTTAACGAATAAATTGTCTATCTGCCCAAGATATTCTAAGCTATTTTATTGGCAGGAAAATGGTAAAGTGTTTGGAAAACAGTTTCATTGTGATAAGTATAATCAACACATTTCCTGTACTATAGTTACAGACCTGTTCATAAACAACATTAAAAGAAAAATAAAATGACATAATGTCTGGGAGGGAATTCTCTAATAGAAACAGACTGAAGTCTATGGTTTGTGGTTTTGCAAATAAACAATTCCTTCCAGGAGGCCCTCTTGACATATTTGTCCTGATGGTAGGAGTATCTTTCAGCTCTGAACCAAAAGTGGGATCATTCCACTGTGGTCTGTTCCATTCTGTTATCCTTACTGACCAAAGTGGGAGAAGCAAATGACCCAATCAAACTCAAAACTATACTACAAACTTCCTAGCTCCTTCCTTCTGGAACTTTTGCCAGCTCTAACTAACTTTTTTTTTTTTTTTTAAAGTTTATTTATTTATGTTGAGATAGAGAGTACATGGGAGGGGCTGAGAGAGAAGAAAAGAGAGAGGCAGAGACAGAGTGAGAGAATCCCAAGCAGGCTCCACACTGTCAGAATGGAACCCAATGCAGGGCTCGAACCCACGAATCGTGAGATCATGACCTGAGCTGAAACCAAGAGTTGGATGCTTAACTGACTGAGCCAGCCAGGTGCCCCTCTAACCAACTCTTAAAGCATGGGGTGAGATACATTTCAAGGATCATTAGAGGTTTATCTTCAGTAAATCCCCCATTACACGGAGAGGCAGATGGAGGTTTGTGATGGGCCAGATATGTCACGAACAAGTACATATGTCACTTCACGTTAAATTCTAGTCTGAGATCAATCCCGACTTTAAAGTTAATTGTCTTGAAAAATAATGAGTAATCAGGCTCTTCAATAATGGTTTTTTATAGTCATCTTAATCGTTTGTGATAAACCATATTCAAATAAACATGTGGACTGCTTTGGTATCACTTTCAAGTCAGAACAGTTATAATCTACATAGAAAATAGCAAAGTCAAACATTGTCAACATGTGTCTGAAACTTGTTGACTAGGATCCCATCCATCAGTTGTGTGACAAATATTTAACATCTGGCTCTCTGGACAAAAGCTCTGATTTTTGTAGTGCTTGCCTGTGTCTGTGGTGTAAATATTTCCACACTGGTTAGTTTCAAGCTACTAAAGTTACTGTATGTGGAATCAGGAAGAGATGAGGCACATCAGTCCTTAGAAGCCAGTGTAAGCAAGCTTTATCACGAATTGAGTACACCCTCTACACGGATGGAGAAAGAGGAAGACCAATGGGTAAAGTCAGGGCCACGGATTAGAAAGCACAGAGGAAAAGACATGTTTCCCAGGTTCAGCCTGGCAAGCCCAGTAATGTCAGGGACGTCTCTGTCTACTTCAGAATACTAAGAATAACCGTCTTTACAAAAGCAGATTAAGATCAAGATGCAATTCTTTTTTGATAAGACTTTTTACCACTGTTTTAAAAATCGGATTCTTAAGAATTATGTGTTTGTAATCCAAAATTATGTATGTAAGGGACATTCCTGTATGAAATTAGAGAGTACTCTTGGATCCTTTGGCATACCAAACAGGAGACATGACCAGCAAGTAGTGAATGTCTTGTCCAATTTCTGAATGGACACCACTCTGTGGATCTTATTAGCAAGTTCAGCTTCTTACAACTTTGAAGAAAAACTTTGGGAGCTAGGACTTTGCTGCCATGGGCTGTGCAGGGTGGCCTGGGTGCCTTTTGAGGTAATGCTTCAGCATGGTCAAATCCCCTTTCTTACTCCTTTGTCCTAATTGACCTTCATTTCTATGTGTATGACTAAAGGAGAGCTAGAACTACTGTCCTGGCATTTGACAGGAAAGGCTCTGAAGACAAAGCTGATAATGGTGTCTTTTTTATGAGAGTTTTCATTTACGTGTTTTATGATGTTTGCTATAATCAAAACACATGTAAGCCTCATATCTTTTTGGAATGCCACTATTCCTTAAACTCCTTAAGTGTCTGCTTAAAACACATCTTCTTCTAAGGACTTTTTTTTTTTGTCATCTGTGGGAAGGAATGAGCCTTTAAATGTCAGCTTTACAAATCTTTTAAACACTTTCTCTTTTTCTCCTGTTTCCTTTCCTTCTTTCCTACTGTCTGTCCTTTCTGTCCTCTCTCTGTCTTCTCCCTCCCAGTCCTTCCCTCATCTCTTTTCAGGGAGAATGAGAACAATAAACCTAGAAAATGAATTACAATTGAAATACAAATACAGGAAATTCCAGAGTTAAGCTTCATATGGCAGAGTTAACTTGACCATCAGCATGTTGCATTTTTTATTTTTATTTTTCTGATGTACTGACTACATTAGGGTAAAGTAGCCAGATGTCCTGCATTAGGCAAGACAGTGTCTTAGATTTCAGCTTTTTTTTTTTTTTTGCCTTTTGACAATATTTCTGCACAAACATACCTACCAGGGCGACTCTGCTGAGTGGCTTCTTTTGATTACAACAATGATAAAAACCTCCCTGACCAAATTTGTCTTCTGGAGTCCTTGAAAATGGGTGTTTGATCTGAGATAAACTACAATAGTCTCGAGAAGCAGCATCAGAGAACTAAATCACTCACTGGTAGGATTTCTTCATCTAATGGACCGATTACCACTTATTGCCATCTAGCAGAGAATATAGTCCATAACAAAGGGACAGGAGGTTTTTCTCCTACTAGAAGGGGGAAGTAAAGAAGGTGCTTTTGCTTGAGCAGCAGGGCAAACAGCAATGGGAGGCTGGAGGAAAGAGAGGCTAGATACAACGGAAGTGATTATTTAAAGGAAGGGTGTGGGAAGTAGGAAAAACAAGAGGCTACCTGGGCACACTTGACGTTTCTGAATGTCCTGTGTTTTTCAGAAACCTGAGTTCTTACCCTGATTCCTTGATCTTCCTATTCTTCAACCTTCTTTTTCTTCAAAATTCATTTGTTTTTGCTGCTCAGCATAAGATTTATTTGCTAATCCTGAAGGCATTTATTTCTCTCATTTCCACAACTAAAGAGAAAAGCCTATCCACCTGACTTGATTCATCCTCTGTTTTCTGATGATGCTCATTTAACACCGCACACTCCTAACCTGCAGTAAGCATGCATCCCACCTCTATGCTAGGAATCTCTAAATTTGAAATCACATCTAAAATGTACGGTGACTTTATCCTAGTGATAGAACTCTAGGTCTAGAGGTACCTGGGTGACTCAGTCGGTTAAGCATCTGACTCTTCATGTCGGCTCAGGTCATGATCTCACATTTTGTGAGTTCAAGCCCAGCATCGGGCTCTTTGCTCACAGTGCAGAGCCTGCCTGGGATTCTCTCTCTCTCTCTCTCTCTCTCTCTCTCTCTCAAAATTAATAAATAAACTTAAAAAAAAAGAACCCTAGGTTTAAATTTGTGCTGACATGTAGTTAAGTAAATACATTTTGGTCAAATCATGTGGAACATGCAAGTTGTCCATGAGCTGACCCACTCTTACATTTGTAGTCTGACCTCCTATTATTACCTACCACCCTCAGACCTCTGCTCCTAATATTATAGTTAATCATCGAACATACTGTGCTGTGTACTATTTTTCTGTCCCTGTACAAGCTTTTCCTTTTTTCTGGAATTGCTCCTCTCAACATTTCTTTTCTCACTTCTGGTTGAAATATGTGTGCCTTTTCATAATGAGGAAAATAAAGAATGGCTTTTATGTTAGAACTAAAGTATGCTAAATATTATTTAGTAAAGCAAATAGATAAGAACCCCTAGAAAATTTTTGAGGAATAGTAAGGGGGCAGGCAGTAGTAGGAGATAGCTAGTATTAATAGTGTTATCAGATGTTAATAATGGACGATCAATGAATAAAAGTCAATTAATTAAATTTTATAAAGACCTAGAGAGGTAGATCTAAATATACATACAGACATATAACGGTCATAGATATAGAGTGTTCATCTTGAATCAGTTGTGAATTCATCCAAAGTTAATTTCTAAATTAAATACTATTTATATTACAATTTCACACTTTTTTTCATGGAAAATGACAAGCTGAATCTGATATGGAAAAGAAAATATCCAAAACCTATAAAAAGAGTTAATAATAATTAAAACAGTGTGGGCCTAGACAAATGAATGAACGAGACACAATAGAATCTCCAAAATGGACAGTGTGTGTATCAGACTTGATATATGATAAATGTGACATTTCAAGTGTTATGGGACAACTCTAGTTTGAAAATACAAACTGTGTTTCTATTTTCCAAACTTAAAGAATAAAAATAAAGTATATTAAAAACTTCAAGAAAAAAATATAGAACAGTATCTTTAATGCCTCAAGCTAGTGAAGGGTTTCATAGATAGGATGAAAATCATTTTAAAAACTAAATCATAAACAAAGTTAAAAACAAGTGAAGACAGGATAACTACATGTAACACATATAACAAAGGGCTATGGTGTCTGTATTTTAAATGTTAAAAACTCCCAAGTTTCATTAAGAAAAAGACCAGTCAATAGAAAAATGGGCAGGTATGTAAGCAGTCAAAGTAGAAAAAAGGTAAATGATAGATATAGGTAAATAATAAATGAATAGAAGTATGTTTTACTTCAGTAATAAGAAAATACTAAACAAAAATTAGGTGCTACTTTGTAACCACCAGATGGGCGGTCTTTAAATATTTGCTAATAGTGTATTTTGACAAGGGTGTGGGGAAACAGGCTCTCACACACAGCCAAGAGAGCAATGTGGCTCCATTTATTAACAATTAATTGCACATAACGTTTGAGCCACCAGTTTACTTCTCAGTAAACATCAGAAAAATTTGAACAAGGAAGCATTTGCAAAGATAGTCACTGAACAGTTAGTTGAAAGCCTGAGAAGCTCATTTTGCTTTGTCAGGAGGGAGTGTCTAAACATAAAGGAACTCCAGTGCACTGTAGACATGTAAATGCATCTAGGATATATTAGCGAGAAGAGGCCTTATTTAATTAAGAACAAATGATATTATATTTGTTCAAAATGCATATATAGTCACCGATTTCATATTTGTATGCAAATGTATAGAAAAAACTTTGAAAGGATTGACATCAAACTGGTAACTTGGCTGCCTAAGGGGATATACCTTGGATTGGGAAGGTAAATGTTCAAGGGGGATTTCAGCCTTTATCAAAACAAATCCTCTCGTTAAACACTGGCTCTGGCACTAGGTTATGAGGCATCTGTGAAAGTTTATTTTTGCACTTTCCCTCTCACTGCTGTGTTCAAAGTTACAAAATTGTCCCTTTCAGCAAAGCTGTGAGTCCTCCTTGTTATCAGTGGATGAGCGTAGTTGGAAGTCAACTTGTAGAAGCTCCGGAGAGTGATAACAAAAGTCTTTCTGGGATATGTCCAGGAGACTGAGTGACTGCCCTGCTCCACGTCCTTGAGGAAGCACTTCATTTAAGGAAAACTAGAGCTGACATGAAACAAGGTATTTTGGGGAAGCTTAAACATGAGACAATGCCGCATGGTTAAGGTTACAACCCAGATTTGCAGTTATGTTTATTGGTACATCTCTGAGGGGAATCCTTGCTTTCAAAGTAGGTTTTGGAAATGGAGAGTGTATTCTTTTCCTCCCTTTGCCCTGTCATTCTTTGTGGCCACATGGGTGCTTTGGGAACATCCACTGTGGCTCCTACAGTTCTGAGCCATTGAAGGCTATATATATATATATATATATATATATATATATATATATATATATATACACACACACACACACACACACACACGCATATACATATGTATATATGTATATATATACATGTACACATATATATATGTATTTTTATGTAACTTATTGTCAAATTGGCTTACATAAAACACCCAGTGCTCATCCCAACAAGTGCCCTCCTCAAAGCCCATCACCCACTTTCCCCTCTCCCCCACCCCCCATCAACCCTCAGTTTGTTCTCTGTATTTAAGAGTCTCTTGTGGTTAAGAGTCTCTTGTGGTATATATACATACACACACAGACACACACACACATATAACATTTTTACACTATAGATCTTGGGAGGATCAACATTTAAAACTTTAGTCTTAGAGGATCTACATAGCCATGGTCTCAGTCTTAGAAGATTACTGTCAAATTTCTTAAGTGCGCTGGCTTTTTGTTCTGTTCTTAAGTTGATCAGATGGTTGTAATTACTTGGAAACAGATATGTGTGATTGTTGTTCATTTGGAATAATTGATGGTGACTGAGAAAATGGCCACATGGAGATTTCTCTATTGAGGATCCATGTGAACCTTGCAGGCCTTGAGTGTCTGACCTATGTACACAAGTGGTTGAGATGGGCTTGAACCTAGTGTCTGTGATGTATTTTCCCCAGACTCTCAATTCATGTCATAGTTGAGCACCTTGAACTTTCCAGGAAAGTGCTTCAATTCCTAACTTTTCTGTGTTAGCTGAGACCTGATCTTTGTGGTAGGAGATGTTATGGCCTCTCATTTATTGGTGGGCCTATTTAAAAGGTCAAAAATTATGCTGTTTAATTTTTGGAGTACTCAGTGCACCTATGAGAGAGATGAATAACATTATAGTCATTGGAATATTTAGTATTTTAGCACACAAAATAATGTCACATATGCATCCATTATAATTTATCCTAGGTTCAGGTTATATATTATGCCAGAGATATTAAATTATGGTAAAATTTCAAATAATTTATTAAGAATGGACCAGTGACTGACATTACAATTTCGAGGGGCCAGTTTATGTTTTGCATAAATTGAGATGTGTGAGAATAGCCCTCTTCTTATTTTGTTAGGTTTCTGTTTGGCTTGGTAAATGTTAAAGGCTTGGGAATGAATAGATTTTTTTTATGGGTTTTGGTTTATCGGAAACATTAATTACTTCCATATCTTTATATTAACAGTAGCTTCTTGTTTTATTTGTCTTTCTTTTCTCCTACAATTTCATCTGACTTTGCTTGGACTTTTACAATGTATAGTACTTATGATTGGGTGCTGTGTGGAAAGAGCATGGATTTTAGCATTAGGGAGACTGAACTTCAAAGCCTGTTCCTGACGCATACAAGTTTACTTGTTGGGTGATCTTGGGCAAATTTCTTAAGCTTCTTGTTTAGTAATAACATGCAATATTGCAAGGACTTTATGATAATTACAGACAATTTTATTCATGCACTAATGCATACACATGTGTGTGAGTGTGCATATACATGTATGTATGTGCTTGTGTTTGAAATACACAGTGCTTTATAAAAGGTGAATCTATTCAGTGTATTCATGTGTGCATTTGTCTCTGCCACTGGAGTCTAATCTTGAAAATAGTATTAATTATGTATTATTTATTTGGCATTCTTCCCACAGTACTCAATGTAGTGATTTGCACAAATTAGGTACCCTTTAAATGTTTGTTTCATTTAATTATTGAGTTTTTTCATGAGAATTAACTTTTTTGGGACCTGAGATTTAAGGTGCTTGTGAATTAATTTTCAATAATAAAACACTTTGACTAATAGCATCTTTTTATTTTCTGTAAACAAAAGAAATCAACTTTTATCCTTAAGTTCCTTAAATTCCTTTTGCGATTTTGGGGCCAAATCAGAGGCTGGAAATCAAATGGATGACAAGAAAACACATTGTGCTGAACCGGTCTGGAGGGAGCCTCAGCTATCTTAGCACCCAAATGTTTGCAATTTTTAGCTTTGCTTCATCTGTAAGTGATTCTATTTTGGAGACCAGGAAGAAAGAAGTTAAAGGTCAAGGGAATCCAGTTCACTGGGGTAGTTTGTAACAATCAGGAGAACACAGAAAGCTGAGGGAAGCCGAAGGTCTTCCTGTCCTGGCTACGTGTACCACATGGAAATCGATTTGTACTACAAAAAAGGGGGTGGTGTAGGGAGAGAGCTAAAGCATGTAAATAAATTTAGTTCAAAATTGTAATGAGGAAGGGGAAAGCAAAAAAAAAAAAAGAAAAGAAAAGAAAAGAAAAAGCAAAACTAACAAATTATAATAATAATGCCAATAATAATTTGCATTAGTCTCCAACTTGGGTGTTTTGAAGAATGATCTAAACAAGGGTATTTTTATGCTGTTCTTCTAATGCTCTTTATTTCTTATTGGTGTAAAGACCTCACTGATGTGAACACTCACTCAGCAGGGGTGCTTTGTGGCAATCCTAGCAGCTTCGTTTGCCTAATTAACAGGACATCAGGGTAATGTTACTATGCCAAGTTCATGAGACCACAAAGGCAAAAAGGGGAAGGCTCTGGTTTCCTATACATGTACAAATGGCAAAAGCCCCAGCAGTCCTGAGTCTTTCTAAGTATGGTATATGTATGTGCTCATATGTAATATAACCTATTATATTATATATATGAAAGAAAACAGTCTTTAAAGTATTGTTCTTGAATTTTCCAGGGCAAACACTCCTCTTTCTTTTTTTTTTTTTTTCAACGTTTATTTATTTTTGGGACAGAGAGAGACAGAGCATGAACGGGGAAGGGGCACAGAGAGAGGGAGACACAGAATCGGAAACAGGCTCCAGGCTCTGAGCCATCAGCCCAGAGCCTGACGCGGGGCTCGAACTCACGGACTGCGAGATCGTGACCTGGCTGAAGTCGGACGCTTAACCGACTGCGCCACCCAGGTGCCCCTAAACACTCCTCTTTCAAAATATAACTTCTGTAACACAGAAACAAGCAACAGTAGCCAAGTGCTACAATTTCATTCATTCGACAGCTATTTTTGAGTGTCTACTATATGCTAGATACTGTACTAGGGAAGTAGCATTGAACAAGCAGTGTCTTCATAGAGCTGATAGTTTAACAGAGGAAGGTGGAAAATAATAACAATAATGCTAATAACAATACTAATAATAATGAATTCTAACCAATGTTTATAGTGTTGTATGAAGGGCACCTTAGTTAGCATACCAGGGAAAGATGGAAGGCTTTGCTGAGAACAATTTTAAGTTTTAAAATTCTAGCTTTGAAAGCTGCCAAACAGCAAAAGAACAAGATCAAATTTGTTCTTGGTGAGATAGATCGTCCTGTGGAGAACAAATTGGGTTTGGGGATGGGGCCATGCAAGATAAAGGTGGAATTTTTCCTAGCTCTTTGGTGGCAGACTTCTAGAAGCTCAAATCCTTCCAAGCAAGTGAAGGCACTTGGGAAATACATTCCAGCACTGAATGAATACGTGCATGGGAGTCTGAATTTGAGAGTGTAGGAAGCGGGATAGTTTTCAGGCCTTGCTAAATCCAAGTCTATGGAGAGTTAGGCAGGGACCATGGAGAAGGTCCTCCTCACCGGGTGCAGAGCGGCCAGGTGTTAGGAGTTCCTGAGTGTTCTCCTTGCTGGCAGTGTGCCTCTCCTGACTTGTCCGTGTTGTGACTTGTGATCAGTTTAGACCTTGACTCAACAAACATAACCGTTTTTCCATAGGAGACTTTGCCTCCTGTTTTGCTGTTTTGGCTCATGACCCCAGTTCTCTAAGCAGGTTTACAACCCATCTGCCAGTTGCAGAAAATTTCCTTTCTGCAATCAACTTTCTAAATGAAGATTTAAGATTTTAAAGATACTGACAAATTGCAATAGATCTCAGTAAATCTTGAGAGAATGTTATTTTAAATAAAAACCAAAGTGACTTGTTTATTGAAGTAGAAAGCTAGTAAATAAAATAGTGGAAACTAGTAAACAGTAGAAACTAGTAAATAAAATAGTCCATTGCCACCCCCAATTTCAAATGTGTGCATACTTTTTAAGCTCTTCAGTATGGTGTTATTGAACCTGGTTAGACGCCATTTGTCAGCTTCTGATTAACCGCTGCGTTGCAGGTGGGCAGTGCATTTCCTCTACATTATAGCACATGCATGACCAGACAGCTGTTGCATGACTTCATGCCTAATCCTCTATATGTGCATAGTGGAAAAATAATACGAAGGGAGCTGAAGGCCACTTCATTCCAGGAATGTCCTAATCCTTAAAGCTGAAAGTGATCATTGAGTGCAATGAGTTGCTTAAAATGGAACAGAATTTAGATATTCTGAAATTCAACTCTAAATGTAAAGTCAGACTTAGGACTCATCATTGGAAGTATACTTAAATACTTGAAAAGCTCTTGCTTTGCTTTGTAGCTCTTGATGATGTTTGATACTCAGAGTCGCAAAGAATTATACTATAAGTAATCACAGATGTACTGTGAGAGAATGGTTTCTCATGCATACTGATACAGTTGGATTTGGCTTTTTTTTTTTTCTTTTGGCACAATACATACCATGGTAATCGAATTCTAAGCTCTAAGTTTACGTGTTGCATTTCCACATTGATTTTATTGATAACTGATACATGATTTATGAACTCGTGTGCTTTTCTGCCCATATTATCTGCTCATATTTCCTTTCTTTAAAATTTTAGCATGAATTCTTTCAGTAAGAGAGTTATTTTTATTTTAAGCTAAATTATATTCTGCATATTTAGGGTAAAGTTTATTCTCTTTGATGATCATTTATAATTAATGAAGTGAGTTGTAAAGTCCTTAGCAGAATAACATTTGAAATTAATAGAGTTTTGAAAATTGGAAACTTAGTAAGAATTTTGATCTGATATAGACTGAATTACTTCATTAAAAGCTAACTTCTGCCTAAATCTGTAAACCTGTCTTGTTTTCTTCGTATCTTAATTTGCTTAAAACTATCAAGTTGTCTGGGAAATGTATTGTGAATTTTGGTCTGCAGTAGTCGTAATTTGTTTTGTAGAGTAAACACATATAGATTTTTGGCATAATCTTCACACAGTGTCTTTAGATGATGCGATGGTTGCCTTTTGAAACATAAGCTCATGCCATTTTTTAATATAAAACCATTTGTAAAATATACTAGGGACACATACAAATCAATGCTACAGCAAAACCTTTTGCAAAGTAAACAAAACCATGAATATTGGCCATCTGTTGTATTTGTTTTGTCTTTCTGGATTCTTCTACTTTAGGATTTTCATGAAACAGGGCTGTTTTCTTCTAGGAAAGGAGAGAGAAAATGCCTCTCCTCCCTAGTCTAACTTCAAGCTTTGGTTCTTGAGTAGCATCCTTCCCCAGCCAACATCTGGAAAAGCAGCTTCTGGACAAGAAAGTATCTCCTGCAAGGAATGCAGTTTCTGGCCTCCTTTGTAAAGAGGATTTCCGATGAAACTAGGCCCGGTTATGAGCTACCCATCCATCTTAACATAACCTTTGCTGAACTCACCTGGGGTAATCTTTTCCATTCATTTGCAAGGGAATTGTAATCTGCTGTGCATTAATTGGGGCTTCTGAGAGTCATTTCTCTGTCTTCGACATTCTTCTCTTAATATTGTCTCTGAGCCAGCCTGTCTAGCCCAGTCCTGAGTATAAATAGCTCCAAGTTTGCCTTTCTTGAGCACTAATGCCTAATGCCCTGCTCTTGCTGGGTTATGTGAAACCCTTTCTTATGTTGAACACAAGAAGCCCATGATTACTGGTACCACCGACTCTCACATTCTTAATCAGTTCCACCTGGCCAATAAACAGTAAAGCTTCTCTTCTGTGTGGTTTTTCTACTTTATGGGTAATAAAACTGTCCTCGGTGTGATTTAGGAATCCCTTTGATGCCTGCTCATTCACCGTATTGATATTTCAGGGGTGCTGGCAGTCGCGGGTGCGACTTCACTGCTGGCATCCGTGAGCTGTGGCAGTGAGGTAGTTTGGGTAAATCATGGGGGAGACACCACTGTGACATTTTTTTTCCCACTTCGGTCCATCAAGGAAAAAAATTACAAACGGTCTTGTCGAAACAAGCAAGCTTCAGGGTGGTTAGATTTCTTTCAAACATGGAGAAAGGAAAGGAAGAAGAAAAGAAAGGGCAGGGAGAGAAAAGTGGAAGAGGAGAATGCAATGTCATTTCACAAACGCCATGAACATTCCACATTGTTTAGTTGCAGTGGTATTTTGTTAAAATAAAATCACTGCCAGAAATCAAGCTCCTAGTCTGCAAGTTAAAGGAATGATTAGGCTAATTCTTAGCTTTTCTGTATCGAATTAGTTTGTGAGTCGGAGTGCTGTCTGTGATTTCAGGGAAGAGAGAGGTATTAAGAACATTCTCTCTCGGCCCTTTTCCAGCTTCACGTGGAGATCTTTTTATTTTCAAAGCACGGTTTTGGTAATGTGTTAATGTTTCCTGGGGTGGGGGGGGGTGTCACGGTCATAGTGGTGGTGGTTTTTATGTTTTAATTTTTATTTTTTCTGGCTGATTTGTGTAAGGTATTTGCAGTGGAAAAGACTAACTGGTGTAGGAATTTAACTCATATCAGATCAAAAGAGGCAAACTGAGGCATCTGCAAAAAAGTGGATGCTTTGTGAAATTAGGCAGCTCTTGCTGGTTGGGACTGTTTATTTTGAACTATTTCTTTTAACTACATTAAGCAATAACTTAAAATTGAGGACACTTGTTGGGATGAGCACTGGGTGTTATACATAAGTGATGAATCACTAAATTCTACCCCTGAAACCATGGTTGCACTATATGTTAACTAACTTGGATTTAAATAAAATTTAAAAAAATTAAATAAACCCTTCAAAAAGAGAACTGTTAAAATTGGGCCATAGTGGAACCATTAAAATTTGTTACGTAGTGCTCCTCCTTGTATTAATATTATCTTTTTCTGTCTTTAATTATGCAGATCTCTTCTTGAATGGAATAAATGCTGTCAGCCTTATTACTGTTATCACCCATTTTAATCATAAGCAGCATTAATTGGCCACATCTCAAAGAGCTAGGGAAAGTTCTATAATATACAAAAGGGAACTCTCCTGTGAGTGCCTAGTGCCCAAGGGTTATTTATCAAATGTAAGATAATTATTGTCATCATTTATGCATATTTTTTTAATCTTTTTTTTTTTAATTTTTATTTATTTTTGAGACAGAGAGAGACAGAGCATGAATGGGGGAGGGGCAGAGAGAGAGGGAGGCACAGAATCGGAAGCAGGCTCCAGGCTCTGAGCCATCAGCCCAGAGCAGGATGCGGGGCTCGAACTCGCGGACCGCGAGATCGTGACCTGAGGTGAAGTCGGACGCTTAACCGACTGAGCCACCCAGGCGCCCCTATGCATATTTTTAAAGATCCAGATTTTCTCCTAGAGTACTCCCCCCCCATCAGTTAATGTACCTTAATGAATATTTTCAAAATATTTGCATAGTTTCCAAAAGATTTTACTGTAAATACTTATTAATCCACTTTGCAGATGGCAAAATAAGCTACCTGAGACTGCACAGTATAAGAATGAGCAGAATCTGTGTGTGTGTGTGGGGGGGGGGGGTGTGTAGGTGTGTATGACCATTTAGCATACATGTGCTAGAGACTGTAATAACTGCTGGAGCTACAAAAAAATAAATAAGGGAGGCATAGTCCCTATTTCTGAGAATTGTATGGTGTGATGGAATGATAGATTTTCAAATAAATAATCATAATAGAAAGTGATAGAACTGAAATAGAGGCTAATTTTGTCGAAGGCAGTTGAGTCAAGCTCCCTGAAGAGGCAGCTTTTAAGTGAGTTCTGAGTGATGAACAAGGGTTTGGTAAAAGCAGGGCAGAGAAGAATATTGCAGTTAAAGGGAGAAGTCTAAAAAGGCATCAAAGAGTGAAAAATCTATGATCTGTCTGGGAAGAGCTGAAGTATGGAAGAGAAAGACAAGCAAGCAGTGTAATTTCTTCTCTTTGCCTAGTTTTTCTTATTTGCTGCTCTGACAGCAAGTTTATGAGGGAGCAGTTTGCCACTTGTGATCAATGTCCTCCAAATGTAAATAACTGAAAATATTTTAGAATAGAAGAGTGAAAAATACAGCAGTTCTAAACCCAAAGGGTGGAGTCGCCAAGAATTACCTCGTGACCATGTGTCTCATTGTTCCAGGACTGTTATGTCTGCTTATATGAATTCTTTACATGTGTATGCATTTAATAATAATGCACACTTAGTCTTTTTAAAAGTATTTGAAATAATGACAATTTTGATAGGTTTACATTATTTGATGACAACACAGGAATTTCTTACATTTATAGAAAGTCAACATTTCTAGCTGGTTTTAAAGAAGAAAACAACTAGTCATTGATACAATGGGGTTTCAGTAAATCATAAGTGTTAGGGGAAAAGACTTTGGTCTACGGCCATACCACCCTGAATGCGCCCGATCTCGTCTGATCTCGGAAGCTAAGCAGGGTCGGGCCTGGTTAGTACTTGGATGGGAAAAGACTTTGCTTTATCTCAGTTTTTTTGTCTATAAAAGTTAATATTTATAATAGTTTATCTCATGTGTTTCTCCATGGAACTACAATTTATTCAAATACTAATAAGTTAATCTGCCATCCTAATTGAAGCTTGGCAAGTAAGAGATGCTCAGTAATCTTCCCCACCTTCTACCTGCCTACCTCTTTGATTCTTGGGGCATCTGAAAAGGGAAATGTCAAGATATCTTTTGCAATGCTTACAGTTTAAAACTTAAAATAGCACAGAGTAAGATTTTTGGTTTAGGAAGTGATATGGAATGTCACCAAAGAATACCTTGGTGGACACTTAGAAGTTTCCTGCAGAAATATAATTTTCTGTGGAAAATTTAAACAGTTAGCCTATATTACATTGTAGGAAAAATTGTTCATAAAAATACAGAATATATTCAGTGTTAAAAAAGAAGGAAATCCTGTCAAATGCTACAACACATGGATGAACCTTGAAGACATGATTCTAAATGAAATAAGACAGTCACAAAAACATAGTGCATAATTCCACTTATATGAGGTATCTAGCTTAGTGCTAGAAAGTAAATGGTGATGCCAGAGGTTGGAGTGAAGGATGAAAGGGGGAGTAGTTGTTCAATGGGTTTAGAGTTTCAGTTCTGAAAGATGAAAAAGCTCTAGAGATCTGTTGCACAGCAGTGTACATATAGTTAACACTATCGTATTGTAGGTTCAAAAATGGTTAAGATGATAAATTTCATGTTAATGTATTTTTTACTAGGATTAAAAAAAACAAGAAAACAACAAAAACAAAAGGTATTCATTCTACCATGAAGATTCATATTAAAAAGAATTTCAAGATGCAACTGTTTAAATCCTTGTAATGCACTGTGGACATATTTTTGAGGTTCTGTCTGGGCACATAAAATTTTAATTTATGCCAGTTAAAATAGGTTAATTAAAGATGTAATTTGTGATACATGGTATGAAACTTTGCTTTAATTCATTCTTTCATTTTACAATTGAGTACTTTATAACTTGTAGATGTTGTTCCTTGCCAATTGCGTTGTTTCATGCATTTGGGCGGGAAACCATTTCCTTCCCCTGAAATCACAATTCATCATCACTCTGTAATTCATACATGGGAAAGGCTTATCTGACTGCCTTGCATTGCTGCTGGCTGGGTGGGAAACACCTGGAGTGAGGAACTGTAATGACTCCAGACTCTGAGAAGCTCTGGGCTTGCTCCTGAGCATGATCCAGGGAAGAAAAAACCTTTCGTGGAGAGATGGCAATGAGCCCATTCCAACTTGGATGCCATGTTTTGGGGGTTTTGTTTTGTTTTGTTTTTGTTTTTGTTTTTTTACAATGAGGGGGATAGACTGGTTACAACCGGCATTGTACTTGTGATTATATTTTCCTGGTCTGTAGGGGTTCCTGAGCCCCACAGTGTGGGTAAGAGTGATGGACTGTTGAGGTACACTTAGGATAGTAGTGCTTTCAAAGGAGTTTTTAGTCATTTGTTTCCAAAACTATCCTTGTCCCTCCCACACTCTGATGACCTCAGCACTAAAGCAGACAGAAACTCTTAATTTGCTAATGTATCCACTAAGGGAATCATTAGGAATTTTCACAGAAGTCTTAGTAAGGTCAACCATTTTTCCTGCTTCTTTCCCCATAGTCTTCCTTATAGAGTACACTATTCACCTCTTAACACACTATATAATTTACTTCTTTATTACGTTTTTATTTGTTTCCTCCACTTCTCCTAGAAATATAAGCTCCAAAAAGACAGAGATCATTTTGTCTGTTTTGTTCACTGATATATCCCAAGCATCTAGAATGGTGTCTGGCCTAAGTAGCTATTCTGTCAATATTTTTGGAGTGAAATTAGTCTCAAACTTAAACCTCAAAAGATTTTAAAAATGTACTCCTTCCTTTGATTACTACCAATACACTGGTGACTTCTTGTCAGACTCTAGGTTTACAGTCTTGTAAGCAATGCAAGGGATGGTTTCAGAGATGCCCAACAATTGGCTAACACTCTGTAATTCAAATGTAGAATTGAGTAGTTCTTAAAAGCAAGACCATGCTCTCACACAGACATGGATTTGAAGCCTACAGGTTGTGTATCTTTGGGTAAGTTGTTTAAGTTCTCTGAGACTCAGTTTATCTATAAAAGTACAGCAATATGTAATTATTGGGATCGTTTGAAGATTAAGTGATCTTGTTTTGTGCATGACACATGGTGGGCCCTTAATGAGTGATAGCTGCATGGAAAGGAATCATTATTCTGGTAGTTAGAACTCTTTTATTACAATGTTATTGAAAGTATTTCATTTTCCAACATTGTAGTAGGACCAGTGTCATCCTATGGAAAATCAGTACAAAGGTCACTTTTCTCATAGTGTCTTCCATAAGCAATACCAAACAGGACCTTCCCAGAATAACAGTTATGTTTTATTTAAGTCAAGGATCAGCTTGCTATTTCTTGTGAATCGTCAAGTGAATCCCTGGAGAAAACCCCGTTAGTTGTAATGATTGCCATGGGAAAAGATGGAAAAGGCAGAGTATTTTTTTCTACCATTTTACATTTCAGGCAAATTCTTTTTAAAAATTTTTTTTTTCAACGTTTATTTATTTTTGGGACAGAGAGAGACAGAGCATGAACGGGGGAGGGGCAGAGAGAGAGGGAGACACAGAATCGGAAACAGGCTCCAGGCTCTGAGCCATCAGCCCAGAGCCCGACGCGGGGCTCGAACTCCCGGACCGCGAGATCGTGACCTGGCTGAAGTCGGACGCTTAACCGACTGCGCCACCCAGGCGCCCCATATTTCAGGCAAATTCTTAAATGCATTTGAGTTCCTTGAATAGAGTATGAACACTTTGAATGCCTCATGAGCTGATAAAGAGCTTCTAGGCTACAAGTCACTGACTAGCATTTGTCTGTCATTCAAGGCACCAGCACCTGTAAGAACTGGTCAGTGTACTTCTGGAAGTGACTCCCTTGGTGCTATCAGTAGCTGCTACATGATCTTGAGCAAGTCATTTCTCTCTTTTGAATTATACGATTTTTAATGTTTTTTTTTTTATGGTGAAAAATACTATCCTATGGGGGTATTGTTTAATGTCTTTTTGAAAACTTAATACTTTTACAAGATAATCATTAATTTGCAGTGTTTTGATTCCTAAGCAGTCTGACAAAAATGAACATTTGGTAAGCCCTTATTTACACATAAATAAGATGAAAAGAGTATTTGTTAAACTACAGTGACATTTGGTAAGCTCCCCAAGTTAAGGATAAGATAGCCTGGGAACCAATTAATGAAAATTGAGGAAAATTAGATCATGTGATGTCATTTTCCCTAAATTGTTCCCTTTAGCAGAATCCAGTTTATTATGATCCTGGCTTCACTTTATTCTCTCTCAGTTGTCCACTATTTCAGGGCTATTCTGTTAAGTGGTCACAAAAGGCACAAGACTTAGGACCTAAGAGTTATTTTTAAGGCCCTTTGAAAATATTTGAGTCTTAGAAACAAATGATGTGCTCAAAAATTCTGCAAAAAAAAATCATAAAACTAACATTGATCAATGTTTAATTAAATGTCTGCAAAATATAATATTAAATCGACTTCATTAATTGTTAAAATTACTATTCATAAAATTTTCATGACATTTGGAAGCAATCTGTAGTTTAGATTTCCCTTTTTGTAAGCATTCCTGAATATGTAAGATGCTTATCATAAAATATAACCAATTATAAATTTACTGAGATGCCTAGCCAAAGAATTTCAGAAGCAAAACTGTAAAAATCCTTTTATAATTATCTACTAACAAGAAAAATCAAACTTATGTGTGATTTCAGCATATTTTAACATGGCTATAATAAGTATAGTAACAAAAATAATAATGGCTAACCTTTATTGAGTGTTCATTATGTGCCAACTATTATTGTAAGTGCTTGTCAATTATGGATGTGCCACTGCTTTTTTGCCTCTCCCTCTCCCTCCTATCTAATCAGTCTCCAGTTCCACATGTTACCTGTAGTTTTCCCTTAAATCTGTCCAATTCTTTTTCTCTCGAAGAACACCCGTCTCTTTCCCTAATCCAGGACCTGAACTACTGCAAAAGTTTCCATGCATCTCCTCCTGTCTCTGCAGTTCAGTCTCCAGTGGTGGAGTGATCCTTCAAACTGAAAGTCTCTTGACAGCCCTTCATGTCTCCTATTACTACTATGAGAAAGTACAAAATCCTAAACATGACCTACAAATGTCAACCATTTTACAAGCAGCTTTTTCTCAGGACCCCCTCTTTATGCTCTGGTCACAGGAGTTAGATGTGTCATGTAGCCTTCTGTCTCAGGGACCAGAAGGGATGGCATGAGACTTGCTTAGGAGGAGTGTGTCTGATACACAGAGGCATTGGCAGTAGAGTAAGACCTATGTAAAACCGAGGTTACAGGATTGAGAGGGATTGAGAACTGGAGAGAGAAAGGAAGAAACACATACTTGTTGAGACTTGATGCATGCAAGGCCTGGCCAGGTGCTTTTACATGCATGGTGTCATCTGAGAATAAAGCTTGCCACAGCCCGTGAGGCTGGTGTGATGATTGAGTGCACGGATGTGGATATTGACACTGAGGCTGAGTTGCCAGGACAGCATGGCTTGTGAACATCAGGGTTGGGAGTTGGAACTTGATTCCGAAGGCTTTTTCCCACTCACTACATTATTGCTGTTTGATCACCATTAGAACCCCAGTTGCTTCAGGACACCAAGTATCTATCCAATAAATGATGGGTAAATTGAATCCCAGGATAAATCACCTTTGGCTTAGCGGGCTCTCCTTTGAAAGCAAACCATCCTGCTTTCTTCTAGGAGTTGAGATGGTTCCTGTGGGGCTGAGTGACTTTTTCCACATATATCTTTCTTCATAGCTGTATTCTAGAGATTTGAGACCATATTAGTAGTTTGCTACTACTAATGGACAAATCTGATTTTCATATATCTGTGTACCTAAATTCTTTCAGCATGACTGATATGAAGTATCGTTTTTCACCGGAGTGAGGCAGGTAACCACTTGGAGGCTTGCCTGGCAGCTGCTTACCACCAGCCAACAAATTTCTCATGCCAAAAGCTCGTTCTCTTGGCGAAGGAGCAGATGAGCATCCAGATGATAGCCACGTGTGAGGGCTGACATGTCAGCCTCCATCAGAGTTCCTCAGAAGCTAATGGATAATTCTAGTTTTATTTGTTGCTTTCTCTCTGCATGGTTTAAAGAACCTGTTTAAAGATGTAACAATGACTTATGACACTTTTAGATCAGCTCTTTGACTCAAATGGGAACCAACAACGGCTTCAAATTATTGTCTCAGTGTTGTTTCCTGATTTTTTACGCTAACAACTATGAATATTTATTTGCACAAGCAACTACTTTGTATCTCCTTATTGGAAGTTTTCATTATAGAACTTTTGATTATATTTTCTTTCCAATATATCAGGGTTCAGCAAATAAAATATTTCCTATCTGATTAAATGTGAGACGAGAGGGAAGGCATGGCTGCTCAGGAAGCAAGTATAGGGGGAGGGGAAGCCACAGTGGATCTGTACTTTGCTTTTATTCCTGTACCTTACCTTTCCCTCTCAAATCAGATACTGAAAAAACTTCTAGCTCACTCCAGGTATAGCCCAAAACAGGGCTTCTCTGGGATGGGTGAGAATAAGTGAAGTTGAAGCTAAGGCTCTGTTGCGTAAGTCAGATAACACCCATACCCTCAACACAAAAGTGTGTGATATTCTCTGGGTGAGTGCATGTTGTAGGAGGTAGTGTGCAGCAGGGAATGGGAGTGAGGGAAACATAGACCTGGATGGAGTTCTGTTTCTAGTTTCTAGTGTATGAATTTGGCCAAGTTTTCTAACTTCTTCAACCTTTTAGTTTTTTTAATCCATCATTACAGATCATAATACTTTTCACAGTATTGCTGTAAAGAATAAATTAAAGCATTAATTTCTTAGGACTGCCGTAGCAGATTACCACAAACAAGGTGGCTGAAAACAGCAGAAATGTGTTATTTCATAGTTGTGGAGCCTAGACGTCAAAAATCAACATGCTGAGAAGGCCATGCTGGTTCTGAAGGCTCTAGGAAAGAATCTTTGCCTCTTCTAGCTTCTGGTGGTTACTAGCGATCCTTGGCGTTCCTTGACTTGTGGTTACTTAACATCAATCTCTGCCTCTGCCTTCACATGGCTTTTTTCCCTCTGCATCTGTGTTTCTTAAATTTTTCTCTCCTTATAAGGACACCAGTTATTGGATTTAGAGCCCACCCTAATCCAGTATGACCTCATCTTAACTTGAATATGTCCATAAAGTCCCTATTTACAAATAAAGTCACAATCATGGGCTCTAGGGACTAGAACTTCAACATAGCTTTTTGGGGGACACAATCTAACCCACAACAGCATGTAAAACGTTTAGTGCTCTGACCATAGAAATGCCCATTTAGTAGCCTATTACAGTTTCATTTTTAGATATTTGAAAAACATAGCTTGCTATTGGACAGCTCTCCTTTGATGGCATAGAAATAATTTTTGTGAACTTCAGCTTATTCCTATTTTCCTTTCCTCATCTGTCACTGTTTCCTACTAATCAACCCAGTGTCTTTATCTGGGCTTCTTTGATATGATTACAAGATCCTCAACATTTTGATTGTTATTATTAATACGCTTCAGTTGTCTATGATGAATAGGATTATTTTCCTTGTCAGAACAAATTGTGGAGTAGAATCCCTTAGAGGTTTAGCTCTGAAACAGGGTGATGAAATGGGTGCTGGGTCCAATGCCAAGGGAGAATAGCTCTGAAGCTGAGCTCCTGAGGTTAGGCAGTGGGCCCAGGAAGGGGACCTGGGGTGCCCAGTGACTCCAACAGTGTTTGTGGTGGGACTTGTATTTCAAATAATGCAAAAAAAAAAAAAAGATACATATATACTTTACATAAATAAATAATGACAATTGTGAGCAAGTTATTTTAACTCTTTGGAAATGGGACAATCTTAATAAGCAAACCATTTAGACTCATAGAGACTACATTTCTTCAACTGTTAAATAATAGTACAGGCAGAACTGTGTTTTCTATCTGAATCTATCTATGCATTTTTTGTTTGCTATTGTTGCCTAGTAACAAATTATATTTCTGATTGTTATGTTTTTATCTACTTATTTGCAAGTTCCTACCAATGTCCAGCAAACTGATGCATGAACTCATCAGTATTATTTTAATCCATATTGCTATTATAACATACTTAATGAAATCCTGCTGTACTCATATCATTGTGAAATTCACAATCAGGAGAGAAGGCATGCATGTAATCAGGGTTTTAACACACAAACACACACCAACATAAAATACAGTCTACAAGGATATAAAGCATTAAAAAAAAAAACTAGGACTGCTTGTATCTATTAAAATCTGTTGGCTTATTTGAAGATCAGATGATACACTGGGTGAAAATAACATTAGCAGGTGATAGTAGACAATGAGAGAATCACTGTGTGCCAGCCTCTGTCCTACAAGCTTTACATGTGTTCACTAATTTATATATCTTCACAACAACTCTCTGTGCTACAGGCTAATCCTTTCACCAGTTTACAAAAGGGAAAACTGAAGCACAGGATGGCCAAGTGACTAATTCAGAGTCATGTGACTAGCCAGTGGAGGAGCTATGATTCAAATACAGTCAGTCTATCTCAAAACTCTGTTCTCATAACCACTATGCTCTACTGCTATTGAAACATACATAAAAATATAAAGTAGCCTATTCATGTAGTGTATTACAAGACGATGTATTTTGCATGGGAATGGAATTGCTAGATACAGGCAAAATTTAATTAATTTTTGAAGTTTACATTTACTCGATTATTTTAGTCTAAAATCAGCTAATTAGATATTAGACAGCCATATTAGGATAGATCTAAATGTTAATAACTATGAAGTCTGGATTGTATTTCAGGTGTTTTGTACAATATTAGGAAGTCCTTGTACATGGATTTTTGTGATAAAAAATATTTTCCTCATACTTTTGTGTGTGTGTGTGTGTGTGTGTGTGTGTGTGCGCGCGTGCCCTCTTGGAAGAAAAATTAAAAAGGACAATTTTTTTTGTAAGTGAAATTATATTCTACTAGTCTGAAATATTGGTTTTTATCCCTTGGTTGTTAGAAGGTTTACTTCCCCAATAAAACCAAGATATCCATAGTTTGCCTTAAATTCCCTTCTCATGTCTGATACTCGAACTTTCACAGTCTGGCAACATGCCTACTGTGAATGACTATGAACTTCTAATTTCTGCTTTGTATTAATTTGAAAAGGAAAACTATTGATAAAACTGGGCATCTCCTAAATTCTTTCAGTATTTACTTGCCTGACATTGCTCTTTCAGGTCACCAATACTTTTGGTGACATTGATAGATGAAGTAGCAGGTGATTCCCAGGGATGGATATCTTGTTCCAAATCTAATTGATTGTGGCACAAAAGCCTTTTATGTGTTTGTTCCATGACCAAGGGAGAGGTAAGGAGATTATACCCACTGTTCTCACAACATGTGGGAAATCAGTGTTTGAGGAACTGTCCACATTGGGGGTGGCTGGATAGATAGAAATTGAAAGTAGGATTGTTTATTTCTCCCATTTAACTTTTGTTTGTAAAGAACACTAGTTAGATATGAGGTTAGTAGAATTTAGCCTGTGCTGTAGAGAAAAGTATGACATGATTATGAGCATAGGTTCTAGAATTAGATTCCTTGGTTTCAAATGCATCTGCTATTGCTTCATAGTTATGTGTTCACAAGCAAGTTACTTATTAACCCTGGGTGTTAGTTTCCTCAACTACAAAAGAGGAATAACTGTAGTAGCCATTTCATGGTTTATTATTAGGATTAGCAGTTAATCCTTGTAAAACACTTAGAATAGTAATTGACACACAGTAAGCCCTCAATGAATGTTAGCGATTACCACTGTTGTCAAGAAAGAATGCTATTATTTATTCTTCCATTTATGACTGGCAAACTCTTATTAATTATTGGATATCCTATTATCCTTTCCATAAAGTCTTCTCCAACAGCCATTTGCTCCTCCTTGGAGCTTCCATATTAAATTTTCCACTCCTTTCCAAGAATATGCTTGTATATTTTTCTTCTCCACTGGCTTGAACTCTCAGATATCAGAAATTATTTAATTTGGGGGAGAATACCCAGCACAGTACTTAGTGTATTAGACACCTCTGATTTGTAAGTAAGTAAAAATTGAGAATGTGCTGAGATACAGCATGGTTTTTCTATATTTATGGTCTACTCTTCCTCCTAAGTATGTTACCAAGATGCGGTTCATGTCAGAATCCATTATTGGCAAGGATGAGGCAACTGACCTAACCTCAAGAAGGTTACCAGAATCCCAGTAAAATCAAGGATATGGTTTTGGAATTATACTTACTTTTGACAGAATGGTAGGAGATCATACAAATTACAAAAGGATTGAACCTCTAATCTCAATTCTTTATAATCATTTCTTTCTAAAATGCTGCTTTCAATGTTTTTTCTGCTCCAAAGTCTTCAAAATGTTCAAATGTCTAGTAAAATTATAATAGCTGAATCTTTGAGTGGTTATTTGGTACCAGGTACTGTGTTAAGCACTTCCATGTGTATCTCTCATGATAACACATGTAATATGTTTATTATAATAATATCCTATTAGAAAGGAAACTCAATGAGAATAGGATCCTTGCCTTTTTAAGTCAGAAACAAAACTATTTCTAGGCTAATGCCTGATTAACACATTCAAAACGTGGAGTGAATGAGTTAAGTATTATCATTACTACCGTATTATAAATAAGGAAAGTAAGAAACAGAAAAACTAACCCAGAAAATAAGAGGTAGAGCCAGGTTTTTAACACGTGTAATCTGTCCTTTTTTTGGACAGAATAGATAGCCTAAAGATTAAACTCCACACTTTTCAGCCTAACATTCAAGGAAGAACAAGTTCTGCTCTGGTACAGGTTTTAGACAGGCTGCTTTTCTCACCTGTTCATTGAACTTGCCATGCTCATTTGTAGTGGCAAAGTGTTTGCCCTCCCTAGATTGCCTTTGTATTTTTATTCAACTGGGTTGTACATATTGACCTTATTCCTCCAACTAGGTTTTATAGCTTTTAGAAGGCAGTGTGTCTTACTATTATGTATTATTTCTCATTGGTCCAATTCCGGTAGTTTGGCTTTACATTTAAGAAACATTAAATATTCATGAATTCAATGAATATTTATTGAGCACCTACTATGTGTGTTTTTGGATATGGGGATGAAGCAATACTCATGAGAGGCAGTTCTCTTAGTCTCAAGAAACTTATATTGGAAGGCAGAAAATCAACAAGAAATAAACAAATATAATCAGAGATGAAGATAAGGGCAGTGAAGAAAATAAAACTGAGGAAAGAGATGGCAAGTGATGGGAAATGGCAGTGTTTGATGATGGTGCTGTGGGGGTGGGGGATGGGTGAGAACCAGCATCTCTGAGAAGACAGCACTTGAGTAGGCTGGTGGGATTTGAAAGAAGGAGGCAGCTGTGAGACAATCTAGGGCAGAGTGCTCTGGCTACAGGCAACAGTGAGTGGAAAAATAAGAAAAAGCTTGACATGTCTGAGGAAGAAAGAGGCTTTCCCACATGGTTGGATCATTGTGATTGGAGGGTCAGACGTAGGCAGTGGCTAGATTATGTGGCATAATGTGGGCCAGAGAAAGCTTTGAATGTACAGAGTGCAGTGGAATCCCACAGAACGATGTAAAACAGCAGAGATAGATATTTGCTTTGTATTTTCTTTTTGTATTTTAGAGAGAGAGAGAGAGCACATGTGAGAGTGGGAGAGGGGGCAGAGGGGCAGAGAGAATCTCAAGCAGTGCAGAACCCAATATGGGGCTTGATCCCATGACCTGGGATTATGACCTGAGCCGAAACCAAGAATGAAATGCTCAACTGACAGAGCCATCCAAGCGCCCCAACGTTTGCATTGTATTTTAAAAGATTGTTCTATTAAAAAAATAGTTGTGTAGCAACACGAACTTTCATTCATTGCTGGTTGGAATTCAAACTGATATTCCTCTTAGTAAGACAGTTTGGCAATTTTCACAGAACTAAACATATCTTACCATACCATCCAGCAATCATACACTTTGGTATGTACCTAAAGGAGTTGAAAACTTACGTTCACACAAACACCTGCACATAGTTGTTTATGTCAGCTTTATTCATAATTGCCCAAATCTGGAAGCAACCAAGGTGTTTTTCAGTTGGTGAATGGATAAATTGTGGTATATCCTGTCAATGGAGTATTATTAAGTACTAAAAAGAAATGAGCTATGAAGCCATGAAATAACATACTGGTATCTTAAATGCATATTGCTACGTGAAAGAAGTCTATCTGGAAAGGCTACAGTACTGTATGATTCCAACTATATGACATTCTGGAATAGAAAAAAATTATGAAGAAAAAGATCATTGGTTACCAGGAGTTGTGGGTAGAGGGAGGGATGAATAGGTGGGCACAAAGATTTTTAGAGAAGTGAAAACTCTCTGTATGATACTATAATGATGGATATATGTCACTATATGTTTGCCCTAAACCATAGAATGTACAACACCAAGAAGGAACCTTCATGTAAACCATGGAATTTAGGTGACCATAGTGTGTTAATGTAGACTCATCAGTCGTAATAAATGTGCCACTCTGGTGGGGGATGTCCACAATGGTGGAGGCTATGCATGTGTGGGGGTTGGGGGCATAAGGGCTACTCCTGTATCTTCCTTTTAATTTTTCTTTAAACATAAAAATGCTCTATAAATATAAAGTCTTTTTTTAAAAAAGGCTTTTTTTAAGAGAGAGAGAGAGAGAGAGAGCGAGCAGGGGAGGGGCAGAAAAAGAAGGAGAGAGAAATAATCCCAAGCAGGCTCCACGCTGTCTGCACAGAGTCCTATGCAGGACTTGAACCCATGAACCATGAGATCATGACCTGAGCCAAAATCAATAGTTGGACACTTGGCTGACTGAGCCACCCAGGTGCCCCAGAATATAAAGTCTTAAAAAAGTAATTGTCATAGAATAAGAGAATAACGGAGAGTTGTTTAGTAAGCTGTTGTGGTAATCCAGAAGAGAGATGGTACATATGTATTCCAGGGTAGAAGTGATACAGATAGAGGAGGGATTTCAAAAAAAAAAATTAAGCAGGATGTCATTTAGAAGAAGAGTCAATAGAACTTACTGATAAACTGTATGTTAAGGATGATAAAAAGAGAGTAATTATAGATGGTTGCTAGGTTTTTGGCATGAGATCTGGGTAAACAGTGGAGCCATTTACTGAAGAGAGGATGTCTTGGGAAGGGACAGAGGATGCAGAAATTAATCCGTGGATCAAGGTTAACTGGTAGATAAATAGACCAATCATAAGTACTCATTTAGTTCCTTACCTATTTACCACCTTGACCCGTAAAGGGTTTGAATCATCTTACAGTAGCACTGTGTATTTATAATAATGGTAAAATAGCCACAAAAAGTAAGGATGAAGGGGATCATAAGAAGAAGTAGAAAGTCAAATGCAAGGTAGGAAAAATATTTGCAAATAATTAGACTCTAAATAGTTACTACTGTTCAGCCTCAGATTTGGTTCTGAGGGAAAAGGGACTCTTGGTTAGTTTGTTAATTTTCATGATCAGATCAAAGGGAGTATAACCATGCCTCAGGAGAGGCAAACTTTTTCAGCCATTAGGTTTTAAAACAAATTTTTCACAGTGAAGCTTAGCGGAGGGTGGACTAAAGAATGCGCTGTCAGAATTTTGATTCAGCCCCCAGTAAGATCCTTCTTAGGAAAGGACTGTACTAAAGAGATGTAAAATGCCTATGAGTAATTCAAAGAAGTAAAAATTGTGGATAGCAACCATACCTGAGGATTGCCTAGTTTTTATAGTTTCTAAGCTCAAATTCTCCTAACAGGCTCACCTGAATGATACTGACCATCTTCAGCAGAGACTCAGCTTTCAGTCTCTTAGCTGGATTTAGCTATTATTATTCACTAGAGGCTCTAAGTAGTCTACAGTAACCAACAGTCTATATTATATACTTGCTGTATGATGATAAAGGTCTTGGTTAAAGCTCAGAATGGCTAGGGATTCAAATTGCAAAGTCCAGTTTCTCTGCTGCTTTTTTTTCTCCTTCAATATTTTATTTCCAAAAAAAAAAAAAAAAATCTTTCCATGTATCCCCAGAGACAAGTTCTTTGCAGAACCAGATGTGGTGGCATTTGTCAATGAAGAGCATACACTCCTACAATTCTACACAGACCAGGTTATCTTGAACTTTGGGCATTGTCTCAAGACACACAGGTTTATTCAAACATCTGGTTCATCTGGTAATTTAAAAAAATTGGGGGACGAAGCTCTGTTTCTCTGAGATAAATCTGTACAAGTATTTTATCTACAATCTGTGGTTAGGGATGGATTTAATAATTCGAACATGAGAATCTCTCCTTAAAATGTACTGCACATGTAGAGAGATAACTTTATAACAAGGAAACCTACTCAATGTTCTAATAAAATTGCTTTTTTTACGGTAAAATATGCAATCAAATGGCATAAATATTTCAAAGTGTTACCTTTCTTTGTTAATATGATGAAAATGTTTATAGTACATAGAAGAAATCATGATGGGAGAGCTCTATAAAATTCATGGAATACAAAGTTAAGTTTCATATCACCTAAAATTCCAGATATTAAATATTTAGGATGGGCAATGAAAATATTTTATACACTTGCCTAAGTCCATTTGGACCACTTTAACAAAATTACTAGGTGGTTTAAACAACAAACAATGTCTCATGGTTCTGGAGGCTGGGAAGTCCAAGATCAAGGTGCTGGCAGATTTGGTGTCTGGTGAGGACCTACCACCTGGTTCATAGACTATTGTCTTTTCGTTGTGTCTTCACATGGCCAAAGGCCTATGGGCACCTTTTGGATCTCTTTTATAAGGGCACTAATCCCATTCATAAGGGCTCTGCCCTCATGACCTCATCACCTCTCAAAGGCCCTATCTTCAAATACTATCGAATTGAAGTTTAGATTTCAGCATATGAATTTGGGAAGGGATACAAACATTCAGTCTATAGTAATATTATAATATACAGAATTGTAAAACTAATGCCAAAAAGAAAAGGGCATTAGTTCACTAAAAAGATAAGCACTTTCAAAGCAAGGTAATCCTTAGAGGCCAGAGGCAGTATTGAATTGTTAAAGTCATGGCAATAATAAAAATATAATATTATATATATAATATTAATAATATAAAATATAATATAATATAAAAATTATAATATTATGTTATATTCTATTTAACACATCTTTGAATACTCTCACAATGTTTGAGTACATTTTATCTCAATTATTTTTTTCCCTGTAGTGGCAGTCACATTGTCAATGTTTTAAAATCATAACATGCATTAAGATATTTTTGTGCACTAATTTATTCAATTATACAAGTGTTTATTGGGCACCTATGTGTAAGGTCCTGTGTTAGAAATGACCAAGATGAGGGGCACCTGGGTGGCTCAGTCAGTTAAGCATCTGACTCTTGATTTAGGCTCAGGTTATGATCTTACGGTCATGAGATGGAGCCCTGTATGGGGCTTGTGCTGACAGTGTGGACCTGCTTGAGATTATCTCTCTCCCTCTCTCTCTGCCCCTCACCATCTTGTGTTTTCTCTCTCTCTTTCTCAAAATAAATAAATAAAACATTAAAAAAAAAGAAATGGCCAAGATGATTTACTGTCTAGTTAAGAGATAGTTCAAACCAACTAACTCTAATAAATAGTACATTCTAATAAATGCATTAATTAAGGACAATGAGCTAGGATGAGATTAATTTCTATTATGGAAAAGGTCTTGTGAAGCTGAGAGGATTTTGAGGAGAGAAATGAAGTAGACTTTTGATAAATGGAGGTGAAGAAGTTAGAAAATTACTGGAAATGTGTTTTATCAAATTCCATTTCTATTCATCACCTCCTATTCTTCCTAATAACTTTCAAATATTATAAGACAGTATTATGAAACACTGCAAAGGAAGTTTTCCTGGTTTGACATATGCTTTTTTGCCAGAATGCATGATCATTACCATTACTCTCAATCTAGACAGTAGGATGAAAAGTTCCTGTTCAAATGCTCGCTTGTATTTGTCTTCTGGCTTCTCTCTTCCACTGTTAAGGAGCATTAGAGGTCTAGTGTTTAGAGTTTGGTATCAGAGTACCTGGTCAATTATTACCCTGTCAACTAAATTGAAAGTAATGGAACAACAAAAGATTTCCCAGGCAATTATGAACCATGTACTTAAGATAAAACAAACAAAAAACAAAACAAAAAGTCTTCATAAGGGACAAAGAAGGAATTCGTAGAGACCATGTGTAACCATTTGCAAGGTAGATTGGAAGGAAAGGTAACAAAAGGAAGTGATACTCATGGAGGAGGGAAAGAAATAGGATTAGGGATGGTATTTGATGGAACGAATAATATGAATCAGAAGGATGTGCATGAACCAATGGTGATACATGCCATGTTCAATTCTATCCATCTGATGCTCAAAAGAAGAAAAATAAAGAGGAATGGTGATGGGTGCCCTGAAAGACACACGGTCTTATATAAGGGAATTATATAAATTAACAAATAAGATTAAGAACTTTGGCATCAAACAGATTTGGGTTGAAATCCTGACTCTACCTTGTATTAGGTGTGTGATCTTGAGAAGCTCCTTCATCTAAGCTTCAGTGTCTTCTTTTATAAATGGCACCAAAGACCTATCTTGGAAGGATGATATGAGGGTGAAATGAAATAATACATGCAAACTGTTTAGTGTAGTTCTTGCCTTGTGATCCCTTTAAGAAAGGAGTATGGGGGCGCCTGGGTGGCGCAGTCGGTTAAGCGTCCGACTTCAGCCAGGTCACGATCTCGCGGTCTGTGAGTTCGAGCCCCGCGTCAGGCTCTGGGCTGATGGCTCGGAGCCTGGAGCCTGTTTCCGATTCTGTGTCTCCCTCTCTCTCTGCCCCTCCCCCGTTCATGCTCTGTCTCTCTCTGTCCCAAAAATAAATAAACGTTGAAAAAAAAAATTAAAAAAAAAAAAAAAAAGAAAGGAGTATGTTTCACATCTCTTCAATTTTTCTGATGATATCTGTTGTCTTTATATACTTTTCACTGAATATAGAATTGAGTCAGACTTACCAGTTTCCTATTGTTTTAGAAATTCATAGTGGCAGAGAAAGATGAGAGACACCAAATTCATTTTCCATTGTAAGGCACCTGTTTCCTTAGTTTTGATGACTTTTGAAATATTTTCTACGTCTTTGCATTCCAAAAACTTTGCTGAAATGTATGTAAGTATGGCTGCTTTTACCAATGGTTTAATATAGAACATGTATGACCTTTCATTCTATGTACATTTGTTTTTCAACTCAGAAAAAACGTCTTCTGTATTTGTGATAACTGCATTGGCTTCATTTTTTTTATTGAGGTTTTCTGTTCCAACATACGATTGCCCTTAACAAATATTCCACGCATGATGCAGTTCACAGTCTGATGTGTGTGTGAGATCAAACTTATTAGTTATATTACCCTCTATGTTCATGTTTGTTTTTGACTATTAGAGATTTACCTTTCAAAATTTTAATTAGTCCTTTCTAAATATAATTACTCCTTTCTTCCCTGAAAGACAATTATCCTAATTCTTTTAAGGACTTGAATTTCTAATATAAGTGGTGACTTCACTATGGCATACTGAAACACAAATTTAATATTCCTGAATTTTGATCTGTTCAAGAATAACTGTCAATACTAAATCTCTTATACTATTGTGATTTGGTGATTTCTCCTTGTATTTGATAACATTAAATGAACTATAATTTAGGGCATAAAAGCATATGTCACTTCTACATACACACAGTAAATACACCCTTCATATGTTAAAACTTCACTATTATAAACTATTTTATTTGATTTTTATTTCTGTTTTTTTTTCTGGTATTAGTTTTGGAACACCCGAACTTATTCTGCATTTGCCTAAAATGTATTTGTTCATGCTTTTCAGATTTTTGTGAGACTTTTCTTTTTTTTTTAGATATGTTTCTTGGGAACAACATCTAGTTGGATTTTATCTTTTGCTTCAATTCACAAGTCTTTTAACATGGGCTGATTACACATTTAATGCTTATAAATTTTTAAATAACTGATGTATATTCCTGTCATGTTGTACGTTGCTTTATATTTTTCTATACTTCCCTCCTCTGTTGCTCCTTTAAAATTTTTGTCCTTTTTTTCCTGTATGACCTGTGTTTTCTTTGCTTTTATGTCCTCCACTCTTTATGGAAAGCATAATCTTTGTTAAGCAGATGCCTTTAAACTATTCAAAGTTATGTTTAATCTCTATTCCATTCATTTTCAAAGTTGAGTAAAACCACTTATTTGTGCGTCCCTGATGAAGGCATGGTGTTCAATAATAAAGTATTTTTTAAAATAATTTTTTAATGTTTATTTTTGAGAGAGATAGAGAGACAGAGCATGAGCAGGAGAGGGGCAGAGAGAGAGGGAGACACAGAATCTGAAGCAGGCTCCAGGCTCTGAACTGTCAGCACTGAGCCTGACGCGGGGCTGGAACTCACAAATCTTGAGACATGGCCTGAGCCAAAGTTGGATGCTTAACCGACTAAGCCACCCAGGTGCCCCAAGTCATGGTGTTTAATATGCTTTTACTTTCTTCTATCTCTTCCCTCCACCTCCTTTTTCATGTAATGTGAAATTTTAGATTTATATAATTTTTATATTGTTGCATAATTTTTACATTATACTTTTTTAATGAGCAGAATTATATTGCTCAAGTATCGTCTCTCCCCCTTTTCTACTCCTACTTAACTGACATCTCTGATTTCCCTACCTGGACTTAATCACTTCTTCCTCTTTGAATCTACTACATGTGTTCTTTCCAGCCTGATACCCATTGGTATCATAATTATTAGTTTGGAATTCTGTCTCCTCAATCAATGGTGAACTCTTCTTTAGTCAAGAACCACTTCATTCATTAGATCTATATTTACAGGACATAGTGTAATGTCTAACACTTAGTAGAAGCTCAGTAATAGTTGGTAAATAAATGAAGATGTAAATGAATTTGGAATGTCTATATGAAATGTCTAACTTTGTTTTGGGAACTCTATATGGTTTTTGTTAAAGGAATAAGAAGGGGTTATGAAATAAATTTTTTATGTGCCTTTTTCTCTGCTTCTAAAAAATCTTCAGGTACTTAGATTCTATACAACAATTCTATGAATATCATCTGACTAGCAACTGTAAACGGCTAGAGCCTGAAAGCTACAGTCATTGCCCTTAAAGGACATTGATTCACTGAATCATCAGAATGTTCAACATTTAGTAAATGCCTACAATATGTCAGACAATGATACATAATCCATCCTCTCAGAATTAGAAAGGGAACGGAGATGATACCATAAACCTTGAAGGTTCCTGTAAGATTGATCCATTTAATGTGTTGATAAATTTATTAAGGTCCAGAAGGTAAACTCTTCAAAAAAACTTAAGTGACTCACATAAACTCTTTAATTTTCCAGTCCTCAGCTTTGGGATTTGCCCAATAAAAGAAGATCATCCAGAAATTGTGAATCCATCTAAAATCATTTGGTCATGCATTCTAGGTACAAGACATATTGGTAGGCACTGTGGAGGAGTTCTGTAAATTTAAACCACTTTCACAAGTTTTACATTGTTGGATTTGGGTCATATAGCCCTACTCTCTGCTTAATATTGATTTTACCTAGTAATTTACATAAATTTGTAGTTTATATTTATTCTGCTGAATTTTTTTTTCCTCCTAGATGGGAGATGAAGTATGGGTGGAAGGAATTTCAAATGATTCAGATTTGGGTTGACTGTATTAAGTTCATTTTCTAATTGAACTGCTGAACAAGTAAGATGTTTTCTAAGCAAATCAAGCGTGACGCTGTGTCCTTTGATACCCGGTGCTCCTATTTCAAACAACTGCAGCTGTGGCTGATGCCTCCATCACTGGGAGCAAGAATTCCCTCCCTAAAGTTATTCATGTTACTGACATTATTTATGATTCCATACACACCACTCATTGATAACACCCTGTTTTACTCTTAAGAAAACTAAACTCATTGATTTCTGGGGTGTATCCAAGTGATGTTACTAAATTTCAAACCTATGTTTGTCATAATGGGAGATTTGCATAAGAATAATCTCGTTTCAAGTGTAAACAGGGTATCTGATCATTATTATTCCAAGTATTAAATTGAAATATCAGAAAAATGTATACATGTCTGTACACACTCATACATGGATGTATATGTGTATATATATAATAAAGAGATAAAAATAAGACTAATTAGTTCCTGCTCACATCACCTTATTTATTATGCAAGCTACTTATAATATCTTAGAATGCAACATACAACTTTATGATAAAAAAAGGAAGAAGAGAAGAAAGAAAAGTAGGGAAAGTAGTAGAAAATGAGTTTTCTTATCCATACCTTCTCACATCTCAAGTTAACTTCACTGGTATCAGTTGACTCCTCTCATTCCCTGCTCCTCCCTACCAAATTATATGGCTTTGAAATTCTACTCTCCTGAAAGAACAAGGTGATACCCTTTGCTTACATGCTTCCTTAGCTAGGTGAGATAGATTTCTCTTCCCCTCTTTTGTTCACATACTGAGTCTTGAAAATGCATAGAGACACTAGAGTTTTCACAGTCATTTGCTTGCCATGTCAATTTGAAACTTTTTTAAATAATAAAAGTGTATGAGAAAGCTTCAGATAACATGGCTAATGATATATGTGGAAAGCTCCTTTACTTTTCTTCTCCCCAAGAGAATAATGTAAGGGCTATAAGGATATCTCTCATTGGTAAGAAATAGTTAAAACTGTTTTAATATGTTCTTAATGAGAGCAATTCTTTTGTTTTCCCAAGCACAAAGGGGGCCAGTTTGTCTGGTTTTGTTCTCTTCAATCTTTAGTGACGGGCTTAGCCTAAGAAAACTGAGTAAACATTGAATGAATAATTTCTGCACAACTTCATTAAAGAAAGAAGTGGTTGGGCAGGAGTGTTAGATAATTTTATAACGTGTTCCTTACACATTGTTGAATTAAGTAGGTTATTCTTTAAGAAATTATTTTCCTACTTAGAGATAGTATACTTCTCTTTAATATCTATATAAAAAACAGATTTGGAAGCTTTAACAAATTAAATATACTTTCACAACTTCTGCTTCCAACCTGGATGGAATAACCAGGGCTGGCTTAACCCTCTTTTTGAAACAACTAGAAAACAAGATGAAATATATGAGAAACATGGAGCATCAGGCAGTGGTGGACAGTGATCCTTGGAAGGTGGAAAACCCCATGGTGTGAGTCCTTGGATGGTCTCCGCTCATTGCCTTGAGAGAGGGTTGAGGCCACTGTACAGATAGAGAAACCCAGGAATAACTTGGTGAACTCCCTGAATTGGGAAGATGAAAGTGGGATATGGGGGGGGGGATCAAGAAAGCTGGAGTTCAGGGGACCAGATTCCAGAGGGGAGAGAGCTGCATGGGGAGAGAGAGTTTAGAGATCTGGAGAGAGTTCCATTTGAATATTCAGCAGGGTACTTGTGGGCACAGGTGTGTGAAGAAAAGAGTTGAGGCTTAGAAGAAACATTTGAGAATATCAGAGGGAAGAGTGACTGGCACTCACACAGGGCTGTAGATGGCCCACCACTCAGGTAGGAAAACCTTGTAATTCATAGGGCATTGGGTAGAGAACTCAGAAAGGTCTTGCCTCATTGGTGAGGAATAATTAACTTTATACTAAATGCTGTTCTCATGCCACTTGTCACAAAATTACCCAAAGCAAACTCCTAAAGAAGAGAACTATGGTTTGTAAGATGAAAAGATATATTGGATGAAAATTAACTTGCAGATTAGATATTACCGAAGAAAGAGTATAGTGAACTTGAAGATATAGCAACAGAAGCTGTCCAAAATGAAACACAAAGATATTGGAATAGAAGCTGTCCAAAATGAAACACAGGGATAAAAACGTACAAAATAATTGAATAGAGCATCATTGAGGTATGGGGCAACTTCAAACATCTTAATGTGTGCATAATTGGAATCTCTAAAAGGGGAAAGGCAGAACAAATATTTGAAGAGATCATGTCTGAAAAGTTTCCAAATTTGATGAAAACTGTAACTGTATAGATCTATAAAGCACAAAAAATCCTAAGCAAAGAAACATGAAGAAAACTACACCAAGACTGCACCATAATGAAATAGAAGACAGATAGATTGTAAAGAAGGAAGTAAAACTCTCTTTATTCATGGATGACATGATTGTCTATGCAGATGGTTTTATTAATTCTACCAGAAAAGCTACTAGAATTAATAAATAAGTTTAATAAAATTGTAGGATACAAGATCAGTATATAAAAACAAATTGTATTTCTATAAACTTGTAACTAAAACCAGAAATTGAAATTAAGAAAACATTGGCATTTGTAATAGGGTAAAGTATGAAATACTTGGGCATAAATCTAAAAATAATGTGCAAAATCTGTACACTGTACACTAAAAACTACAATCTAATGATGAAAGAAGGGAAAAAGACAATTGAAGAGATAAACCACATAAATAGGCTGGAAGACTCACCATTGTCAAGTTCTCCTCAAATTGAGCTATCAAGAGAATGCAATCCTTATGAGGGTGCCTGGGTGGCTCAGTTTGTTGAGTGTCTGACTCTTGATTTTGGCTATCACAGTTCATGGGATTGAGCCCTACATTGAGCTCTGCCCTGACAGCATGGAACTTGAGTGGGGTTCTCTCTCTCCTTCACCCTCTGCCCCTCCACCTCTCATACTTTCTCTCTCTCAAAATAAATAAACATTTATTTTGGGGAATCCTAAGAAGGGAATCCTAATCAAAACTCCAGCAGATTACTTTTCTAGAAAAAATGACAAACTGATTCTAAAATTTGTATGTAAATGGCAGGATCTCAAGTTTCTCAAAAACTTTGAAGAAGTAGAGAATATAAATTACCTGACTTCAAGACTTATTACAGAGCTACAGTAATCAAGACAGTGTGGTATTGTTATCAAGGCAAATAGGTCAATGGAACAGAACAGAGTTCAGAAATAGACTCACACATATATGGCCATTTTCAATAAAGGTGCAAAGACAAGCCAGTGGAGAAAGGATAATCTTTTTAAATAAATGGTTTTGAATATACATATGCAAAAACATATGTATATTTGTACGTATGTATGTATGTATGTATACATCAATATGTATATATTGATCCACACCTGGCACCAAATAAAACATTCGAAATGGAATATAGTTCAAAGTGTAAAATCTAAAACTAAAATTTCTAAAAGAAAACTGAGGAGAAAAGTTTTGTGACTTTGGATTAGGCAGAGATTTCTAAGATATGACAGTTAAAGTAAAATCTATAAAAGAAAACATTGAGAAATTGGGCTTCATCAAAATTAAAAACTTCTGATCTTTGAATGACAGTTAAGAGAATGGATGAAAAGACAGCCATACACTTGGATAACATATTTTCTAAGCATAGTTCTGATAAAGGACTTTGATCCAAAAGATGTAAAAGAAATCTCAATATTCAGTAATAAAACAAACATTCAGATAAAAATCAATCAATGATTTGAAGACACTTCACCAAATAAAATATAGATGACAAAAAAGGACATGATAGAACACTTGCTATCATCAATCCCTGGAGAAATAAAAATTAAAACCACAATAAGACTGTAGTACAGGCATATTAGAATGGCCAAAATTAAAAATACTGACCATAACAAATATTGGTCAGAATGTGGTAGGAATGCATGTTTGAAAACACCTTGGCAGTTTTTTAAAATGTTAAGATATATAGCTACTGCATGATTCAGACAATCCTTAGGAATTACCCCATAGAAAAGAAAGCATATGTCCAAATATCCACATGAGTATTTTTTAACCAACTTTATTTGTCATAAGAAAAACTAGGAACAACCTAAATGTCCATCAACAGATAAATGGATAAACAGGTTGTAGTATGATCACATAATAGGACACTGCTCAGCAATAAAATGGTATGAACAGTTGACAAATACAAGAACATGGATGAATCTTGAAATAATTATGCTGAGTCAATGAAATGAGGCAAGAAAGAGTACATACTGCATATATTGCACATACTGTGCCAATTTCATTTATATAAATGTTGTTTTAAAATACAATATTTAGGGGCGCCTGGGTGACTCAGTCGGTTAAGCGTCTGACTTCAGCTCAGGTCATGATCTCACAGTTCATGAGTTTGAGCCCCATGTCAGGCTCTGTGCTGACAGCTTGGAGCCTGGAGCCTGTTTCAGATTCTGTGTCTCCCTCTTTCCCTGACCCTCCCCTGTTCATGCTCTCTCTCTGTCTCAAAAATAAATAAATGTTAAAAAAAATTTAAAATACAGTATTTATACTATTTATTTAGGTACTAGGTAGGAATCTCTACCTAGTAAAAAATTTACTCTAGTAAAAAAAATTCATAATATTGACCTTGATTCTTGAGTAAATTATTTGAGATTTAGGATAAATTTTAAACTGGCTTGAAAAAGTATTAAATCTCTTGGGAATCTTTGACTGAAATTAAGGAATATGAAGTTTGAAATAGGTTTTTCGTTTTAATTCTCTCACAAAGATAATGTACACCTCTTACTTAAATTGGATGTATGGCATAAAAATATCTGGTAAAGTTTATATAGAGAATTGCAAGGAACATGACTTCAGAGAGTAAAAATGAATTCAGCATATTTTATCCCTTTTAATTGAGGTGTAATTGACAAATAGAATTGCAATAAATTTGAAGTATACAATATGATGATTTGATAGATGCAAGTATTGTGAAAGGATTCCTACCATTAAGGTAATTAACGCATCCACTGCCTCACATATTTACCTTTCTTGTTGTTGCTGGTAATAATGAGAATAATTAAGATCTATTTTCTTGGCCAATTTGAATTATACGATACAGTGTTATCAACATTAGTCACCATAGTATATATTAAATCTTCAGACCTTATCTTATAACTGAAGGCTTTATTTTTTCACCAACCTCTTCCTGTTTCCTCCACACACCGGCTCTTCCATTTTACTCCCTCTTTCTGAATTCTACTTTCTGTGTTGTTTTTGTGGGTTTTTTTTCACATATAAGTGATACCATGCAGTATTTATCTTTCTATGTTTGGCTTATTTCACTTAGCATAATGCCCTTCAGGTTGTTGCAAATGGCAGAATTTCCTTCTTTTTTAAGGCTAAAGAATGTTCCTTGTGTATATACCACTCCTTTGGATAAATCATTTATTTCTATTTCATTAGATTTCTTTCTGGAAATTTATCTTGTTCCCTTTTTTGGAACATATTTTTTTGTTTCTTTGTTTTTCTTGACTCTCTGTGTTGGTTTCTGCGTATTAATTAAAGGTAGGGGATGAATGTTGTCAATCAGCCTGGCCCAAACTTCTGGTTGCCTTTCAGATCTTTGTGATTACCCAAACCATTGTCTTTCCTCTTAGTGGCTTTCTGTAGTTAAGCCTGTGACCATCAGTGTCCCCAAATAAGGATGACAGTCAGCACCTAGATGCAAGTGGATTAGAAGCTTGACCCTTAGGCAGCAGCTGGGAGAGTATGCAATCAACCCCTTCTGGGGAGGAACTGGGAGATGGGCATTTTTGCCTGCTTCGTGTATGCTGAGAAGACATCTGAATGTATAGCTGCAGAAGCTGCCTCTGTAGCTTTTTAAAAGCTGCTGCTTTTGTTGCTCTAATCCTATGGCATTCAAGAATGCAAGCTTTGTTGGCTATCAGACTGAGGCGATTAAGGGAGCAGCCTTTAAAAGTAGGGATGCCCTCAGGAAGGAGCTGGGAGTTGGGGGGTTCCCTCCTCGTAGTATGCTGCTGTGCTAGGGGTGGGGCTTATGGCGATACTGTGTCTCAGCCTTTTTTACCCCATGTTAATGTAGGTATTTTCTCGGTTGCTGGGTGTGTAGGAGTCACTTAACAAGTTCTTGGATTTTCCTCGGAGGAAAGTGCTTTGTGTATAGCTGTACATTTGGTGTGTCCATGGGAGGAGGGAAACGCAGGAGCCTCCTATGACATATCTTGGTCCAGAGTCTCTCCCTTTTTTCTGAGTGATTTTTTTTTCCTGAAGGAAACACAACGAGGAAAATGCAATTTCTATAGTTGCATCATCTGTGAACAAACTTGAGTTGAAAATGCACTGTGGATGGGGCGCCTGGGTGGCGCAGTCGGTTGGGCGTCCGACTTCAGCCAGGTCACGATCTCGCGGTCCCTGAGTTCGAGCCCCGCGTCAGGCTCTGGGCTGATGGCTCAGAGCCTGGAGCCTGTTTCCGATTCTGTGTCTCCCTCTCTCTCTGCCCCTCCCCCGTTCATGCTCTGTCTCTCTGTCCCAAAAATAAATAAAAAAAAAAAAAAAAAAAAAGAAAATGCACTGTGGAATGGTGCCAGGGTGGCTCAGTTGGGTTTGGCTCAGGTCACAATTTCGGTGTTTGTGAGTTCGAGCCCTGCATTGGGCTCCATGCTGACAGTGCAGAGCCTGCTTGGGATTCTCTCTCTCTCTCTCTCTCTCTCTCTCTCTCACTCTATCCTGCTCTCATGTGCTCTATTTTTCTCTCAATATAAAAACAAATAAACAAAGAAAAATAAAATGTACTGTGGATTGGATGTGTAAATCCTTCAGAAGCTATATAGACGTCTAGGTAGGGAGTACATTCTGATAATGGAAAGCTCTCCTAGAATGTTTGCAAAGTGGGACTTTATTTTAGCATCAGCCTCTGGATAATTTCTAAAATATCTTAAACCAGGTTTTATGGTATTTTGATTTTTTAAAAATTTTATTTCAGAGAGAGTGCAAGCAAGGGAGAGGGGCAGAGGGAGAGAGAGAGAGAGACAGAGACAGAGATAGAGAGACTGTCAAGCAGGCTCCATGCTCAGTGCGGAACCGATGTGTGACTCAGTCCCATTTTGCTGGGATCATGACCTGAGCTGAAATCAAGAGTCACGCAGTTAACCAAGCCATGCAGGCACCCCAGTATTTTGATTTTTAAATGAAGAATAACCTCAAATATATATCAGGGTGAATCCATCCAGGGTGAATTACAGTCCAGTATGTGACTTGTTAGAGATCATTGAAGTTCCTGGACTCAAAACATCAAGGAGGACATCTTGGCATGCATTCTGTTCTAGCATCTATGTTTTCTAGGGAGATCATTGCTCACCTAGATTCTTTTTTGAAATTTGAGACCTTAAGGAAGAACTCATTATGATATATATCACCTTTAGAAACTCTGCATTGTTCCATTGTGCCATTTTTCAAATTTTGTATTTGTGAATAAGTTTGGTATTGGCATATGTTGACTGTATGTGTTTATTATTACTTTAGACCAATAGATGGTACAAAAAGCATCTGGCTAAGGAGTAAGTCTGAAGGAAGGTGTGTAAGCATTGGCAGTTAAATTGAATACAATACAAATGTTCTTTAAATAAATGTATAATGTTAGGGTGAAGTTAGAAAAAAGTTAGGTAATACAGTTTTCCAAATATACATATATTCATGCTCTGTCCTTATTATCTTACTCGCAGATGTAATGGCCAATTCAAAGGGTGATCATTACAGTATTTAAATTACAAAAATAGTCTCAAACTAAAAACAAAAGGACAAATTTGGTAATAGTCAAGCTGATACTAGCCAGGAAGGAAAGAAAACTCTCAATCTAGCCTTGTGGTTCATGTTTTTAGATTCTTTTTTTTTTTAATGTTTATTTATGTATTTTGAGAGAGAGAGAGAGTAATCGTGAGGAGGAGAAGGGCAGAGAGAGAGGGAGACAGAGAATCCCACGCAGCTTCTGTGCTGTCGGCGCAGAGCCCCATGTGGGCTTGATCCCATGACCTTGAGATCATAACCTGATCTGAAATGAATAGTCAGATCCTTAACCAACTGAGCCACCCAGGTGACCCTGTGGGTCATGTTTTTAATAGCAAAGGTTTCCTTAGTTTGTATTTAAGGAGCAAGCTATCAATAGTTCTTTTTGAAATGTTGGGAAAATAGAGGATCAAAATTGAATGTGATGGTATCATATTTAATTGGATAGATTTGCTTAAATTAAAATCCTCATGATGACAAGGTAGTCTTGAGCCAGTCTGATCAATAAAAGTTGGTCTCAGTCACCAGTTATTGTTGTTGCTATCTATGAGACCTTTTCTTTTAAACCTATTTAAAAAAAAAAAAAGGAAGAAGAAGGAGAAGATGGCTGATATTCACAGAAAGCGTGTCCCCTCCTTCCCCCTTTTTTATAAGTTTTCATTTTGTTGAATCAGAGCAGCATGTGTAGCTGTGCTTTTAGCCATTTGTCTGAATAAACTTCCACAATTGTACAACATGGAGATCATAGAACACATCTTCAGAGCTAATTAAATCAACATGATGGGCTTCTACAGCTGCTTGCTTTTTGTCTATGGCTTTTCAGTGTGTAAAGCAAATGTGTGGTGGTGGGATAATAAACGTCTTGCTTCTTTCCACCACTTGAATTCTCTCTTCTCTACAGACCTTTACATAGTTACCATCAAGCATAATTTCATCGATTTGTGCTCTATATTATCACCTACATTTAACACATTTTCAAGAATGTGTTTTTGTAATACAACCATTTTTTCCCTTGAGCACTGTTTTATCCACTTTGATCCAATAAGAACTGAATTCTCATACAGAAAATAGAAAACTCTTCTCTGCTAAAATTATGAGCCTGAAGAGAGAGTACAATTTCTATAGCATCATCAATATTTTGAAGTGATTTCATATCAGTTATCATAAGTGAAACTGCAAATATTTAATGTATGCTTATTATTTTATTGTTATTTCCACAATAATCCTATGGGGGCATTTTTATCTTCAATTATCGAAAAAGGAGAGTAATGTAACAAAGGTAGAGTGATTTCTGGGCAGAGAAAGCTGAGATTAACATCCAGTTCTTTTGATTTCCACCTTCGCTTTTTCTGCATTCACATAGAATATTGGCTTTGGAAAATAATTGGGGTCTTTTCATTGAAGGAATAGACTACCTTCTACTAGCTTTAAATAATTCCTTTCTATATTTAGTAGTCAGATAACTGTGAGCAACTTATGGTCAAATTCTTTTTTCTTCTTTGCCAACAAAGAAAATTGCCTTCCTTACAACAAAAGAATGAAGTTTGGCTTATCCTCGCTTATTTCTTTCAGAAGTAAAACTGTTCTTCAGTTATGTACATGTAACTCTTGATTTTTTCACTGCTGTCCCTGAAAGTAGGGCACTGAGGACACACCATGTAATTAAAGGCAGGGCAATTTGCATGTGACAAAGAGAAGATACTTTCCAGCCACTTCTGGAAAGTTTTCTTTTTCTTTAAAGAGGTATTGTGCTGAAACCTGCATATGACATGTTACATACACATGTGCGCACACAGAAACTCGCAAAAGATAGAGTTAAGGTGGAAGCGCCAGCCTCAAGTTTCACAGAAGTGTTTTCTGTTTCAGAGCAGAGCAGTCCCATTCCTTGTAACCATCTGGCTCCTATTAGTGCAGGTTCTGTTGTAAGCATTTCCTTAAATAGGGAGAGGCTGCGCCTATGTCACCCTCTGGAGGATCATTATGTAGTGGCTGGACTGGGTTAAGTTTTTATTTATCTAATAGGACAAAATGGTAACACAAATAAATACTTTTTGAATTAGAGATGATTCATTTTCAGAGTTTCAGAGTTTAATCACGTTCACTCAAATATAGCTTCAGTTTCCATCATGATCTCTATAAACTGAAGCTATCTTAGTCGACCGTCAAAGCAGCATTTGACTATTAACATGACTACTGAAGAATATAATTCTTAAGTTTTTGTTCAGATTCTGTTTTGTCAGAGTTGACACATTTGGTAGTTCCTTTTCCATCCTTACAAGAAATAATGTGGTGTGGTAATTAAGAACCTGGACTCTGAAAACAGATTGCCTGCTTTTGAATCCTAACTCTGCCATTTACCCACTGTGTGACCTTAAACAAGTCACTTTACCTATCTGTGCCTTGGAATCCTTGTCTGTAAACTGGAGATTTCCCAATACCCAATTTATATGTGTTTGTGGGGAACAAATGGGTTAATATATATTTAATGCTTAGATATTGTCTGGTACATAGTATTTAGTGTTAGCAGCTATTTAATCATAAGGGAGTATATAAAAAATGACTTTAATGTTTTCTTCAAAATGTATTTAATAATCTTTTACCAAAGAAAACTGTGTACATTAATAATTGCTGTTAGAGTTATAAAGTATTTTCCATCTATGTATTAAAAAAGACATGCAAATTCTTCTTAAGGCAACTCGAGTAATTGGATATTTGGAGACTAAGAAGGAAGTAAGTTTACTTTATAACTAGACCCATTGGGGTTAGATGTAAATTCATTTCAAATTCTTTCAGAAAATTCTACTTCCTCTCCTTTAGTTATTTTCTCCATACTGTGAAGAGAATATTCCCTCAGGGGGCAGAGAGAAGAACTTTAATCCCCATCTTCTCCATTCCTTACCCCAATTTTATTTGGTCAAATAAAATCTGGGAATTTCAGTCAATTGCTCACTCTCTCTCTGTCTCTCTCTCTGTCTCTCTCTCTCTCTCTCTCTCTCACACACACACTCTCTCCCTTTGTTCCTCTTGCCCTCTCTCCCCCTCCCTCGATGCTGTCTCTCCCATCCTCTCTTCTCCTCCCTCAGCTGCCTATAAAGCCCTTTCTTCATTTTGTTTAATAAACTCTTGCTTAGTTACTCATCCTTTTAAGACTCAGCGCAATTTTCACCTCCCACATAAAATCTTTCACTAATCTTCCAGAAAGTGTTGCTTTTTCCCTTCTCTGTACCCTCACTGGAATTTACTCATTAAGACTTGTATTGTAATTATTATTTAATATGTTTATTTACCGTGCTTGGCTGTGATTTTCTTGAGAATACCAACCTTATCTAATTGACCTTTGTAATGCCAATATCTAGTGTATTATCCCCTATACATTAAGTAGTCAGGACATATTTATTGTGTAAATGAATTATGTGAAAGATGTGCACCAGGATTTGGGTAGAGTTATTGCTAGTTGCAACTGGAGAAGGCGTCTACCCAGTATTATTTGTAGGAACTCAAGGAACCCAGTCTCTTCAATTTATCTTTACAACTGGCTTGCTGTTGGCATCTGTAATTTCCTATTAGTGATCATTTAAAGGTCATGGTGTATTTTAATCTAATTAAGACATTACCTTGTTTAGGATTAGTGAAAAGTAACAAACCAACAAACCTATTAGTAAGAATTAGCTTGTCTGAGAGTGAAGAGATTGATAGAAATGGTAAATTATGATGTCCATAGGGTCTAGCGTATGGACTGTTAGAGGGGGCATCGGTCAGTAAGAATGACCTGGGGCACCGACAACTTTGTGAGTAGGAGTGGTCATGGAGTGGAGTCCAAATGCTGATAGGAGTATCCAGAAGGTCAATTTATGTTACAATTCAGTTAAGATTTTGCTTGACCAAGCTTAATACTCAGAAAAAGGGGGAGCTCCAGGTGAACATTTTGCTTGAGTCTGAGTGCAGCTCTCCTTTCTTTCAAAGGTTTAAAACCAGTCTCCTTGTGTTAGAGATCACTGGGTTCATTGTGGTCATGCAGGACAAAGCACTGCCTACTCTTAGCAAAATAAATAAGGTTCAATAATTTTTTTTAAAATAATTCAGTCATCTCTGCCTTGTCATTTCTTGAGTCCTTGCTCAGGAGAGTTACTCAGAAGGTTAATCTATTCACACGCAATTCATCACATCTGTTTGTATTTGAAAAAGTTGCAGAGACGGAAATTATTGGCTTTACAAACCCTGTCTAACTATTAAATCATTTGCAGACTGTCCAGTAGTGTTCATTTTAGAGGGGTCTGGAGGTCCGAGAACTGCACTGCCCCCATTTCCTCCACTGGAAAAATCTGTTGATATATGAAAAATAGGTATTCAAATAAGCTATCTGATTTTTCAGGAATGACTGCAGGCATTTTCAGCCATATGTGCAGTTGGGTAGGATACCTCACACACAACTTTGGAGCCAGATTTACAAAGTAGTTAAAATATACTCTGGCTAGGAATTAGCCATGTTTGGAAATTCTGTGAATAGTTTCAAATGAGTACTCTATCATTCCATGGCCAGTTTTAATAGCAGTAGTTACAACATCTTCTGATTTATCCCTTTCTCATCCATTTCCACAGGTACAAACAACAATGTCAAGACTGCCTTGACTTCTACAGGATTTAATACATCATGGCAAGAATTAATTTTCTTTGAGTGCCATCTTAATTGTTCTATTTCTTTTATTTTTATACACATGCAGTGTCTCCTATTTCATATTAAGTCCCCGTTTAATGTGGTTTAAGACTGGTTCTCAACATTATAGAGTACTCTCTGAGCCACATCCTATCTTGTACTCTCCATTCTGCCAACAAGGCATCTACCTCATTCTCTCCTTATAAGTCCTAGAAGTAGCTTATTGTGAGCCTTTCCATTCTATTCTCACATCCAGAATTTCTTACCTCTTATTTTAGCCAATGTTTACTTTTTTCCTTTTATACTTTTCTGTGAGGCGCTAATCAATCAGAATAACCTGTAGATTTGTGCTTAGTGAGCCTTAATGTTTTTTATGAAAAATTGCAATATAATCAATTAAATCAATGAATTGATCAGTTTACTGATCACAGTGTTCTTATATAGTAAGCATTGTAAGGATTATAAAATAATTTTAAAGATATTTCTTAAGTATGATAGCTCTTAATTGTGGTAGAATTACCACTCAGAGCACACTATTAACATAAAAAATACCATGATATAGAAACAGTATATGATACATTCAGTGGTCTAAGAACAATACTGTAAATCCTAAGGGCATTCAACCTCTCAAGCACTTTCTATGCATCAGACCTCTGGTGTTCTTCCTTTAGATATCCTGTCCATGGCTAACCCTACGTGGTTTGTTTTCTGATCTGTCCAGTATGGTAGCCATTAGCCACAGGTGGCTAAGGAACACTTGAAATATCACCAGTGTGACTGAGGAACATAAATTTAATTTTCTTAAATTCTAATTCATATAAATCTAGATTTAAAAAGTAATATTCAATTCAGTTGTTGGAAAACTTTTATATATGTTTTATATATATATATGTTGGAAAACTTATATATATGTTATATATGTTTGGAAAACTTTTATATATGTTATATATATATAGATTTATAAATCTAAATACAGGTCAGGGGGCCCCTGGGTGGTTCAGTCAGTTGAGCATCTGCCTCTTGATTTTGGCTCAGGTCATGATCTCGCTGTTCATGGGATTGAGCCCCAGGCTGGACTCTGTGCTGACAGCACAGAACCTGCTTGGGATTCTCTCTCTCTCTCTCTCTCTCTCTCTCTCTCTCTCCTGCTCTCTCTGCCCTTCCCCCACTCGTGCTGTCTTTGTCTCTCAAAATAAATAAATAAACTTAAAAAAAATCTAAATACAGGTCAAATATTACCGGTGAAAAGTTATCATCCAAATTGAGATGCATTGTAAGTATAAAGTACATAATGGACCATGAAGACGTAGTATGAAGAAAAGAAAATAAAGTAGCTCATTAATTTTTTATATTGATTTCATGTGGAAATGATAATATTTTGGGTCTGTTGGGTCAAAGTAAATATATATATATATATATATATATATATATATACACATACACATATGTATGTATATATGCATATACATATGTATATATATATTAAAAGAAGAAAATTTTAAATTTTAAATTACACATGTCAAATGTAATATATTTTTATTGGACAGCACTACCTACCTACTCTGGATCAATCAGATCTATACTAGATTCCTACATGTCCCTCGACCTCAGGACTTGCTACTCCAGTGATGTTTCTTAATCATTAAGAACTATAGTTAATTTTGGCTTTCTGTTGATTCTACCATATAAATCTGAAGTTTAAGATTGTGTTTAAAAACATAGTCCTGGACTGTCCTGTGCTGTTTGGATAAAATATAGACCTCTGCTCATATGGCCCATTACAAATGGATATGCCTTATAACTTTACTTTGATTTTTATCTCTTTATGTGAGTATTTTTATTCCTTCTTGTCTACTCCCTTGTATATTTGCTATAACGGCTTTAGTCTCTGTACTAGAGTTTCTTCTTCTCCTTCCTGAATCTTGTATGAAAAAATTAGTTCATTTTGGGCGTTAGCTTCTTGTTGCAATCCTTACATTCTGGGAAAAGCTTATTTTACTTGTTGGCTTTGAGCCTTTCCTCCCTTCCCTCTCCCCACCCTGTTCCAAGTAAACAGATAAACTAGAGGATAATAGGAGCTTTGGGGGTAACCACTCAGGTTCTTTGGGCATAAATCCATGCAAACTAGTCAGTGTTGTACTCATGATACTTAGAGACTGTGAGACTCTCGGCCCCCATCTTTTTAAATTCTTATTTTCTGTAATCTTTTGTGTGTGATTTTTAAAACTCATGTCTGCTTCACCAACTGATTATTCATCATTCGTCAGTTTTAGGGCCAGAGTAGCAATTTCCCTAGGCATTTCCTCTCTTTGGGTAAAAAAAAAAAAGTCCAAAATATTAGTTTATCTATCATACGGCATAATTTGGCACCAATTGAGTGTCCACCTTCACCTTCAGCACCCTAACCCTAGCCTATCCTGGTCTCTGTCTTTCCTGGCTCTCCTAGCCTTAATTCTTTATACCACATTCTAATTTAGGTTTGCTTGATTTTCAGTTAAGTGGAAATAATAGTATTTAGTATGACTGAGAGTTGTGAAGCTATAATAACAACAACAATAATAACAGTAGTAGTAGTAGTAGTAATAGTTGTAGTAGTGAACATTCACATAGTGCTTAACGTGCGAGGCACTGTTCCTGTTCTAAACAATTTACATATGTTGTCTCATTACATCTTTTCTCAATAGCCTATGAAATAAGTACTGTTATCATCTCATTTCACAGGGGTGAAGACTGAGGTACAGGGAAGTTAAGCGACTTGTCCAAGACCACACAGCTAATAAGTGGCAGAGGTAGAATTCAAACAGGGCACTCTAGCTTTCAGGTCTGTGTTTATGCATTGATATTAGTTGTTTTTAGGTACTTAGTCCCGGGCACTTAACATGGATTTTATCATTTAATCTTCACAACAATAGGTGGAGAAAGTGACCTTAGAGGGTTGAGGAGCAAAAAGAATTTGGGAAGTGAAAGAGATTCCACTGGAGACATAGGGCAGTTATTCAAGAAGAATTAGTCTTGACAATGCTCTAGACCAGAAACCAAATCTGCAGGTGAATTGTGGCCCACTACTTGTGTTTTATAAATAAAGTTTTATTGTATTACAATCGTACTCATTTATTTATGTATTATATATGGATGGCTTTGTATTACACTTATGGGATTGAGTAGTTATGGCAGAGGCTATATGGCCTCAAAGCTGTATATTTTCCATCTGGCTCTTTATAGAAAAGTTTTCCAACCCCTGTTCTACACCATACCTGAAGAATAGTTAAACTCTGCCATTAATGTTAAGATTATACAGTGAGAGTAGTGACTATTTATTACTGCCTAACCAAACCACTATTTTTTTAAGACTCCCTTTGTGTTCTCAGAAATACATTTTCTGTTCATTTGTATTATAATATGTGCAATGCTTTATCCATTTGCAAGGGCCTATGACTCTTTATAAAATGTGTGGCTGTAGTTTCATGCGATCTCACCACCTCCCCAATGCTTACACTGCGGTTTCTGCCCAGTTGTTATTGCTCTATAGAAAGACATGCATCCGCAGTGGCAATGCTGAGGTTATAAAAACCCGCCACCACCATCATTATCAAAAACAACAATGAATTATGAGTGCTTACAAAAACTGGCACTCCTCTAAGTACTTAACCTGTATGATTCAATCATCCCAACTACCCCCTATGAATTCAGTTCTATTATTGTCCTCATTTTGCAATGTATATTTTGTAATGTATATTTTACTAGTGGAGGAAAAAAGTCAATCTACTTATATAAGATGGAAGATTAATTAATGGATCTCTTAATTTTTAAGTGAGTTATGATGCTGTGTATCTAAGAGTATCATGGGTTTTTGTTTTAAGCTATCGTGATATTTCTAAAAAAGCAAAGAATTCCATGAATAAAGGCTAATGTTTGGGATTTTGGAAGTTATCTACTATTTAAGACCAGAAAATTGAGGAATGTGAGATGAAATCTAAATATTTGTGGGTTCATGTATTCATTCATTATTTAGCATTTATTTTATTGAATATTTACTACAGTCCATTCCCTGTAGATCTTATATTTATAAACAGGGAAGGATTCAACAAGCGGGTAAATGTGTTATTAAACTGAAGATTGTGAAAAGGACTCCAAGCAACATGAACAGGGTGGTGATATAAAGAATAATGGATCTTATAGGTTGGTCAGGTAAAGTTCTTCTGAGAGAACTTAAGTTTAAAGCTTAAGGAAGAAAAATGAAATGGTGTGGGAGGGGCTCACACATATAAGTAGAAGGAACAGCACTTTTGAACTGCTTGACTTTAAACTCATGGATCCACGGGTGCCTCCCCCAGGAGAAGGTTCTGTGTCCCATCCACCTGCTTGCTATTGCTGGTCCCCACTAGGAAAACCACATATTTATTGAAAACATCCATCATTAAAATAATTAGCCATTATTGCATTTGAAAATAACTCTAATATTAATATTAACTAGTGTAAAAAATGTTTTTTGATCTGATCCCAAACCTCAGTAGTAATATAGGCACATTGTGTACCCCTTAGCAGACTATAAGCCAGGCTGATAGTGAGGCTGCTGTTGTGCTCAGCAAGTCTGTTCTCAGCTCAGTTTCTTGCTGGCTCCATGAATGAGGCAGTGTCAGTAACCTTTGTGAGTTTTAGTTTATTTGTTAGCATAACAGAGAGGACAATATGTACATATTACTATGAAAGTTGATTACAGTATTTTGAAAGTATGTGCTGCTGTTCAGCATGAAGTTGGCATTCACTTATCACTTATAGTCCGTGTTCTATAGGTTAGTGATAGCAATGATTCTTATTTAAGAACTTACTATGCACCAGGCGCTCTTTAAGAACTTTCAGTGTTCTTACCTCATCTCGTCCTCAAAAAATTCCTATGGAGTAGGAATAATTTTACATATTTCCTTATTTCACATGTGAGGTACCTAAAAATCAGAAGATGCTGCAACTCGCCTCAGATCACAGAGCCAGTAAATGGCAGAGCTAGGATTCAAACCAGGCAGTCTTTGGAGCTTCTGTCCTTAATATGTTTCTTTTTTTGTTTGTTTAGAAAATCATTCAAAAATGGGATCTTGTCCGTTTCTTAGCTAAGCAGTACAATGCAATCAGTGCTTTGGGGTGAAGTCTGAAACTAAAACAACTTGCTCACTTTACACAGAACCAATGCATTCTATTAATAAGTGACCTCTGCACAGATTAAGGCCAGTTTTCAGAAGCAACATAAAAAAAAAGAAAGACAAATTAGCCATTAAGATATACAGCTTGCTTTTATAATGGGTCCTGCGTGTGTATCACATAAAGGATTTACAAAGCAATTTATTGTCAAAAAGATAACAGCATGTAAATTTCCAAGAATCAACTTGGCATCACTGGAAAATCACACTCTTGAGGCCCAGGCATTGGAGACAGTTCCACAGCAGCTGAATCATAAAGACTTTTATAGATCAATAACCCTCAACCTTGCTGCATTAAAAAGCATCTTCATTAACAAAGAGAGTTTCAGGGAGCCACAAAGGCACATGAGGATTATTAGAACAGGTGGATTTTGCATGCGTGTGCATAGATGCCATTTTTACAAGGTCATTGTTGCATGGCTACATTATGATTTAGTTTTGATATTTCTGTGTAATGAAGTAAAATGGTATGATATCTAGATACATGTTAATGTCTTCTCCTTTTCTAGGGGAATAGAATGCTTTTCATATTGTCCTCAAATCAGTAGAGGAGAGATAAATTACTAGAATACATTTGGTTTTGGGCAACATTCTAAATTTCCAGTCTGATGTTTATTGGATCCTTGAGTCTGGTTTCTTCATCTGTAAATTTAAAGATTAATAGTAACTACTTTATAAAGTTCTTGATCCCCATAGTACAGACGTCATTGAGCTTCTTACCTGAGAACAATATGAGAAGTTTTATTCTATAACAATTTATTCAAGATAGGTTGAGATTGCTAACTATCTTTATTATCCAACATAAAAGAAATAAGTAAGTTCATACATCTATTTAATGAAAAAGTTAAAAGGTTGCATTATTACTGATCATATGGAAGTTGTTTTTGAAATATTATACAAAATGTTTAAAACAGATATGAATTAAGGATAATTTTTAGATTGCTTCCATCTGTTTATTGAGTATTAATTAGGAGGCTCTCCAGGGAGAAGCTTTATTGAGTATTTATCATGTGACAGATGGTTTACATACATTGAACTCATATGAATCTCACAATAGCTTTAAGGGCATTTTTATCCCCATCCTACAGAAGAGGTTTTTAAAACTCAGGCTCTTAATCAGCTAGTTGAAGTTAACAAAGACATTAAAAATAAGTAGCAGAGTAGAGATTGGAACCTAGGTTTGTGTGGATTCCAAAGCTCCCTTTGCACAGCGTCACTGCATCTCTGTTAATTATGTTGGAGTGAACTTGGCATAGTCTAATTGCTTGATTAATAATCAACGATTGTAATAATTACATAATATGGCATCTATGTAACTTGAATATGATGTGGTTGATTTGATCCATTGTATACACACTCAGATGCTTATTTTTAAGATGGGGCCTGTAACCACAGATGGTTTTACTGACTTGGCTAGTTGATACAGGAAAAAAAAACCCTTTAGTACAGTTCATAACCAAATTTACCAGCCAATTTAATTAAAGTATTAGATCTGGATGATATGTGCACTAAATTCAGACTAAATATTTACACTTAGATAATGGTATTGAAGTGCTAAATTATATACACTCTAATCAGTAAAATATAATTGATGAATTTACTAGTAAACATAATCAAGTATGACATTAAAGGATTATAATGGCAATGGAGATTATGTAAAATCAATTAGATATACATATTGAGATTTTTATGGGTAAAATAACATGAAGTCTGAGATGTGCTATAAAATGTTCCAGAAAAGAAACATACACAAAAACGTGGTTGGATAGAAGAAACAAGATTGAAAAGATCTTAAAGTTGAACGATGGGTACGTGGGAATTTATCTTTTATACATAGGTGGAAACTTACATAGTAAAGGGTTTAGAAAATGAATCAAAGACTCATATACATTAGGTTGAGGCTCAGAAACAAGATAAGTTTGATTGCTCTGATTGAATATATGTTAGATTTTTAGCTGTTTTGCGTGTGGAAGTCTATATTTCATATTGTTAGTATAATCACTAAGTACCCAGAATGTATATTCTCAGGAGCCACTGATTTTTGATCTCTTTCAATAATTTTTGATAGGATATATCAATTATTTGAAGGTCTTATTAAAATGAGATAAAATATGTCACTTTTTAATACCAAGAAACTGAAATTCTTTTTTTTTTTTTTAAGTTTATTTATTTGAGAGAGCATGTTCGCACATGCGAGCAGGAGGGAGGAGCAGAGAGAGCCAAGAGAACATCCCGGGTGGATTCTGAGCCATCAACGCAGAGCCTGACATGGGGTTAGAACTCACGAACTGTGAGGTCACGACCTGACCAAAATCAAGAGTCAGACGCTTAACTGACTGAGCCACCCCAGGAGCTCTGAAACTGAAATCCTTTAATTTTGTGTTTTCAAACTGTGCAATGAATGAGAAGTTATCTCTCCTTTATTGCTGGAACACTTTTAGTGCTTGCCTTTTTCCACTCATTTTCAAGAGCTTTTTTTTTTTCCTCCCCAAATCACCACATCTAGTCATTCATTTTGTAGGAAGTATCATTCTTTGGCCCCGGGGAAATCATGAAATAAGTTTGACTTGGTTTCCCTTTAGGCTTTCATTCTAGCCACTTCTTTCGGTGGCATCCTTTTCTTCCCAGACTCACTATCAACTGAGTAGCCACACATCACCAGAGAGGAGGCACTTACCCCTCACTACCAGCCTCTTCCCCAGTTACTGAATCTCTATCTCCACCCACTCTTGCCATTTAAAAAGGAATCGATTGAAAGTAGTCAATGCCCCTATTCGCAGCATCGTGCTAATTGATCATTGATGGTTTAAAGGTTAGCACGCCTTAATAGATCTTCCAGGCAGTGTCAGAAGCACCAATCCACACTGTCTTCATATGTCAGTTTTAATCCAGATAAGCACTTTAATTTTTGTATCAACTCAAACAGATATATTAGGCAGAAGTAAACACAATTTGCCTGCATTTTAAAGCTATACGGCAAGACTTCAAGGAAGTTTCAAGTTGGAGATGGGTTGCTTTGGGAGCTGCCCCCCAACCTCACTCTTCAGTCTCCCCCATCAGTGATATCCCCATGGAAAAATTTGAGAAGAGCCAGAATGTGACTCCCCTTATGCACATTTATGTTTTAACTTAGTGTGAATAATATAGCCCATGAGGCATTCCATGAAATAGTGGGCATATAGATAATTTTGAAAGGGGTCAGGATCTTGCTGTTTTCAAATTGCTTCTTTGTAGATAGTTACCTTCATTGATAGAGATTCTCGGGGCATTAATAGCATATGCATTTTGTTTAAAGAAAGAGGCTGGGCCATTGCCTTTAATCAATGCATAACCTATTATAGGAAATTATAAAACAAAAGTAAAAAACGATTGGTGCAACAGTGTCCAGGATTAAGAGCTAGTTGGTATAATGGGCACCATCAATTCTCCAATTTTCTGTGGAAATTAGAGGAAAGACATACTTCAGAACTGGAATTTAAATAGCCCCTTTTTCATTTCCTATATGAAGTGTATACTTCAAATGTACTTGGTTCTAAGGATCACTTTTAATTATTGTTGAAAACAAATATCTGAAGGGTAAAAAGTTGTATCAAAAGTAAAACAATACTTCATAGACTTTAATTCTGTTGCATTCTAAATAGTTTCCTCGAGAATCCTGAGCTTTATCATCCCAGAACTGGGACTCAAAAATTAATACAAAAATGAATGGAAGTGTAGGATAAAAAATGCTAAATGAGTTTTTCAGTGGAACAAATGCCTGCCAATGGTAGAAAAATAGGAATCTCTGAGTTTGGACTTTACATTACTCCTTTGTATTATAGTTAGTATGGAAAAAAAAAATTGAGGGAGGCAGGGAAGGCTCCTGGCTAAAAATTGAGTTCCTTGGGGATAAAGCAAAGGAGAGAGACCAATTTAGTCAGGGGAAATTATAATACACCAATCACCGTGATTGATCCTGCATGAGCAGAAGGCACATGGAAACAATTTAAATGTTGTCCATGAAACTACGGCTTTCAGACTTAATGGCATTTTATTTATCAGGATCACTGCTTTCAGAGGCACTGCAGAGTTTCTGTCATTCCGGGAAGGAATAAGAGGTTTGGTGCATTCTTCCTTGGGATTAAAGGGGGGAAATGTGGAGAAAGTAGGAAGGCAACTGGTACCACTTCTTATCTCTTTGTCTACTGCTTCTCTGACTGAGAATTTTCCTCATAAGCTCTGGTCTTCAAGTGCTTAATGTAAATACTCCATGTAGGTGCGTTTTAGAGAATTTGAAGAAGGCATTTTATATAGTGCCCCAACCCCTGCCCTTTATTTATTAGCTAACTTAGTTTCCATCTAGGATGTAGGAATTCATTTAGGTGGGGTGTCTTTGTAAACTAAAGAAAAGATCATTATTATCATTATGTGGGTTTTACATGGAAATACTCTCTCTGTTTTGAAGTATGACTCTTTCTTGGAGTCACTTAAAGGTAAGACAACACACATGTGTACATGTGTAATTTTTCTTTCTTACATGTATAGAAGAAAAATAAAACCATTGCAAGTAGGGACATTTTTTTTTTTCAAGAAAATTCTTCTGATCAATTTCTTGCTTTCATTTGAGGTAAATTCCCCCACCCCCACCAATGTTGGTATTTTGTTTTGAGGGGAAAAAGTAATGCTTTGTGATGATGGCATTTAGAAAAGGGATTATTGATCCTCCAAGGTCATTGGGAACCTTTGGACTTGTCAGGAATTTTTCAGTATTATGTGAGACTGATTGTGAAGATTGTCAGAAACTTGTGATTGATTGAAAGAAAGGAAAATATTCCTTTCATTTGCTGGCAAAATAAGATGTTTATTTTTGTGTTTCATTTTAAGATTTTTAAAATGTTTTTTATTTATTTTGAGAGAGAGAGAGCATGCATGCACATGAGTGGAGCAGGGGCTGAGAGAGAGGGAGAGAGAGAATCACGAGCAGGCTCCACAACAGCACAGAGCCTGATGCGGGGCTGGATCCCACCGCCCGTGAGAACATGGGCTGAGGTGAAATCAAGAGTCGAAGATTTAACCCACTGAGCCATCCAGGTGCCCCAAGATGTTTATTTTATTTTTTTCCAAGATGTTTATTTTTAATAGATCCACTTTTTTTTTTTACAAAGTGTTAAAATTGGTTATTTGACTAAATTGACTTACTAGCCCTTATAGAGATCATATATCTAGAGCACATGAACAAATACTTTTCTTCAGTTTTGCATTTGGTATTGAATTCTGACTTGCTTGTTTATTGAACTTAGGAAAGTTTAACATCACTAAACTTTAGTTTTCCTGTCTGTAAAGTGAGAGAACAGTAATACTACTTGCCTCATGGAGTTATGTGTTATTTAAATGAGATAATCTATTATCACAATGGCTAGCGCAATAAACCTTAGGTATTATTATTCAGGTTCATGATAGCATACCTGGATTTCTTTCACCTTTTAGGAACAGGGTCAGAATTCATAACTGCCTTATAAATAATTATGAGAGAGAAAGAGAGAGGAGGACATTTTTCTTCTGTCATATAAATTGAGAAACTTAGGCACAGGGAATTCATGAACACAGGTTACCTATTATGTGGCCTCTGTTTCTATTTTGTTCCCCCTGTCCACATTTCTCCATCCCCAACCTTGCCAAGCTGTTTTCTCCTCCTGTGTCTGTTTTCTGGGCCTTATGCATGCTTCTTTTTCTCCTTGCGACTTGCTGTTCCTTAAAACGCCTAAAATTTCCTTCTCTGAGCCTTTAGACATGCTGTTCCCTCTGATTGGGATGCTCTTCCCCTCCAGTCTCTCTGCTCATTGCATTTCATGCTATTGGCCTAAGCTGCATGCTCTTATTTCTATAAATTATTTTCTGATTCACTAACTGGGTGTTCTGTATCCTCCTCTGAGTACTAATGACATTCTGAGCCTCTCTTCAACCATTTTTCTAACTGTGAGAGTAGTCATTTATGTACTTGATTTTGTATGTCCACCAAAGTGCATATCCTATGTGAGTAATGATCTCTAGGAAGTAGTAGGCTATAGAAAAGGATCTGTCAAATAATCATTTAACTTCTTACAGACGAAACTTCTCACAGCGCTTGATTTCCTATGCTCCATCACATCTTCCACTGCCAGGAGTTCCATGCTTCCCCAAACCCTGACTTCCAGGGACTTCCTTAATAATAGAGCTAACCTGAATTCTTCCTGGGGATAATGATCCACCCAGAGAGATGGAAGATGGCAATGTACTATATGCAGCCTACAAATCTATGAATCTCCAGCTGGATTTTGTTACCTTCCATGTCCTTCAATAAACAGCATCAGTGTCTGTGGGACATACTCTTCCATGGTGTGAACAGTTTGTGGGCAGGTTCAAAGGAAACATTAAACATTAAACATTAAATTCTAGCCATTTGCATAACCAACTCTTTCTCACTAGACTATGAGCTCTCCATTTTTATAATCTCACCTTTCCACAAATTTCACCCATCCTGTCTTGTACACCTAGCAGTGCCTGTTGTATAGTAGATGCTCAATTTACTCAAAAATAAATGAATAAATGAGAATGACCAGAATTTAAATAAAATATTTAAATAGACCAAGTTAGTTTTAGAATAGAAATACTTAAATACTATTAATGTGAGTTTAAATTGACCAGTTCATCTTATAGAGGTCTAACATTTGCTACACTAATCACAGTACCTTAATGAGTGAATGAACTCTTAGTATATATATACATATATATATGTATATATATTTGGTGTTTTTTTGGAAAACAAACAAATAACAGCAAAGAAAAAAAATCCCTGTTATTTTACTGTAATAAATTGCCAAAATAAGAACAGCTGATTTCCTTTCCTTTTAAACTTAATGGGACCTGAAGTTCTCAAGTTGAAAAACTTAGATTATGTCAACAATCACACATAAATACAATTTTTTAAAGTGCGAAGTTCATAGATTAACAGTGCTGATTTGTTGACTTTTGCTAATATTTTAGCTAGTGAACTGGATTTTATAGTCCAATTAAACTGCCTTCTTTTCCCGCTGTAAACCCAAACCCTTCAGTGTCTTTGGAGCGCTCAATTATAGCGTGTGATTAGTTAAGAAAACATACACATTCAGTCACTTAGTTGGGTTGCCTTTGAGTCTCAGGTTTTGATTTTAGATCTCCTCTTAAACATTACATAGACTGTGGTACCCCACTGCTATTTTCAAGTGCTAATGGAAAAAAAAACTTCAGAGACCTGGATTCTTTAGTTAGAAAAAAAAAAAACAATTGGAAAATTCTCACAGTTATTTGAGGTTTATCTGGTATAACTGAAATTATTCGAGTTGTACTCTTATCTTATTGATTTTTTTCCTCTTTTTCTGGCAAGATTACCCATTCCAGAATAGAACTCCTTGATATCCAATCTGAGTGCCTCATCTTTCCTCCAACTGGGGAAAGGACTTTAAAAAGATGCTGGTCGAGCATTTTAACATCATCGGAAAATAGCTCTCTCAATATCCAGTATTAGTTTTCACTGCTCTGTCTTTGGGCAAAATTGAAGAGGTATGAAGAAAGCTGCTGAAGAAGAGTTAAATAATCAACTTTTTCCGAGCCAAACCGTGGGGCTCCCAGTTTGGGTGAGATCAAGTATCAGCAAAACATTTTCTAATTTATGTCCTTTAAAAGGGTTCTTTTCAGGACGCCGAGAGGAATGTGAGGGTTGGCCTCCTTTTTCACATAGGAGTTGCTGAAAGGAGCACTTTATGTCTTTTATGACTGTATGTTTCATGAAGAATTTTTAACTTTGTCACAGTGTACACCCAAAGTAGTATTTATTGGCATTTAGCTCTGAGTAGGTGTGCGCCTCCCTAGCCAGACCCAGCTACTTCTCCTGTCTGGGTGCTCGTCTGTCCATCTCTTTTATTCCCTCCATCGGACCAGTGGCCAATTTTATGGGATTCCCATTTGAAATGCTTCTAAAACACACCCCTTCATCTCCATCAGGCCTTTCTACTATTTATTCCTTGTTCTGTGTTCTTCCTGGTTCAAGCCATTCTTCTCTGAGCTCTCACTCAACTTCACTCCCCTTCTCCAAAGCTGCCCTATTTATTCTATTAAATGCGAACTATTTTGCCTAGTTTTCAAAATGCTCCTTACTCTGTTCTTATCTTCTGCACCCAATCTTGTTTCTACTGCTCTTTCCAGCATACTCCCAAGTTTTCCTGTTTCTCAAAGTAGTGAATTTTAGCCCATACTTCAGAATCAGAGCTGTTTGGTGAACAACATAGACTGCTAATTTCAGACTTTCTGTTCCCAGCCTGGGAATCTCCATTTAAAGAGATTCCTCCAGGTGATTGTTATGTGCCTTAAAGTGAAGAGTCTGCCTTTTCCTGTTCTCACTGATTCATCCTCTCCATAACTTCTAGAAAACATGCCCCTTCTGCATGGGATGCAGCCTCCAATACATGTTAATTTGTGTTGCTTTGTAATTGTTTGTGTTTCTCCATCTGGAGTGTGACATAGCTCCCTGGGACAGAGGTCACATTTATACAGCATGATAAGGTAGAAAGATCACCAGGCTGGGAGTCGGACAGACTCAATCGCAAGTTGTAACTGTGAAGAAAAACATGGGTTCCTACAGCCTCACTTTGCTCATAGGCAAGGATGAACCAGCGAAGATGATATCTAAGTTCCCCTTGCTCTGAAGAGCCTATGTCACTGTTATGAAAGGCCAAGAGCTTTGCTGTGACACCTGGGTTCAAACCTTAGCCCTGTCGTTAGCTTTACAATTTGAAGTGAAGAATGATTTCTCTTGGTCCCAGTTTCAGTGGGGTAATGACATGTACCTTTTGAGGCTGCTATGAAGATAATTTACATAAAGTGCCTGGCACAACATATCATATATGAAGGTCTTGGTTGTTATTGCTGTTATTCTGTCTTCTCCCACACGTCTCATGATGCTTGATAAAGACAGGCTGAACATTACTTGTTAGATGATCACTTTCTTTTCTGAACACTCTGCTCCTTCATAGATTTGTCTGTAGATAACTTAGTTTAATGACAAAACATCAAATTGGTTGGGTTCAAACTTGGCTCCACTAGTTAATAACTCAGTGGCTCTGTGCATGTTACTTTAACTTTTTTGAAATGGGAATTCTAATACTATCTTTACTGTAAAGTTGTTGTAAGGCTTAAATACAATAGCACATGTGAGTGCCCAGCCAATGCCCAACCCAGAGAGAACATTAGTTATTAATTCTTGTGCCTGGGGTAGCCTGATGCAGCTGAAAGTGCATTGTTCTGGGAAGCCAAGAGACCTTCAGCAAGAGTTCTGGAATAGATCTTGGGTGGATTACACCATCTGACTATACTTTAGTTTCCTGCTCTGCAAAATGGTGTTGATAATAACCCAATCCATGAGGCAGAAAAAGGATTAGAGAAGGGAACACATGGGAAAATATATTCAAAAGGCAGGGAGCTATACTAGGCATTACTTGTATTTATTGTTATTATTTTTCTGTATCTATAAAGTGAAGGAATTAAACCAGATAATATTTCCAATGTTTATTTAAAATTTCTCGTATTACAGGCACCTAATCCTCTTACTTAATCCTCACAAAACCGCCGAAATAGATATTATAATTCTTCTTTTATAACATGTGAAAATTGAGGTTCAAAGAAGCCAAGTAAGCTGCTCAAGGTCACACCCAGTAAATTGCAGAACTGGCACTGGAAGCCGGGAAAGCCGATAGCAATAGAGCAAACATTTAGCCACTATCGAATGACCTCTGAGCTCCCTTCTGGCCAAATGATTCTGTCCTTTTGGTTGTGGCTCTTCCATAAAGTGATTGGACGTGGTGTCTCCTCCAAAAACAAGATGGAGGCTTTCAAAGCAGCCTTTCAGTCTGTAGGAGAACCCCTAGAATTTACAAACAAAACTAAGTATTGGTTATATGAACTTGGCCTTCAGTAGGGACTCTGGACTTTTCCTGGTAGAAGATGGAAGGAACCATGGGCCTGCAACCTTGTTCTTCATCTTCATGGAATAAGGAAGGCTGAACTATTTAGTTCCCTCACAGAAAAGACTAGCTCCTGCCTCTCCTTAATTTTCTCTGTATCTTAGATCACAACAATACCGTGAGGTATTTATTACCTCCATTTTGTAGATGCAGAAACTGAGCCTCAGAGTGGTTAAGAGTTCTGGTCACAAAGGTAGAGCTGTTGGGACTTGGATATATGTCTCCTGATACTATGCCCAGTATGCTTTTCATTTCACCACTCTCTCCAGATGATGTTCTAATCTCTAATTGGTCTAACTTGCAAGGTGTGGTTTACATAAATATTACCAAAATGTCTTACATTGACATGGTGTGTTATAATGAATTAATATCTCATGTGTCTTTACAATAGCTCTTGAGTGAAACTATTTTTCATGGATGAGGAAACTAAAGTTTCTTAGGCTAAGTGATCTGCCCAAAGTTCACATAGCTAATTAGAAGTAGAGCCAGGAGGTGCCTGGGTGGCTCAGTTGGTTAAGTGTCAGACTCTTGATCTCAGCTGAGGTCTTTTATTTTAATGTTTATTTATTTATTTTGAGAGGGAGAAAGAGATTGAGAAAGCCAGGGAGGGGCAGAGGGGGGAGAAAGAGAGAGAGAGAGAGAGAGAGAGAGAGAGAGAGAGAGAGACCTAAGCAGGCTTTGTGCTGTCAGCACAGAGCCTGACACAGGGCTTGATATTATGAATCATTATATCATGACCTGAGCTAAAATCGAGAGCTGAACACTTAACCGACTGAACCTTCCAGGCACCCCTCAGGTCAAGTCTTGATCTCAGGGTCATGAGTTCAAGCCTTGTGTTGGGCATGAAGCCTACCCCGCCTTCCCTGCTCACAAAAACAAAACAAAACAAAACAAAACAAAAACAAAAAAACCCAACTATACCCAGAATTACATTTGACTCTTCAATATAGGTTTGAACTATGCAGGTCTACTTATACATAATTTTTAAAGACAATATAGTACTATAGATGTATTTTCTCTTCCTTAGGATTTCTTAAAAATATCTTCTTTTCTCTAGCTTACTTTATTGTAAGAATATAGTCTACAATACAAATAACATACAAAATATGTGTTAATTGACTGTTTATGTTTTCAGTAAGGCTTCCAATCAACAGTAGGCTGTTAGTAGTTAAGTTTTAAGGGAGTTAGAAGTTATACACTGGGGGGTTTCCCAGTGTATAATCTAAGATGCTCTAATCATCATTCATTTTCTAGAAAATGTGGCCAAACCAAAGAATAATGTCAAGAACCCAAGTTATCAGAAAATCACATTTGAAATTGTGCCTTCTCTTAAAGTAATTGAAGGTATTATTTTAAAAATCTGTTTTAAAATGTAAGAAAAATGATTGAGAGGTGAGTTAAAAGAAGTCAGTTTCTTTTTTTTTTTTATTAAATTTTTTTTTCAACGTTTATTTATTTTTGGGACAGAGAGAGACAGAGCATGAACGGGGGAGGGGCAGAGAGAGAGGGAGACACAGAATCGGAAACAGGCTCCAGGCTCTGAGCCATCAGCGCAGAGCCCGACGCGGGGCTCGAACTCATGGACCGCAAGATCGTGACCTGGCTGAAGTCGGACGCTTAACCAACTGCGCCACCCAGGCGCCCCAGTTTTTTTTCTTTAAAGAAATTAGAGAATTGTTCTATTATAATTTTCACAACCAAGATAACCCTAAAGAGGCTTTCAGTTTGTTTGGGATCTTAAGCAAATAACTGAAGACATCGGAAACTTCTATTCTTTCACTGATTAATTTTTTTCATTTATTATTAAGCAACTGCATTGTGCCAACTGCTATGTAACATTTGTTGTAGTAATGATTACAAAAGAAATTTCAGATATATTTGTAAACAAGTCAAAATCAAAAATAGAGTTAGTTTGGCTTCCATGCATGTATTAGACCTTATGTCATTCTTTTATTATTTCCAGGGACATGATAATGTCGATTAGCATCAGTTCAGCTTCATTTAATCTAAGCTAAGAGGAAGAAAAAAAAAGGAGTTCAGCTTGTAGATGACTAGTCCCTAGTCTTCAATTTTTTAGGTTTTCTTTTGTTACCTCCCACATTTGTGTGTGTGTGCATATGACTAATTTGAGATTTATTTTTTATCAAAAATTTTGAATTTTCTTTGTAAGGCTAAAGATAAACACTAAACGAAATTGCATTTAAGAAACAAGTTCCACATTGTTTCTTTAGATATTTAAAACTTATTTTTTTAAGTTTATTTACTTATTTTGAGAGAAAGAGAGCGGAAGGGAGGGAGAGAGGGGGAGGGAGAATGTAAGTGGGAGAGGGGCAGAGAAAGAGGTGGGGAGAGAGAGAATCCCAGGCAGAACTTCGGACTGTCAGTACAGGGCTCAATGTGAGGCTCATAACCTGAGCTGAAACCAAGAGTTGGATGCTTAAGTGACTGAGCCACCCAGGCGCCCCTAAAACTTAGTTTTGAGAGCATTAAAATTTGATTTATGAAGAGAATGGGAGTGGGAATTTGGCCCATATGCCTATCCATACATCTGGAAAAAAAAATACCAATACAAGTTAATAGAAAGGGAGCCCGACAGTACATGGGATGGTGTGAAGATCGGCTCTATCAGAGGCCAGGATGGCACACCGTCAGCCAGGTTCTGCTGGCTCATGCAGCTCTGCAGGTCTCCTATCATCTCATCACTTCTTCTTCTGACCCTGCCTTTTACAACCAGGCTGCTGTCCAACTCACGAACTGAGTCCATCATTGCACAATTTGAATGAGAAACAAACAAAAAGCCCTAAACAAGTCCTCACTTGTCTGACTTAGGGAATAGCATCCCTGATGATCCCTATGCACAAGATTGGCTCAAGAAGCCATTCTCCATTTCTACCTTAGGCCAACTGCTTTTGCTACATGTTTAAATGTGGAAGGTAATAGAGTCTGGTTGTGCTGCCATGTTAACAATTTCTGCACAGCCACACTGGGGTTTTCTGTAAGAAATTTCTCCTGTGAAAGTGGGTACTCTTTAGCTCTCACACAATGTAGCTAATCCTTGAGCCTTTGACTATACAGTAATCCAGAAGACTCCTAAAAACTGAAACCTGTTTCTTCACTGAGAATAAAAAAAAAAGTCCATGACCCTAGAATAACTTTCCTTTTTAAGAAAGAGTATTTCTCTTTTGACTGTAACTTTAATTAAACTCTATTAACTTTAATTTAATTTAAGCTACTTAAATAGTTCAATGCTATTAAACTCAAAGAACACTTTTTTTAAGGTATTTAGTTCCTGGGCATTTTTCCTCGATCTCAAACAGCCTTAATTACTATCCACTTATTGTTAAGTATATCATAAAATAAAATATACTGTATAAATTGCATTAATCTCCATAAAAGTAAACTTGAAGCAGAGCCATCAACTAACCAAAATCAGAGTATAATAAAAAGGCAAAGTGCATAAAACATCTTCAAACACTTGGACCTCCATGGATGGTGAACAGATTTTTCTGTCCTCTTCTATTATTTCTATGGAAGTGAGAACAGACATTTTCATGTATGGAGCATTATTACATAATATTTTCATCTGTTGTGTGATTTTCTTTCTTTTCTTCCTGCCCTATTTTAATGTCTTTTACTCCAAAGAATTTCTCTGCATCTATAATAATTTTCATAGCTTTGCCAAGCCATTTTTACTAAGAGGAATAAAGTAAATTTGATTTTGAAGGAATACATTTTCCTTTCATATTAACTCATATAATTATGACACCCTGGCACATACTAGTAACTAGGGAAAAAAGACTATTTAATTCTATTCTCATGAACATTTGCCATTTTACAATTTTTAAAATCCACAGGAAGTTAAAAAAAAATCTTTCCATCAAGCAGAACATTGCTTGAATTCTGTATTCAAAACTATTATCCATTTAATCACTCCGAGTCACAATTTTCATTGTCATAGAACTATAGACGTTAACCTCAGAATATAGAATCATTGATTCTTGGGTTTGGAAGCAAGTCTAGATGTCTTCAAGTCCAATTATTTTATGGCCTAACAGATGTTTGATTAAACCTTTTGTAATTTGCAATACACAGTTGTTAATGAGACATTGCTTAAATACCTCCAGGGATATAATGTTTACCATCAGAGAAGTCAGCCTGTTTCAGTGCTGAATGGTGCTAATAATTAGCAGGTATGTCTTGAGTATCTATATGCAAGACACTCTTGTAGATATTATGTGGGATATAAATTTGAGTCAGACTTTACTTTTGTACCTGAAGTGCTGATGCTCAAGTAAAGGATAGAACGTACTGGCATGAAAAAATGGCGTGGTTGGCTGTAGTAGAGAATCTGTGTTCGCTAGCCCATTGAGATTTCAGGTGATCTGACCTCCCCTAGACAGACAGTTGAGGCAGGGAATCATCCTTGTCACACATCGTGGCCTCTATTTTGAACATTGTCTCTCCTGGGTCCCCTAAGTTGCATCTCCTTGAGCTTGTACCTGAACTTTCCCTTCTTGCCCAACAATTTTTAATTGACAGCACATTTGCATAAGCATCTGGGAATTGGATTTGGAACTTCCTAGAGTATCTTTGTCTGATTACATTTTCAGTTCCTGTCTCATAATTCATGGGCAAGTAGTTCCCAACATTACATTCAATATAAGATTCCGGAACACTTGTACATAGGTGCTGGCCCAACCTCAGTGCCCAGCCCTGCTGGAGCCAGTAAAGGAAGACAGGTACATATGTCATGGAGGATAGCTGGTCATAGAGACCCGCTAAATGAAAGTTCTCCTTTGAAAGGGTCCATTAGGAATTGGAAAGCCCTTTGGTGAATGCAGGAACTACCACTCTTTTCAAATTGGAATCACTTTTAACATCTAAAATCTCCTGACCAGTCATCTGATTCAGTTAACACTATTAGTCTCTATTGATAAAGAAAATAATATAAAAATTAACTATATTCAAAATAATTTTATATTTTCTATTTTACTATATTTAATATTAAAAAAATAATGGCATTTATGAATGTGAGACATTATTTACTCCAACTGTCAGCAGTTCTTGATGTATTTATACCTTTATGAAACCCCGGCAATAAGGGCTCCCAAGGATACATGTTTCACAGAATTCAAACCATATGATGATAAAAATATGTAGGATCATACTGTGCAAAGCAGATTACACATGCTATCTGTTTTAGGGATCTATGGGATCCCTATGGTATCTGTAAGGTCACACTCGATTTTATGAGTGAGAAAACTGAGGCTTCCAGAGAATAAGTAATTTGCCCTGGATGGGTGACAAAGCTGGGGTTTGACTCCAGACTTATACGCCCTGAGAGCCTCTACCTTATGACTTTACAGTTATGAACCATGAAGGGGGTTGCAAATAAAGATAAGAGAGGCTGAAGTGGTTGATTGCAAGAACTGCACCCAGAATTACCACCATGCCCAGCCCAGCCACCTCTGTTGTATTAGCTGATGTGTCAACTGTTCTCCCAAGCTAATAGGAACTTGACAGTAGAGGTAACAAGAAAAGAGTCAGAGGAGCATGGGGGAGAGTTGTTTCAGTTTTCTGTAGCAGCCACTGAGCTAATGTTAAAATTTGTTTTTTAGTTGATTCCACTCATCCATACAATTGTGTTTTCTTAGCATTGTTTTTCTTATTGCGTTTCTGCAGTGTGATAACCGCTTAGATTAGCTGAATACATTCCTTAGTTTTACCTCCTAACCAAAGCAAGATAATCATATAAATTATTAATCTAAGTCCTTCAGGTGAACACAAGGACAAAAAGAAGTTTCGATTACAATAAAATATAAGAAGTGTCAAGTATAATAAAGAGAAGCAAATAAGATACTATTGGAGTTAAGAGGAAGAAGACATTGTTTTGACCTTATTAAGTCAGAAGAGGCTTTATGTGAAAAGAAATTAGTCTTTTTTGGTGGGTGTTGAGAAATAGTTGGGTTTGGGGAGTTTAAAGTTGACAAAGGGATTGGCCTCTAGGTAGGGGGACCATTCCTTTGTTGTCTAAATCAGGACATGTTGGAAAGTAAAAGGGGTCACTTTTAATAAGTATACCTAAGCAGCAGACCAAACTTTGACTGTCCTGGGCAAGCATGTGTGGTACCCAAAGTATAGGAAAAAGGATAGAATAGCTATGCTTAGAGAAAGAATTATAAAAAAACAAAGTAGGAAAGGGCTTTAGGACCACATTGTGGAAAGGCCTTGAGTGCCATGCAGTATTTTATAGACAATCTAGTCATTGGAAGTTTGTAAACAGGTGGATAGACGATGTAAATGACCCTGTCTTTCAGAAAGAATCATCTGACAGTAGAGAGTAAGATGAATGGCAGAGGGAAGACACTGGAATATTTCTTGATATGTCCATGACTTCTTTTCTATCTACAAGTATTCTTGTAGATATACAAGAATATACAAGGAGAAGAGAGGGGAGGGGAGAGAAGGAAGAGAGACTTTGCTTGATGGTTTTGAGCCTGTGAAACCTGATATACCTCATGCTCCATGATATTCTTTAGTGTGATCCTTACCTAATTCTATCTTAATCTAATTTGATTAAGTTTATTTTTCTTGAAAACAAGTGTGCTCTAAGATAAAATGCTCTCCAGTAAGACCCATGCATTGATTCTGGACCCACCTTTTTGAACAAGACAAAACAAATCTCATGATAGCTTTTTAAACATTTCAAGACCAGCATTGCTGTTTTATACAGTTTCCTCTTCTTCAGGCTAAATATTTCTCTCTTCAGCAACAGCTGTTCGGTCATCTGTTTCTTGTTAAAGAAGGTACTCAAAATTGAGCACCCTATTTGAGATACATTCTGACTGGTGCAAAAAGCAGTCAGGCCATTGCTTCTTTTCTCCTTGTGTCTCTTGACTAGAGAGGCAAGACAAAGCAATCACTCTCCCTGACTCTTTTCCAGTTATGGGGAGGTGGAGAGGACTTGTAGAATATCCTTGGCTAATGTTATGTAGCTGGAAGTCTCTAGTAAGAACATTTCTTCCTGAATAAATGTGCAAAAATCCTCTGGGAGAAGAATTTTTTATCCTTCAGGACAAAATGCCCAGAGGTGTAGCATCCCTCATGCAAATATGAGGATGTAGCAAGGATGCTGATGCTGGAGAATAAAAGGAGCTTGGGTCTTAGATTTTATCATTCAGCTAGACTGCCCTCCACAGACTGCCATCACCACAGTGCTCGTTGCGAGATAATAAGATCCTTTTTGCTTAAAGCAATGTAGCATATATTTCTGTAACTTGCATACAAATATTAATTGATAAACCTTTTAAGGCCTGGATATGATACTTTTGTAGATATGATTTAAGAGTATATTGGCTTTTAAATCCTCCGTATCACATAAACATTACCATTCATACAATCCTAGTGAAATTTCTCCTAATTTTCAGATTTGTCTTCTGTGATAAATATTCATAATTTATAGCTATGAAACATATAATTTAATTCCATTACCTAAACCCCACCTGTTCTGTATACCTGCTTTCCCTCTCTCTCTCATGCATAAAAAAAGAGAGAGACATCAACATCTAATAAATTGATAGAAAAATACGGCTGAAGATTTACAGATTTCTAAGGCTAGATGGTAGCATAGGATAAAGAGAAGAATAAATCACAATCTGAACACCGTGGGACCAGCGAGGAGAGGAGGACTGAACATGTGGCACGGCCTCCCACCCATGCCGCCATGATGTTTTCTAGGAATCTCTTGTTGCTTAGAAGCTGTCTGGGTAGAAAGAAGACACAGCGGAAAGGGATAACTGAGAAAATGTGTACCTCAAAATAGACCTAGTAACTTGCAAGAAACTAATCTTTAAACAAAAAGTGACTATGTTACCTACCATTGCTATTTAGAGAAATAGAGGCTTGTGATTAAATTACATTTCTTTACATCCAACTTCTAGTGCGTGGACTATTAAGTCACTTTAGGTATAGGATACTTGGTTTAAGAAAGTGGTATGCACAAAGGCATAGGAGAATTCAAAGGAGTATCTCACTTATGGTCAGAAGAGTAAGAGGTAATGTTTGAATGAAACCATGAAGGTGATGTATGGTTTTTAGTGGAACAGAAAAAGAAGAGTAAAGAGGACATTTTAGAGTCAGGACACCGGGGCAGAGGAACAGGGCTTGGGAAAAGCAAGTTGTCTGTAGCAGGAGCATATCTATATTGACTGAAGCATAACGTTCAGAACTGGAAAGGACATTAGAAATGTATACATTTTTAATCTGGTCTCCTCATTTTACAAGTGAGGCCACTCAAACACAGGGTAGTTAGTGGTGGTGTTGCCCTTACACTAGTGGTGGGGCTCAGTCTTAACTCCTGCCCCCCTCTCCCAGGTGCAAATGAGGGCTCTGGTCTTGCCACACACTGCCAGAACTGCAGAAGACCATAATATGGGCTACTTCACCAGCCGTGGAAATTCACAGACCGCTTTTGAGAAGAGGATTTAAGAAAAGTAATCTGTCTGTAGAGATGAATAGGATTGATTAATGGGGAAGAACAGGATAGACAGACTGAGGTATGGGAAAAGGAACCTGCAAAAAATTATTATAGTTGTTCAGGGAAGAAGTAACAGCGCTAAGGTGTAGCACTGTACTAATTACAATTTTTGGATTATAGCTATCATTGCTCATTAGGGAATTCCCTGAGCTTCTCTGGTTTCCTAGCAACTAAAATAATGCTTATGGACGCTGGAATGGACTGTTGAATGAATGAGTAAACAAATGAAGGTTAGTGATCACCGACATGCAGAAGGAGATGTCAGGGAAAGAAATATTTTTGAATCTCCCATGCCATAAAGCAGTAGTCAGGCTGTGGAGGAGAGATGTTGAGTCTATTTGCACCTGCAGAGTTTGATGTAGAGAAGTGGCCTCCACAAGGATTTCTCAGCCAGGCAATTAGAAAGTGAGTCTGGAGCTCTGAAAAATATTAGGACTGCAGATGTACAGATCTATGGAAAAAAATCAGAAATATGGTGTCAGCAACTTCAAGGTTCTATACAGGGCCCTTTTCATAACTAGCAAAATGAAAGCTGGTCCCACGTCCCTTTTACCCAAGCAGATTGTGCCCCCACTCCCCCAGTGAAGAATTACAACTTGGCCCTCATATATTATGACTGGCCTTTGTTTTTTGTTTTGTTTTGTTTTAGTACTTTTATAGCACACATATGAAAATCCACTGGTTTTCTTCACTGAGCAGTTATGGTTATAGCCAGCTAAATTCTGAAGCTGAATAATGCATGGGTGTGGTACTATTTACTGGAACAAGTAATTTATTTTATTTCCTAAATTTCAAAGCCTTTAAAACATTTCCTAAAAAGTCATCTGATTTGGACAATTATTGCAAAAATAAAATTGGGGAATAAGATGGGGCGCCTGAGTGGCTCAGTCAGTTAAGCCGCAGACTTTTGATTTCGGCTCAGGTCATGATCTCACAGTTTGTGAGTTCAGGCCCCACATTAGGCTCTGTACTGACAGTGCAGAGCCTGCTTGGGTTTTTCTCTCTTTCCCTTTCTCTCTGTTCCTCCCCCGCTTGTGCGCACGTGCTCTCTCTCTCTCTCTCAAAATAAATAAACTTAAAAAAACCTGGAGAATAAGAACTAAACCCAAGTCAGTCAGATGAGGTGAATCATTAAGTGTGTCTGTTTTTCTAGAATGTTCTTACTAATAGAAAATAAGTATCTCCCATTACACACTAAATACGTGTTGAATATTTAAATTACCAGTCTGAAGATGTGCCAGCATTGCAGCCTGCATGTCTCAGTCCTGTTCTTGATGGGTGAAAGAAAGGAAGGAAAGAAAAGAAAAAGGAAAAGGAATGAACAGGCATAGTAGAATAGTATCCCGAGAAGAAAAGTTCAGGGAAAGGACTGTTTTTGTATGTTTTTGCAAGATGGAAGCCCTTACACCAGCAACATTATAGCTATGGTCATATCCCACACATTCATTGTATAGAATTAACAGTGACGGTGAGTGGAAATGTTCTAGGCATGGCAGCTGACTTTAACTTCATAGCCCCCAGCCTGTGGATAAGCTGAGAGCCTTCACAGATCATCCTTTGAGAACCACTATTCTGATGGCAACAACACTGACCTTGATGTCAAGGGACTCACATTCTTGTTACGGCTCTGTCTGTGGCTAACCATATGTCCTGGGGAAAGTCACTCAGCATCTGCTTTGGTTTCCTGTCTGAATACCTGACCCTTCCTGCTTTACAGAGATGTTGCAAAATGAATTAGAGAAGGTATGAGAGAATGCTTTGTATTCTCCTAAGAAAGGTGCTCTGTCATTCTAAAGGATTATTTATTAATTCACCCAGAATGAAGACTATAAACTAAACTGAACAATAAATAGGCCTGAGGAAAGTGCTCACAGTTTCCTGCTCTGTATAACACAAATCTCTGCTGCTATGAGCACCAAATGATCTCAGCTGCTTGTTCCAAAAGTTTAATCAGTAATTTTATGTGGTCGTCCATTTGGTGATGTTTAAATGAACGTGCATAAAGATGAAACTAATGTTATCTGGGGGACAGATTGATCCAAAGATGAGATTTTTGTAATTAAGAACAGTATTTTCCACATCGCCACAACAGGCACGCAAATAACTGTTTAAACAATGGGACAGCAACCAAGTGCCACCTGATGTCGGATTATTGAGTTTAAAGATTAATCCCACAAATAGCCAGCAGCAGAATGTTAGCCTACAAAGGACTGAAGTGTCTTGTGGCAAATCTTTAATTTGTGGCTAATGGCTGAATCCATCCCATGTAATTTCTAAGTCAGGAAATCTGAGAAAATAAATATATGAGAGGTTGAAGACCTGAAAATAAAAGCCAGGCAACTTAAGCCCTCAGCAGTTAAATTTGTATTTAACAGTGATTAAGTACCGGGATCATATAAGGGGCTGTAATTTCATCAGGAGGCATGAAAATGGCCAAGTGTTCATTTTTAACTGAACAAAACAGATTTAGTGCTTTCCTAAGAAAGGAAGAAGAAATTGAACTATTAGCAAGACACAAATAATTCTAGTTGACTTATGGTGGCTTAATAGAAACTAATTTTTGAGGTCAATAAAAATAATTTTTATTGGGTAGTTTCCTACAATATCCCTGAAACTATAAGCTTGTGATTTATAGATCAGCTATCCAAAGAATGTAAACAGGTACATTTTCTTCCTGTGTATCTCCTCCATTAAAGAGTTAAGATGAAAATAATATTGATCTGACTCTTGCTTTCCAGTTTAACCTCATCTCCTGCAGCTGCTCCAATGAAACTCAGCCATCAAGCCAACTGTGACAGGGTCTCAGAAGCTGCCATGTGTTTGTTGGAGGCTGGGGCGGCAGTGGGGGTGGGGGGCGGGGGGGGTGGAGATTGCCTCTCTACCCAGATCTGGTTAACTCCTGCTTATTCATAGAGAATCAAGTCACTCCTTCTGTTAATACCTCTACAAACCCACTCTCCCCTGCATCTCCGGCATACCACAACTGAAGCCCTACCCTCAGAGCTTTATGCATTTGCTTTATTCTATCTAGTACTGACTTTTTGGAACTCGGCTGGCCTCCTTTCCCTATAAAGCCAGAGATCAATAAGCTATATTTTCATTTTTTGAGCGACTTTCTTCTCTTTGTCACTATCACAGAGAAAGCTCTCTTTCAGTTCCCACTTCTCTTCATTCTAGATGCATACAGTATTACAGGTTTTGGATTTGTCATCTCATCTTAGAAGCCTTTGGATCTATTTTGGCTCAGTTTCACTCTGAAGTGGATGGATCTTTCTGCCTCAGCTCAACTCTGTGATGATTTTCTGGCCTCTAGCACATATATTCCATCTTGAGTCCACTGGACCAGAATCTCAGGAAGATGCAAGTGGAGGGAGAAATGGCAATTAAGGCATTTATTATATTGTTTCATGATAGGTTTACTTGTCTGTCTTCCCCAACTGACTACAAGTTCATTGAGGGTAGGACTTGTATTACGTTCATCTTAGCATATAAAAGACCTGGCATAGTGCCTAATACATAGTAGATGCTTCATAAGTGTTTATAGAACAAAACATTTATGAATTAGAGCATGATATTACTTTTATAGTTTAATCCCTCCATGAGATAATTTATTCTTCAACCAGGACAAAATAGGTTTGTTTACAAGGAGGCCTGATGAAAGCAAGTAGATATATTGGTCAGAATGAAGACCTCCTCCCCCTCTCTGCTCTTTAAATGCAAGCGTATTTCCTGGTTTTGTGAAACTTACTTTGAAAACTACTTGTTTAGTAGACTCTGACTTTCATGTTTCCTAGTTACTTATTTGTATTCTGTCACCGTCTTGAGTGTGGAAGTCTGATATGAATGTTAGCCTCTGATTTTCTTGCCAAGGAGAACTAGAGCCTGGCCCATGAATACAGATCCCTTGCTGGCTTACTGTTGCCTGTGAACTAAGTTCCCAGATGGCAGTGTCCATCGTGTTGATCCTTAAACCTTAACGTCAAGCGTGATGCCTGCAACATAGTAGACACACAATCTGTGTTTGTTGAAAGACTGAATGATGATCTCCAAGGTTCTCATCTGCTAACTATCTCCTGCTCCAGATCTGCTGTCGTAGGCCATGCCCACCCACTGGGAAATCACTATCCCACTCAGCAGCTATCATGTCCTGCCCATGCAGAAACACCATTTCTGAACGTTGTGTGCTATATCTAGAGCACCCCGCTGTGCTTTCTAAGCCCACTTCTTTAGAGTAGTCCATGCTCTCAATATTGGTTTCCCTCTAATACTGTGGGTTTCCAGCCAAAGACTGGCTGTCTCTTTTTCCTCTACTTTCCTCCAAAGCCCTGAGTTGCCCATTAACATTTTTTTTTCTCAATCTGCGATATACTTTATGATGCTCTGAAGCTCTTAGCACCCACTTGGCCCACAAATGTTGGCTGAATTGAATTCAGTTTGAATTTCCATGGCTAAATGCCCATTTGCCTGTGTTCTCATTTATTGTGCACAATGGACCTCAATGATAGGGGAGATTAACCTGGGGAGGGCTAAGGTTCAAACCTCTGAGTGCTGCTCTGACATTCTTCCAGATTCTTCACAAGCTTTGGAGTAGGCCACTTAAATAGAAACTCATGTCCTTAATAGGAAGTTGTCCGTTTTTACTGAGGTTAAGATGAAATCGATAATAAATTCAAGCCAGATCTTTTCCTAATTATCATTCTAGGTGGAGGCAAGTTTTTAGAAATGGGGCAAAGTCATCTTCATGATTTTATTCACACTGTGGATAGCCAGAATTCCAAGACACCTCACCTCTTTCCTTCCTTCCTCCCATCAAGTCATTCCCTGCTGAAATAAGCCACGGTGGGATATGTTGTGCTGTCTGTTTTGATATAATTTTTAGATCTCTTCTTTCTAAGTTCATTAAAGCTTTTCTTTTCTCCCCTGTAAGTGTACGTTGTTAGCCTCGGGGTTCTGGCGAAATTCCAATCTGAGCAATTAATTACATTTCAATGCTCAGCCCTCCCCACGGTTTCAGAAGGAAGGTGCCTTCTTTGTCTTCCTCAGCCAGTAACTGCTGATGGCCTAGCAGCTGTTGCTGCCTCCCCAGAGGAGAAGAGTTTCCGAAGTGGTGAGAAAGCTTCCTGCCTCTTTGAGGGAGCTGCTTGCAAAGTGATCTGGGACAAAAGGCATCCCTCTGAAGGAACGCAAGGCGTTTTTACTACAGTGGCCTCTGAGCCATCCATCACTTGGCTTTTGAACCACTGGCTTAGCCCAGAACAAAATGGGAAGTGATTGTGTTTTCTTGAAGAGCTGTTCCTGAATGTGATGGCTTCCTTTGAAGCCCTGTCAAAGGGATGTTTTTATTTTGTTTTTGTTTTTCTGAAATCCCTTCAGTTCGCAGCCACCTCCTGCAAGACCTCACACCACAGTCTGACATCATGCTCCATACCTAAGTGGCTGTCTTCACAGCCAACAAAAGACAAAGAGCACACAAATACAGACTGTTGCAATGGGATAAGTTAAAGGAATGAAGGTGTTTTCTTTTTCACTTCAAATAGCAAAAGCAATTAATATTCGTTGGAAAGCACAGGTGATAACACAACACCCAAATTCAGTGTAGAGGTTCCCTGTGGCATGATCTAACAAGTCAGAGGTGCAGTAAGTGTCGTTATATCCTGCATGTTGTTTTGGAAAGGTAGAGGAATAACCCTCTCTAGATGCGTCCTCTATGTTTTTGTTGGCCCAGACAACAGTGCCTGATGGAATGATAATTGGATGTTGATGAAAAACATCAATCATCGTTGCATTGTGACTTGAGTTGTATTTGTTTAATGTTAAACTTTAAGTTGTGAAATAAACCATTCGAGCTGGGGAAGGGTGATTGCATTTCTAAAACTTCACTCTTTTCACTTATTAGGCAAGAATGACTCATTCCTTATACCAATAGGGCTTATTGAAAATTCCAGCACTATTCACACAGGTTTGAAGCATTTGTCTGGTAAAGAAATTTTTTTTTTCGGGTGTTGTCTTTAAACTATCCTTCCTAAAGCTCATGGTTTTTGGCGTAGCCCTATTGCTAACATTCTTGGTGTTCGGGCAAGCTGCATTTTCTTTTACATTTTCCAAAACGGATCACCTGTATGTTGCACTGGGATCAACTACCTTTGTATTCATTTCTTGGTGGCCAATGCCAGTCTCACAAACAGGTCTCTCCATGCAAACAGCTGGTGACACTCAGTCTCCTCCCATGTTTACCCATCATGAAGGGAAACAGTATCTCTTCCTCACCTTTCATTCTCTTTCCCCTCCTGGCTCATTCCCTCACGGGAAGCACGAACAAATCCTCTTACTCCTGTTTTCACCAATCACAATTCAGTTCATATTTCATCCCATAGATCATTCTCACGTATGAGCACATTTCCTGCCTCCCTACCCTAACCTGCCTCTGTGTCCATCATTCAGGGAAATCCTTGTCCCCGTCACTCTCACTCGTGCAGCTCAGGGGCATTATCTCAGCCTCAAATTATAAATTTGTTCTTAAATATCTCCCTCACTAGACTGTCAACAAGAGGACAGTTTCCCCATGTTCATTGGCTCACTGTTTTGTTTTGTTTTGTTTTTCTTACTTCCAGTGCCCAGCATAATGCTTGGAAAAAGACATTTGTTAGATAAACAAACAAAAATCATGAGGAAAACTCCATGTACTTTCAATTTTCATTACTAAACCAACTTTCTTTGAAAGTACCAACAATCAAGATATTTAGATTTCATGTAGGAACACAAATTTTATCCCTCATTTTGAAAATTTCCTATGTTGCATTAATTAGGAATGTGGCAACAATATATTTTCTTCTAATTTATTTTTTTCATTGAGACAGACATATTTCAGTCACATAGTGTGGCTATCTGGTACTTTTTTTGTCTGTGTCTGAGCTACTTGGGATGTAACCACGATCTGTAACATCATTTTGATTTCAAAAGGGAGCTTATTGAATCAGGCATCATGCTAAGTACTTTTGCATATTTAAAGCAATTCCATCCTGACATTAGCTATATAAGGTGGATACTTTTAATTATCATTTTACAGAAAAAGAAATTAAGGATCAGAGAGGTTAAGTGGCTTGCCAAGGTCATAAAGCTAGTTCATAAAACTATCAGGAAGATCTATATAACTCTGAAGCCCATGCTTTCCTTATTATATGAACTGACTTATAAATAAATATTTTGAGACCAAGGAAGGAATACTTCCTAATTAAGTTCTATTTTGGATTTGTGGAATCAACCTGTCTGATGAAACCAACGGTAAAAGCTGGACAGATTGGTCAATAGTTGAACTAAAACTTTTTTTTTTTTACCAGATTGACCGTCACTTTGCACTGACAAAATCAGGTATAATTTTGGCATAGATACAGCTATAGGCTGTGTTTAACCAGATTTGTCAATCTGCTATAAGTTTACTCATCAATTAAAACCAAAAATTCAAACTTGATGATGTGGAAGGTTAAAAGCTGGGGCCATGTCTGGTGGGCAGGTGTCATGGGAATCTCTAGGATCCACAGAGAGTGGAGCATTGCCCTTGTTAAATATTACCCAGTGATGACCGTGAGTATTATGGGATGGGAAAATTTGTCAAAAGATAGAGAACTCTCATGAAGGCAATACAACCACTCCTGCTGAATTGCCTCATTTCTGCAGAGGGGCAGAATGTCTGACAGACCAGCAACCATACAGTGGCTCTCATCTCACGATATGTTCGAAGTGCTGTCAGTTTTCACGTGGACAGCAAAATATCCTTCTGTTTCTGCATGCAGTCTAAATTTTAGTACTTTCAAAGCAAAAAGCAAAAACACAGATGAAATCAGCAAGAAAAACTATACTTTTTTTTCCACTGGGACTGCATGATACACGATGTTAAATAATCAAATTGATTGGATTTTTCAATTTGCAGTCAGTTATTTTGGCATTGTGCACTCAGTTGTAGGCAGAATGGATTTGATTAGAGAAAACAGCTTACAAAGATTCATCTCTTATTTAGGCCTCATGTACCCAGGAACATTTTTGAATGGCCAAGCTAAGACTTTATTTACATAGTTATATAATTTTCTTTCATCTTGGGATTTCAAAGAGCTTTATAATGTTGCCTTTTGAGTTGATTAAGCCTCACGACTTCACTAAACACTGTAGATGAACCAGGGGAAGAGGCAGGGTTTCAGTTTCCTATGTGGACTTTCTTTGTGTTTTAAATTAGTTAATAAAGAAAGAGTGATGCCACATATAAAGGTTTCTTTTTTAAATAAAATTTTCACTTTGGAATGATTTTCGATTTACAGAAAAGTTGCAAAGATGATACCAAATTTCCATATCCTTTACTCAGTTTCTCCTAACGTGAACACCTGATAGAACTGTAGCACACTTGTCAAAACTAGGAAATTACCATTGGTACAATACTATTAACTAACCAGTAGACTTTTTTGGACTTTACCATCTTTTCCATTAATATCCTTTTTGTGTCACCGGACCTAATCCAGACACCACACTGCATTTACTTACTTGCCACGCCTTAATCTCCTCTGACCTGTGACAATCTCTTAGACTTTACCGGTGTTCATGACCTTGCCAGGTTAGAACACTAGTCAGGTATTTTGAAAAGCGTCCCTTGCATTTTTCTCATGGTCAGGCACAGTTTCTGTAAATTTTTGTGACAAACACCACAGACATGAAATATCCTCATCACATGATCATATTATGTCAGGGAACATATGATATCAATGTAACTTATCACTGGTGAGGTTAAACTTGATCACTTGGTCAAGGTAGTGTTTCCCAGGTTTCCCTACTGTAAACCTATTATTTTTCCCCTTTACCTTTATTCTTTGTAAGAGAGTCACTCAAATGGGAGGGAGAGTAAATAGTGGAGGGAGAGTATCTGCATATGTTACTTAGAATTCTTTCATAAGAAAGATCTGTCTCTTCTCCTTTTATTTATTTACTCTATCATTACTTATATCAGTATAGACTCATTTATATGTATTTTATACTTTGGGTCATAATCCAATATCACATCATTTTATTGCTCAAAATGTTTTATATTTGACCATTGGTAGCTCTTTCAGATTGACTCCTATATAAAGGCTTGTTGTTACATTATTCTTTTAAAAAGCATATTTTTCAGTATATTTTTATTCAGCCATATAGTCCACCAATATTTTTGAAGTTTTTACAATGTCAAAGGTACTATGCTGAGAAAATATTAACCCATATTTATTGAACTGCCATTTGCCAGGTGCTTGTAGACATCCTTTTAATCTTTAAAGTAGTCCTAGGAGGTGTTGTGACTCTCCTTTAAGGGATGAGATAGCTGAAGTTTAGAAAATTTAACCTAGGTTCCTCAAATTAGTAAGTAGCAAAGGATTGCAGAAGTATTATATCCTTTGTAGATGACGACTAGCATGGCTGATGGGAGGCAGCATTTTTCCAAAGATTTAAGGATGTGATAAATACCACCAAATATAGTGAGAAAGCATATCTTGGCATCAAACAAACCTAGATCTTTCCAGTTGCCAAGAATTTCCAATATGCTCTCCAACCAACACACACACACACACACACACACACACACACACACACACACACACACACAGATTTTTGATATACTTTATAGCATCCAGTCACATCAATCACAAAAAAACAGATCATACATATCTGGCTTATAGTTTAGTAAATTTCTGGTAAACTTTAGTAGGGATTTTTGTCTTGTGACCCTAGTTTTGTTTGGTACTCCTATTTTTTTAATGTTTTAGCAACTAGTTTTCCAATAGGGTTCAGTGATTTGCTAGAGGGTACAGTGACTTGTCAGCATCACCTTTTCCATTTCTAAGAATGGTCTGTGCCCATGTTATGCATAGCACACTGGTACGTAACTCATGGGTTTCTCGAGTGGAATTAGGTAATATTCAATTTGTCCTCTCTTTTAACACACCGATCCCTACACCCCATTCCCCCCCCCACACACACACTTGTAATTTAAGCCACTTTCTGATAATAGCAGATGGCAGAGTTATGGAGGGAAGGTCAAACTCTAGAAATAAGAATTGATGGTCAAAATGTTTTGTGTACAAATGAGGGATGGTACATTAATATTTCCTTTGTCCAGGAATATGTAAATGAGAAAACTGGTTTACATTAAAGCAAGAGGAATTTCAGTTGGCTGTAAATAAAGAAGAGTCTCTTACAAAACAGGGAAACTGAAATGTAGAGCCCTCATAGTAAAAACTAAACTAGCCTTCATGAGGTGCCATCAAGAACATCATTTTTTAAGTATTGCCAAACCCAAGTGGATATATATGACTGCCTATTAATGTGTCAGACCCTTTCTGGGAATTCTGGAAATAAGATGAAAAATAGACTTTGCTCTTAAGAAGACGTGAAAATTGTTAGTGGAACAGAATACAGAAAATGTATAGAAAATTGATACATGCAAGTACAAAATTTTAACCTGATTCTGAATATAGAAATATATGTCTAACTCAGCATGAGTAATCTTAAGAAGTAATCAATTTAGTAATCACAAAGTAACTAATGTAAGAAGAACACTTCTTTTTTAATTTTTAAAAATATTTTATTTATTTTTGATAGAGACAGAGAACAAGTGGGGGAGGGGCAGAGGGAGAAGGAGACACAGAATCCGAAGCAGCCTCCAGGCTCTGAGCTGTCAGCACAGAGCCCGACGCAGGGCTCTAACTCACAAATTGTGAGATCATGACCTGAGCCGAAGTCAGATGCTCAACCGACTGAGCCACCCAGGTGTCCCAAGAAGGACACTTCTAATATCTTAATTTCAAAGCACCCTGAGTATTTAAGTGTCTGTTGGCATAACATTTCTGAAAACTGGCCACTGATTCAGAGGACTGAGACTGAGTGGGTGTTGGGTGTCTGTGTGGTGTGGAGACCAAGTGACAGAACAGATACCCAGATACCAACTCTCTATTTTCCTTCAGTGAGAGAAATGCGTACTGTGACCACAGTGAATGTCACTATTGAAAGTGTGTCATTAGCAACAGGTTTATACATTTAAAAAAGCATTTTTTTTAAAGGCTCATGGTCCTCTGTATGTTTCTGGGTTTGTCTGGGATTTTTGTCACTAGTATAGATACCTAGTTGCCTGAACACGGAGAGTTCATTAAGGTGGCTTCTTGAAGACTTTTTTCACTCTCTGATTTTAGAACTTAACAGTCATTTTCATTCCATTCCTATCTCATTTTTAAATTGTGTAACACGTTATGATTGGGAATTTAACGTAAAAGTTTAGAAAATGGGTCTTCATTAGTGATTTACAATAAATAGGGGAGGTAGACATGTACGTAATAAAATACAGTATCATGTAGAAGAAAAGTACAGTTTGAAGAGCCATTATACATACTACTTGGTAGAAATGTAAAGGAGAAAAACACTAGAGGACGCTCTTCCAAACAGAAGAATTTGGGATTGCTTTCTGGAGACCAAATTTCTGTTGCTGCCAGAACTGTCAGCCTCATATTTAGTTTCTAGGTAGAACTTGTGAGTAGTTCCATCGTTTACTGATTGCGTGGGATAGAACATTTCTTCAGAAGAGAAAAATGGCTGAATTATCTGATTTCGCTTAATCCTGTAATCTCCTGGATTTCTTCCAGAAACAGAATTAGGTGGCATATTTGCAGACATGCTTATTCTTGCTGCCTTGTTTCCTATTTACCTTTTCCAAGCTGAAAGTGTATTCAATGAAGCTATGTTACACCATAGAATCATTGGCAGTTAGGCCTTGGATGGTGCGTGGTTTGTTTTAACAACCAGGTTTTGAGGCCAGACCATTATACCAGGCTAGCACAGACATGCTTCTCATTAGCCCATCTATTTTCAAATGAAACACACTGTATGCTGAGCTAACTGAATTGCTACTCACTGAAGTTTGCAGCAACATCAGTCTGAAAGTGGCCTCAAGGGACCTCACTTCAGATTTTGTTAAAGTTCATCAACCATATATTTTGCAGATACATAAAAATAGATTAGCAATCATAAAAGAATGACTCTTGTTTATTACCTCAAAGAGTACTTGTGTAAGACTCAAAAAAATGAAACATTGCTAAAACTTAATGAAGTTGAAGAGAACTACTTCCTCTGTCAAGTACAACAAAAATGGATGTGGGGGAATGCCACATTATATCTATTAGCAGAGCTATTATCATATGAAATGTTGTTGATGAGTTTTAAGGAAATGAGAGTCAAAATGAATCCAGAAAAATCATGTTACATAGCTTTTTGTCCTTTGTGGCTAACACCACTTGATGTCTATTAATTGTCTTGTGGAAAATGCCCAAGTATTTCTGGACAACCAAGTTCAATCCCATAGGGAGGAAAAAAAAGGAAAAGAAAAGGAAGGGCAAACATCTTCATGTCTGTGTGTTGATACTATGTACAGAATTAAGTCCTCCCCCCAAATTCATATGTTCAAGTCTTAACCTCAGTACCTCAGAATATAACTGTATTTAGAGATAGGGTCTTTACAGAGATAATGAAGTTAAAATGAAGCCCCTAGGGTAGGCCCTAAGGAACTCGACTGGCCCTAATTAAGTAAGAAGTGGGAATTTGGACACAGATATATACCGAGGGAAACTATAAGAAGACCCTGGGAAAAGATGGCCATCCGCAAACTAAGGAGGGAGACCTGGAACAGGTTTTTCCATCAAAGCCCTCAGTAGATACCAACCTGGTTGACATCTTGACCTGACTCCCAGCCTCCAGAACTGTGACAGGATAGATTTCTGTTGTTTAAGCCACCTTGTGCTACTTGGTTACAGCAAGCCTGTCAAATGAATACAATAGGAATACCTGAAAATTAGCTGTCCATTTACCAGTCCTGTGCTCCCTGGCTTTTGAAAGCCTGTGCAGGCCCAGCCCACTGCTAACTTTGCAGGACTAGAGGAAAGAGAACAAACGCAGGCCCACATATCACTTGAAAGATAAAACACTAATTGATCAAATCATTCCCTCCTCTACCATGAATGAAATAGACTGTTGCATAATATTGTTTCCCAGTAATTTAAATATGTAACAACTATAAATCAAGCAAGCAAATGGTCAAATACAAATGTTTTGTCCTTTTGCATTGATATAGCTTTATAATGATAATAATTTAAAAATATGTTTCAGCTATGGTTTTAATATAATTGAAAGTAACCAAGATGTCGACAAATGAATTTACTTATTGTGCAGATATGGATGTTCTGTTGATGAGCTGGCAGTTTGGGGTTATAAAATAAAGACATACGAAATTTGTAAGATACATTGTATCAAGTTTATTTTTATCTTCATTTCAGCAAAACCACTAATTATTTAACTGTGATCAAGATTTTTTCTGACTTATGTTCTATTATAATTAATTTTAAATTGCACATAGTTTGAATATATTTTCATCTCAATAGAAATTACATAAAGTGTAATTATTTCTAAAGTGTATGCAATTTTAATGCATTGTCACCAGAAATATGAATTAAATGAACTGCAATAATTAAAATTATTTTTCATAGAGTTTTTTCTAAAATATGCAATATCATCTAACAAAATTAAAATGTAGGCTTCAAGTAAAAACAAAAACCCTAGATCTAAATTATTTACAAAAAACTATCATTTTAAATATTTAACTAGTTAAATATTTAAAAAATGAAACTGTTCACAGTTCTCATATTCAGTGTTCACATAGTGAACCAAGAGTATCGTACTTAATGCAGGTCAGATTTTGATATAAATATTACACAAGTTTTGAGTAATAACAATAGCTTAATATTGCATAGTGTTCCCCAGCTGCCAAGTGGACCTTTGGTGAATACTGTCCTAGTTCACACGCATTTTGGATCACAAATTGGATCCACATTTTTGAGTATGAAGAGAAAGAAGTAAATGGGCACTCAGCACTACTCGGAGACAGTACTTATGCAATAGTCTATTTCTTTCATGCTATTTGTGAGGAAATATTTACCAACTGAACCAGTCTCTTTCTTTCTTAAGTGTTTGCACCGCTTGTACTCTTCCTGGACTCAGAACCACTGCTGTCACCCCACATGCTCATTGCATTCCTTTGTAGATGCCTTTCCTAAGGACATACAATGCATAAGAAGTGTTTCCCTGGGGCCTGATTTGTGTTCGTCACAGAGTAGGTGTTTAGGCTCATGGGTTGGGCTATGATAGTGCTAACTGCCAGACCTCAAGTTACAGAGGTGCTCGTGTATTCTGTAATAAACACATTTTTGCATGTGTGTCTGTGGTACATGTGGTCATATTTTTGTTTGTTATAGGTGAAGCTCTCTGGAGAGTGAGGACCAAGGTAGGGGGCCTCCCAAAATTCATGTCTACCCAGAATGTCATCATGTGACATCATTTGGAAGTAAGGCATTTGCAAATGTAATTAGTTAAGGATTTTGAGATGAAATCATTTTCAATTTAGGATAGGCCCTAAACCTACTTTGTAAGAAGGTTAGAGGACCTAGACACACATACTCAGGGAAGAAGGCCATGTGAAGACAGAAAAATAGATTGGAGTTTGTTACCAAAAGCCAAGGAATGCTTAAGGCTATTACAAGCTGGAAGAGGCAAGAAAGGATTCTTCTCTAGAGCTGTCAGAAGGAGCTTTGGCCCTGCTGACACCTTGTTTTTGGCCTTCCAGCATCCAGAACTGTGAGGGAATAAATTACTGTTGTTTTCAGCTACCTAGTTGTGGTACTGAGCCACAGTAGTCCTGGGAGATTAATACAGGAAGGTACTAGTTACAATGACTTTCTTCTAGACATTGACTCCTGTCTTTCTATAATCAGTAAGAATAACACTAGAAATGTTTTTCTTTTCATCTACTTTAGTAATTATTATATCAACATGATGGAATCCCATTATAGATTCACTAGACTTAATTAAATTCAACTTTTTAAAAAAGAAGAGGAAAATGATAATCTGAGCCCTGTCGGCAAGTGATATGTTCACTACTCATTGAGCATGTATCCCATTCAGAGTGAACTTCAGATTTGAAATATGAATCTGTGGCTCTCTCTTAGTCTACTTTCTCTGTACTTCTCACAGTAGCTGCTCCTTCCTTCCTTCCTTCCTTCCTTCCTTCCTTCCTTCCTTCCTTCCTTCCTTCCTCCCTCTTTCTTTCTTTCTTTCTTTCTTTCTTTCTTTCTTTCTTTCTTTCTTTCTTTCTTTTTCTTTCTTTCTTTCTCTTTCCTTCTTTCTTCCTGTCTTCCTTCCTTCCTTCTTTTCTTTCTTTCCCCCTTTCTTCTCTTTCTTTCTTTCTTTCTTTCTTTCTTTCTTTCTTTCTTTTTCTTTCTTTTCTTCAGGAGTGGGAAAGAGAATGCTCCTTGAAGAAGTCTGTGTGGTGGACTGGTGAAGATAACTGGCATGAATTATATTTCTGCAGCAGTTCCTTGGCACCTTCAAGGTGGCAAACACACTTTGAGGAGAGTTAGATAAGTATAGACATGGGAACCACAAGATGGAGGAGAAAGGAACCCTTCCTCATATTTGCAGGCAGAATCAGTAGTATCTTCAGTAGGTCATTTAAACAATATTTGATATTCAAATAGTATACTTACTTAATCTCTGAAATATAAATGTTTTTGGGATTGAAGATCACAGCATTTGAAATCCAAGAAACCAAAGCTTGAATATGTTCCAAAGCTTGCTGGACACAAAATGTTGGGAAGTCTATTTAATGTACTGGGGTCTCAGTTTCATAGTGAAAATGGGCAAAATAACAGTTGCTCATGGAATTCTCATAAGGATTAATAAGGTAGCTTCTACTAAGTAACTAGTAAAGTGCCCAGTGCATAATAGGCCCTGGTCAAATGGAACCTACTATTCTTTTTTTTTTTACAGTTTATTTTTGTTTTTTCATTATTTATAAATTATACTTTATTCAGAACTTTTTAGTATCATAAGATCAATTCTAATTCATAATAGCAATAAAAAAAGAAAAATCATGTGATTTTTTTTGTATATAACATTATATTAGTTTCAAGCATATAACATAATACTTTGACCTTTGTATACACTACAAAGTGATCACCACAAGAAGTGTAGTTACTGATCTTCATCATACAATTGACCCCCTTTACCCATTTCAACCATCCAACCTTTGATAACCACAAATTTTCTCTATCTGTGAGTTTTACTTTTTATTTCTTGTCTTGGTTTTTTTTTTTTTTTAGATTCCATATGTAAGTGAAATCATATGGTATTTGTTTTTTCTGTCTGACTTATTTTGCTTAGCATAATACCTTCAAAATCCATCCACGTCATCACAAATGGCAAGCTTTTCTTCTTTTAAATGGCTGAGTAGTATTTCATTTTGTGTGTGTGTGTGTGTGCATGTGTGCGTGTGTACACATATATACACCACATCTTTATCCATTAATCCACTGATGGACCCTTAAGTTGTTTGCATATCTTGGCTATTGTAACTAATGTTGCAGTGAATATAGAGGTGCATGTAGTATTTCAAATTAGTGTTTTCGTTTGCCTCAGAAAAATATCCGGAAGTGGAATAGTTGGAGCATATGGTAATTATTTTATATTTGGGGAGAACCTCCATACTGTTTCCTGTAGTGGCTGTGTCAGTTTGCATTCCCACCAACAAGGCATGGCAGTTCCCCTTTCACCACCTCCTTTCCAACATTATTATCTCTTCTCTTTTTGATAATAGTCTTTCTAACCAGTGTAAGGTGATATCTCATTGTGGTTTTGATTCGTATTCCTGGTAATTAATGATGTTGAACATCTTTTCATGTGCCTGTTTCCATTTCTTTGGAAAATGATCTATTTAGATCCTCTGTCCATTTATTAATTGGATCGTTTGGCATTTTGGCTATTGAGTTGAGTCCTTTATATATTTTGGATATTAATTATTTATTGGATGTTCATTTGCAAATATTTTCTCCCACTCAGTATGTTGCTGTTTCATTCTGTTGGTTATTTTTCTTGCTGTGCAGAGGCTTTCCGGTTTGTAGTATTTCTACTTGTTTAATTTTGCTTTTGTTGCCTTTGATTTTGGGGTCAGATTAAAAAATTCAGTTCCAAGACCAATGCCAAGGAGGTTGCTGCCTATGTTTTCTTTAAGAACTTCTATGGTTTTAGATATCACATTCAAGTTTTTAATCCATTTTGAATTAATTTTTATGTGTGGTGTAAGACGTGGTTCAGTCTCATTCATTTGCCTATGTTTGTCCAGTTTGGGTTTTGTTTTTTGTTTTTTATTGAAGAGACTTTGTTTCCTTATTATATATTCTTGGCTCCACTGTCATAAATTAACTGACCATGTATGGGTGAGTTTATTTCTGGGTTCCCTGTTCTATTCCACTGATCTATGTGTCTGTTTTTATGCCAATGACATATTGTTTTGATTACTATATCTTTGTAATATAGTTCATCCATTCTGATACCCTGTGTCTTTTGGTTGTAGCATTAGTCCATTTACATTCAGAGTGATTATTGATATATATTAATTTCGGGGCGCCTGGGTGGCGCAGTCGGTTAAGCGTCCGACTTCAGCCAGGTCACGATCTCGCGGTCCGTGAGTTCGAGCCCCGTGTCGGGCTCTGGGCTGATGGCTCAGAGCCTGGAGCCTGTTTCCGATTCTGTGTCTCCCTCTCTCTCTGCCCCTCCCCTGTTCATGCTCTGTCTCTCTCTGTCCCAAAAATAAATAAACGTTGAAAAAAAAATTAAAAAAAAAAATTTAGTGCCATTGTGTTTCCTGTTAAGTTGTTTCTGGAGATTTTCTCTATTGTGTTCTAGTTTTAGTCACTTTTGGTCCCTCTTTCACCACTCAAAGAGTTCCCTATAATATTTCTTGCAGGGCTGGTTTGTGGTCATGAAGTCTTTTAATTTTTGATTGTCTGGGAAACTCTTTATCTTTCCTTCTATTCTGAATGACAACCTTGCTGAATAAAGTATTCTTGGCTGCATATTTTTCCCATTTGGCATGTTGAATATATTATGCCAATCCCTTCTGGTCTGCCAGGGTTCTGTGCAGACATCTGCTGCAAACCTGATTTGTCTTTCCTTGTAGGTCAGGGATTTCTTTTCCCTTGCTGCTTTCAGAATTCTTTCATTATCTCTGTATTTTGCGAATTTTACTGCAATATGTCTTGGTATTGGCTGGCTTTTGTTGATTTCGATGGGAGTACTTTGTGTATCCTGCATTTGGATATTTGCTTCTTTCCCCAGATTAGGGAATTTTTCAGGTATAAGTTGCTCAAATAAACCTTCTGCCCCTTTTCACTCTATTCTTCTGGGACTTCTATGAAATGAATATTATTATGCTTTATGGAGGCGCTGAGTTCCCTAGGTCTATATTTATGATCCAGTGTTTTTCTTTCCTTCTTCTTTTCAGCCTCATTATTTTTGATAATTTTATCTTCTATATTACTTAATTTTCCTCTGCTATTTCTATCCTTGTGGTCATTACATGAGTCAGTTTTGCATCTTGGCTATAGCATTTTTTTTATTTTAGCATGACTAGTTTTCATGTCTTTTATCTCTGAGGTAAGGGTCTCTCTGGTTTCTGCTATGCTTTTCTCCAGCCCAGCTAGTACCCTTATTGATTGTTGTTTAAAATTCTGTTTCAGGCATATTACTTATATCTGTTTTGATTAGCTCCCTGGATGTGACCTCTTCTTATTCTTTCTTTTGGGATGAATTCCTCCTTCTTGGAATTTTTTTTAGGTCTCTGTCTTTTGCGTGTTAGAGGAAGCCTGTGCCTGGTCCTATTTCCACTAGAACTGGATCTTTGCAGCACTGTGACCAGTAGACCTGCTGCATATGAGTGGTTTGTGCTGGTCTTCTGTGGGAGGGGTCCACTGCGGCTCTGGCTCTCAATCACGCTTGCTCTAGTTAAAAAAAAAAAAGGCAACTGCAGAGAATTCAGGGGAAGGGGCTTGGTCTGAGCTGCTCAAGCCTCCACTGTGTGCTCTGTGCTGCTTGCTAAAGTCCATCTGTGCTGATGTGAGGCGTGAAAAATGTCATCGGCCATCTCTCTTCCCTGGAGAGGGGAATTCATGCTTGCAGCTGTTGGCGAAGTCCTCACAGAAGAGCAAACAGTCTCTCCTCTTGGGTCCCAGGCCTCTATCAGATCCTTGCCTTCACCCTGTCTATGTCTGAGCAACCTGCCCACCTGGTGGGGCAGTACTCCTGTGTTTTATTTCAGGCATGTGGCTAGGTTTCAAAACTATGAATTTTAGGGACATGGTGGGTCATGGACCCATGCTGATCCTCTGGGGGAGGGTCTCATTGCACTGTGGTTGGTGCCAGTTTGTCCCAGAAAAGTAGTCGCACAACCACATAGGGGCTTAGAGTTTATGGTAAGGTATAGCCAAAAGCCAGCTTCCAGGTTAGCTGCCCTCAGCAGGTGCCTCTGCTGCTATGCTGATGAACAAGGTAACTCAGTGGTGCCTGCCACGACTTTTGTCTCCTGAGAGGTAGTACCACCTCTCTCAAATTCACTCCAAGAAGGGGAACTGTCTCTCCCAGTGTGACCCAGGGATCTTCAGACCATGCTCTCCATTCCTGGATCTCTCCCTTCTTTCTCCACAGGAGCACCACTACACCCACCAGGTTCCATGCCTGCAATGGTGTGGATTTCTAAAATGTCAGACTTTTAGCTCCACTGCTTATAAACCCTTGTGATAATCAGCCCCTCTCATTTTCCCAGTCAACAATTTTAGGGAAGTGTTTTTCTTGTGCAATACCCTGTGCACTGTCCTCTCTCTCTGTGTCTCCCTCTGTGTCTCTCTCTTTCTCTCTCTCTCTCTCTTTCTGTCTCTCTCGCTCTCTCTCTCTCCTGTCTCCATGCTCAGGGCTCCCTCCCCTCTACAGCACCTGTGATTTTTTTCACCTCCAGTTTACCCCTCTGCACCTCATACCTTGCATGATTTGGCCTCTTTTGTCCCTCTAGTTGTGCAGTTTGTTCTCTCAGTCCTCAGGTCAATTTATTGGGTGTTCAGAATGACTTGATATTTATCTAGCTGTAATCCAGGGCTGAGGAAAGCATGGAGTCCCCCTACTACTCCACCATTTTAATCCCCAAACCTTTGTAATATATAATTCAAAATCAGTGTGTATGATACTTGCAGATTTGTTTTTCAAGTTTGCTTTGGCTCTATTCAGGGTTTTTGTTTGTGTGCTTGTTTGGCTGCTTGGTTTTTTGTTTGTTTGTTTTTACCCCATACAATTTTTTTAATATGAAATTTATTGTCAAATTCGTTTCCATACAACACCCAGATGTGAGGGTCAAACCCACGAACCTCAAGATCATGACCCGACCCTAAGTCAGATGCTTAACAGACAGAGGCACCTAGCCCCCCGCCTTTGTGTATTATATTGAAGTTGACACACAATGTTACAATAGTTTCAGGTGTACAAAATAGTGATTGGATAAGTCTATACATTATGCTATACTCACCACAAGTATAGCTACCATCCGCCATGTTACAATTCTATTAAAATACCATTGACTATATTTCCTATGCTGCACCTTTTATCCACATGATGTATTCACTCCATAACTAGAAGCCTGTATCTCCTACTTGTTTTCACCCATTTGGTCTATCCCCCACTCCCTCCCCTTGGGCTACTATCAGTAATCTGTATGGGTCTTGTTTTTTAGATTCCACATATAAATGAAATCATATGTTATGTGTCTTTCTCTGACTTATTTCACTTAGCATAATATCCTCTAGGTTTATCCATGTTGCCACAAATGGTATGATCTCATACTTTTCTTATGGCTGAGTAGTATTCCATTGTGTGTGTATCTATGTCTGTGTGTTTACACACCATGTTTTCTTTTCTTTCTTTTTTCTTATTTCTTCAAGGTTTATTTATTTATTTATTTATTTACTTATTTATTTTTAAATATGAAATTTATTGTCAAATTGGTTTCCATACAACACCCAGTGATCATCCCAACAGGTGCCCTCCTCAATACCAATCACCTACTTCCCCCTCCCTCCCACCACCCATCAACCCTTAGTGTGTACTCAGTTTTTAAGAGTCTCTTATGTTTTGGCTCCCTCCCTCTCTAACCTTTTTTTTTTTCTTCCCCTCCCCCATGATCTTCTGGTAAGTTTCTCAGGATCCACATAAGAGTGAAAATATGGTATCTGTCTTTCTCTGTATGACTTATTTCACTTAGCATAACACTCTCCAGTTCCATCCACGTTGCTACAAAAGGCCATATTTCATTCTTTCTCATTGCCACATACTATTCCATTGTGTATATAAACCACAATTTCTTTATCCATTCATTAGTTGATGGACATTTAGGCTCTTTCCATAATTTGGCTATTGTTGAGAGTGCTGCTATAAACATTGGGGTACAAGTGCCCCTATGCATCACCACTCCTGTATACCTTGGGTAAATTCCTAGCAGTGCTATTGCTGGGTCATAGGGTCACTGTTTTCCAGAGTGGCTGCACCAGTTTGCATTCCCACCAACAGTGCAAGACGGTTCCCGTTTCTCCGCATCCTCGCCAGCATCTATAGTCTGATTTGTTCATTTTAGCCACTCTGACTGGTGTGAGGTGATATCTGAGTGTGGTTTTGATTTGTGTTTCCCTGATGAGGAGCGACGTTGAGCATCTTTTCATGTGTCTGTTGGCCGTCTGTGTGTCTTCTTTGGAGAAGTGTCTATTCATGTTTTCTGCCCATTTCTTCACTGGATTATTTGTTTTTCGGGTATGGAGTTTGGTGAGCTCTTTATAGATTTTGGATACTAGCCCTTTGTCCAATATGTCATTTGCAAATATCTTTTCCCATTCTGTTGGTTGCCTTTTAGTTTTGTTGATTGTTTCCTTTGCAATGCAGAAGATTTTTATCTTCATGAGGTCCTAATAGTTCATTTTTGCTTTTAATTCCCTTGCCTTTGGGGATGTGTCAAGTAAGAAATTGCTGTGGCTGAGGTCAGAGAGGTTTTTTTCCTGCTTTTTCCTCTAGGGTTTTGATGGTTTCCTGTCTCACATTCAGGACCTGTATCCATTTTGAGTTTATTTTTGTGAATGGTGTAAGAAAGTGGTCTAGTTTCATCCTTCTGCATGTTGCTGTCCAGTTCTCCCAGCACCATTTGTTAAGAGACTGTCTTTTTTCCATTGGCTATTCTTTCCTGCCTTGTCAAAAATCAGTTGGCCATATGTTTGTGGGTCTAGTTCTGGGGTTTCTATTCTATTCCATTGGTCTATGTGTCTGTTTTTGTGCCAATACCATGCTGTCTTAATGATTACAGCTTTGTAGTAGAGGCTAAAGTGTGGGATTGTGATGCCTCCTGCTTTGGTCTTCTTCCTCAAAATTACTTTGGCTATTCGGGGCCTTTTGTGGTTCCATACAAATTTTAGGATTGCTTGTTCTAGCTTCAAGAAGAATGCTGGTGCAATTTTGATTGGGATTATGTTGAATGTGTAGATAGCTTTGGGTAGTACTGACATTTTAACAATATTCATTCTTCCAATTCATGAGCACAGAATGGTTTTCCATTTCTTTGTATCTCCTTCAATTTCCTTCATAAGCTTTCTATAGTTTTCAGCATACAGATCTTTTACATGTTTGGTTAGGTTTATTCCTAGGTATTTTATGATTCTTGGTGCAATTATGAATGGGATAAGTTTCTTTATTTGTTTTTCGGTTGCTTCATTATTAGTGTATAAGAATGCAACTGATTTTTGTACATTGATTTTGTATCCTGAGACTTTGCTGAATTCATGTATCAGTTCTAGCAGACTTTTGGTGGAGTCTGTTGGGTTTTCCATGTATAATATCATGTCATCTGCAAAAAGTGAAAGCTTGACTTCATCTTTGCCAATTTTGATGCCTTTGATTTCCTTTTGTTGTCTGATTGCTGATGCTACAACTTCCAACACTATGTTAAACAACAGCAGTGAGAGTGGACATCCCTGTCGTGTTCCTCATCTCAGGGGGAAAGCTCTCAGTTTTTCTCCATTGAGGATGATGTTAGCTGTGGGCTTTTCATTAATGGCTTTTATGATGTTTAAGTATGTTCCTTCTATTCCCACTTTCTCGAGGGTTTTTTTTTAAAAAGAATGCTGAATATTGTCAAATGTTTCTTCTACATCAATTGACAGGATCATATGGTTCTTTTCTTTTCGTTTATTAATGTGATGTATCACATTGATTGATTTGAGAATGTTGAACCAGCCCTACAGCCCAGGAATGAATCCCACTTGATCATGGTGAGTAATTCTGTGTATATGCTGTTGAATTCGATTTGCTAGTATCTTTTTGGGAATTTTTGCATCCATATTCATCAGGGATATTGGCCTGTAGTTCTCTTTTTTTGCTGGGTCTCTGTCTGGTTTAGGAATCAAAGTAATGCTGTCTTCATTGAATGAGTCTGGAAGTTTTCCTTCCCTTTCTATTTTTTGGAACAGCTTGAGAAGGATAGGTATTATCTCTGCTTTAACTGTCTGGTAGAATTCCCCAGGGAAGCCATCTGGTCCTGGACTCTTATTTATTGGGAGATTTTTGATAACTGATTCAATTTCTTCGCTGGTTATGGGTCTGTTCAAGTTTTCTATTTCTTCCTGTTTGAGTTTTGGAAGTATGTGGGTGCTTAGGAATTTGTCCATTTCTTCCAAGTTGTCCAGTTTGTTGGCATAAAATTTTTCTTAGTGTTCCCTGGTAATTGCTTGTATTTCTGAGGGATTGGTTGTAATACTTCCATTTTCTTCATGATTTTGTCTATTTGGGTCCTCTCCCTTTTGTTTTTGAGAAACCTGGCTAGAGGTTTATCAATGTTGTTTATTTTTTCAAAAAAACTCTTGGTTTCATTGATCTGCTCTACAGTTTTTTTAGATTCTATATTGTTTATTTCTGCTCTGATCTTCATTATTTCTCTTCTTCTGCTGTTTAGGCTGTCTTTGCTGCTCTGCTTCTATTTCCTTTAGGAGTGCCATTAGATTTTGTATTTGGGATTTTTCTTGTTTCTTGAGATAGGCCTGGATTGCAATGTACTTTCCTCTCAGGACTGCCTTCGCTGCATCCCAAAGCATTTGGATTGTTGTATTTTCATTTTCATTTGTTTCCATATATTTTTAAATTTCTTCTCTAATTGCTTGGTTGACCCATTCATTCTTTAGGACGGTGTTCTTTAACCTCCATGGTTTTGGAGGTTTTCCAGACTTCTTCCTGTGGTTGATTTCAAGCTTCATTGCATTGTGGTCTGAAAGTATGCATGGTATGATCTCAATTCTTGTATACTTATGAAGGGCTGTGTTGTGACCCAGTATGTGATCTATCTTGGAGAATGTTCCATGTCCACTCGAGAAGAAAGCATATTGTGTTGTTTTGGGATGCAGAGTTCAAAATATATCTGTCAAGTCCATCTGATCCAATGTAACATTCAGGGCCCTTGTTTCTTTATTGACCGTGTGTCTAAATGATGTATCCATTGTTGTAAGTGGGGTATTAAAGTCCCCTGCAATTACCACATTCTTATCAATAAGGTTGCTTATGTTTGTGATTAATTGTTTTATATATTTGGGGGCTCCCGTATTTGGTGCATAGACATTTATCATTGTTAGCTCTTCCTGATGGATAGACTCTGTAATTATTATATAATGCCCTTCTTCATCTCTTGTTACAGCCTTTAATTTAAAGTCTAGTTTGTCTGATATAAGTATGGCTACTCCAGCTTTCTTTTGACTTCCAGTAGCATGATAGATAGTTCTCCATCCCCTCACTTTCAATCTGAAGGTGTCCTCAGGTCTAAAATGAGTCTCTTATAGACAGCAAATAGATGGGTCTTGTTTTTTTTATCCATTCTGATACCCCATGTCTTTTGGTTGGAGCATTAGTTCATTTATATTCAGTGTTATTATAGAAAGATATGGGTTTAGAGTCATTGTGATGTCTGCAGGCTTCATGCTTGTAGTGATGTCTCTGGTACTTTATGGTCCTTGCAACATTTCACTCACAGAATCCCCCTTAGGATCTCTTGTAGAGCTGGTTTAGTGGTGTGAATTCCTTCGGTTTTTGTTTGTTTGGGAAGACCTTTATCTCTCCTTCTATTCTGAATGACAGACTTGCTGGATAAAGGATTCTCGGCTGCATATTTTTTCTGTTCATCACATTGAAGATTTCCTGCCATTCCTTTCTGGCCTGCCAAGTTTCAGTAGATAGGTCTGTCACTACTCTTATGTGTCTGCCTTTGTAAGTTAGAGCCTGTTTATCCCTAGCTGCTTTCAGAATTTTCTCTTTATCCTTGTATTTTGCCAGTTTCACTATGATATGTCCTGCAGAAGATCGATTCAAGTTACATCTGAAGGGAGTTCTCTGTGCCTCTTGGATTTCAATGCCTTTTTCCTTCCCCAGATTAGGGAAGTTCTCAACTGTGATTTGTTCAAGTACACCTTCAGCCCCTTTCTCTCTCTCCTTCTTCTGGAATTCCTATGATACAGATATTGTTCTGTTTGATTGCATCACTTAGTTCTCTAATTCTTCAGTGATACTCCTGGATTTTTATCTCTCTTTTTCTCAGCTTTCTCTTTTTCCATAATTTTATCTTCTAATTCACCTATTCTCTCCTCTGCTTCTTCAATGCATGCTATGACTGCCTCCATTTTATTTTGCACCTCATTTATAGCATTTTTAGCTCCTCATGACTATTTCTTAGTCCCTTGATCTCTGTAGCAATAGATTCTCTGCTGTCCTCTATGCTTTTTTCAAGCAGTGATTAATTTTATGACTATTATTCTAAATTCTTGTTCTGTTATCTTGCTTAAATCGTTTTTGATCAATTCGTTAGCTGTCTCTACTTCCTGGAGTTTCTTTTGCGGTGAATTTCCCGTTTCATCATTTGGTTAGTCCCTGCGGTGGCTCCAAACTGCAGGGCACTTCCCCTATGCCGTCCAGAGTAACTTGTGTTGGTGGGTGGGGCTGCATTCAGACCTGATGTCTGTCCCCAGCCCACCGCTGGGGCCACAGTCAGACTGTTGTGTACCTTTTCTTCCCCTCTCCCAGGGGCAGGACTCACTGTGGAGTGGTGTGACCCCTGTCTGGGCTACTTCCACACTGCCAGGCTTGTGGTGCTTCTTTGATGGGATGTGGTGTATTAGCTGGGGTTGATCCGCAAGGTGCACAGGGGCAGGAGGGGCAGTCTTAGCTTGCTTTTCCCTCTGTGGTCCCCTGTGGGAAGGGCCCTGCAGCACCAGGAGGGAGGCGGACCCATCAGAGTGATGGATCCACTGAAGCACTGTGTTGGCATTTCTGCAGTGCAAGCAATTTGGGATGGGAACTGGTTCCCTTTGGAATTTCGGCTGGAGGATGGGAGAGGGAGATGGCGCTTGCCCATGCCTTTGTTCTCCCATTGAGCTGAGCTCTGTCTTCTGGGGCTCAACAACTCTCTCCCCCAGTGTCCTTTTGCCTTCCCTGCTCTCTGAGAGCAGAGCTGTTGACTTTTAATGTTCCAGATGTTAAGTCCTGCTGGCTGTCAGAACTCACGGAGTCCGGCCTCTCCACTTTTGCAAAGGGCTCTGCCTTGCCAGGGGGAGGGGGGCTGCCTGGCTGAAGGCTGCTCCTTCCTGCCAGTCCACGTAGCATGCACCTCCTCTCCGCCCTTCCTACCCTCTTCGCTGGGCCTCTTGTCTATGCTTGGCTCTGGAGAGTCCATTCTGCTAGTCTTCTGGTGGTTTTCTGGGTTATTTAGGCAGTTGTGGGTGGACTCAAGTGATCAGCAGGATGAGGTGAGCCCAGCGTCCTCCTACGCCGCCACTTTCCCAGGTCCTAAGCCACAGTTTTTAAATTAAATATAATTTATTGTCAAATTATTTTCCATACAACACCCAGTGCTCATCCCAACAGGTGCCCTCCTCAATTCCCATCACCTACTTTCCCATAGAAATTTTAGAATTATTTGTTCTAGTTCTGTGAAAAATGTCATTGAAATTTTGATAGAGATTGCATTTGAATCTGTAGATTGCTTTGGGTAGTATGGACATTTTAGCAATATTAATTCATCAATCCATGAGCATGGAATAGTTTTCCATTTATTTGTGCCTTCTTCAGTTTCTTTCATCAGTGTCAGAGCTTTCAGTATACAGGTTTTTCTCCTCCTTGGTTAAATTTATACCTGGGTATTTTATTCTTTTTGATGCAATTATAAATCAGACTGTTGCCTTAATTTCTGTTTCTGATGGTTGTTAGTGTATTGAAATGCAACAGATTTTTGTATATTGACTTCATATTCTGTCACTAAACTGTTATTAGTTCTAACATTTTTTTGTGGCGTCTTTAGGATTTTTTTTATATATAGTATTGTGTCATCTGCAGATACTGAAATTTTTACTTTTTTCCTATTTGGATGCTTTTTATTATTATTCTTGCCTAATTGTCATGGCTAGGATTTCCAATCCTATGTTGAATAAAAGTGGTAAGAGTGGGCATCCTTGTCGTGTTCCTGATTTTTAAGGAAAAACTTTCCATTTTTCACCATTAGGAATAATGTTAGCTGTGGGTTTGTCATAAATGGCCTTTATTATGTTGAAATATATTTCCTCTATCTCCATTTTGTTGAGAGTTTTTATCATACATGGATGCTGACTTTTGTCAACTGCTTTTTGTGCATCTATTAAGATGATCTATTGAGATGAATTTTATCCCTCATTTTGTTAATGTGGTATATCATTTGATTGATTTACAGATGTAGAATTATTCTTGCATTTCTGGAATAAACTCCACTGGATCAGTGTTTATGATCCTTTTTATATATTGTTAAATTTGATTTACTAATATTTTGTTGAGAATTTTTGAATCTGTGTTCATCAGGATATTGGCTTCTAATTTTCCTTTTTTTTTTTTTTTTTTTTTGTGGTGTGTTTGTCTTGTTTTAGAATCAGGGCAATGCTGGCCTCATAAAATATGTTGGAAAGCATTCCCTCTTCAACTTTTTGGAACAGTTTGAGAAGGATAGGTAATAAATTTTTCAATGTTTGATAGAATTCACCAGTGAAGCAGTCTGGTCCTAGACTTTTGTTTCTTGTTAGTTTTTTGATTACTCGGTCAGTCTATTTACATTTTCTTTTTTCTTCCTGATTCATTCTTAGAAGACTATATGTTTCTAGGAATTTATTCATTTCTTCTAGGCTGTCCAGTTTGTTGATGTAAAATTGTTCAAGAAGCCTTATGATCCTTTGTATTTCTGTGGTATCAATTGTAGTTTTTCCTTTTTAATCTCTGATTTTATTTGTTTGATTGCTCACTCTCTTGATAGAGAATGTAGCTAAAGCTTTGTCCATTTTGTTTATCTTTTAAAAGAACCGGCTCTTGGTTTTATTGATATTTTCTATATTTTAAGTCTCTATTTCATTTATTTCTGCTCTGATCTTTATTATTTCCTTTCTTCTACTAACTTTGGGCTGTATTTGTTCTTGGTTTTCTAGTGCCTTTAGGCGTAGAGTTTGATTTTCCTTATGTCTTGAGGTAGGTTTGTATCACTACAAACTTCCTTCTTACAACTACTTTTGCTACATCCCATTGATTTTGGAATATTGAATTTACATTTTCATTCATCTCAAGGTATTTTATTTTCCCTGTGATTTCTTCATTGGCCCATTTGTTGTTTAACAGCATGTTGTTGAATCACCATACATTTGTGAGTTTTACAGGTTTCTTCTTGTACTTGATTTCTAGTTTTGTATCAATGTGATTAGATATGATCATGTGATCTTGATATGAGTTCAGTCTTCTTAAATTTACTGTGGCTTGTTTTATAGCCGAATATGTGATCTATCCTAGAGATGTTACATGTGCACTTGAAAGGAATGTGTATTGTGTTGTTTTTGGATGCAATGTTCTATATATATATCCATAAAGTGCATCTTCTCTAATGTCATTTAAGGTCGATGTTTCCTTATTGATTTTCTGTCTGCATAATCTATCCATTGATGTAACAGGGGTATTAAAACCCTTATACCCCGTACTGTTATTATATTGCTGTATTTTTTCCCTTTAGGCCTATTAATATTTGCTTTATATATTTAGGTCCTTCTATGTTGAGTGCATAAATATTTACAAATGTTCTATTTTCTTGATGGATTAATCCCTTTATCTTTTTATAGTGCCCCTTTTTGTCTTTTGTTACAGTCTTGTTTACAGTCTGTTTTGTATGTTATAAATATAGCTACACCAGATTTCTTTTTGTTTCCATTTTCTTTGGATAACTTTTTACATCCCTTCACTTTCAGTCTGTGTGTGTCCTTAGTTCTGAAGTGAGTCTCTTGTAGGCAAAATATAGAGGAGTCTTTTTTTTTATCATCTATTCAGTCACTCTGTCTTTTGTTTAGAGATTTTAGTCCATTATATTAAAGTAATTATTTATAGATATGTGCTTACTGCCATTTTATTAATTGTTCTTGCTCTTTCTTATAGTTCCTCTGTTTCTTTCTTCTCCTCTTGCTCTCTTCCCTTGTGATTTGATGACTATCTTTACTGTTTTATTTAGATGTTTTTCTCATTATCTTTTGTGTATTTACTGTAGGTTTTTGCTCTTTGGTTACCAAGAGGTTTACATATAACTGCCTATATACATAGCAGTCTTTTTTAAATTGATAGCAACTTAAGTTTTAATGCAGTATAAAAACTCAGTATTTGTATCTCTTCTTCCACACAGTGCTTAATGTTTTTAATGTCATAGTTTACATTTTTTATTTTATGTATCTTTTGACTAGTTATTGGAGTCATAATTAATTTTGTTACTTTTGTCTTTTAACCTCTGTACTAGCTTTTTAAATGGTTAATCCATTACCTTTACTATATTTTTGCCTTTATCAGTGAGATTTTTATTTTCATGTAGTATCTTTTCACTAATTAGTAGCTTTTCATTTCAGCTTAAAGATGTCCCCTTAACATTATTTAAGGCTAGGTTAGTGGTGTTGAACTCCTCTAGCTTTTGCTTGTCTGGGAAATTATTTCTCCTTCAGTTCTGAATGATAACCTTACTGGTGGTATTCTTGATTGTATGTTTTTTTTTCCTTTTGGCACTTTGATTATATCATGCTATTCCCTTCTGTCCTAAAAAGTTTTTATTGAAAAATCATCTGATAGTCTTATGGGGGTTCCCTTATATGTAACAAGTTGTTTTACTCATGCTGCTTTTAAGATTTTCTTTTTATCTTTAACTTTTAAATTATAATGTGTCTTGGTGTGGACCTCTGTGATTTCATCGTATTGGAACTCTCTTTGCTTCCTGGACCTGGATGTTTGTTTCTTTCCCCAAGTTAGGGAAGTTTTTAGCCATTATTTCTTCAAATAATTTTTCTGCCCTTTTCTCTCTCTTTCTTTGGGCATCCCTATAATGCGAATATTATTCTGTTTGATGTTGTTTCATAAGTCCCTTAAACTATCTTAATTTTATAAAATTTTTTTTTCTCTTTTTTATTCTCTTTATGTGAGTTTCACTGCCTTTTCTTCTTGGTTGCTGATTTGTTCTTCTGCTTCATCTAGTCTGCTGTTGAATTGCTCTAGCATATTTTTTTAGTTCAATTATTGTATTCTTCAGCTTTGTGACTTCTGTTTGGGTATTTTCTTATATATTTTTTATCCCTTTATTGAAGTTCTCATTGTATTCATCCATTCTTCTCCCAAGTTTAGTGAGCATCTTTATAATCATTACTTTGAACCCTTTATCAGGTGAATTACTTATCTTTGATTAAGGTATTTTTCCGGAGTTTTATGTTGTTTTTCTATTAGGAACATATATCTCTGTTTCCTCATTTTCCTTATCTCTCTGTGTTTCTTTCTATGTATTAGGTGAAGTAGCTACCTATCCCAGTGTTGAAGAAATAGCCTTGTGTTAGTGATGAATCTTGTCATACAACCTTGCCCCAGTTCTTGGTTGTCTATCAAACTTTTTTGATTGTCTAAGCAGTCTGATTGATTCTTGACAGGTCCTAGTTGAGGTTGTGCCAAGCCGTGTGAGTGTTCCAAAGAGAGAGATTTCAATCAGCCCCTAGATGCAGTCTTCTTGGAAGTGAGACCCTCAGGCAGCAGCCTTTAAACTATGCAAATAGATACAGCTCTGTGGGACCACAGTTGTTAACTCCTGCTGGCCTCCAGATGAGGCAGTTTAGAGGTGTTCCCTTGGTAACATTTGCAAAACTCAGGGCTCCAGACATATGTATATGGTACTTTCTGGGAGGTACCAGAGAGCGGTAACAAGGCCAAGAGAGAATGCAAAGATAAGTGCCCCAGCCTACATTCCCTGAGAGCTCCTCAATAGTCTCTAGGTGTGTGGTAAACATGAAGCCTGCCCCTCAGGCTGAACCTCCAAGAAAAGTAAATAGGCCATTCTCACAGGAAGTCTGGAGCTGTGTTTCAGTTTACTGTCTGTGCCATGCCCATTTCAGTCCCATGGGACCTAGAAATACAGGTTCCCCTGGCCACTAAAACCAGATGTTTAAAGGACATCCCCTGTGTGGACTATATGTGCCAGTTTGGCAGGGCTTGACCAGGCTGTGGGGGAACCCAGAGCCAGGGCAGTTTTTCTATTTGTGGTGGGCCTACAGGAGGGCTTGGAGAAAGGGTGAGCCCATCAACTGCAGTGGAGCCATAGGAGTGTACAAAGCAGGGAAAGCTTGCTGACTTTCCCAAGACTGTGGGAGATCCTAAGGGCTGGACAAGCCTGCTTGCCTCAGTGGGGCAGCTGGTGGTGGCAGGAGAGGGCAAGACAAACCAACCGGCTCAGTGATAATGAGCAAAAATGATACCTTTTAGCACCTTTGTCCCTGGAGATAGGCCCAACAGACCCCTGTGTCTCCAATAAATGCTTTAATATTATTTAATGAATCTCCTTCAGGTATAGTCTGTGAGACTATTTCAAACTGTTTTAAGTCTATAGAAAACATAAACAATGAATTAAGGCAGCTGTGGATACCATTGCTGGCTGCGGTGCTCCACACTCATTCTCTTTAAATCAGTAGATGCGAATTCATCTGTTCATCCACAGCAGAAAGCTTAATTATGTGCTCTCAGAGTGGCAAAGTAGAGTATATTTGCACTAAGACCAATTAATATTAATATTAATATTGTAGAGCCTAGTGTATTTGGTTTTTATTTTTCATTAAAAGTCACCCCCACTTGCTAATCATGCCTTCGATCTTGGCCAGGATAGGATGAATTTTACAGGCTGTGTTCAGAGTACAGACAGTCTCATGGTGCACTGGAGACAACCACAGTGTTTAGAAGGCTTACAGCAAATTACTTTCCACTTAGTAGTCCTAATATTTAGGGTTCAGAAAACCAATTAATACAGTTTACTGGCAAAGAAAGGGAATTAGGTTGGATTAAGGTACAATTTCAGTGCAATTTTGTCTCCTTTCCTGGTGCAGAAGATAAAATAAATAATAAAAAAGAAAGAAAAAACTTAAACTGGCTGCTGACATACTCCAATCCACCCACATATGATATAAATTATCTGTTGTTCTGAGGTCTTAATTCTAATAAAGATCTGGTGAATATATGAAATGTTTAATATACTATTGTGGTTTTTTTTCAGAACTCAAGTTAAGTTCTGTTAATATTTTTAGTGTTTTCTTTTGTTTTGTTTTCTCTTTTTACTTAAGGAAGCCTTATTGGTCTTGGGATCTTTATAAGAACTACATCTTTTCAAGGACTTTAAGTGACCCCTAACTTCAATCTCCTTTATATGACTAAGATCATATTTCACAAAAAGTAGGAATTACTAAGAATATGGAAAGTAAAAGCCAGATCATTTCATCTTTATTGTTTTTAAAATCAAGTGACTGAAAAATAGGCATACTTTTTCACAACAAAATTTCAGGGCAGTTACTAGAACCCATTACGTACGTGGTGGACCTAAAATTCTAGCATATTCATTCTTGCATTCTCTTGCCTCTTAAAACACACATGCAGGTATGTCACAGAAACAAAGCAGAGAGCAGAGAGTGGGGTTAAGAAGAGAACCTTGTTACTTGTCAGGTGAGTACTGTCTCCAACAGCCTAGGTGCTTTTTCTCATTTTGAAAATAATACAACTTAGCATTTATGTAGCATACACTATGTAATAAAATAGAGTAAACTTCCAGCTTATTTCTGTTAAATGATTTACTCATTTCATGCATTCAGAACAACAACAACAACAACAACAACAACAACAACAAAATACACTGCAGGGCAATAGGTGCTTAAAAGCACTTTCAGGGAAATACAGCCATTAGAATGTCATTGGTATATTGTATACATGTTATTTTTTAAAATTATTTTTCCTTTTTGACACTGAGGTAGAATTAGCACCTGCAACCCACAGTAATGTTTTTTTTTTACAGGATGCTTCCACTTTTTAGGCAGTTTTTATTAAAGCATTGAAGCTTTGTGGCTGTGACCTCCTTTATATATTTCATATATAGCACACTTTTCAGCTAGTGTGAAAATAAACAAATAGAGCTACAGAAACTCATTTTCTTCAATACCTCTCCCACATCTAAACATCTACTTTACAATAATATCTATATGTCCTGGGGTACACCTCCCCCTATTCCCTGACTTACAACTTTTGTCTCCCTAGTATCAGGTTGGAATAGCACATACTACATATTTTCTCAGTGCATCAGAATTATAGAAAGATCTAAGCTATATAACTTTATACAGGTTTTCCTTGTGATAAAAATTCAATGTGCTAATAACCCTAAAAATTTCTCATTTCTTTCACCAAATATAATGGTTTTATGATTTACACAGGGGGCTGTACCATAAAGGAGGTAAACCATTCTGAATGGATTATAAAATAATTCTCTATGGTAACTAAAGGTGCATATGTTTCTATCCTTCCTCATAGTAAGATTTCTTTTCTTGCTTGTGAACACTTAGAAAAAAAGATGCTTTAATATAAATATGGTCTTTGTCTTTAGTTTAACAGCTGACATAAACTACAAACTTTTTTTTTTTCCAAAAGTAAATATGGTGAAGGGAATAATGAAGCCAAAAAATTGTTGAGTGCTGGTGATATGGGTCACAACTATGGGCTAGATGGGTAAATCTTACTGTGTGTGTTTTTTACTTTGTTTTTAATTGCAGTATAGTTAACATACAGTGTTATATTAGTTTCAGGTGTACAATATCGTGATTCCACAATTCCATACATCACGCAGTGCTCATCATGACAAGTGCACTCCTTGATCCTCATCACCTGTTTAATCCATCCCCCTGCCCACCTCCCCTCAGTAACCATCAGTTTTCTCTCTACAGTTAAGAGTCTGTTTCTTGGTTTGTATCTCTCTCTTTTTTTCCTTTGCTCATTTGTTTTGCTTCTTAAATTTCACATATGAGTGAAGTCATATGGTATTTGCTGCTTAGCATTATACTCTCTAGTTCCATCCGTGTTGTTGCACATGGCAAGATTTCATTCTTTTTTATAGCTAAATGATATTCCATTATATATATAATGAAGTATATGTGTGTGTGTATATATATATGTATATATATATATACTTCCATAATTTGGTTTTTGTAAATAATGATGCAAAAAAACATACGGGTGAATGTATTCCTTTGATTTAGTGTTTTTGTATTTTTTGGGTAAAAATTCAGTAGTGAGATGACTGGCTCATAGAGTAGTTCTATTTTTAACTTTTTAAGGGACCTCCATACTGTTTCCCACAGTGCGTGCATTAGTTTGTATTCCCACCAACAGTGCATGAGGGGTCCTTTCTTTTCACGCCCTTGCCAACACTTGTTGTTGCTTGTGTTGTTGATTTTAGACCTTCTGACGTGTGAAGTGATATCTCATTGTAGTTTTGATTTGCATAGCCCTGATGATTAGTGATGTTCAGCATCTTTTTGTGTCTATTGGCCAACTGGATGGTTACTTGGGAGAAATATCAGTTCATGATTTCTGCCCATTTTTTAAATGGATTATTTGGCTTTTGGGTGTTGAATTGTATAAATTCTTTATATATTTTGGATACTAACCCTTTATCAGATATGTCAGTCACAAATACCTGCTCCCATTCTATAGGTTGCCTTTTAGTTTTGTTGATTGTCGCCTTCACTGTGCAGAAGCTTTTTATTTTGATTTAGTCCCAATAGTTATTTTTGCTTTAATTTCCCTTGCCTAAGGAGACATATCTAGAAAAATGTTGCTACAGCTGACATCAGAAACATTATTCCATGTGCTCTCTTCTTACTCCATGTGCTCTCTTCAAGGACTTTTATGGTTTCAGGTATCACATTGGACTCTTTAATCCATTTTGAGTTTATTTTTGTGTATGATGTAAGAAAGTGGTCCAGTTTCATTCTTTTGCATGCAGCTGACCAGTTTTCCCAACACCATTTGTCTTTTCCCCATTGTATATTCTTTCCTGCTTTGTCAAAGATTAATTGACCATATAAATGTGGGTTTATTTCTGGGTTTTTTATTCTGTTCCATTGATATATGTTTATTCTTGTGTGAGTACTATACACTGTTTTGATTACTACAGCTTTATAATATAGCCTGAAGTCTTGAATTGTGATACCTCCAGCTTTGCTTTTCTTTTTCAAGATTGTTTTGGCTATTCAGGGCCTTGTGTAGTTCCAATCAAATTTTAGAATTGTTTGTTTTAGTTGTATGAAAGATGCTATCGGTATTTTGATAGGGATTGCATTAAATCTAGAGATTGCTTTGGGTAGTATGGGCATTTTAACAATATTTGTTCTTCCAATCCATGAGCATGGAATGTCTTTCCATTTCTTTGTGTCTTTTTCAATTTCTTTCATCAATGTTTCATAGTTTTCAGAGTACAGGTCTTTCACCTGTTAAGTTAGGTTTATTCCTGGGTATCTTATTATTTTTGATGCAATTATAAATGGGATTGTTTTAAGGGGCACCTGGGTGGCTCAAGTCAGTTGAGTGTCCGACTTCAGTCAGGTCATGATATCACAGCTCCTGAGTTCAAGCCTCGTGTCAGGCTCTGTGCTGATGTCTCAGAGCCTACAGCCTGCTTTGGATTCTTTGTCTCCCTCTCTCTCTCTGCCCCTAATCCACTCGCATTCTGTCTCTGTCTCTGTCGAAAATAAATAAACATCTAAAAAATTTTTTTTAATAAAAAAAATAAATGGGGTTGTTTTCTTAATTTCTCTTTCTGTTGCTTCATTGTTAGTATGTAGAAATACAACAGATTACTGCATATTGATTTTGTATACTGCGACTTTACTGAATTTATTTATTAGTTCTTTTTTTTTCTTTTTTTTTAACTTTATTTTTTCTTTTTTAAAATTTACATCCAAATTAGTTAGCATATAGTAAAGCAATGATTTCAGGAGTAGATTCCTTAGTGCCCCTTACCCATTTAGCCCATCCCCTCTCCCACAACACCTCCAGCAACCCTCAGTTTGTTCTCCATATTTGTGAGTCTCTTCTGTTTTGTCCCCCTCCCTGTTTTTATGTTATTTTTGTTTCCCTTCTCTTATGTTCATCTGTTTTGTCTCTTAAAGTCCTCATATGAGTGAAGTCATATGATTTTTGTCTTTCTCTGACTGACTAATTTCACTTAGCATAATACCTTCCAGTTCCATCCACGTAGTTGCAAATGGCAAGATTTCATTCTTTTTGATTGCCAAGTAATACTCCATTGTATGTATATATCACATCTTCTTTATCCATTCATCTGTCGATGGACATATGGACTCTTTCCACACTTTGTCTATTGTTAATAGTGCTGCTATAAACATGGGGGTGCATGTGTCCCTTCAAAACACCACAGCTGTATCCCGTGGATAAATGCCTAGTAGTGCAATTGCTGAGTCGTAGGGTAGTTCTATTTTTAGTTTCTTGAGGAACCTCCATGCTGTTTTCCAGAGTGGCTGCACCAGCTTGCATTCCCACCAACAATGCAAAAGAGATCATCTTTCTCCGCATCTTTGTCAACATCTGTTGTTGCCTGAGTTGTGAATGTTAGCCTTTCTGACAGGTGTAAGGTGGTATCTCATTGTGGTTTTGATTTGTATTTCCTTGATGAGTGATGTTGAGCATTTTTTCATGTGTCGGTTGCAAAACTAAAAGGCACCCGACAGAATGGGAGAAGATACATGCAAACGACATCAGATAAAGGGTTAGTATCCAAAATCTACAAAGAACTTATCAAACTAAACACACAAAAAACAAATAATCCAGTGAAGAAATGGGCAAGCAACATGAATAGACACTTCTCCAAAGAATTCATTTATCAGTTCTAATAGTTTTTTGGCGGAGTCTTCCTCTTATGTGTTTTTTATTTCTTTTTCAAAGTATGTACATTTACTTATTCTATTTTATCACTAGTTAGAAAATATCAATTAGCGAGTATTTGGTAATGGTGAGTACATGTCCTTCCCAGTTAGTTTGGCTCTAAAAGATATTCTTATTAGATCTGCAGTACACTGGGCCATAGAGTAGGTTGCTGAAAGAGAAGTGGTTGATAGTCTTAAGAAATAGTCAGTGATTAAAAAGAAAAGAAATAGTCAACAATTGTATCATCGGGATTTTTTTTTTTTCAATTGCTAGTGTCAAAATGCCCAACGCAAATTAGCGTGGGCAAGTAAGGGTTGTTTATTGGTTCTTGTAACCCAAATGTAGTTAGCATAGTCATAGAACTGGCTTGATAGAGACCATGGAGATTATCACCCTTGAGACTCTTCCTCTCTCTGCGTTGGATTTATTTTTTTACTAATGCAGATGGATTTTCTCCATGTGTGGTAGGAACTTCAAATTTACATTCCTCCAGCTCCATAATCTGAGAAGAAAATAATTCTGAGAAGAAAGTAAATTCTCTAATGCTAAAAGTTTCCTGAGCCAGTTACTTATATGTCTTATTTTCCTGGGTTCTAACTGAAAGAGGATAAACAGTAACAACTGTTAGGACAACTGGGCTCAGTGCATAAAGTCAACCACCCCAAACAATGGGTTAATTATAGAGTAGGCTTACACCTGCCTCAACTTTGTCTTATAACCACCTATGCTTCTACAGAATGCTTCTACAGTCTGCATATCTACCCAACTTCACAGAACATTGGAGGCCCACTTCAGACACTCTTTGGCTGACAGAAATAAGAGAAAGTGGGGGATAGTTTGGGTAGGCTTATCTGTAGAAAGTAGATCTTATGGGCCCTAACTTTGTATGGCATAAAGGAGAAGAAAAGGAGACCATTCTGTTTCTTAGAGATCCAATAAAACAGGCAACATGATGAGGCATAGGAATTTATTGCTTACTCTGAAAAGCAGTCATCCCTCCATATGGCCAATGAATGTCAAGTTCTGACAAATTAAATTAGCCATACCTTCTGTGGTTTGGAGGCATGGTAAGAGTACTCCCTCCAACACTGCCTTCTTATGAGGAGTAAATATTATTTATCCTTTAGAAATCTGAGGAGGGGGACACAATATTTCTCTTTTCCCTCTATAAAGAAGAACTCTGATTGGTACAGATGAGGTCGCATCAATATCCCTCAATGACTCAATGAGACCAGGAGAACCAGATACTATGCAATCTGGGACAAGTATCTACACTAGTCGCTGAATGGGTGCCATAGGAATGTTATCACAGAAAAAATGGGTGTGGGTTTTATAATTCAAACATGAACACTAAAAATAATTTTGAGCCATATAATCCCAAAGTAAGGATAAAGGGTAGGGTGGAGTGTTAATATGGAAATTTTCATAGAGGAATCAAGATATCAGACACCAAAGTGAGTGAGAGACAAACCATACACAAAATTGTCAAAGAAAAATATTAAGAACTGGTTCCACCATTTTTAATCCTCTTAGATGTTGTGTGAATATAAAAGTCTAGACAAAGTAGAAAGGAGAGGAGGATTTGCAAGATTTCTTTGGGGAGAGCTGTCGCCTTGTTGTAAATCTGCATCTTTCGCCACATAGTGTGTGATCCCTGAAACAGTGGGGATGTTTGTGCTGCCCGTTTCCTGGTGAGCTCTGCTGGTGTGAGGACAGGTTGAAAGAGAAAGTTGTTGCTATTTGGGGTATTAATGGTGGTCCTCTAAAATGGCTGGTCAAAAGTACCTGAAATCCAGGGAACAGGTTAGAGTCACTGATAGAAATTTTGGCCTGAAGTTGTTGCTGCCACAGGGTGAAAGGACACAAAAGTGAGTTTGTGTGGGTTGACCATTGGAAAATCAGAGGTGTAGGGAGGATTGGGGATGTCTTGCTGAAGACTTACCCCCATATCATAGGAGTTTAAGCTAGACAGAGTGGTCATCTGCAGTCCTGTTTACCCATTTTCAGTGCCTGTCCTTGCAGGAGGATTGTAAATTCCTGCTCTATTGAACTCAGTGTGGCCAATAGAAGGTGAATAGAGTGTTGTGTGTCTCCTTTAGGCAAACGTTGTTAAGAGCCATTGCTTGCTCCTGTGCCCTTTTCTCTGCTGCCTTGATCTCAGAGGAATGTGTTGTGATGTGGAGCCTTCATTAACCTAAATCTCTGTGTGTTTACCCACCCACTCACGAGGTACATGGTGAGTGAGCAGAAAATAAATTTTGTTGTCTTGAGCCAATGATTTGGGTGCATGGTTATTTGTTAGCACAGCACAAACAATTCTAACTAAAGCAAGGGACCTAGTGTAGGAGCTTCCAATGAGCTCTGAGAATGACTCTGGAGCCTCAGCTAGAAATATCTACCAATCCCAGAGAGTGAGGTGAGGTACCGATCAAGAAAGGATTCTCTTCTCCTATTCCTTCTTTGCTACACCTCTGCCCTCCTCCTGGAAAATCTTGGCCGGCAAGAAGGAAGTGATGGCATCTAATGATGTTAATATTTTGGATTATCTGAGACTAGATAATATAATGACTGAATTGAGATTATATTGGCAACTTAATGTGATCCTAGGGCTATTTATTGCCTCCATGTGACCAGGAAAGATAAGACACTGTCAAGTGTTTATCTAATGGTAAAACAAAAACATTTCCCTATGCACCTCACTGCCACCAATTAAAAAAAAAATGAACTAAACTAAGCAAATCAAAACAAAGTAAAACAACCTAAAACTTTCCTCCATAGAGCAGAAATATAGGACAGTGGGAAACCCTACAAAAATGAGAATTTTATTTTATTTTATTATTTTTTTTTAATTTTTTTTTTCAACGTTTATTTATTTTTGGGACAGAGAGAGACAGAGCATGAACGGGGGAGGGGCAGAGAGAGAGGGAGACACAGAATCGGAAACAGGCTCCAGGCTCTGAGCCATCAGCCCAGAGCCCGACGCGGGGCTCAAACTCCCGGACCGCGAGATCGTGACCTGGCTGAAGTCGGACGCTTAACCGACTGCGCCACCCAGGCGCCCCCAAAAATGAGAATTTTAAATACATCTTATACATTGTGCTTGTTTAACATACCAGCTACATAAATAAGTCAAGAGTTGATAAACAAATGAGCAAAACAAAAAAGAGAGGGGCAAACCAAGAAACAGACTCTTAACTATAGGGAACAAACTGATGGTTCCTGGAGGGGAGGTGGGTGGGGAGATGGATTAAATAGGTGATAGAGATTAAGGAGTGCACTTGTTGTGATGAGCACAGGGTGATGTATGAAGTGTTGAATCACTATGTTGTACACCTGAAACTAACATAACATTGTACGTAACTGGAATTAAAATGAAAACTGAAGAAAATAGAAGTTGATTTTTTTTAAATAGACTTCATGCCCAGCGTGGAACCCAATGTGGGACTTGAACTCATGACCCTGAGACCAACACCTGAGCTGAGATCAAGAGTCAGATGCTTAACAGACTAAGCCACCTAGGTGCCCCTGAAAAAAAAGAGCTGATTCTAAAGTAAAGTTTTAAATTGACTTCAGAATTAAAGTGTATTCTTAAATGCAAATGAAAGGATAACACTTACATCTTACATTTATATGTAAGAACAACATTAGACATTAAAACTTAAGCAGTAAATGTGGTGGTTTGTTTTTGTTGATGAGTATGTCATATGGTAGAAATAAACTGAATCACAGAAATTTGTAGTGGGAAGACCTGACCCAGTTTTTCACACAGCACTGAGAGTCTGACACTCTCGCGATCTCGTCTTCACTGTTTTGCTTTGTGATGTTGGGCAATTCACTTCTACATTCCAGTTCCCTCATCACACAACAAGAGTAACTATATGAAGTTTATGTGAATAATATCTAATTTATGCCTGTAAGAACCTCGAAAATTAAAATGCTCCAGAAATATCAAATGGTGCTAGATGCACATCTTCTTTCGGAAAATTATAGGCATTGTTAAAATTTGAAAAAATTTAGATCTTCATTCCCCAAAAACGGGAATGACCACGATCCAAATAGGGAACCACAGAATATTTTTTAAAAATATACTTTAAAAGCTGAAAATTTGGTTTTATACTCCACATAGATGATTTCTGAGACATTTAGTCAATTCAAAATGAAAACATGCTATGCCTATTTGTAATAATACTGGTATAAATTTCCAAGTGCTTCCATATTTATTACTTTAATTGAATCACAGAATTGTAGGTTAGGAAGAAATCTTGGCCATCACAGTGTATTTCCATTCTCCTTTTTTCCCCAAATTTGTGATCTGAGTTCATGAGAGGCTCAGTAACTTTCATTAGTTATCACACAGATAATTAATCTGATCATCCTATAAGTCTTCTGAGGTAAGAAGGAGAATATATTTATCCTCATTTTGTAAGTAATTTATCTGATTCAAAGTATTTTGGAGGTTTTAGGGAAAAGTCTCAATTTTGGATTAAGAAACAGTAATAGTGAAATGAGTTGGCTCGAATGTAAGGTTATGAACAGAATTGGCAGGAAAACCCAGGTTTTCTGACTCTTCTGGTGTTCTTTCCACTCCACCTAGCTACAATTAATCCTTCCTGTCACATTAGGTCCCCAAATAAAAGTCTGAACTGTGTACCCTGCAGTTTAGGTTTATATCACATATCTTGGGTCTGGTAACAGTTTGACAGGAAAAACAAATGACTGGCTTTGTCTGGCTTGGCACTATGGGAGTAAGATCCCAGAGCTGTTGGGAAATGACTCAGTTTTTAACCAGAGAATGAGAGAGAGAGGGAGAGGTGGAATGCAGTAGCTTGATTTGAAGAGTATGGACATGTAGATGAAGGGCAATCTACCTAGAGGAAATGCCTTGAGGAAATGCTTAAAGTTTCTGGCCTCATTTTCTGTGTCTGAGACCTGCAGGGAAGGGAGCCAAGAGAAACCAACCATAGCAGCAACAATAATAACAAGGTAACAATTTCTCTGTGAAGACAAGAGGATGGTTGCATAGAGGCTAACTCTGGCGTGTAAAGTGTCTTTCTGCTCTCTTAGATGTACAGAGTGTTGGAAAGGAAAGTTGATTGGCCAGAGTGAAAAAGAGAAAAGCATTTTGCTGAGGTATGTGGATTGCTCAGATGTTGATAGTGGCTTGCCTATATTCCACATGGTACAAGGCATTAAGAATGGATTTTTGGGCATCAGATACTATATTCTCACAGGTGGAATCCATAGCAACCAGGAAGTGAGGAGACAATGTAGCAAAATAGAGGATGGAAGTTTCTAGACACAGTATAGACCACCCCACCTACTTACTCCCACCTTAATATGAAGGAAGAGGCTTGAAGAACTGTACCCTTAATGATTTAGTTGCCGGAAGGAACCCACAGAATCACAGCTTCTCAATGTTTGCACGGCTATGGAGTACTGGAAGGCTATTACACCCCCAGGGATACTGATGTGGATGGTGTGTTGGCGCTGATAATGGTGATAAAATGATTTTTATTCTCATTTATCAGCAGAAATTTAATTTGACTAAAATTATTTTAAAAATTAAACAATTTAACCACTCTCATATCTTTCTTAGCATATGGTGAGATTGACTGATAGACTGTCCATCTCAAGGGGCCCACACAGGGCCCACACAGGGCTCACACAAGAGGGTGTGGAGATCTTGAGAACATTGGAAAGGTCAGCCAGGAATAAGACTGCCTGCAAATGGGAAGGTTGATACAGATTGTGCAGAAATTAAGCCACTGCGTTTCACCAGAGTTCATCCTCACAAAGAATATTAAATAGGAAGAAATGATAAAAACTGACTGTTGACAAGAGGAAGGAGAGAGTACGTAGGGAAACTTTAGACCACAGATACCTGCTTAGAGAGGGTAAGTTGGATATTAGGGAGTGAAACCCCAAACAGCTGTGTGTCAGCATAAAAATACCAGGTGCCTGGAAAAGGAGCCCTTCAGGGTTGGGTTGGGTTAGGGAGAAAGTGGTGCCAATGCAGAGTGGACCTACGTCATAGTTTTGAGCTTTCTTTCAGTAGACAGAGTATAACACAACCAGGTGGAGGCAGGGCCTCTAAATTATTTATGGAAGTGATAAGACTTGAAGAGTTTAAAGCAGGCGGTGGAGACAAGTGAGAAGAGACTGAGGGGAAAGGTATGAGCAAGAGAGTGGGTCTTAATAGCTTTTTTTGATGAAGCAGTGATGTCAGTGGCACAGGTGTGGAGCCAACTTAGACACCCTGTTCTAGTGGGTAAGTGCATATTTGCTTTTTACACGGCTGGGTTGAATTACTTCCTCTAGGTCATCCAATTAATCACTTGGAGAGCAAGGAGTAGAATTCAGCATTCAAGGCTCTCATTTCACATCTGGAGCAGGCAAGCCAGGCTTCTCCTTCCTGAAACACCTCTTCATTTAAAAACAAAGTCTTCTGCAAATCAACGAAGTTTTGAGCTCTTTAACAGAGAATTTGTGAAACCCTTTTACTATTTGTGTGATTAAAAACTGGCGTAGTGTTAGGATGCAAGAACATTATACGTTGCTTTCTGGTTTATATTTCATTCAAGAATTTAAAATATCTATAAAAATTACATTGAATCTCCCCTCCCCCCTCCCAGGTTTCAGGCTATTATTCTGGGGAACCAAAAAAAAAAATGAGTTACAGATCTGAGAAAGCAGTGTGTGCAGAGCTTAACTGCTGCATGACTGATTGTATGATATATTGCTCTTTTCACTAATAACCACAAAGCAGGTAGAGGCATGGCGGGCTAATTTGGTTTATGTGTCCAGCTGGAAGGCTAGACACTGCATCATTCTTTTCAGAAACCAGTGACTGTAGGCATGCGGGGCCCGTAGTCATGACAACAATAAACCAGCCTTGAGTCTGAGCTTCAGCTCAGAAGCTGCCTTGTCTCCATTACTTCCTGCTCATGACCTGACTTTTCTTACTCTCTGGGGCTGGGGGTTGGGGGCTGGGGATTTATGAAAGATCTATTGAACAAAGCTCCAGTATATGTTTAATGCTTAAAATGTCTGGGTTGAAAGTTTTGCTTGCACAGATGGCTAAAGGCTAGAAGGAGGATAGATCAATCATTATTATGGCTAATGACACGGTTATAAGGGCATACACAAAGGTGAGCTGATTTGGAAAATGGGAAAAAGCGATGTGAAAACAGTGACTTGGAAGCATTTCTTTGAATAACATAAAAATATCTATCACAAATAAAATGTTCTTTTAAACACATAGGGGAATTGTGCTATGATTCTGAAAGTACCTATCCAAAAGGCACAGTGAGGAGTAATCAAGCAAAAGTTAGTACACAAAGTTGAGTGTGTGTATGTGTGAGCTTTGTGTGTGTGTGTGTGTGTGTGTGTGTGGTTTTTAAATCTGAATAAATGATAGATGCTTATGACAAAATCTACAGGTGATCATTTTTTGTCCCATATGTTTAATGGATATAAGAGTGACTACTTTAAGAGACAGAATAGTTGAGTGACAATAGTGTCATGCCACTGGGTACAATGACCTCCACAAAATGTCAGCTGCAATATTAGAAAGTTGTCTAACTCTACCAAGTCTCTGGATATTCAGCTATAAAGAGACGTTACATGATTTGCACTGTTGGGTTGTTGGAGATGAAATGAGATAATGGAGAGAAGTGGATACCAGTGCCTCGGACAGAGTAAGCTCTCAGTGATGGTAACTGTCACTATTGATGCTGCTGGTGTTGTTGGTTTGTCCAGCAATGGAAATCTGTCCTTCATGAAATTAAACTGGTAAATGATTGAACTGTTCATTGTTACAGAGGCAAGATCACAGAGATTGGAAGACTTTTTTCCTTTCTGGAGAGATGTTTTCTGACTTTGCTATTTTCTCCATAAAAATCTAGACTTTAAGGAGGGTAGAGAGAATATCGGCTGGAGAAGGCAGGAAGTACAGGGTGTGAATTGCTAACATAAAAGATACGTCTGGAGACTTTTGTGCCTTTTTACTGCACTTCCCCCATGTCAAGCCCCCATAGGAAGTGAGAATTTTAGCATCATTTTTGTTTCTTATTCCTTTAGCATATTGACCTAGTTCTGTATGATTACCTTTTTTTAAGCTTCTATTTTCCAGCAAGTTGCTACCTCAAGCCAATAGCAGAGAAATAAGACATAGATCAAATCCGAGAGAGAAGCCAAATGCCTCCCTTCTTTTCTGTGTACTGAGAAATTGAATGATTTGCTTTCCTCAGAGATCAACCTTATGATTTCTTGATCATGTGGTTAAACTTCCTAGTAAACGAGATGCTGCCCAGAGGCCATGTTACTCTCCATGATCTTGCAGAGTGTGGATCACCATGTTGAAACCTGAGAACGTGCCTTCATTTATTAACTTATAATTTGAGAAACCATGAACCACAAACTGATTAGGTATATTTTTCTTATAAGAATTTAGTGGTGTTGCAAATAATCGAATTTCTCTTTGCTTTGTCCCCAGACTGGCAGTTACAGTTTACAGCAATGTAAACTTATTTTCTAAGAGGCAGTTAGATCACATTTTTATCTTACAAAGTTTATGAGAGAAATACAATTTTGTATGCTCCTCATTAGCATGAAAAAGTTAATGATACCTCTAAAAAAAGAGAAATGTATTACTTTTCTCTAGTAATGTTAATTTTTATACATTTTAAATTGATAAACAATAGGCTGATTAATATGAGAGAAATTTAAACATTAGTAAATAAGACATTTGGAAGTTTAACTAAATATATAATTACTGTATTGCAGAAAACAAGTGATTGAATAGCTGTTCTGGATGTCAAAGCATTAGTGAAAAGTATCATTACAAGCTTATAAAGGACCATTACAATAACATTACTATAAAAACACTATTTTTCATCCAAAATGGGTTTGTGTTGATAGTTTTTCACCATCTTTTAATTAGATTCAGATAAAAATATAGCCAAAGTTTGAAGAATTTTCCTGTTGTTTCACAAGACCTCATAATTTCATAAATATTGGTCCTAATGTTTCCAAGCTTTAAAGGGGATTTTGGAAAGAAAAAGTCATTTTTTTTTTTACAGAGTTAGAATGTTTAGTCTATGCAAAAGATAAATCTTTTGAAGAGTCAGAGTCTCTAAATATACCCAGAGGAAACAATTGTCTGCTTAGGAGTTTCTTCCTGGAATATTTCTGTCTGTTCGATATTGGTATATTTTTGTTATTGCTCACAAATGTTGCTGATAAAAGCGTTTTGAGTAGGGAATTGAAACAATGGAAAAATAAATCTATTCCTTAATATGTAACAGAAGGCTGATTCATCAAATGTGGATTAATGTTTACGATGTGCTTAACAGCAGAAAGCTCTGGTTTTTCTGGTGGACATACAGGAATATTAATGACAAAAGGCCAGATTCTTCCCCTCTGAATTCTCTGTGGACCTCCCTCAAGTACTAGGGCAGAGGTAGAATCCAGGAGTACAAATACAGACTAGTCAAAACTGGGGCGCCTGGGTGGCGCAGTCGGGTAAGCGTCCGACTTCAGCCAGGTCACGATCTCGCGGTCCGTGAGTTCGAGTCCCGCGTCGGGCTCTGGGCTGATGGCTCAGAGCCTGGAGCCTGTTTCCGATTCTGTGTCTCCCTCTCTCTCTGCCCCTCGCCCGTTCATGCTCTGTCTCTCTCTGTCCCAAAAATAAATAAACGTTGAAAAAAAAAATTAAAAAAAAAAAAAAATAAACCTCCACTCTAGAGCTTGGTTATATAACGTATATATTTATACCTAAAATATATAAAATATTTTGAGATAAATATATAAACTATAAAATATATTTAAAGATATTCCAGGTGTTTACCAATAAGTACAATAAGTCCATTGATTTGTACTTGCATAGTATCCAAGTTATTTAATTTACCAGCCAAATTTCTTAACTTGGGCTAGAAATGTAAATATCATATAGTCTAGTTTATAGCAATGTTTCTGCAAAGTTGGATACCAATTGCAAAGATTCATCATAATTTATTGCCAAGAAAAGATATAGAATAGCTGGGCTGATTTATTTGTAGTTTACATTGGCATTTATTATGATATGATTTCATTCTCATTTACCTTTTATCAAAGACTCATCATTTATGAATTATTGTTATTATTGTTATTGTTATTATCATGCTCTGAAAACTTACAAATGATTTTCTGTTTATTTGTTGTTGTTGTTGTTTGTCTAGTGTTACCATCATGTTAAATGTGAAATAGTTTTTTTTCTTCTCACAGACCTTATCTTTTACATATTCTGATTATTCTTGAACCAGTAGCTTAAGGATAGATGCAGAAGTGATGAGAATTTGATTTCGCTTTGGCTTTTATTATCAGATACCCACAAGGAAATAAAGCTTTGATCTACTTCCTTGGAAAGTTAATCCTAGTGATTATGTGGAGATGTGTGCAGTGGTAGCTACAGGGATATACATCTTTAATCTCTTGGTGTTGAATACTTAATCCAGTTTGGATTCTTGGCAAGGAGATTTAAAGAAAGAACAAAATAATTACACTCTTCATGGGCTTTGTTTTCTGGAATGAATATTTGGTAGCTCTGCTTGCTCTTTCACAAGCATGCTTAGGAAAATAGATTTAGGCTTACAAGGAGAGATGTAAAAGTTGATGATTTTTGTGGTCCTCAATAGGTATATTTAAAATGTATCTATTAACGATGGGGCAGTTTGGGTGGGGTTTTCATTATTCAGCCTGTTTATTTGGGCAGAGTGAAGGCTGAATAGAGAATATGCTACTTTCAGTGGAATAATTGAAACATTATTCTAGAACTGGAACACCACTGTTATTAAAAAAGTGCTCTTTTCTTTTATTCATAGAAACGTTGTACGCTGGTGTTGACCATAACATGGCCACTAAATTTAAATATATCACAGCTTCATTAGAAAATGTGCTTAAGCCAAACACATTTATTTTCAAATTGCTATTCCATTTTATTGAGAAAATGTTAGGCTAAAATATATTTAAGTCAATTTTGTTAGTTAATCCATTTGTTAAGATAATATATTTTATCCCTCTTTTTTAAAGTTTATTTCTTTTGAGAAAGAGAGAGAGAGAGAGAGAGAGAGAGAGAATCCCAAGCAGGCTTCATGTGGTCCGCACGGAGCCTGATGTGGGGCTTGATCTCACGAACTATGAGATCATGACTCCAGTGGAAATCGAGTTGGTCACCCAACTGAGCCACCCAGGCACCCCAAGATAATATATATATTATCTTTCAATTTACATTACCTGTTACAATTTACAAAGCACATGTCAAAAAGGAAAATCAAAAATAATCAAATCTCATCAACCTTAAATAAACATTTAGCATTCGTGATGTCTTAATGTAGTAGATATACTAGTTAGTATCTTTTTTAATTAACATGATTTTTTCACATTCTTCCTTATTAAGCATGAGTATAATCTTATACCTGTATAATATACTATTGGGTCTATACCGTAATTCACTCAACTATACTCCACTTTTCTTTTTCTATTGTGGAAAATATCAGAACTTATATGTATTGAACTCTGAAGTGTTGGCAAAAGAAATAATGTCATTTTATTACTAAATCTTCATTCCTTTTTTTAAATTGTTTTAGAAGTGTTTATTGTTGAAAAATAGAGAGAGACAGCGTGAATTGGGGAGGGACAGAGAGAGAAGGAGATACAGAATCCCAAGCAGGCTCCAGGCTCCTAGCTGTCAGCACAGAGCCCTATGTGGGGCTCGAACTCACAAACTGCGAGATCATGACCTGAACCAAAGTTAGATGCATAACTGACTGAGCCACCCGGGCATCCCACCAAATCTTCATTCTTGATTAAGACATTATAAATGGACCTGTTCGAAATTAATCCTAATATCAAAACAAAGATAAGATTTTGTACGGGTCCCGCTCATTTTCAATCTAATAATTAATAGTTCTAAATAAATTGATATATAAAGCAAATATTAAATTAGGAGATCATCCCTTACAAGTAATTTTTGGTCAGTGATATATTAGCAGTTTGATAGTAATTTAGATTCAGCATCTATGTTAATTTATCACAAGCAGAGGAGGCCTTAACCACCATCCCTTCCTTAAGTGTAGCTCTTGTTTCTTCTGTGATTGGGGCCCCCCAATTTTGTGGCTGTTTTTATTATCTTGTAAAAGTACATGTTCTCAATGAGGTAAAATTTAGCCTTGAGCATTTGTCTTAGCAATGTATAAAATGGCAACTGGGCAATAGTCGAATAAGATTTGGGGGAAGACATATTTGATTTTATGTTGTATCAAAATGCACTTTTTAGGAATTCCTAAAACATTCCCTAAAACGATATGCCATGTTTTAAATGGATCAAAACAAAGTTCTTATAGAATCCTCAAAGGTTTCTTAGCATAAGCACATATAATTTAAGAATATACTTGGGGTTTTTATCGACCCCTCCAAAGAAGAATTCAGCTAGGTGTTTAACTTGTATTTGTTTTTTTGTTTTGTTTTGTTTTGTGTTTTTGTTTTTGTTCTTGTTTTTTAAACGAATTGATAGAATGTACTGGATTCAGGTAGACAAAGGATAAATTCTTATAATCAGCTCTAAATATTCCTTATCTTATATATCTTCGCTCAATGGTAATTAGGGGTGGGTGAACTTGGTACGTTCTCTGTTTATTATACAGGAACTTTCATAAGAGGAAAGAGAATAAAATCCTCAAGCAGAATTTTTTGTTTGGCATGAAACCTTCTCTCCTACATCCTCTTGGAAGCTAACCTCAAAATTGTAAGTGACACCTTGCCCAGGCAAAACCGTTTCCTTTTTCTCCGGATCCCCTGGCTGTTGGTGCACTTGTATGAAAGGTGTCTAGCAGTGGCAGGAGGGAAGAGGAAGTTGGTAGGGAAGGAGGCTTTCTGGGTGAAGATGAGAAACAAAATTAACCTCATTCCTAGAATATGCGTGCTTCTTCAACACAAAGAGAAAAATCACTTCATCGTTTAGGTGAGTGTCAGTCCCTGCGACTGAAACTTTTGGCGTCACAATTTATACTAGTTATTTGGGCATTTTCCTCCTTGTCCACATATTGCAAAAGCTTTAGTGTACCCAGATTTCCAGGTTAACTCCACGAGAATTTACTACATCAGTGTCACTCAACCTGGGGTTTAAGGACCTATATGGGTCCTACAACTGTTTGTTGGTAATTTAGGATGAGATAAGGAGTTGGAGCCAGAATGTCAATTAAACAAGTTGCTAAGTACACTGTTTAGCTCACCTGATGTTTTTTATGTGGCAAGCCTTTCTCGATTATCCCTGGAGCTCTGGTAATAAACAGTTCAAAGACAGACTACTCTGAGTAGCAGTTATGTAGATCTTTCTGTCGGACTTCGTGTTAATGTTAAATATGTAAAAACATTTAAGTACTTGATGTGAAAAATGAGTGTTTGCTGATAAAACTGGACAGCTGCATGGTGGGGCCAGGGTGTCAGAGAAACTGGGTCTTGGTTCAGACTCTGCCACTTACCAGTTGTGTGACCTGAAGTGAGTCATTTAGTCTCTGTTAAGTTTCAGTTTTTCTCATTTGCAAAATGTCCTGGCATTGTTCTAGATTAAATATTCTCATGAAATGTCACAAATGAAAGAAAAAAAAAACTGAGTGCACTGGTGCATGATATTCTCATATTTAGACCTATATTGTTAGTATATGAAAACTGACTATTAATAAATGAGGACAAGAGCTCAACATGTTAACAACTTCCATTTTCTCTTTTGTACGGTCACAAGACCTAGCAACCTTTTATTAATAGAATGCATTTAAAGTTGTCAACTTGTTCCTGCACTTAAAAAAATTATTTATTCATTGATTTGTTTGTTTGTTTAATTTATTTATTTAGAGGTAGTGAGAGAATCCCAAGCAGGCTCTGCACCGTTAACACAGCGCCCGATGGGGGGCTTGATCCCACAAACCATCAGATCACCTGAGGTGAAATCGAGTTGGACACCCAACCAGCTGAGCCACCTTGGTGCCCCACTTTTACATATGGCAAAACCTACTCATTCTTATTTATGACAAAAACATTATAAATAGGTATTGCAGATACTTTAGGGATAGTCCAAACTCTTGTCCATGAGAAAAGCAAAACTAAATAAAATGTTTGAAAAAATTAAAGAAACGTATGATTCTTTTTTTTAAATTTTTTTAACGTTTATTTATTTTTGAGACAGAGAGAGACAGAGCATGGACGGGGGAGGGTCAGAGAGAGGGAGACACAGAATCTGAAACAGGCTCCAGGCTCTGAGCTGTCAGCACAGAGCCCGACGCGGGGCTTGAACTCACTGACCGCAAGATCATGACCTGAGCTGAAGTCAGCCACTTAACTGACTGAGCCGCCCAGGCGCCCCAAGAAATGTATGATTCTAGAAATGAAAATGGCATCAAAAGTGAATTGCTTTGGGAAAAGCTTGCAACATTACCAAAAAAATAATATATGTCATTGTTCTCATTCTTATTAAACAGGCTTATCATTCAATAAACTGGTTAACTGGCTTAGTCAACCAATAAGCTGGTTAATCATTGCAATTTGCAGGGTAGAGGGAGATTTTTCTTGTATGTGTGTGTGTCTGTGTGTGTGTGTATGCATGCGCACATGTATGTGCGTTTTGCCATTATTGTGCTCCTTCTTCCATTTTTCTCAGTCACCATCTTCTGGTTTTATTGCATTGGAGCCTCTCTTTAGCACCTCATCTCAGGTAACTCCACAATATTATAGTATCTAGTTTTCAATCTAGTGCCCTACATATAGCATCCTGTAACTCAAAGTAGACCACAATCCCAGATCACTTCTCTTATACCATATCCCTTTCCTTTGCTTTTATCTCCCCATCTAGGGCCTTTTGTCCAAATTGGTCAATTATTCCTTTTCACATTTGAAGTTAACAAGCTGCTATCAATTATGTTTACTGCTGTATTTGGATAGGGTAGGTGCTCAAATAAATATTTGCTAAAGTGCATTATTGAAATACAGTCTGTCAGAAGCTGAGCCATCTCCCTTAGACTCCTAGCAATTTCTCTGAACCTATTTTGTATATCACTTAGTATATAAAAACATAGGCTTTGTTGTCAGACAGATGGAAGTTCAAACTCTGGCTCTTACTGAACTATATAATCTTGAGCAAGGTGCTTAATCTCTCGGGAACTCGCTCTTTCCTACCAAGTGAGGATGATCATGTCTACCCTATTAAGTTTGCATGAAGATCACATGTCATAATATGTATGCAAAGTATTTTGCTTTTGCTAAGCGTTTAATAATAAAAAGAACTAAGCCTTGTATAATACTTCTGTTCCAAGCATTGTTTTAAATGTTTTACATTCATTAACTCATTTGTTCCTCACAACAACACAATGAACTAGGCACCATTCTCCCCCATTTTGCAGATGAGGACACTAAGTTACAGAAGGGTTAATTATCTTTTCAAGGACACAGAGCTGGCAAGAGGTAAGCATCGGATGACACCAGGGTGCCTGGCTTCTGCATTCACCACTTTGCTGTGCCCCTTCTCAGTATCTGTGTATTGTTCTCTCCTTATTGTTAGGAAGAGCATAGTGTAATGGGAAGAGTCATGAAACCTGAAATTTTCCTGTAGATTATCAGCAGCTCTTTACTTATGGGCAAGTCACTTATTCTCTGTAGGCTTTAATTCAGTATTCTTTATTCATAAAACCAAAGATTTGTGAGACCGACAACCTCTTTTTGTCTTCCCAGGATGCTTTTCCTTAGAGAATTGCCCCTCCCCCAAACTGTCCCAGAGGCACTGTCAGTCTCACATGGCCACCAGCTTCCCTACTGCAGGGCCTGCAGAGTTTTCCATATCCCCATGCAAGGTGAGTCCCTGATTAAACATGTAAACTAAGCAAGATTAGAACACTGTGTATATGTAAACCGTATGAAACCAGGGGAAAGCGAGCCTTTTTAAATTTTCAAAATATATAAACTGAAATAATCATGAAGGCATAAAGCTGCCAGTGACCATTTCTCCCACCAGGTGGAGAGCATCTGCTTAAGACTAAATCCAACACAAAGAAAGAAGAGCTGTGAAATTGTGGTTTGGAGAGGGAATGAGAGAAAAATGACAAGAATGGGCATAATTATTTTGGTACGTGAATTCAGCTACATCTGGCCAGCCTGCCTCCATACTTTTCAGTTTTGTTATTCAATAAAATACTTTCCCCCCTAATACTAGTTTGAGTTGGCTGTCACTTACCAGAGGAATAGTTTGTATTCACACAGATTTAAAATGATGATCTTTCTACTAACCATAACAATCTTTAACCATAAATTTTTTTTCAATTTTTTTTAATGTTTTATTTTATTATTAAGAGACAGATAGAGACAGAGCATGAGCATGGGAGGGGCAGGGAGGGACAGAGACACAGAATCTGAAGCAGGCTCTAGGCTCTGAGCTGTTAGCACAGAGCCCGACACGGGGCTCAAACTCACAAACTGCGAGATCATGACCTGGGCTGAAGACGGACGCATAACCGACTGAGCCACCTAGGCGCCGCGTAACCATTAATTTTATTATATAAACACAGTATTAAAGGAGTATATTTTTTGAACAAAGGAATAAATATTTTTAAATAAATTATTCAACCTACAATCCAAGAAAAAAATAGGTTTGCCTGGGACCAGGAGCATATTTTTCAAATGACTTTTAGAGGTTTCTGGCAATTGATTACTTTGATAATGATCTACAATAATTAAAGTCAGTCTTCCATTGGCTTAGAGATTGTTTCTGAACCAGCTGACTGCTCCTGGACCTTGTATGGAAAGCCAGCTATAACTAATGGACAGATTCAAATAAAAGAATGGTTTGCTGGGCACAAAGTTGAATCTGTTCCTGAAATTAACAATCAAAACAAAAGACAGACTTGTTGAGGAATAAGTAAGATGTAAAGAGAATTTTCAAGTATCATCTCTATATAATAACATAGGGTCAAAAAATTCAGAGACTCTTGGAAGAAAAGAACAAAATGTCTCTCTCATTAGGGATCACATCCATTCTATGTTAGATCCACTTATGTTCACTCATATGCACACCAACACATACAACACAATTTCATATTCACAGAAATGAAGAGATATTGAGATGTAATGTGTAAGCAACACATAAAAGTATTAAAAACTGCTTTCAGTTTGATGTATATATATGTGTGTGTGTGTGTGTGTATGTGTATATATATAAATATATAAATGTGTATATAAATATATATATATGTGTGTATGTCTGTGTGTATATATATGTGTGTGTGTGTGTATATACATATATATGTACATATATATGTGTATACACACACACACACACACACACTGCTCCTAATGTCCAAATGTATTCATATACTTAGAACTACATAGAGAGATCTCTCTACAATCATCCACAATTGAATCCTTCAAAAACAGAGCAGACTCTCTTAAATCCATCCCATGTGCCAAGAAGTATGTTAATGCTTTGTACATTATCTCATAATCCTCTCAACAGAGATATGAGACAAATAATATCATCAGCCCCATTTTATAGATGAGGATATATAGATGAGGATTTATAGATGAGATTTGGAGAGTTTAAATAAATTTCCCAAGTCTCACACCTGGTAAGCAGTGCAAGTCTTTCTGGCTTTAAATACTCACCTTTATTCATCATGCTTATGTTACCTCCCCCAGATTTAATTGGTTTTAATGATAAACAATACAGAGATATGGCCAGCCCAACAAAAGAGGGAATAAATAGTTGAGCTGAAATAGTGTAATACTGTGGGAATGAGGGAGAGGGAGTAGGTATATGGTACATGGGAAAAGAAGCAAGTTAGAAACACTCTGTGAGCTAATATTGGACAAAAATAAGACTAAGACACACAGCCCCTTCCCAAGTGATAAATCCTTTCCATTTGCTGTGACTCGGTTCATTTCATGTAAATTCTATGTTCAACACGAACTCATAGTTTCATAGCTCAAACCTGCTTGGCTGCTAGCATCCTCCTTAGGGCTCTGCCAGGCAGAAAGTGAGCAATGCTGCCAGCCACAGCAAGGCAGTGCGTGCTGCAGCCTGCCAGATGTAGCTGCTGAAATTTAGCAGCAGATTTAGTGTTTCCTGTAGAGGCTTTCTGAGAAGGAAAGTTCCCAGCCTGCTTGTATAGGACTCGCTTGTGTTTCCATGATGCCTTGAACCATGGCTTTTTAGGGGTCATTTCTTTTCATAAACATTATTCTGACTCTATAGGGAATCAGCTGCATTCACACAGTCGTGCTTATGGAAACAATGACATTTGATTTTTAAGTGGAAAATATATTGTTTATTTTTAACTTACAAAAATAGAATTTTCAGAGTCATGAAAATGATTAGGGCAGTGTTTGGTGCAGTGTTCATCCATTTACTGAGGTGACGGAGACAAGGTAATGCTCGCTAATGAGATAAAGCTTTCAAAGCCTTGGGAATGTGGGAGGTCTTTATAAGAGGATGCAAGAAACACCATTTAACCCAACACACACGGTGTTAGCTGTTCCCATCTGTCTGTAGCTCAAGCAGAAATAGTGGTGGAGTCTCTCAGAGCTAGGGATTGGTTCCCCGTGGCCTTGCTCCAAAGAGTTATACAAGCTTTGGGGAACAGCTTTAGTGTGATTGCACATGTGGTGCCTTTTTATGATGTCAGTTGAAGAGCTGATTCAACATTACTGAACCTTGGGGTTTTGGCTCAATCATTTCTTTAAAAGTTCAGGAGATGCAATACTCCTTTATGCCTAATGTATTTATTACTTCTATAATGAATGGGGTTATGTGAAAAATACTGCACATTTTTACCTCACGAGTATGTTGGTATATTGAGATGCTATTTTTTTATCACTGATATTTACAGAAAGCTTCCTACATATTAGACATAGGATATATCTTAATCTCTAACATTCTATACATCTTATCTCTTTGCTTTGTTTATTGCTGTCTCCTTTTACTAGAGTGTAAGCACCCCAAAGGAAGGGTTTTTTTGGTCTGTTTTATCCACTGCTAAATCCTAAGCACCTACAATCATGCGTGGCTCCATTAGGTTTTCAATAAATGTGTTTCGCACAAATGAATGGGGACTGTGCTAAAGATTTTATAAGCATATCTTCTTGAATTTTCTTATTAACCCGTTAAAGCATTAAACCATTAAACATGTTATGTTTCCATTTCCATTTTACTGATGAGGAAAATGAGGCTTTGAGAATTTGAATAAATTTCTCAGGGCTATAGAGCAGATAAATTACAAAACCCAGGTTCAGTGATAGGACTCTGTCTCCCAACATTGTATTCCTGATCTCTGGCTCGTGCTTTTTCTCCTGAGCAATTCTACATAAAGGCTGAGCCACATGACTAAAAGATTTGGCTTTCTTCTGGATAAAGTCCCAGCAGATGGGTGGGGGGTGAGGAAGGTTGACACAGTCTCTGAAATCCCAGCTGTGTCTGTCATTAGACAAAGTCATACTTTGAGACATTTCTGGGATGCATCACTTTTTTCCGCCTATCTGCCCATCAGAAGTCTGTGGGAGAGGTCACCGTCTGGGAGTTTCTCTCTCACATACCTGACAGTGAACCGCCTATGTAGAAAGAAGAACCAAAGCCATTGTGAAGCATTAAGAAATCATTCATAGCTTTGTCTCTCCATTTCTCCATCTGCCTGGGTGTGTCTTGTATTCTAGAAAACGTGCACGTTTGTACAGGGTGTATTTGTGGTTTGGGTCGAATGGAGAGCGAGAGAGGAGAAAATGACTGAAGCAAAAAAGAAGGTAGATAAAGTCTCCAACACTCGGGAAGAATAGAGTTATAAACACAAACAGTAAAACTAACTGACATCTCCATATAAGTTATTCCCTGTCTAGAACAGGAGAAAAGTTCACCCCAACACTGCTCACCACAACAAGTTCACTTTTCACAGAAGATACAGAGACAAGTCTTCCTAGATCCCTGGGTCCTGGCCTGTCCCCAGCAACTTGTCACTGTCCTTCTGGCCCACCTCTTGGTCATTCTCCTCTGCCCCATCAGTCCTTTGTTCACTGTTTTGCATATAAGTCTGAGAGGTGATTCAGACATATCTAAAACATACTTTTGGGGTCAGTTAAAAAAATATGTAGCCACTAACTACCATGCTTTTCCTATTCAGAAGAAATTTTTCCTAGGATTCTGTGTCAGAAAAGACCAAAGAAGTTTTGCCAGTGAAGAACTGGTACCTAGTACCCTGATCCTCGTTTTGGAGACCAACATTTAGATGGAATATTATCTGTGACCTTTCAGTCTATCTATTCAATCTACACCGAATAGTTAAAATTTTCTTGTTGAGAGTGGCGTTCTGAAAATGGAGTGTGTGTTGGGTGTTGCAGAGGATGAAATAAGTGGACGAAAGGTTAGTTTCTTCCCCCTTCAACTTATACTCTCAGAGACTCATATCACTTTTGGTGGTAGTATTTGGTACTGCCATCCATTATAATTCTCTGGGGAACTTTTAAAAAATCCGATCTTTGGGTCCACCTCAAACCAATTCAATCAGAATCCCTAGGAGTAAAGGTGTGGGCGTTGAAATTTTTGCAAAAGCTCTCCAGGTGATTCCAATGTGCAGCTAGGTCTGAGACCCCTGGAGAGGAATGACTCCAGGTTTTAGAGCCTGATAGGCCTTTGCTTGAACTGCAGATGAGCCAATAGGCCACTTTTTGTGCGTGTGACATTGGGAGAGTTTTTGCCGCTTCCTATGCATATGTTCTTAGCTTGTAAAGTGGAGATGGTGTGCCTTCATCAGAGAATCATTTTAATGATAAAACGAAAAAAAAATGTATGCGAACTAGCTCGTACAGTGCCCAGCATATAATTGGTGCTTAATAAATTAGGGTTATTATCATGATCGTCATCATTATTAGGCTTGGAAAAGACCATTATTTCTATATGTAAACATTGCACAGTAATCGAGAAGAGCAGGCACCCACCAGAGACTACTCTAGCCATCTGCTTTTTGTCAGATGGAATTTTGTACTATGATTATTTCTACTGCTTTATCCAAATCTATTTTGAACCCTAGTGTAGCAATGGCGGCAACTCTCCTGACAGATATCTACTTAAAGGATAAAGAGTTCTCGAAGTTAAGATACTTTTTCAAACATTTATATTCAGTTTATTTATTATTATTATTTTTTTTGGTTCCATTCTCTTAGTTACGTCCTTCTGATACGCTGAAAATGTTAAAGGCTTTAGATTATTCTGTTGTGGATTGCCCTTCATCTCCCTTAGGCAAGATCAAGCACCATTTTTTCTCAGTTTTCCCTTCGCAGTAGATAAGAAACCATAAGACATTTTTGCTTTTTGAGTAACAACTGGCCCTTCAATTCATGGCCACAGATTCCACCCTCCTTTCTGTAAACTGGGCATTTCATTAGCTACAGCTTTGCAGACTGGATTACACCCATCCTTAAAACTGGTAAGAACACAAAGTACGCAGAGTACTGGTCAGTGTGGATGAGACTCACTTGGATTATGAACAGTCTTGCACAACATAAAGGTTCATATGACTGTTAAGCCGGAAGGCAATGCTCATTGGTTTAACGAAATACAATGATTTTCCTAACAATGATTTGTGTACTTAAAACATCTACAAATGTGTCAAGGACAAAGGTTAACACCCATTTTCCATATCCTGGTAAAGTGGATACACTGACTGTAACAGATGGCACCAACATTTTTACAGGCCCTGTTTTTTGGAATCACTCATGACTTGTGCCCAGTAAATGTGCCCAATAGCTTAGCTATGTAGGGTCCGCCTCTGACATATCTCTTCGGTGTTTTGCTTTTTTGTTACTAGCTTTCTTCTAATCTTCATTACCCTCTGCTCCTTTATCTTTAGACTCTGTACCTGCCAATGCTTCCCACGCAATGAATCCAAATCACTCTCTTCATCCTTTCATGCCTCTTATTTACAAACCTTCAAAAACTCCCCGCATTGCTAGTAAAGTCCACATCATGTGGGGCAAGTAGAGAAAGTGAGTTTACTTGAATTTAGAAGCACACAGCTCTGGTTTTGGGTACTGGCTTTGTGGTGTTTTGGCTTTTAGTTGTATGAATGTAGGTATATTAGTTTTCTACTCTAAGCCTGTTTCATCATCTATTAAATGATGATAAAAATAACTACTGTAGGGTTTAATAAGCATTAAATGAAATAATTTCTGCACATTACCTAGTATGGTGTGCAGTTCCCAGAGGAAGCTCAATTAACATTTGTCACCTCATCTGACACCCTGATTCCAGACCTGTCTGACCTACCTTTCCAATTTCATCTCTCACAGCACTGTCTCTCTGTCTTTTGCATAACCTCAGCTCCTTTCCTTGTCTACTATCGCTGTATGCATATGTCTTCTCTTCCCTTGCTCCTATGGCTTTATTCATCTGTATGTTCTTGTGATTCTCTTTGCTATATAAATGCCTTTTTCTTAGTACCTAACCAGCTCTTCTGCTACTTTCCCCCAAGGCTGCTAGTCAAAATTAATCTCCAACCTCCTACTCATAACCCTTGTCACAGCTTTGCAATGCTTTTTCCCTTCTGCTGTGGCTTCTGTTCCATGTCAGTGTTGGCGCCTACCTCCTCCATCTGATTATGAGCCCATTGAGGGCAGGGGCAGGGCCTTTCTTATCTTTGTCTGCACCTGCCCATCTCCACCACATGTTCCGTGAAGGCCTAGCATGATTTCTTGAAAAATAAACACTTAAAAAGTTTAACAGTTGTATTAATTATTTAATAATTTCATTGTATTGCTAAAATGATAAAACATTGACATATTTAAGATGGTGATCCTATTCTCATTGATTATATATAACTAGAAATATTCATCAAGTCTGCCAGGCTTAAGTAACTTCCTGGAGTAATACGATTAATAAAATTTCTCATATCTTGGGGGCCCTTATACAAATCTTTAATAGGCCCTGGGGACTAAAGTATGGCCAGTAAGCACACAGGAGCACAACATTCAAAAACACCACAATTAAGCAGGAAAAGAAAAAAGGCAAAGCATTGAGATGTGGGCTAAAACCCTCATGACTCAAAAGGATTGATAATTTTAGGTGATTGGAGAAACTTCAGTCATGTTTATTGTGACCTATGGAAGCCTTTAGAACAATATTCTCTTCTTTTTCACTTATTCTATTGGCCAGTAAAGAAATAGAATAGAGGAGAGAACTGAATAGTGAGTTTAACAGAAACAAATACTTCATCTACCTTTATAGCTTGTATTAATCATAACTTTTTCTTCCTCTTGTTTATATGTTTCATGTGTAATAGACTTATACAAATAGTGTATACAGTCTATTTGTCTATTTCTCTGCCAAATTTTAATTCATTTGATGACCACCTTTGGTTTCTCCATTTAATGAAAACTTAATTTTTCAATGTGTCCACAGTTAATCACAAATTTTTCCATATTTTTAATTTACGCTTAGCATATAGGGTGATCAGCCAGCCTGGTTTTCCAGGGACTGGGATATGGGAATTTCCTGGGACATGGGAATTTCTGGATTAAAATTGGGACAGTCTCCAGGAAACTGGAAAATTTAGCACTACACTAAAGGACTTTTCAACTTTTCAGAGGGAAATACAAGGCATTATTCTTTTCCACAAGGTGTTTGCAATGTAGTTGAGGAAATCGGATGCATGGAAACCCAGTATAGACAATTCAAGAGAGAAAGAAATCAAGCCTAAAAGTGTGTGGTGCAGAATATAATGGATTCAGTGTTTCAGCACCCATAGTGGGAAGGTGATGATGAAGGGAAACTTTCTTTGCGTAAGTGAGCTGAGAGTGGAAATGCTAGACGTGCTAGGAGCTTAGAAACTCAAGAGGAGAGGGGTGAGGGGTAAATGGAGAAGAGAGAAGGTATGAGTGTGAAGCAGTGAGAAATGCAGCAGCCTGACCCGGGCTCAGAGGGGATGAGCTGGGGTGGTCCAGAAAGGCATGTTGGGAATACAAATTGAAATAAAATTGGAGAGGTATCTGCAGTTTGGGGTGACTTTTCTTTGGCCTTCCAGAATTTGCTTGAAATGGACAATTGGCTGCAATTAAGACTTACATTTGGTTGCTCAAATTCCTGAAAAGGAGAATTTTATATGTCTCATGGAATAAACTAACAGATGTGTTACTAATGCTCGTGGCTGCTTACGTGGTATAGTTTGTGCAGTAAGTGAGAGAGAGAGCCAGTATCTACGGTGTTTGTGTAGTGAAGTACTCTATAGCAAAACCAAAATGCTGAAATAAAGAAGTTTCAGCAAAGAAAATAAATAACTGCTCTTTTCACATAGAATTGCCCTTTCTCTGATATTGGCAGCCCCAAACATTTGGCTCACAGGGGCACCCTTGCCATTTGTTTTATTGCTTCTCTGCAAGTTATTTGTCTCCAATTTTAGCAGCTGAATTATTTTTCTAATCCTTCTCAATTAACATGCCTTCTGCATCATCAAGGAACAGCAGTGAAAGAGGAAGTTACATGGGAATGACATGCCATCTTTCCTGAAGAACAATTTTCCTGTCAAAAATTCAAGACGAAGAATGTGAGATGTTTTTTTTTTTCTTCATTTGTTGCCAGTCTCTACTTAAAATTCAGATGAACTGCATTTTCTCTGACTGGTTTTGCTTTAATATGAACTCTGTAAAAGATTCCATTTTCTTCTCACCACCTCTTCCTTCTCCTCAAAAGCAAGATTCTGCTTCTCAGAGTAAACAGGCCCTGCTGAGCAGAGCCCTTGGCCCATAGAAAGCCCACCCCTTCAGAAGGAAATCAGATCCTTGGGCAAAGTAGGTGAAGAAAAAAAAAAAAGCTCAGCTGTTAAAACATTTAGTCTGTTTTTCTCCTCAACCCCTGCTGGTCCCCTTGCTTCCCAGCCCCCACCTCTACATGATCTTTTCCATCCTCCTTATGTGCTGGAAATGCAGGACCCTCAGTGTGGAGCGAGTATAGGAAGGAGAACATTCCTCGGCCTCCGCATCCTCACAGCCATCTTTTGCCTCTCCACCCTCCTTGCCACATTCCTGGAGGATAGTGGAAAGATTGATTGGATGATTTTTTGGCAGCTCTTTACAGAGCCTGCAGCCACAGCTTGGTTTAATTAGGGAATCAGCGTTTCTTTTATGTAGGTCACATCAGGTTTTGATTCCAGATCTCGTATAGCTCTAACCTTTCTAAAAAGTCAGAAATGCATGTGCAATTGGAAGAAGACTTTTTTTTAAAAAAAAAGCGTTTTCATAATTCTCACCAGAGTCATGTATGCTAGTGCTGTTGTGGTCTCTCTGTTTTGTCTAATTATCAGACTAAGGGTGCATCCTACAAAGCCTTTTCTTCCTCAAGGCCCCTGTTGTCTGAAGCACATATGCCCATATTATAAAATTATTAGCAGAGATCTGCGGGTGGGAGGACAGTTGATGGTCTTTTGCTTGTTTCTTTGTGCATTTGCACCCAAAAGATTTAATGGGTTCCCTTTGTATGGAATCGAATGCTAAAGAATCTATTTGGGGTGACTTTAAAAACATTTAACCAGTTACACTTGGAGGTGTAATCAGAAATAAATACAAGGTAGTAAGAGAGAGAGCAAACTGGACACTATAGTGACACTTCCTGAACTGAAACCCCATGTTAGATATTCTCAGATCATAGGCGGCCCTTAGGAAATCTCGTCTAAAGAATTCATGATGAACAAAGAATATTCCTTGGCAGGTGGCCATGTAAGAACCTCTAATGATTTCAGATGTCTGAATGATGAGCATGGATCCTGATATCGCCTTTGAAAACTTCTGAGTTAAATACTTTTTGCCTTTCAGAAATTTGTTATAATCAGGGCATGATTTGATTTAAATGGTTCTTCAGGTACCACATTTTATGTTTACTTTAGCTTATGGAAATTTTGAAATTTTAGCCGTCAAATAAAACATAAGTAGTACATATTCATACATTAAAGAGCAACATAACAATCTTAACCACCACCTCCAAAAAATCATATGTGTATGTTGATACAGACAATGCACACTTAAGCGATTAACGTGACCGCATGGAATCTGCTGCCCGAAGATAATTAATGAGGCTACTCAGCGAGTGTCATGCAAACAAGTGAACACTGCAAGCTCTCAGGAGTGTGAAGCAGTGTCCTGTTTACGTTTCCTGGATGGCTAAATGAAGAGCAGTGTGAAACACTGAAATGAAATACCATGAGCCATTTCAAGTTGTGCACCTCTCAAAATGTTAAGAGGAGCTATTATCCTTCAAAGGCTGCAGGTCCAATCAATTTCAAATTGTTAAAAGCAGCTGGAAGGAGGTGTCCATCAATGGAGGAGGTGTCTCGTCTGTTGGAGAATCTCACAGACCCTTGGGCTCATTATTTTCAGAATCAAAAGGGAACCACAGCTGTCTGTTCTGATACATTTGATTAAACTGCTCAGCCGAGGGTCGGAAACAGATTGAGGTACCTTCGATGACTTTCACAGCCAATAGTCTGGGTGCGTATATTGACTTTCCAAGCTTCTTATTGGGCAGGAAGTATCACAGTAATAGGACTTGCCATGAGATCTCTGGAATGTTCATTGTTGGAACCACATCATTGAAACTGCCTGTCTCAGGATATTTTACTCTTGTTCTCCTTGCCTGGGACTCTCATCCCAACAAATAATATCCAAAAAGAATAAAATGAAATCATTATGGTTTCAAATTGCCTGAGGCAGAAACTTTACCTTTACTTTTCAGAGAAGAAGTTAACAGAGGTACCAAGCACATAGAAGGGGGAGTTTGTATACTTGCAAATCAAATTTAAGTCACCAAATGTCTGTTGGCTGTAATCTTAAATGCTTAAAGAAAAGGTTTCTTGACTATAGCTCTTTACTCACTTCTGCTTTCCCTAATTTTATTCTATAGCATATAGAGTTTCATATTTTTGTTATGGCTGGAGCTAAACTACAGACCTTCTCAAATTTGCAATTGATGATAGTTCAATACCTCGAAATTAAAAACAAAAACAAACCAAAAAACAAAACAAAACAAAAACAATCCACAGTGTATTCTACAGGGCTGCAATGCCCCCTCCTGTCTGCACTGCCTCTGGTGGAGAAACTCATTTGCGTTTATGGGAGTCGACTGCAGCAAATGAAAACCGTGTCCATACTCTTATCACCATTCTCCCACACACATAAAAGGCTGTAAAAGTCAGATCTGTCTGTAGCGACACTGATCATGCAAATTCTATGCCATTGCCTCATTTGGCCTACCATAATTTATAAGAAATAAAACATAACACTTATGGTTGCTGCCATTTCTATTAAATCGCCCAGTTAAGCCCAGTTATCTTTGTGGCTAGAAAGATAGCTTAGTAATATCTTGTTCACGCTGATGTGTAGGTAATCTTAATCTATGGTATAGATAAATAGCAACAAATCTTTTCCCACCACTAAAATCTTGATGAAAATGATCACTTGGCATTACCTGACTTCTGTCTCTATCTTCAGTAGGACTTCGTTTTTTTATCTTATAAAATTCATGCAATAATTTACAAAAAATATTCAATATAGATCGTGCCTTAACTCCTAATAACTTCTTAAAAAGGAATCGGTGAAACCCTTAGCCAGGACTAATCAAAAGAAAAGAATATCCCTGATTTGGTCCGTATTCTCCTTGTCCACCATCAGTTTGGCATTGCTTACTCCATTCTTCTATACCCCCTATCACTCATGCCTTCACAAGGTCTGCATGCCCTGGTTGTTTCCCTGAGCAAGACTTTTAGCGAATATTGCAAAGGATTCTCAGGACGTCTCATTGCATTTGTTCAAAGTTCAGATGTACCATGGGGTCTTCACCAATCATATTGTTAAAGTAGGTTTGCTTGTTCCTAATATATTCTGAAAACTAGTTCAAGTTCTTGTTGCACAGTTGGAATATATAGATCTTCTCTTAAGAATTGCAGGTGTGTGAGGAGCATGGGTATGTGTTTGGGTCTGGTGCATCTATGAATGTGAATTGTGTTTCGGTGACTGAGAGTGTTTACAAGTGCAGGCTTTGTGTTGGGAAGAGAGAAGCTTTTTCTATGAGCTGTAATCCCAAAGGAAAACTCTTCCTCATTACATGAAAATAACAAATGCTGAAACTTCCTACAGGCCAATATACTCTGCACATTTTAGATTTTCATGCACCTTTAATTGCATTGGTGACAATAATTATAAATCAGCTTTAATCTACAAAATGAGCTAGTCGGTTCTTGTATGTTTTCTTTTCAAATAAAGTTAGGCTTAAAGCCTTCATGTCATAACTTCTTTCGGGGGCTGGGGTACACTTCTGGGCACGGAAAAATGTGTGTGGAGGTCAAAGCGGAGATCAGGCCTGCTTCATAATTTCTTTCCTTATCATGCATTTGGGGCCACCGTAATATTAGTGAATCTTAGCGTCACTGGGCTGGTAGCAGAGACCCGGCATGAAAAGATTGCAAATAGAAAAACATGGCCTATGATACCCTATTTTCTTTAGCAGCTCTCTTTATTTGATAATCATTGAAAGGATTCTAACCTAGACATGAAGCAGTAAATACTCTCCTTTGTCTCACTGTATATCCATAAAAGGTTTGTTGAGTAGGGCCTCAGGAGGAGGCCTTTAAGGTTGAGATGCCTGTGTCCTGATGCCACTGATGAGTCAGCTGTATCTCCAGCTGGCTACAGGATCCTTGGAAAAGACATTAATTCCTGTCAAATTTTCCCTCTGGGTCTTCCAACTAGTACTCACCCGGAAACAATGACCTATTTTTCTTTGCCATCTGCTGGTAGAAGTCTTTCAGATGCCTGGTCACTGAACCTTAGCCCCGGAAGTTACAACTTTTCATGAGTCATGGTGCGGCTGAATCCAAAGTTAAAGTTGTAAGTGGGAGGGTTTGACAAATATTTAAACACCTATCTGATGATGTGAGAATGTTGTTTTTAAAAGAAAGAAATCGTTAGCTTGCTCTCTTTTTATAGTGTTCCCAATGGCAAGAGTTAGACAAGTATGGGCTCCCATAATGTATCTACCATTTGGGGGTAGCTCTCGGGCCATTAAATTTAGAATACTTTAGGCACAAAAGAACCAAGTGGAAAAAGCAGCACTGTGAATGAATAGAGAGTGTATACCAGGGGGTATACCAGCTCTGTCGTCTATAAAGGTCTTAATCACCAGCAATCCATTAGGAATGTTTTGCACAAGGGAAGGGATAAAATAGCTAATGAGGAAAACTAATTAGAAATGGAAGAATTTAAGTATAAATTATGCCAGCTATCCTCAGAGTCAAAATAAGCTGTTCCAATAGGGGAAAAAAATAGAATACTTGCTTCTTAGATATTTGTCATTCTTTAAAATGTATTTTCACTTCTAATTAACTGTTTTGCAGAAATTGCATATGTTCAAGATATGATGCCCTCCTCCTGAACATTTTGAATTTTAATTTTTGGAATAAAGAGTCCAAAAATATTGTAACGTGCAAAAGTGGTGAAAACTGAATGTCTTACGGCAATTATTGGGTACTGGGAAGTATGTTGAGTGCTTTCCAAGTGTTTGCATATTCAGTCCTCACAGCTCTCTGGGGTAGGTGTGGCTGTTTACTAGAGATGAGACACTGAGCTGCAAAGAGGAGGACTTTGGATGTGAATATATGTGTCTAATGGCAGAGACCAAAGCCCTAACTTTGCTGCATTAGAAATCATTGGGCCAGGGGCGCCTGGGTGGCTCAGTTGGTTGAGCGACCAGCTTCGGCTCAGGCCGTGATCTCACAGTTTGTGAGTTCGAGCCCTGTGTTGGGCTCTGTGCTGACAGCTCAGAGCCTGGAGCCTGCTTCCGATTCTGTGTCTCCCTCTCTCTCTGCTCCCCCTCCCCCCGCCGGCTTGTGCCCTGTCTCTCTCCCTCTCTCTCTCTCTCTCTCTCTCTCTCAAAAAGAAATAAACACTAAAACAAATTAAAAAAAAATCATTGGACGATATGATGCTTCTGATTCAAATACAGTGAATGTTTCTAACTCTTATGTGGTCCTCTTTGGGAATAGTTAAACAAAAAGTCTCAATACTTATTTGTTCTGAAACCTTTGGTGTACCAACCAGTTATTTCCAGTTACTGAATGATGGATAGTCAGTCAACAACACTAATCAACTATCTACTTTCTCCTTTCTTGGTTCTTTACTTCTCTCCCATAGTTTTAATGAAGGGAATCTGGAACTTCAGTGATTATAATAATCATCAAAAATCATTGTAAACATAACAAACTCAAGTTGTCCACGTCTTTGGACAATTCACGGAGGTGAAACATACTCCTTAAGTCTGGCTGTGCATAGTGAATTCCTTCCAAAGCGCACAGTGTGGGAAGGGAGGGGGGAAAAGTAACTTTGCAGTGGACAGACCTGACAGACAACACCTCATCCAGGTGATGAAAGTCAACATCAACAGTAATAAGTCAGGTTGGGAGTATGTGCCCTTGATATGATGTGATAGAAATGACACTTTACCGCTGAGGTTTTCTTGTGAAAAACACATTACCCCAGTCTAATCATGAGAAAACATCAGAAGCATCCCAGTTGAGAAATATTTTACACAATATCTGACTAATACTCCTCAAAACTGTCCAGGTAATCAACAGCAAGGAAAAGTCTGAAAAACTGTCACAGCCAAGAGGAACCTTAAGGAGACATAATGACTAAATGTAATGTGTTATCCTGGTTGGTAGAAACAAAGGACATTAGGTAAAAACAAAGAAATTCTGAATTAAGTGTTGACTTTGGTTAATAAGCTATCAATATTGGCTTGTAATTGTGACAATGTACCACATTCACGTTAGATGTTGACGGCAGAGAAAATAGGGTGTAGGGTGTATGGGAACTCTTTCTACTCCCTTGGATTTTTTTTTTCTGTAAAAACCACAAAGTACTCTAAAAACAATATTATTAAAACAAAAAGGTATTGGGAAAAATCAGCACTCATTTAAACATCTGTTGATTTTGGCGTTCCTATGGTCATGTATTTCTTTAATTTCTTTCCCAAATGTGATAACTTCATTAGACAATCTGAAGGCAAGAATTTGCCTCTTAATTTACTCTTTTAATAAGCATTTATTGAATATAATAATAATAGCTAACCTTTATAAAGTATTTATTTTTGCCAGACCATATGCTCAAAATGTAGCTTATATCGCCTCATTCAATTCTTACATCAACATTTTAAACTAGCTGTTAATATTGTCCTTATTTACAGATGACGAATCTGAGGCTTAGAGGAGCTAATAGCTTGTTGAAGGTCATTTGGCTAAATTGTAGAGCCAGAGTGTGACTAAAAGCCACCTGTCCATGGTCTCCATGCTTTCAGATACTTTATCAGGTAGGCTTGTCTTAGGCTGCATATAACAGAAATCTGCCTATAATTGTTGCATGTTATTTTTCTCATGTGAAAAAAGACTTGGTCTTGTGTGACTGATGCAGGAAATAAGGACTCAGACCCCTTGATTTCTCCTTCCTCATCTTCAGTATATGGCTTTCTTACAATCCAGCCTCATGTATGTATTCTAGGATAAGAGAAGAAAATCATAAAGAAGAAAGGGTGTCACAAATATCAGGAAAGCAAAACTTTCCCCAAATTCCCAGCACTCTTCTGTTAATATGTTATTGTCAGAATACTGTCATCTAGTGCCAGAGGGACTGGGGGATTTAGTTGAGTATTTTCTTTAATTTAAAATAAAAATGTTAAGATTGCAATTGCTGTTCAGAACAAAACAGAATTCAATCTGTAGAGGGAAAGGGGGAAGATACCTAGCATATAGTTGGTGAATGAATTAAAGAATAGATATTAGATGGCAACTGGAATGTCTGCCAACGTCATTGAGCTCTGCTAGGTGACTGGGGTACAGATCCACCGGAAGCCAAGTTCCTGCTCTTAAGTCACTCGTAGTTAACTAGACGACACAATCTTGTAGGCCATGTGGAACTACAGAGATAGTCACAGGAAGAGAGGAGTGACACTGAAACTCAGACTGAGAGAAGTGGAGAGGTCTACCTGGAGGAAGGGGCATTTGAGCATAGAATACAATGATGAATAAAAGGAATGCTAAATGAAGGGAACATCTATTTCATGCACTGAGGTGAAAACACATGGTACATGGTAGGGACCAGAAGTAGTTGGCATTGAGGAAGCTCTGTATTTAGTCTCCTTGAGGCACATCTCTAGATGACACTGGTCTTTCTCTTCCTCTTTCCCACCTCCCTCATAGCTCTTCATCTGTCAGGTGTCAGTGTAAATACCTTCTCAGAGAGACTTCACCCATCGCCCCATCTAGAGACCCTCCACTCTGCCCCACCTGTTAATCTCTAATTTAGCTGTTGTTTATCTCTTTCTTAATATTTACTCTGTACCAAGTATATGGTAATGAATAAACAAATGTTTGTAGAATGGTAGAAGAAATTGTAAATGGTCCAATTAGATATTTAATCATTGATTATATCTTAGCATTAATCTTATGATTTTTTTTTCTTTTTTCTCTCCCGAGAATTTCCTTTATGGTTTTATTTAGCAAGAACCAAGGACACTCAAGTAGGGGTCATGTCTACTATGACTCTGGATTCTTCAAAGTACTTAATAGAATATTTACTTACAGTAGATGAACAATATAACGTTATGGAATGTGCATGTGATATGAAGCTAGGGATTTATGAAAATATATTAAATGTAGCCATTTCTATTGTGAAGGGAATTGAAAAATTCATTTCTACTGCTATTTAAAACCATTATGGTCTTACTTGTCATTAGATCAGTTAATGTTTTGAGAAGTTCAAACAAAATTTAGTTGCTGTTGATTTGCTGTGACACAGTAGAATAGAATGCATGACATATTTTGTGATTCAGATTTCTATATGATTGCAGAGAGATGTTTATGTATACACGTCCTTTGCCTGGTGAGGACCCATCAAATGCAAAGAAAGACAGTAATAAGAAAAATAAATTCATTTCTTAGAAATTCTGAAACAATTGAATGCAATCTGTAGAAATTTATTCTCATTGGATACTCCTCATTTATACTGGCATGGCCAGTTTCCCAGTAGTTTTATTCTTTATTTATGATGTATTTTCTGCTTTTGCCTCATGCTGTGTCACAGCAAGTAATCTTGTTTTGAAATGCAATATGACAAGGAGCCTGAGACCAGATCCCTCAAGCAGTCCTTTCCAGAATGGGGTCCAGGACTCCTGAAGGGCCCCAGGACTTCGTGTGAAGTTGTCAAAGCTGAAAAAGTTATCTGGGGGGAAAGGTTAAAAAGGGACCTGGGAGATAGTCCAGTAGGGAACGTGGGTGGTGGGGAGAGGAGAACAAGACCATAAATTATTTATTGACAGAGACCCAGAGAAAGACCCGAATTTTAGTAGATAAGCTTTGCCATAAGAATCAGAAAAATAAAGACTCACCATGACAACTGTGTAGCTGTATTCATTGTATTCAGTATAAAAATCCACAAAAGTACAGAATTAATCTCTCAAGATCAAAGCAGTTAGGCATTTTAGTGGGAAGGACTGCACACTGAGATCCTGTTGATAGGAACCGCATAGGAAACAAATCCAGGTTAAATAAGTCACGACCTGATGCTGTCTCTCAGAGATTCTCCCTGATTCTGTCCAGTACCAAAGACACTGGACAGACTGGACACAGTACCTCTCTCCAGGTCAGTGCCATACAACTGCTGAAAGTCACATGATCTACCTTCAAGCTTTGCCCTTTCCAATTTCCTTCTCACTGGTGTGCAGTTGGGTTCTTCTTCCCCACTGAGGTGCAGTTGTAGGTTTGAGGAAAAGAATTAGCTACCATTTCCTATAAAGAGGCAGAGCTGATAGCTTTAGAATGTGAAGGCTATCTCAAGGATCCAGAACTTTTTATGCAGCACGGATTTTGGATATCTTTTCTCCATGAGGCTTCAGAAAGAATCAGCTGTCTTATTCCTAGTTTCTTTATTTTTTTTAAAAATTTATTTATTTTGAGAGAGAGAGACATACAGGGCATGAGGGGGGGAGGGGCAGGGAAAGAGGGGGGACACAGAATCCAAAGCAGGCTCCAGGATCCCAGCTGTCATCACAGAACCTGATGCAGGGCACAAACCCATGAACCGTTATGTCATGACCTGAGCTGAAGTCTGATGCTTAACCAACTGAACCACCCAGGCGCCCCATTCCTCGTTTCTCATATATATGATGCATCATATAGGATTGCCACACAAACTTGACTATGCTTGAATAATAGCCTCTAAAAATAAGAAGTAAACTGTCCATCATGGTTGGAAATCAGGTTGGTTTAGACTTCTGTGGAGATATTTCACCAAGAGTATGGTAGCAGTGGACATAATGGTTGGAGCACTCTAGCTTTAATGACTGGTAACCACAAGCAAAATTTAGTCTTGCTCATAGGATGGGGACACGTTGAAGATTAAATGCACGGTGGTGGTATCTCAGGAGCATTCAAAGTGCAAGCGAGTTTTTGGGATCCTCACAACATAGATATTACAGGTGTTGCTCCTGAGTAAGCAATATCTGGAGGAAAGGATGTTTGAATAGAAATCTGAAGAATAAATAGGAGTTAACCAGATTAAAGGGAAGCTGGGAAATCTGAGGTGAGTGGCGCAGAGCATTCCAGGCAGAGGCAAGAATGTGTTCCCAGGCTGAGAGGTCTGTGGCATGTCTGACAGAGCTGCAAGCCATCAGTAAAGCTGGGTTATGGTTCACAACTGAGGAAGGATACAGAGATGGGGAGAGACATAAGCAAAGTGATATTGTGAACAACCTGTGAACACACAGGGTAAAATGAAGAGATTCAGAGTCAGTGGGGAGCCCCCCGAAGACTGTTAACCAAGGAAGTTATGTAATCAAAGGCATGTTTGGAAAGATTCCTGTGCCAGGTAGAGAGTAGAGAAGAAACTGGCAAAGACAAATGGCAGATAGGTGGTTAAAAAGATCTTAGAGAAATCCCGGCAAAAAGAGTGGCGGCCTGAACTTGATCAGTGTCTTTATTATCTACTGTTGCATGACAGTTCCTCCCCCAACTGATAAAATGAAATAACTTAGTGGATAAAACAGCAACCATTCTATTATGGTTTTGGTGAGTAAGGAATTTGCACAAGGCACCGGGCATGGATTGTCTCTGATATAGGATGATGGGACTGTCAGTGAGAGACGATGGGACTGTCAGTGAGGGCCACTGGGCCCTCTGTCTGGGGCGTTGCTTTTTCTGGTCAGGCAGGAGTGTCCCCAAAAGCCTCCTTACTTGCCTTCCTCACACTTACATGCACAAGGGAGAATGAATATATCCTTGAATCTGTGTTTCCATAAATATTTTATACACCCT